>NC_035441.2:28134388-28751054 GCF_002127325.2 Helianthus annuus | reverse complement strand
TGTAAAATATGCATACATCCAAGCCTTGAGACTGCGGCGATAAACCCTTAAACAAATTAAAGGTTTATCTAAGTTATGTATATCGAATTCGGTCATTCCTTCCAATCCTATCAAACCCAGGATTTCAGAAACGGGAGTTGTCAATTCCTATGGTACCACAACCTACTAACGAACGGCGTGATCAATGTTAATCAATGTATTGTCCCATGTTAAACAAACCAAATGTCATAAAAAAATGAAGGCATGTGATGTAAACAATTGTACTAAGTATGCTAAGTAAACATACGAAGCAGAAATGTTTATGTAAATCAATGTGCCCATATGCTGAGTAAACATATGCAGCAGAAATGTTCATGTAAATCAATGTGTCCATATGCTGAGTAAACATATGCAACAGAAATGTTCATGTAAATCGATGTGTCCATATGCTGAGTAAACATATGCAACAGAAATGTTCATGTAAATCAATGTGTGCATATGCTGAGTAAACATATGCAACAGAAATGTAATGTAAATCAATGTACTAACTACGCACACAATGGGCATACGTAGCATAAAATGTAATAAAATCATGTACTATAATGTACTAATGAGCATAGCAGATATACGATGTGAAAACATGGAAAGCATGAAAGTAACAGATAGGCACATGTGTTTCACCCCAAAACAGTTGAAAAACAGTAAAAGAGGGGTTCTATGTACTCACCTGAGATTGCTTTGACTTCCTTGTATAATAACCAGATAATGCTAAAGATCACGGGATATCAAACGGCACCTAATAGGTAGCTATGTTAATATACCGGACCAAATCAGGAGGATCGGATAGTGTGCGGTTTCGTAAACCAAACGAGTATGGGGACTCGTGTAATATGGTTTAACAAAGCCTACATACTAAAAAGAAACTTAACCTAAGTGCTTACGGCCCATCACGACCCGTTTAGGTAGCTTATGCTATCCTAACGCGTCGTTTGCGTAGAACGCGTATGGAACGCCTAACATCGTGACCACAAGGTATAACCTCGGAAGGTTATAGCTATGGTCACCTAATGTGTTTGGTCGGATCCTAATTATCGACCAAATAGGTCGGGTTCGAAAGTATAAGTGATGGCTTAGATCGCTTACCTTACGACCCTATATAAGCACTATACTAAAAGTGACGAGCTAAGCATGTTAGAACATGCTTACCTAAGTTTAGAAAACAGGTTTGGCATCAAAACAAACGGCTTTGATGCTCACGAGTAGTTTGGTTACAAAATACGCAAGAATGCGCATTTTGGCCGAAACTACGACTCGTCACTAAGCCTAGATAACGGGGTAATCAGTAGGTATGGTCACTATGGACCATAACCATCGTGATCACGCTCACGTTATGAAGTTCCAACGAACTTCGCATCGACCATAAGCTGGTCAACGCAGAAAGTCAACAAAACGTCGACTTTCGGACTCGAAAAGAGATAAAACAATGAAAGAATACTTACGAAGGGTCCTCGAATGCTAATCGAGATCAGAGAAACTCAGGTATGAAGCAATACTTCAACTTAGAGCTTTTTAGATCTGATTCTTGTGATTTTTACACAAAAGGGGTGGGGGGTATTTATAGGAAAAGTGGAACCGTTAGGATCGTTTTATCGAATATCGTGCCTTGATCTTGTGCGTACATGTGTTACAATGCTAGATTCACTGAATATGGCCCTTGGCCTTTCATTAGGTGAAAAGGCATCGGACCTTTCGCGATTTGAAGAGCCAATCAGCATTAAATGTGGGTTCTGCTGTACTGGGGACCCCTTACGGTCCGTAAGCCCCTAGTTTGGCAGATTTACCATTTTAGTCCCTGCAGCACCAAAACTTGGTATTTGATGCGTTTTTGGCACGTTTAAGCCCCGTTATTCTCATTTCAAAGCTCTAAAATGATGTTAAAGTATAGGGAACTGAAAATGTGCACAAAAATATGTCGGATGTCGGTTCGTTTGGCCGTACGGTCGCGATGTTCGGTTAATTACGACGGAATGCGCATAAGCGCAAAAGACGGTCCAAATTGCGCGAAGAATAGATTTTTCTCATGCCATACACTAAGGCATAATATAAGGATGCTTACATAAATTTTTGGATGTCCGGATGTATTCGGAACGTAAGTTATGCGCAAAAGTGCAAACTTGTGCACTTTTTGACACTTTTAGCCCCTGAATGATCCAAAAGTTTGTTTTTAGCATACCAAACCCCTCAAAGCCTATTTCTAAGCTATGTATAGGATATTTATGGTATTTTTAACTTATGGACATGTTCCGGAATGTTCGTTACAGTTCAAATTGGCATACTTTCGCAGTTTGTCAAGTTTAGTCCTTGTAAGCGAATTAACTTGTTTTTGCCATACCAAAGCCTTCAAAACTTATTTCTAAGTTATGTAAAGGTTATTTAAGGTATGTTGAGTATATGTTGATGTTCCGGAGTATTTGTTGCATTAAACTAACTACGTTTACGCACCAATTTGCGTATAATTCTCCAGAAAGCGATGTAGAGTTTGAATTTGAACAAAAGTCAAAACACGAAAAATGTAAAACACAACAAAACAAACATTGGGATCAAAGAACATTATTTTATTGATAATTGAACTGTTCACAATGATATTGAGCACAAATGTTACAGTCTCCCCTACTTGTGAAAATTTCGTCCTGAAATTTATTTAGAGGAAACTCGTGGAAAAAGATGCGGATATTTGGCCTTCATCTGATCTTCACGTTCCCAAGTAAACTCAGGTCCATGTTTAGATTCCCAGCGAACCTTGACCAAAGGAATGCACTTGCGTTTGAGCCACTTGACTTCACGTTCAATGATTTCCACTGGTTTCTCAACAAATTTCAGTGTTTCATCAACACGAATTTCATCAAGCGGTATGTGGAGGTTCTCATCGGCTAAATACCTCTTGAGGTTGGACACGTGAAAGGTTGGATGAACATTTCCAAGTTCAGGAGGTAACTAAAGTCTGTAGGCTACCTTACCGATTCTTTCGACGATCCTTAATGGTCCAACGTATCTAGGTGCAAGTTTTCCTTTCTTCCCAAATCTGATCACACCTTTCCAAGGTGAGACCTTAAGTAATACACGATCACTGACTTGAAAATCCAAGGGTTTGCGTTTTAGGTCCGCGTAACTCTTTTGACGGTTTCTAGCTGTCTGAAGGTTATCACGAACTTTCTTTACCTTTTCTGTTGTCTCTAGAATGAGGGCAGGTCCAGTAAGCTGAGCCTCACCGATCTCATTCCAGCAGACTGGTGAACGACATTTTCGACCATAGAGAGCCTCGAAAGGAGCCATGTTGATGCTGGAGTGATAACTGTTGTTGTAGGAGAATTCAATCAACGGAAGATGTGAATCCCAACTACCACCAAAGTCGATCACACAAGCTCTGAGCATATCCTCCAGTGTCTGGATTGTTCTTTCAGATTGACCATCCGTTTGCGGATGATAGGCTGTGCTAAGATTAAGTTGAGACCCCATAGCGGATTGCATGGTTCTCCAAAAATGAGAAGTGAAACGAGCATCTCTATCAGAAATGATGTTCAAAGGAACACCATGTCGAGCTACAATTTCATCTACATAGAGTTGAGCAAGTTTGTTAGCCGAATAATCCTCACGGATTGGCAAGAAATGCGCTGACTTGGTAAGACGATCAACGATTACCCAGATGGCATCATGACCTTTCTTTGTGCGCGGGAGTTTAATAATGAGATCCATAGTAATGTTATCCCATTTCCAAACTAGGATCTCTGGTTGTTCCAATAAGCCAGAAGGACGCTGATGTTCAGCCTTAACCTTAAGACAAGTAAGGCATTTTGATACGTATAAGGCAATGTCTTTCTTCAAACCAGGCCACCAATACTGTATACGAAAATCCTTATACATCTTATCTGAGCCAGGATGAATAGAATAACGAGACTTATGGGCTTCATCCATAAGCAAGGTACTAAGATTATCTTGGCTTGGGACCCACAAACGGTCCATGAAATAATATGATCCATTGTCCTTCAGTTCAAGAGCAGGTGTTATGTGGTGAGGAAATTACTTATCCATCAAACCTTGTGAAACACAAGATTGTTGAGCCTGAGAAATGCGTGCTTGGATATCGGATTGGGCTTGAATAACCGATTGAACACGAACACAATGAAGCTTAGTACGTTCCTTGCGACTCAATGCATCAGCTATGACATTCGCCTTGCCAGGATGGTAGCGAATCTCGCAGTCGTAATCGTTTAGAAGTTCAACCCAACGTCGTTGTCTCATGTTGAGTTCTTTCTGGTTGAAGATATGTTGAAGAATTTTGTGGTCTGTGAAAACCACACATTTTGTACCGTACAAAAAGTGTCTCCAGATTTTGAGAGCGAAGACAACCGCACCCAACTCAAGATCATGAGTGGTGTAGTTCTTCTCATGTATCTTCAACTGCCTTGATACGTATGCTATGACTTTGTTTCTTTGCATCAGGACGCAGCCAAGACCTAATTTAGATGCGTCACAATAAACGACCAAATCGTCATTGCCCTCAGGCAATGCTAGGACAGGTGCGTCGCAAAGCTTTTGTTTTAAAGTCTGAAACGCTTCCTCTTGTTTAACTCCCTAATCAAATGGCTTGTTCTTCTGAGTTAGAGCAGTTAGAGGAACTGCAATCTTTGAGAAATTTTCTATGAAGCGGCGGTAATAACCCGCTAGACCAAGAAAAGAACGAACTTCAGTAGGGGTAGTAGGTGTATCCCAATCCTTAATCGCGCTGATCTTGGAGGGATCTACATGAATACCTTGTTCGTTGACAATATGTCCTAAGAATTAAACCTCTTTAAGCCAGAATTCACACTTGGAGAATTTGGCGAAAAGCTGCTCTTTCTTTAGGAGTTCCAACGTAAGACGAAGATGTTGCTCATGATCAGCTTGCATCTTAGAGTATATCAAGATGTCGTCAATAAAAACAATGATGAACTGATCCAAATAAGGTTTACAAACCCTATTCATTAAATCCATGAAACCAGCAGGAGCATGACTGTGAACTCATAATGCCCATAACGAGTACGGAACGCTGTCTTGGGAATATCTTCTTCATGCACACGAAGCTGATGATATCCAGATCGAAGATCAATCTTTGAAAAATAAGATGCACCTTGCAATTGATCAAAGAGATCGTCAATGCGAGGTAGGGGATATCGATTCTTGATGGTGAGCTTGTTAAGCTCAAGATAATCGATACACATCCTAAAAGATCCATCCTTCTTCTTTACAAAAAGAACGGGAGCACCCCAAGGTGAAAAGCTAGGACGGATAAAACCTTTGTCGGAGAGCTCCTGAAGCTGTTTAGATAATTCTTGCATCTCGGACGGTGCAAGACGGTATGGATCTCTGGCAATGGGATTTGCACCAGGTACGAGATCAATACGGAACTCGACTTGGCGTGCTGGAGGTAGACCAGGTAAGTCTTCAGGGAATACTTCGGAATAATCCCGAACGACTGGAATATCTGAAATAGACTTACCCTTGCCTTTATCTGCTGTAACATGTGCTAAGAAAGCCACATAGTGCTTTCGCAGATACTTCCGTGCTTTAAAATAGGACATGAGTTTGAGACCACCGGCAGGCTTCTCACCACGAACCTGTAGGATCTCGCCTGTCGACAGTGGTACACGAATAATCTTCTCAGAACAAACTATCTCTGCGCGATGCTTGGATAACCAATCCATTCCTACTATAACGTCGAAGCTTCCAAGTTGCATTGGCGTGAGGTTAATAGGAAAAATATGATCATTAAGGTTCAACTGGAAGTTGCGTAGAACAGATTTAAGAACAACAGGTTCACCGCTGGCAACCTCTACTGTCAAAGGTTTACTTAGTTTTGTTCTAGACACGCGAAGCATTGTCTCAAAAGACAATGACACAAAACTCTTGTCGGCACCCGAATCAAAAAGAACAGATGCTGGCTGATTATTAATAAAGAACGTACCGTTCACCACTTCGTTGTCTGCTTGTGCTTCTTGGGCATTCATGTTGAAGACTCGCCCTCGATCCTGTGCCTGATTCTGGTTTGCATTCTGGTTCTGGTTGACTAGTCTTGGACACCGATTTCTGTAGTGGGTCAGATCCCCACAGTTATAACAAGCACCTGGTGGGTAGTTTGGTCGTGCAGCCTGACCCTGTTGCTGAGCAACTTGTGGAGCAGGGTTCTGAACTGCGCGATTCTGAGCAAACCGACAAACATCGGCAAGATGACCCGACTTCCCACAATTGGTACAGAAACGGCACTGATATTGCGGTTGATGGTGAGTGTTGCATTGATTGCACAAAGGTGCACTTCCTAAATAGGGTTTCTTTGCTGGAGGCTGGTTGGGAGCTGCCTGGTTACCTTGGGCAGTGACAGCATAGTTTTGGGAAGCCTTACGCTTCCTTGACCCCCTTGAGGAACCAGAATCCTTTCCCTTCTTATTTTGACCCTTCTTGTTATCTTCCTTGTCAGCCGACTGTTTCTTGCCCTTGTCGCCCTTCCTGTGTAGTTTATTCTTTCGAATCTGCGACTCAGTCAACGTCGCTGATAACTCGATTGCCTGACGGAGTGTGGTAGGGTTGCTACCAGTGAGGATGTCTTGTACTGAGTCAGGCAGGTCGTCGATGTACCTTTCGATAGCCTTGTCGAGTGGGGCAACCATAGTCGGGCAAAGCAGACTCAACTCCTTAAACCTGTCAGTATAAGCCCTGTGCTCACCACTATCCTGTTTCAAATCATCAAACTCTTTCTCCAACGCTCGTTGCTCATGACGAGGACAAAACTCCCTCATCATAAGAGCTCTGAGCTCAGCCCACGTCTGTGCTAGAGCAACATCTGCACCACGGTCTCTCATCTCCTCATTCCACCATGTAAGAGCCCTGTTCTGAAACACACTCGAAGAAAACTCGACCTTGCGATTGTCAGGACACTGCACATGACGGAAAGTGTTCTCGATGCTCTCGAACCACTGAAGAAGCCCAGTTGCTCCCTCAGAACCACTAAACTTGAGTGGCTTAGCCGAGTTAAAATCCTTGTATTTGCATGTACCATTGTTATTGTTGTTGGCCTGGTTCCATTGAGTAAAGAGATTTGGGAATTGAGCAGCCATCTGTTGCGCAATGATTTATGCCAGTTCAGCAGTCACTATTTGGTGTTCACGTCGAGGAGGCATTCTGGAAGAGGAAAACATGAAAGGAAACGAGTGAGATGATTGGATGTAGAGAATGAGATGAAACAAAATCAACAAAAGCAAAGATGGTGGTTATGCATCGCAACGCAAACAAGCGATATGAAATGTCTAGCCAAAGTAAATGGTCAGAATTAGTGTATCGCGAAGACATGCTCGCCTACAAGTGAACACTCACCCCAAGAGTTCCCAGGTAAGAGTGACTGGTCTGATTATGTGGATTTGTACGAACACTCTAGCCTTAGACAGAAAACTCAGGGTACAGGCATTCACTCTTCCAGTTCGCACGTGTTCACACTATTAACCCAAAACTTTTGACGGGATTTTTGAAAATTCAAAGGGGTTCAAAACCTTATAATAGAGGGTTCAAAACCTTACAACAGAGGGTTCAAAACCTAGTAATTAATCATCTTAGAACAGATGATTAATTTTCAAAGAGGATTCGGAACCGAAGTTCTCATTGTGGTTATCACTTAAGGATAGGTGATGTGCATGTTTTAAAATCTAAACACAAGATAACTTGTGTTAGGGTCCTAAAGTTATAGTCTAGGTCAAAGCATTACTAATAACCTAATTCCCTATAAGCATTGGCTCTGATACCAACTTTTCTGTCACACCCCGACCGCGTATAACATGCAACCGCGACGGAAAACGTCGGGGAGTGTTGTGGACAGAATTAACTGTTATACAACCATGGAAATTTAAGTTACATATTATTTATCAACACGGATGTTACAGTGTCTTAAAACAGAAAGCACAGAGTTCAGAACATAATTATACTAGTATATCATCATTTTTAGTCACTAAGGCACAGGTCTGCCCTAGTATCATGATCATCATCCTATGGAATAGCTCCTGAAAACACATGTGAAAGTAGGTATGTCAGCATAAAATTGCATGTGAGATACATAGGTTTTGTGAAAATGGGATTCATGACTTGAGTTTAAAGAATGTTTAATAACAGTCAGTCATGAACCTTGTACTTTGTCTTGCTTTGTAAACTATTTGAAAAAAAAACGATAACATCAGAGGATATGTATAGATAAGTGCAAGGTTAGACAGGTAACCAAGTAAAATGAGTTGAATATAATAAGTTGTTTTGTAAGACAATGTTTTTTAAAAGTATGTTATTTGTATAAAATGTTATTTGTCTAAACTGAAATGACTTAGAGAATGCTAAGATATGTAATATTATACAAACATTTATATATAGGAAGTACCAGCGGCGTATCCACCATGTTTGCATCATATTACATACTCCACGTTACTCAAACCATTTACCCAAACCAATCCATCATGTAAATTGTTCATGTATAAACCGAACGTCAAGTGTTATTGTGTAAACCATGTCAAATGTTTATGTTCAATGTAAACCACCAAATGTGTATGTCAATGTCAACGTGTTTATGTGTAATGTAAATCATGTAATGTGTATCCCAAAATGTATCATGTATGGTAAGCGAAATGTATCAACTTAAACCATATGTAAAGTGCACAAAGCAAGTCGTTGAAGTAAATCGTGGTTTAAATCAACGTTATGTTCTGCGGAAAATGCATGCCTTATTGATATTAACATTTACGCGGTATTGTAAACTATGCATACATCCAAGCCTTGAGACTGCGGCGATAAACCCTTAAACAAATTAAAGGTTTATCTAAGTTATGTATATCGAATTCGGTCATTCCTTCCAATCCTATCAAACCCAGGATTTCAGAAACGGGAGTTGTCAATCAATGTTAATGAATGTATTGTCCCATGTTAAACAAACCAAATGTCATAACAAAATGAAGGCATGTGATGTAAACAATTGTACTAAGTATGCTAAGTAAACATACGAAGCAGAAATGTTTATGTAAATCAATGTGCCCATATGCTGAGTAAACATATGCAGCAGAAATGTTCATGTAAATCAATGTGTCCATATGCTGAGTAAACATATGCAACAGAAATGTTCATGTAAATCGATGTGTCCATATGCTGAGTAAACATATGCAACAGAAATGTTCATGTAAATCAATGTGTCCATATGCTGAGTAAACATATGCAACAGAAATGTGATGTAAATCAATGTACTAAGTACGCACACAATGGGCATACGTAGCATAAAATGTAATGAAATCATTTACTATAATGTACTAATGAGCATAGCAGATATACAATGTGAAAACATGGAAAGCATGAAAGTAACAGACAGGCACATGTGTTTCACCCCAAAACAGTTGGAAAACAGTAAAAGAGGGGTTTTATGTACTCACCTGAGATTGCTTTGACTTCCTTGTATAATAACCGGATAATGCTAAAGATCACGGGATATCAAACGGAACCTAATAGGTAGCTATGTTAATATACCGGACCAAATCAGGAGGAACGGATAGTGTGCGGGTTCGTAAACCAAACGAGTATGGGGACTCGTGTAATATGGTTTAACAAAGCCTACATACTAAAATGAAACTTAACCTAAGTGCTTACGGCCCATCACGACCCGTTTAGGTAGCTTATGCTATCCTAATGCGTCGTTCGCGTAGAACGCGTATGGAACGCCTAACATCGTGACCACAAGGTATAACCTCGGAAGGTTATAGCTATGGTCACCTAATGTGTTTGGTCGGATCCTAATGATCGACCAAATAGGTCGGGTTCGAAAGTATAAGCGATGGTTTAGATCGCTTACCTTACGACCCTATATAAACACTATACTAAAAGTGACGAGCTAAGCATGTTAGAACATGCTTAACTAAGTTTAGAAAACAGGTTTGGCATCAAAACAAACGGCTTTGATGCTCACGAGTAGTTTGGTTACAAAATACGCAAGAATGCGCATTTTGGCCGAAACTACGACTTGTCACTGAGCCTAGATAACGGGGTAATCAGTAGGTATGGTCACTATGGACCATAACCATTGTGATCACGCTCACGTTGTGAAGTTTCAACGAACTTCGCATCGACCATAAGCTGGTCAACGCAGAAAGTCAACAAAACGTCGACTTTCGGACTCGAAAAGCGATAAAACAATGAAAGAATACTTACGGAGGGTCCCCGAATGCTAATCGAGATCAGAGAAACTCAGGTATGAAGCAATACTTCAACTTATAGCTTTTTAGATCTGATTCTTGTGATTTTTACACAAAAGGGGGGGGGGTATTTATAGGAAAAGTGGAACCGTTAGGATCGTTTTATCGAATATCATGCCTTGATCTTGTGCGTACATGTGTTACAATGCTAGATTCACTGAATATGGCCCTTGGCCTTTCATTGGGTGAAAAGGCAATCGGACCTTTCGCGATTTGAAGAGCCAATCAGCATTAAATGTGGGTTCTGCTGTACTGGGGACCCCTTACGGACCGTATGGGCTTTGGCTTACGGTCCGTAAGCCCCTAGTTTGGCAGATTTACCATTTTAGTCCCTGCAGCACCAAAACTTGGTATTTGATGCGTTTTTGGCACGTTTAAGCCCCGTTATTCTCATTTCAAAGCTCTAAAATGATGTTAAAGTATAGGGAACTGAAATTGTGCTAAAAAATATGTCGGATGTCGGTTCGTTTGGTCGTACGGTCGCGATGTTCGGTTAATTACGACGGAATGCGCATAAGCGCAAAAGACGGTCCAAATTGCGCGACGAATGGATTTTTCTCATGCCATACACTAAGGCATTATATAAGGATTCTTACATAATTTTTTGGATGTCCGGATGTATTCAGAACGTAAGTTATGCGCAAAAGTGCAAATTTGTGCACTTTTTGACACTTTTAGCCCCTGAATGATCCAAAAGTTTGTTTTTAGCATACCAAACCCCTCAAAGCCTATTTCTAAGCTATGAAAAGGATATTTATGGTATTTTTAACTTATGTACATGTTCCGGAATGTTCGTTACAGTTCATATTGGCATACTTTCGCAGTTTGTCAAGTTTAGTCCCTGTAAGCGAATTAACTTGTTTTTGCCATACCAAAGCCTTAAAAACTTATTTCTAAGTGATGTAAAGGTTATTTAAGGAATGTTGAGTATATGTTGATGTTCCGGAGTATTTGTTACATTAAACTAAGTACGTTTACGCACCAGTTTGCGTATAATTCTCTAGAAAGCGATGTAGAGTTTGAATTTGAACAAAAGTCAAAACACGAAAAATGTAAAACACAACAAAACAAACAATGGGATCAAATAACATTATTTTATTGATAATTGAACTGTTCACAATGATATTGAGCACAAATGTTACACGTGGAAATGTCCAAACATTTTTGTAATGTGTCTTAAAGGACTAAACATTACCGTTGGGTGGGTTATTTCCTGAGGTACCTCCGCTGCGCTCGGAGCGAAGGGCCTCGTACTGTGCTATGACCTGTAAGAGGCGTTCTTGAAATTCCACCTCCGTCGTTGGCAGAGGGTTGTTGGTATCGGTGTACCCTTGAGTCGACATCTTCCTAGAAGAAAGTCGGTTAGGTTAGGTCTTGTTAAGGACACGAGCAAACAAGTCCCTATCTAACGAATAAGAACTCAGAGGTATATTACATATATGTATATACGCAGTTGTTATAACTTTTAATCACATATCATCACAATTATTGCACAATTTGTAAACAGGAACGTAGCAAGTAAGCATGTAGCATTTTGGTTATAGCACAAATATGCAGATCAACAACGTGCTTAGTGGGAACATAGCGACTGAGTTTTTCATTAGTTATCAGTCATAAGTATTGTCTCATTTTTAAAGATGATTGGGCTTTTGTCATCCTCCAGCCACAATCACTGTGTTCTTACAGAATGTATCACATCAGAAGGGGCACAGGGTCACCCTACCCCTACCCAACAAGTATATCAGTGTATCAAAATTACGTAGTCAGAAGTGGTCATCAAAAGTCTCTGCAATCCCGGCTTATCATTAGTGTCTTTACCCAAGCGTAATGCGATCCGCGTAAATCCATAAACCAACTACACTGGTGACTGAGGTGGAGGAGGAAATAAAAGTAACTGCTAGCACGCGTAAACTCCTCCTCGAGCTTGTATATACATCGAAGTAGTTAACTGATCGCTGCTTTAGTAGTAAAAGAAACGAGCATCAAAAATCAGGGAAAGGCGTTATAGTTGTGGATGAGAATGCAAAAGAAATCTTTGATAATTGTGGAGGATCAAAGTATACTTGCAATAAACAGTTTGGAGAACGTGGTGTCAGCTCAAGCTTCAATATTCTGCGACCTTTATCTTCAAACTGTAGCTGATGTTATAGGAGCACTCATTCCGTGTGTAGCCTCCATAAGATGACAAGGGTCTAAAATCAGCATAGTGTAGCATAGGAACCATCGTAATGGCTTGGCTAGCGTTGTAGAGGTGATTATAGCAAACGGTGCGACCTGTAAAGTCGGGGAAAATGATGTTGTAGCAAAAGGATCGTTATGTGGGTGCTGTCGTGGAGTACCTTCCCGGGGTGCGGGCATGTCTTAAAAGAAAGCGGTAGGCATGTCGGTGCAATGGACATCGGTCTTCATAGATGCGGCAACAACGGGTGCAGGTGCAGCAGTAAATGTCTCAACAAAAGGAGAATCACTAGGTGCAGGCACTGTGTCAGGTATAAGGGATGCGATGTCTGATAAGCCAAAATGAATAGGGTCATGAGCAAGTAAGGGTGCAGGATTAACAGGTACAACATCAGGCTGACCCCCAAAAGGAACAGGAGCTAGCTTTGGGGCAGGCTCTGGGCTGTGTAAAGGTGTGGCGTCTCGAGCAAGTGATAGTTGCAGCGGTTATAACAGAGTCGTCGTCTGCATCAGTAGTAGAAAGTTGAAATCTGACTGTCTGTAAGGCTGCAGATGCCACAGACTCAAAGGAGTCTGGAATCGAATGTATTCTAGAATCAGAGGATAGCTCATTAACAGGGGACTTCAAAAGTGGAATTAGTAGCAACGTTCTCGTCTATTCTTCCATCATCATGGGTGTTATTAGAAGGGCCATCAATAACAAGTCAACATCATCATCAATTATTCGTTGAGTAGCCAACCTTCGGAAGGAATGTCCACAGGAGGCGCATTGTCGAGGTTTGGAGTCAAGAGGTGTTCTACACCGAAGTGTCCAATTGGTGGGGCGGTAAGAATGATGGGAAGGCTTTTGTCAAAGAGACCATCACCAAGGGTAATTTATCACTAAAGTCTAGCAACGCGGACGGTTGGAAGTTTTCCTCGTCCTTGGTTAACATGTCAGGGTCACTCTCAGTGTCTGTCATAGATTCTCTGCGGCGCAGGTATAGTCTCATCATTTGTGCCAGTGGTCGTAGGGTCTTCATTATCTGACTACTCGTTCCCTAAGGAATGTGACGTGCGTGCCGGTACATAATAGTCACAATATGCATATTTACAGTAATTTTTAACGCTTTGCATATTGCAAACAAAGACAATTCATAATGCAATCCTGTATCCACATATTCGTCCTAGTCTTTCAGACAATCTCCCAGTCTCTGAGACTAACACATCTCATCTCTCAGACTAAACCTCCCCAATCTCTAAGACGAACTCCCTGGCCTCTAAGACTAGACCTTCCCAGTTTCTAAGACTAATTCCCTGGTCTCTATGACTAACCTCCCAGTCAATAAGACTGTATCCCTGGTCTCCATGACCAACCTCCCAGTCACTAAGACTGAATCCCTGGTCTCCATGACCAACCTCCCAGTCACTAAGACTGAATTCCTGGTCTCCATGACCAACCTCCCAGTCACTAAGACTAAATTATAAACATGAACTTTGAAATGTGTATTCGTGCCTTTTGTTTGTAAAAATACTTTGTACCCTGGATCTGTACGTTTTTGTGTATGCAATGAAAACATGTCGTAAACGTTTTCGTGAGAGACCTAATGATCGTAGTCTAGACTTGAGAAAGAATCCTAGTTCGCTATGATCGAAGCTCTGATACCAAGCTATCACACCCTAACTTTTGCGGAAGCGTGATTGTGGTGTGACTTACTTGTTATCATTGTATTCAATCATATCAAACAACTATATGATAAAATAGAGATTTGTCATCCATAAAATGAGTTTATAACATAACAACATTGTCTAAAATGTTAACTCCAAATTTAAGTTTTACAAACCATATGAATTATGTAAAAGTTTGCTGAGGACTCTTCAAAAGATATTAGTTGTAACCAAAGTTTGGAAGACGTGTCTCGTCCAGGATTAAGACACGCTGGCCAAATCTAAAGACCATGGATGACATCTTTATACTTATTATGACTTGAAACTCCAACGCCCGCCCGATCCACTGTTAATTTCCTGAAATACATGTAGTTTGAAAAACATCAACAAAAGTTGAGCGAGTTCATGTGTATGTGAGTCTGTATAAATCATTAAAATGTGTCTGTATAACTGCATGTTCTTGGTATGTAGCAATAAGGAAAAAGAGATCAATTAATGTGTAGCTAATACATTAATAAGTGAAATGGCATAGGAAGCAATCAAACCTGTAACGCGTATTTCATACCGGTCCTTCCGGCGGATGACATAGTCCCCACATGCAGCCACACGCTGGCCCATGTGTGGGGCTCGCAACACCCAATAGACCTATCACTCATGCCTCTCGGTCCTTATACAAGGATTAATGGTCTTACGATAATAGCCTATCCATTCACGTGATCCAGTAGTAAATTCATTAGCTATTCATACCATGTATAAAAGTGTCTGTAATAATTGTAACATGTATTTCACCCCCGAACTTATAAAACTGAAAACAGTAAAGAGAAAAGGGGGGGCATGAACTCACTGTATTGCGTCTTCAGTATGCGTGACCCAAGTCTGCTTAGTCAACACGACTACCTACAGTGTATTAACATCTATTAGGCGAATGGGACGTGCCTTTGTTTAGTATTTGTGTTTTTGGGTTACATACTTGGCACTATTCCAAGTTATAATAATTATTTTTAGTTTTGGAATAATTGTTTTTGCAATGTCTTTGTATTAATACTCCTCAATTATTCGTATTTCCTTCCCAAGGATGGGGTATTCCTTATATGTATTTTCGTATCTGTATTTGTATATCTTGCCAAGTAATAGCATCGTATTTTGGTGTATTGTTTCAAATAAATATGTTAATATATTCCCAAAACCGTATATTTTAAGTCTCACTTAAATATATATAAACAAATATGTAAAAATATGTAGTAACTCACCGACACATTTAGTGGGTCTCGTTATCTTTAAAAAAAACATGATTAGTTTCTTGAAAACTTTACTTTTAAAAAACTAGAAGTTTCACAACTTCTAGTCAAGATTTACAAAAATATTTCTTTGTGAAATTTCATAGTGACACAAGTGGTTATTCACTTGTTTAGTCACTATAAATGCTTCTAGTTCGTAATATATCCGGGTTTTAACAAAACTAGTATTTTCCGCTTGGTTCCTCGGAAAAAAAACCACTTGTAGATCTTTAGATCCACAAGTTTACAACTTCATTTTACAAGAAAAATTATGTTTATTCAAGTTTTCAAGTTCATGGTGGATGGTTTCATCATTTTTCACATTTCTAACACTAACATACTACTAGTTCATGTCCTTGAACATGATCTAGTATGTCTAGATGATGATCCATCCCACTTTTAGTAACAAACAACATCAAATATTCACAACTATAGAAGATTCATATGATTTACACACATATCTTCTCTTTATCCACCTTGTTCATCTTATGTTCAAGACTTTAAGTTATGTTCTTTAGTGTTCTTAGTTTTTAATCATTAAATCAACTATTAACCACCATAAACAAGATCAAGATGATGATTAGAAACACTTACTACTAGCTCAAGGCTAGGGAAGAAACAAGATGTAAATGTGGTGGATAAAAGAAATCCAGAGCGGTTCTTGAACTTTCGAAAGCACCCGGCTTGTTTGTAGGACCTCTTGCACCCTTGAGAGTATGAGAAATGGTTGTATGGAAGTTGGATGGTGGTGAGTTGGTGGTTGAAGGTGGCGGCCGTGAGGTGGTTAGGACGGAGAGAAAGAACTTTGTTGTTGATGTTATGCTTGATGAAAGAGAATGGATGACCATTATGTATATTTATAAACCCATTTTAGCAATAACCATTATGTAAAGTGTTCACTAGATATCCAACATAAGTGATTATAATAATCAAAGAAAGACAAGGGGTGGGTCACCCCTTGTGACCGTCATTTTGAGGGGGGGGGGTTAAGGGTTGGGTGGTGATGTTAAGTTATAAACTAGTTGAAATCAAATGGTTCTAGTTAGTAGCTTAAGTGTGTTATTTAACATAAAGGGTGTTAGGGTGTTCGGGGACCCTAACTAGCTCAGAAAAGTGAAAACAATGTGTTTGGCATTATTTATATGTTCCGGGTAGTGTCCGGTTGGATATTAATCCGTTAAAGTGCTAAGTAAAGCTATAAGGTGTCGTTTATATTATTTTTAATGACCCATTAAATTCCCGACACTTTGGAAAGTGTCTAGTATTATTTTACCAAGTTTTTGCACTTTACTAGTTATGTTAAATGTTGAATTTTTGTACGTAGTGCAGAATTTTGTAATTAAAGTATGTTTTAGGCACTTCCGTTCACTATAACTATCACCTAGTGACGCAGTTTTATGATCCTCACCTCCCTACACTCCCTACCTGTGTAGTAATCTATTCCCGACTCATACTAGCCTCAGAAACAATGTTTGTCGAGTGCTGGCAATGTCAGCATGTTTACTGGGTTATCCGCTCACTGTGCTAATTGTAAGTCCTGAAAATACAGATCAAACAACGATATCAAACGATCACCAAGGATGGGCGGAATCCAAACTTGATGATGATCAAGAAATCAAGAACACAAAGATGAAGATTTAAAGATTTGAATGATTCAATAGCTTAAAGTTGCATACAATTAGTATTGTCTAATACAACTTTCTAAAACCAATCAACCAACCTAAACCCCTAATTTCCATTAACTATTTATAGGGAGGGTTTCCCCCTAAACCCTAGGCCCATAATTACCCCAAAGCCCACTCTAATACCCCCTTCTAGAATCATGGTCCATTAGCCTCTAAACCTACTAATCCATAAACCTATAGGGCCTAACAATCTCCCCCTAGGTTTACTGGATTAGTTGTTGAATCTGTTTGGAGGACCACCTTGCAACGGAGCCGGATCATCAAACAAACGATTCTTGATTACGATCTTGAACTTCCTTTCTAGCTTCACTTTACCCACATCACTTTGTAGTTGTTCGATCGCCTAATCTTTGCTTGATATTTGAGCATGCAAAGATGAGATCTGAACTTCTTTCAGGGCAGCGTCATGTTCCAACACAATCACTCTTCTTTGCAGCTTCGCTATATCAACAGCTGTATCATCATCACTATCTCTTTCTTCAACAAATTTCATCTTGCTGGCGGCGAGATGCATGGCTGCTTCATCATACTCAGAGAAATCGGCACCACTGGAACTTCCTACATTGAACCTGATGCTGCTTGAGCTTTCTGGTTGCAAATGAGTTGTTTCAGGCAGATCGAGGTCGAAATCGAATTTTAAATCAAAATCGAGATCTTGCGTGCTTGTTTCTTGAGTAGGATCAGTGGGCATAGTAGGTTATGGTTCTGAGCTTGGGCCAGAGAATGAAAATCAGGGGCAGTTTCGGTTCTTCGTTTCTTGTTGGATGCTTCTTCAGCATCGTTTGTCGAATAATCTTCAGTTTCAGGAATAGATACAGAAGGAGAGTTTCCGACACTATTCTTCAATGACTCGAACAGGGCTTTAAAGTTTTCAGTCGTCATTTATGTTGATTCTCGAACGGGTTCCTCAACATTCTCAGAGACAAATGCTTCCACATCACTGTCTTCGTTAGATTCATCTTCGTATGAATCTAGAATTTCTGTTTCTATCTCAGCTTTCTCATCAGCAAGTGTCTGTTGCACGTCATGCTCTTCGGCAATTGTGGCATTCAAAGGCTTTGGTTTGAAAAGTATAGGAACCTGCAAACCTCGTAATTCAAATAAGTGGTCCGGTAATACAATGAGAGGATCCGAAATGCTTAAGCAAAGAGATTAGTCCGAAATGTGACTCGAAAGAGAAATGGTTGACAATTTATAGAGTTTCGGATTTGGGCCTGAGATCAACGAGCCAGCCCCAATTCAGAATAGTGTTCCGAATTACATTCGAGAGCAATGGGCCGGATCTGATTCGCTTTATCCACGACAGTGGGCCCTAAACCGAAACAGTGGCCAAATTATTACTTTAATGTTTTGCATTTTCAGGACAGAAAACATCTTTCTCAAAATCAACGATCCAACCAACCGAGCAACCTTTTTAGCAAAGAGATAATCAAAACAAATTAATAATAGAAAACAAATGGAGGAGTAATATAGGGAGAACCTGCCATGGGATCAAAATCGTTCTCGAACTGATTAAGGGACACTTTTCAGCTCTACGTTTACTTAGGCTGGTCCACGCAATTGTTGATATGTTTGTCCTCTTAAATCCACCGCTCAAACTTCAACTTTTGCTTTGTGATACGCTTTTAGGTAGATTTATACTGTGACATCTGTCACACCCTCAAATTACCACTTAGGGAGTATCCCTGTTAGGCGTGTGACCACTAGTAATGAGCCACCAATTACACTGAATCCATAAGTGTGACAAATAAAGTTTCATCATTTAATAGTAATAAAATCCAGACATAAGTAACTCAAAAACCACCAAGTTCAGCGGAAGCGTAAAGATACCATAAAGTAAGTACTAAATAAGCGTAATAATTAAGTGTTTGATAAACAAGTTCATCAGCATGACCATGACCACTCCTGTTCTCCATCCAACAAGCTCCTGTTTCAATCACCTAACGACCTGCGAGCATGTAACAAGTGTATCAGACAAAGCTGGCGAGTTCACAGTTTGGAAAACGTTTGTTACCAGTTGTATGTAAAACAGTTCAATAACCAATGCAAGTAATATTGTTAATATCTCAATTCCGAACAAGACGGCTCCTGAAATACATGACTGCCCTTCCCACGTACTCCTATCCAGTACTGGGCCACGACTGGGTCATTAGTTCACATCCGTCCTCTTTAGGAGCGGTGTGAGGGTGCCAAACCTAAGTAGCGCTACCAACTAATACCCGTTACCCTCCAGGTAACATAATAAGGGACTTACAAAATGATAGGTGAGAATATTAACGAATATACCCGTTTTTACCCAAAAGACTTAACCCTCCATGGGATACCCACTGACTGTCCCCAACCACTGGGACGCATGCTCGAATGTAGTGAACTCACCTTGGTTTGCTCGGTTTGCTTAGTTACTCGTTTCCAAGTTACTCAACCAACCCTATCGTGGTTACCAATGAATATCAGTTTCACGAATAGACAAGTTATTGTTTTCACACAGTTTGCAACACATACACTAGTCCACAGTATAACAGTAGCCAGTACACCTTTCTAATACAAGTTTACATCTCATGCGAATGTTACAATTAGCACATAACGTAGCAGGTGAGTTTGTTAGACCAGTTAATCATACCAACTTCTTACTGTCATTAACATGTAGCATGGATAGTATACACACACAAGTATCTATCATTGAACACCATCATTAAACCATCGATTAACCTTCATCACTCAATATCTAACTTTCATGTGTTAATCAAAAGGCTATAGTCATATATCCTTCTCACTAATAAACTATGTACAATATATAATCAAAACAATCAATAACAGTTTCATCACTTTGACTATTCTAACCACATGATTAGGATGTGCACAAAGTTTGATGAGATTAAGATTATAAATGCACATGGGCCACCATTTAGTTATTCAAGGTTATCCAATCTCATCCAATCTTTTAACTTCCCATCTATTGGACCGTTTCTTTTTTTTTCACAACTTTTAAAATCACATTGTTATCATTTAATTAGTTCTTACTTCATATCCTCAAGTATTAATCGGTGGCAAACAACCTCTAAAACCTAAACACACAATCCTTCCAATTAGTTGTTTGACAAGAATTCATATAAATCACATAATACTAATGTATTCCAAAATTATCATCAAAGATTCACATATGCATAACTATGGGCAACATTAATAGAAGTCGTTTTAAGGGTCTACGGATTGCATACTACATGTATTATCAAAACGCCAATTTCATGCACATCCTAGTTCTTCGATAACCACCATTCATCTTTCCAGATTCATGTCACTAGTTTAATTAGTACGTACATTACCAAATCATACCAGCCACTTCTATATAAACAAAACAATGTTAACATCATGCCCTTCATACACGAGATCAATAAACATAAGCACAACCATGCATACATAACACACAATAATCACATTATCGGTCATCAAACCAGTGCTCATGTTTAACGATTACACAATAATAACACACTTAACACTAACCGAACCAGTGCCATCATTTAATAGTCAACAATAGCCTTACCATGATATCCTATTACTAGTGAAATGGTCATGCATTCATCATTCATGTGGGTAACATGCCTACTGACACCTTAATAATTGACCTAATTTGGTTTGGTTACATGAGCCGCCATTTTCATGCATTATGGCCATTATGGCCGACCATTATACTCCAATCCCTAATCCCATTGGACCACAACCATTTGTGACATCATGTATTATACAACCATTGGACCACAACCATTTGTGACATCATGTATTATACATATCCACTAATATGCATGACATCAATATAGTTTATCCTACCAAGTTTACATATCAATTCAACAATATCATTATTAACTCACATCTTAGCACAGAACTTGCATGGATACATGTAAAAGAAATCTGATCGATTAATAAATAGCCACACCACTTTCGCATACATTATCTCACATCATGAAAGATCATTAGTTGAGATCCACTAACCGAAATTATAATTAATCAGAATGAAGTCTTCGAACAGGGGGGGGGGTCTGCTATGCCGTCGCCACTCAGAATAAGAGGTAGGGTTTGATTTGATGGTAATCGTGAGGGGTATAAGGGTTACGTATAATCTAAATATATAACACTAATACCCTAAATCATGTGGGCCGAACCCACTTCTTCTTGACTACAAGGGAATCGGGCCAAGATACTCTAACTCGTGAAGGGTGGGCCAGTCGCCATATGTGTTTAAGTTGTTCATTACGGTTCAACTAACCAGTGTGGGCCGAGTTATTATAAGATGAGGCGAGTGTGCAACAACTTAAAAGAGTTTCTGTGGGTGCGGCCCGAGTCCTCACTCGGCCCAACCCAAACATTAATCATTTGGAGTAATTCAACAATTTCCTCGACCAACACAAATTTCGATTACGTTTAACATCAAGTAGAACGTTTAACACGTTTAGAAGGATTATAATAGCACCTAGCATAAACGAGTTTAACACATTCACACTTATGAACGAAGAATAGTAAGGATCAGAATTACGAAACCAACCTTGGAAGTTCGGGTTGTCACATCATCCCTAACTTGAAAGAAATTTCGTCCCGAAATTTGACAAGTAAACACGAAAGAATGAAATGAGAATTCAAGATTGTTGCGGATTTTGCTCAGGTGTGACATCATCCCCAACTTGAAGGGGAATCTTGCCCCGAGATTCACCAGTTTTGCTTGACTCTGCTTTGTCTTCGGGAAAGAGGTGAGGGTACTTTAGTTTCATCTGATCCTCGCGCTCCCACGTGAACTCCGGTCCACGTCTTGAGTTCCAACGAACCCTAACGATGGGAATACGACTGTGTTTACGCACTTTGACCTCACGGTCCATGATCTCGATGGGATCTTCAACAAACTGTAGCTTGTCGTCGATCTTTAACTCTTGAAAAGGTACCGCTAATGGGTCGTCAGCATAACACTTCTTTAACTGTGATACATGGAATACGTCGTGAACATTACCCAGCTCAGTAGGTAACTCCAACCTATAAGCCACCTTACCGATACGCTCCAGAACCTTAAACGGCCCAACATAACGTGGGTTTAGCTTGCCCCGTTTCCCAAAGCGTACAACCCCTTTCCACGGTGAGACTTTCAGCATGACTCGGTCATTCACTTCAAACACTACCTCTTTGGCACGCTTGTCCGCATAGGCCTTCTGGCGGTCACGAGCAGCTGCCATACGTTCTCTGATTTTCACGATCATATCTGAAGTTTCGAGTACCATCTCAGGACCTGTGATCTAACTATCACCCACCTCAGCCCAGCAGAGAGGTGAACTACACTTCCTCCCATACAGTGCCCAAATGGTGCCGCTTTGATACTGGTGTGGTAGCTGTTATTGTAGGAAAACTCTACCAACGGCAAGTGCTTCTCCCATCCTTTCCTAAAATCAATAACGCATGCCCGCAGCATATCCTCTAGCGTCTGAATAGTGCGTTCACTCTGACCATCCGTTTGTGGGTGATAGGCCGTGCTCATATCGAGACGTGAGCCGAACGACTTATGCATAGCCTGCCATAACTCCGAAGTAAAACGAGGATCTCGATCAGAAATAATAGAAGTCGGCACCCCGTGCCTAGAAACCACCTCTTTAAGGTACACTGCTGCGAGCTGCGAATATTTATCTGTCTCCTTGATCGCTAGGAAGTGTGCTGACTTTGTGAGACGGTCGACAATCACCCATATAGTATCGTTCCCAGCCTGTGTTCTAGGTAACCCCGTAACAAAATCCATAGCGATCTGTTCCCATTTCCACATGGGTATCTCTGGCTGCTGAAGTAGACCCGAAGGTTTCTGGTACTCAGCCTTGACTCTAGCACAGGTCAAACACTTACCCACGTAGGTGGCAATAATAGCTTTCATGTTCGGCCACCAATACAAAACCTTGAGGTCCTGGTACATCTTATCGGACCCTGGATGAATAGAATATCGTGACTTGTGTGCTTCGTCCATCACAAGCTCTCGAAGATCACCAAATGAAGGAACCCATATTCGTTCCATGAAGTAGTAGATATCGTCAGACCGTTGCTCGAACTTCTTCTTGTGTAGACCTCGTAATCCTTCAGCTTCGATATTTTCTTCCTTTAATGCTTCAATCTGAGCTGAACGAATCCGAGCAGGTAAATCAGAGTGAATAGTAAGCTGTAGGGCACGAATACGCTTCGGCTTTGGTTCCTTGCGGCTAAGAGCATCCGCTACAACGTTAGCTTTACCTGGGTGGTACTTGATGGCACACTCGTCATCATTGAACAACTCTACCCAACGACGCTGACGCATATTAAATTCTCTCTGGTCGAAGATATGCTGAAGACTCTTGTGATCAGTATAGATGGTGCATTTCGTGCCGTATAGATAATGCCTCCAAATCTTCAGTGCAAAGACCACTGCTCCTAACTCCAAGTCGTGTGTCGTGTAGTTTTTCTCGTGTGATTTCAACTGACGAGAAGCATACGCTATCACCTTCTCGCGTTGCATCAACACGCAACCGAGACCCTGAATCGAAGCATCACAATAAACCACAAAATCCTCGGTACCATCGGGTAGAGATAGAATTGGCGCGCTGCATAATTTTTGCTTCAAAAGCTGGAAAGCATCCTCCTGTTTCGTTCCCCATGAGTAAACTACCTTCTTCTGTGTTAATGAGGTGAGTGGCTGAGCAATCTTCGAGAAGTTCTGAATAAAACGACGATAATACCCTGCTAGACCGAGAAATTGCCGCACCTCCGAAGGATTCCTTGGTGCCGCCCAATTTCTAATGGCGTCGATCTTGGCAGGATCCACATGTATGCCCATCTCATTAACTATATGCCCCAGAAAATGTACCTCCCGTATCCAAAAATCACACTTAGAAAATTTCGCGTACAACTGCTCCCTCCTCAGGAGTTCTAGGATAAGGCGTAGATGCCGCTCATGATCCTCCTTGCTCTTGGAATAAATTAGAATGTCGTCGATAAAAACGATAACGAAGTCGTCAAGGTATGGCTTGCACACGCGGTTCATGAGATCCATGAAGACCGCGGGTGCGTTGGTCAACCCGAATGGCATAACCAAGAACTCATAGTGACCGTATCGCGTCCGAAACGCTGTTTTGGGAACGTCTTCCTCTCTGAATCGCACCTGATGATATCCCGACCTTAAGTCGATTTTTGAATAAAAACTTGACCCTTGCAGCTGGTCAAACAGGTCGTCGATACGAGGTAAAGGATAACGGTTCTTAACCGTCACCTTGTTGAGCTCGCGATAATCTATACACATCCGAAAAGACCCATCCTTCTTCTTCACGAATAGAACTGGGGCTCCCCAAGGGGAAGAGCTAGGTCGGATGAAACCCCTATCCAACAGCTCTTGGAGTTGGTTTGACAATTCCTGCAACTCCCCTGGCGCAAGACGGTATGGCGCACGAGCAACCGGGGCCGCTGCTGGGGCGAGGTCGATCTGGAATTCCACCTGACGATGTGGAGGTAAACCAGGGAGTTCCTCAGGAAATACGTCAGGAAATTCATGAACAACTGGAAGATCCGCAATCTTCCTTTCATCAGACTGTGAATCAGTGACAAGGGCTAAAATAGCAGGATAGCCCTTACGCAGATACTTCTGAGCCTTCATTGCTGAAACAATACTAACTGGGGTTCCACTGCGATGACCCTGAACCGATAAAGATTCTCCACCAGAAAGGGGGACACGTACGATCTTCTCCTTACAGAGAATCTCCGCCTGATACTTGGACAACCAGTCCATACCGATAATCACGTCGAAGCTTCCAAGAGTAATAGGAAGTAGGTCAATGTCGAATACTTGACCCAGAAGATCGAGTTTACACCCAACTAGGACATGCGAAGCTTCGATTGTTTTACCATTTGCTATCTCTACAATGTGTTTCATTACGAGAGGTGTAGGACTTAACCCTAACTGAGAACTAAACCCCAAAGACACGTAACTCCAATCGGCACCAGAGTCAAATAAAATAGAAGCAAATACACCGTTTACTGAAAACGTACCAGTAACCACGTTGCCGTCGTTCCACGCTTCCCCCGCTCCTAACACAAACCCGCGCCCAAGCGCAACATTACCCCCATTGTTTCCCGCATTGTTATTCCCGTTGTTACCCCCTGTGTTCTGCTTCAGCTGAGGGCAGTCTCGCTTGAAGTGCCCCTCGGCCCCACACTGATAGCACCCTTTTTGAGTACCCTGGTTATGCTGAGTCTGTTGTCTACCCGACTGCTGTGATGGCTGCTGCTGAGCTGGAAGTGTAGCCCGACAATCCCTAGCCACGTGCCCTGATCGGTTACACCGATGACAAACCCGAGCCCACTGTCCCTTGTGATGGTAGTTACACTTGTTGCACAAAGGTAGCTTCCCCGCATATGATCCCTGCCCTGACTTGTTACTCTGGTTTTGATTCACTGATGATGACTGGCTGAAACTGCGGTTGCTGCCAGTATCCGTCTTCTTCTGAGGCTGTGCAGAGTTGGACCCCTTGTCCATATCGTTCCACTTACGCTTGCTATCAGTAGCAGGTGCAGTGGAAGTAGTAGCGGCTGTGGTAGTACTAGAAATACGTTGTGGCAATGAGTTGCTTTCCACCTCCTGATCAACGATCTTGTGAGCCAAATGAACAATCTAAGTTAAATTATTGAGGTTTGCTGCCGTAACCAAACCCTTCACCCGTGGAGGTAACCCCTTAATGAACAACTCAATTCTTCGAGGCATAGGTCGAGACAAATTCGGACACAAGTCAGCCAACTCATACGACCGCTTCACATATGCTTCAATCTCAGACCCCACCATTTTCAGATCATAGTACTCATTTTCTAATTTCTGTATTTCATCACGAGGGCAATATTCCTCCCTCATCAACTCTTTAAAGTCGTCCCACGTAGTGGCGTTCGCTGCCTCGATGCCTAACAGCTGAACCTGGTCATTCCACCAGGTCAAGGCACCATCTTCGAGTGTGCCCGCAGCAAATTTCACTCTATCCCCAACCGGGCAGTTACACATTGCGAATACGGACTCTGCCTTTTCGAACCAGCGCAAGAGTCCTACAGCCCCTTCAGTCCCACTGAAGGTCTGCGGCTTACAATCCATGAAGGTTTTAAATGTGCAGACAGGTGGGTGAGGCGGATTTTGTGGCGCCGGCTGACCTATTAATGAGAGGAAACATAACAACAAGTAAGACTCAAGTATACGACTCAAAGAGAAAGAGTATTTGGGTACATGTTGTACCAGCCTGATAAGCTGCCAAGGCTGCAGCCACCTGGGCGTTGATTAAATCTGCTAGCTCAGCTTGTGTCATATTGATTTGGCCACGTCCACCACCGCGGCCTCCACCACGTCCACCACGACGGCCTCCACCACGTCCGTTCATGATTCTATAAATATGGAAAAAGGAACGAATTCAACAGACAAGTTCAATTAGATGTCAAGTATTGCTATGGTATTCACAGTTTTCGAGGTTCTAATACAAAATTGACTAACAACGCGGGATTCCTTTTTCACACCAGTCGAGATTTACTGGGACTCACATGCACCCCACATTGTTATTATGTGTGCACCCATAATAATAACCCAAGTTGCATGTTTATCTCAGTTCCTCCCAACTCGTGTTAAAAGGTTTCCCCAAATTCAAGCAGTATGATCAATGACATCACAACATAGAGCATGTAAGTTCAAGAAGAGTCCTACTCTTAAAACACGTAGCATAGACCGATAACATAGAAACTCGTATTGTAATATCAGGTGTGCTTTTGGGTGTGATACTAATCATGAGTATGTACTAAATATGCTATGCAATAGTAAACAAGAGACGAACCTTGCTGCCTGGAGCTGAGTGTCATGGTCAATGTCGGATCAGTTCAGTTATAGTCTGGTTTTGTAAAACATTTTAAAACCAAGTTCACTATAACCAGTGGCTCTGATACCAAACTGTCACACCCTCAAATTACCACTTAGGGAGTATCCCTGTTAGGCGTGTGACCACTAGTAATGAGCCACCAATTACACTGAATCCATAAGTGTGACAAATAAAGTTTCATCATTTAATAGTAATAAAATCCAGACATAAGTAACTCAAAAACCATCAAGTTCAGCGGAAGCGTAAAGATACCATAAAGTAAGTACTAAATAAGCGTAATAATTAAGTGTTTGATAAACAAGTTCATCAGCATGACCATGACCACTCATGTTCTCCAGCCAACAAGCTCCTGTTTCAATCACCTAACGGCCTGCGAGCATGTAACAAGTGTATCAGACAAAGCTGGCGAGTTCACAGTTTGGAAAACGTTTGTTACCAGTTGTATGTAAAACAGTTCAATAACCAATGCAAGTAATATTGTTAATATCTCAATTCCGAACAAGACGGCTCCTGAAATACATGACTGCCCTTCCCACGTACTCCTATCCAGTACTGGGCCACGACTGGGTCATTAGTTCACATCCGTCCTCTCTAGGAGCGGTGTGAGGGTGCCAAACCTAAGTAGCGCTACCAACTAATACCCGTTACCCTCCAGGTAACATAATAAGGGACTTACAAAATGATAGGTGAGAATATTAACCAATATACCCGTTTTTACCCAAAAGACTTATCCCTCCACGGGATACCCACTGACTGTCCCCAACCACTGGGACGCATGCTCGAATGTAGTGAACTCACCTTGGTTTGCTCGGTTTGCTTAGTTACTCGTTTCCAAGTTACTCAACCAACCCTATCGTGGTTACCAATGAATATCAGTTTCACGAATAGACAAGTTATTATTTTCACACGGTTTGCAACACATACACTAGTCCACAGTATAACAGTAGCCAGTACACCTTTCTAATACAAGTTTACATCTCATGCGAATGTTACAATTAGCACATAACGTAGCAGGTGAGTTTGTTAGACCAGTTAATCATACCAACTTCTTACTGTCATTAACATGTAGCGTGGATAGTATACACACACAAGTATCTATCATTGAACACCATCATTAAACCATCGATTAACCTTCATCACTCAATATCTAACTTTCATGTGTTAATCAAAAGGCTATAGTCATATATCCTTCTCACTAATAAACTATGTACAATATATAATCAAAACAATCAATAACAGTTTCATCACTTTGACTATTCTAACCACATGATTAGGATGTGCACAAAGTTTGATGAGATTAAGATTATAAATGCACATGGGCCACCATTTAGTTATTCAAGGTTATCCAATCTCATCCAATCTTTTAACTTCCCATCTATTGGACCGTTTCTTTTTTTTTCACAACTTTTAAAATCACATTGTTATCATTTAATTAGTTCTTACTTTATATCCTCAAGTATTAATCGGTGGCAAACAACCTCTAAAACCTAAACACACAATCCTTCTAATTAGTTGTTTGACAAGAATTCATATAAATCACATAATACTAATATATTCCAAACTTATCATCAAAGATTCACATATGCATAACTATGGGCAACATTAATAGAAGTCGTTTTAGGGGTCTACGGATTGCATACTACATGTATTATCAAAACGCCAATTTCATGCACATCCTAGTTCTTCGATAACCACCATTCATCTTTCCAGATTCATGTCACTAGTTTAATCAATACGTACATTACCAAATCATACCAGCCACTTCTATATAAACAAAACAATGTTAACATCATGCCCTTCATACACGAGATCAATAAACATAAGCACAACTATGCATACATAACACACAATAATCACATTATCGGTCATCAAACCAGTGCTCATGTTTAACGATTACACAATAATAACACACTTAACACTAACCGAACCAGTGCCATCATTTAATAGTCAACAATAGCCTTACCATGATATCCTATTACTAGTGAAATGGTCATGCATTCATCATTCATGTGGGTAACATGCCTACTGACACCTTAATAATTGACCTAATTTGGTTTGGTTACATGAGCCGCCATTTTCATGCATTATGGCCATTATGGCCGACCATTATACTCCAATCCCTAATCCCATTGGACCACAACCATTTGTGACATCATGTATTATACAACCATTGGACCACAACCATTTGTGACATCATGTATTATACGTATCCACTAATATGCATGACATCAATATAGTTTATCCTACCAAGTTTACATATCAATTCAACAATATCATAATTAACTCACATATTAGCACAGAACTTGCATGGATACATGTAAAAGAAATCTGATCGATTAAAAAATAGCCACACCACTTTCGCATACATTATCTCACATCATGAAAGATCATTAGTTGAGAGCCACTAACCGAAATTATAATTAATCAGAATGAAGTCTTCGAACAGGGGGGGTCTGCTATGCCGTCGCCACTCAGAATAAGAGGTAGGGTTTGATTTGATGGTAATCGTGAGGGGTATAAGGGTTACGTATAATCTAAATATATAACACTAATACCCTAAATCATGTGGGCCGAACCCACTTCTTCTTGACTACAAGGGAATCGGGCCAAGATACTCTAACTCGTGAAGGGTGGGCCAGTCGCTATATGTGTTTAAGTTGTTCATTACGGTTCAACTAACCAGTGTGGGCCGAGTTATTATAAGATGAGGCGAGTGTGCAACAACTTAAAAGAGTTTCTGTGGGTGCGGCCCGAGTCCTCACTCGGCCCAACCCAAACATTAATCATTTGGAGTAGTTCAACAATTTCCTCGACCAACACAAATTTCGATTACGTTTAACATCAAGTAGAACGTTTAACACGTTTAGAAGGATTATAATAGCACCTAGCATAAACGAGTTTAACACATTCACACTTATGAACGAAGAATAGTAAGGATCAGAATTACGAAACTAACATTGGAAGTTCGGGTTGTCACAACATCTGTGTGTCCCATTCCAAGGCATACCCCCGCGATCAAGGTAAGCACAACAGTTCATCGTAGCAGGTGAGTATACTGAGATCATCCTTTTATTATATTTTTTATTTTTCAACGCCAGACTTCCTGGTGAACAGGTCAATACTTCCGTACAGCAGAGAGACCAAGGAAGATCTGACAATAGCCCTTTTTATTCTATTTTTTATGTTTTTATATTTTTTTTACAAAGCCAGACTTCCTGGTGAACAGGTTAGTACTTCCGTACAGCAGAGATACCAAGGAAGATCTGACAAGGGCCTTTTTAAGCAAGATATCCTGACTGTGCCCAGGTCTGCATATATTCTGGATGCAACAGAGGGACAGCCCGGATGATTTCTCAGTATAAAGACCCGAAACTCCAGATGTTGGCTATCTATCAACACAGGATTTAAGACCATGAAATCATACACCGTTGGTCTGTTACCCACGAGATGTACAGTCCATTATGTTTGTATCACTTTTGCTTCTTTTGCTTTTCGAGCGGCAGACCTATCAACACACCGCAGTGGAGCCAATCCTGTTTAATATTGAAACCTTACGTGTGTTAATCAAGTTCTTTATCACGAAAGCTCATTTCATTTCCCAAGCAACAATTTCTCCCCCTCAAACGATGCGTATGTACATATATGTTTTTTTTGTTTTGTTTTGTTTTTTTTTTTTGCTTTTCTCCCCCTCAAACTATGCATAGGTACATATATGTCCCTCTCCCCCCCCCCCTAAATTTTTGCATCACACTTTATGCACAAATTTACTTATTTATTTACATAAGTATAGAAATTTTTTTTTATCGCTCAGTCGGGGATACGTGTCATTTTCAAAAGATCTAAAAGCACATTGAATCTCGAGATGCCGACAGGTTTTGTAAAACGATCTACTGAATTAGCATCAGTATTGATCAGTTTAACTTTAAACAATCATCTGTCAAAGCAATCTCGAATAAAGTGCACCTTGATATCAATGTGCTTGGTTTTTGAGTAGAAGACAGGGTTTTGTTAATCTGGATAGCGGTATCATTATCAAAATAAGTAGTAGAGTTTAGATAAGTCAAACCGTAATCCTTGAGCTGGTGTTGTATCCAAAGAACCTGAGAGCAGTAGGCAGCAGATGCTGTAACGCACTTTGCTTCCACTGCAAAAGTGAGATGTTGCTTCTTGCACTGCCATGAGATGAGACTGTCCCCCAAGAGTTGGCATCCAGCTGATGTACACTTCATATCCCTGTTTTGACGAACTTGTGTGCCCAGAAACATTTTCACTTCTCCCAAGGAGCTCATTTCGAACTTCTTTCTCATCACCAATGCATGTTCCTCATCATGATCCGAACCTTTATCTTGCTCGAAGCAACATTCTCATACCCGATTCGCTGTGGGATTGTGTATCAGCAACTTTCTTATGCTATACCAGATTGCTCCCCCTCATTTGATGCAGTAGAATTGTTGATCAACGGTGGATCTACAGTGCAGTCTGAGAGAATTGCTCCTAGAAACTGAGAAGTTCCTTGAATGTTTGAGAGTCCCGAGGAGACTTTAGTATTACATACTCCACCATCAGGGATAGCTATAGCAGGTTCAGAAATCGGCTTCTGAACAGTCGAAGAATGAAGTTGCGAGCCACTCTTGGTGAAGAGAACCTCGCACATCAGAGATACGCTCAAAAGATTGTGCTTCAGATCAGGGACATAATTGACGTCTGAGAAGATGAGAACTCCGTTTCTGACAGTGCCCTTCATGGTAATTCTTCCAGTTTCCCTTCCCGCGAAGTTGACAAATCCGTCGTCGAATACCTTTTTTTGTTATTCAACTGGGATAAGTCTTCTGTCACGTGTCTAGAACAACTACTATCGATAAACCAAGGTCTAACGATTGCCCTCCATAGCCGTTCCTGCACACTTAGCGGGATTAATTAGAAACTGGAACCCAGGCCATTGTTGACCTGAGTTGACCATCGCTATCAGTGTATGAAACCAAACGAAAAATCATATGACTCTTAACATCGCCGGTGGTTTTTGGCGATGGAGTGGATGTTGATGGTTGCGAACACGGAGACTGGGATCCAACAGGAGTTTTATGTTTCCAATTCCTAGTGTCTGAAACACTTCCATTTGTTGGAAAAACTTTTGTTTTTCTTTGAAACCTGTTAATGTTTGAAAAATTTTTGTTCTCCTGTTTGGCAAGATTCCAGTCTCTATCAGAAGGCTTTGCTTTGGGAGGACCATTTTTGGTAAAGTGAGAGGGCATGGCCTTCTGATGGTACATGTTCCTAGAGTAGTAGGGACGATGAACACAATTTCTTGCGATGTGTCCCGGAATTCCACAGTTAAAACATGTCTACCTTTTTGAGAAAAAGACATCTAGTTCGGCTTGCGTTATTCTCGAGAACTGATCACGTCTTTTCCATTCATTTGACACTGAGTGCTTTGGAGTGTGCTTGTTCTTGGAGGAACCCGCTTTACAGCTGTCAGCACAAGAGTCAGTATCGACAGCTTTACCCTTCAACTTAGGTTCAGTTTGCATGAGAGACGGGTTTTCCTTTTGAATTTCCTTTTTCCGTGGTCTTCTGTTTTTACGTGATCGTTTCTTCTTTGAAGGAGCAGATTCGGTAGTTTAATCTTCTGTTGAATTGACTTTCACAGATTCCTTTTCCTCAGAAACTATGTTCTTAGGAGTTTCTGCAGAATTAGTTTCCGTAGATATCTGTTCTTCAGTTTCATCAGTTGAATCAACTGTTGAATTGATTTCTGTGGATCCATTTTCTTCAGGCTCCAAGATCTCATGAGTTTCCTCGAAAATGGTTTCTACGAATATCTCTTCTTCAGCTTCATCAACCTCTGAGTTTCTGACATCAGCTGATTCTGGTTTCTCACACGAAGAGCAATCTATGTTTGAAACTGTTTGACTCTCTTCGGGCGTTGCACTACTTGGTTCCGAGTGTTTGTCACATTCAGAATTTCCAGAAGTGCTACGCTCATTATCTGACGTACCAGAATCTACAACTTGAATGTCAGATTCATCAGATGATCCCTGTTCATCAACTTCTTTACTAACACAACCAAACATATCAATTTTCTCATTTTTCTCTTGTTCATGAGTTTCTGATGTATCAGTTGATGTTTCAGGCATACTAGAATAGTTGTTTGAATCACCAGAACACATTTCTGAGTCACTTGAAATAGGTGTTTCAAGTTTATCAGTCGATACATCAGATTTCCCTGTTAAAGCATTTTCGTCACGATCATAATCTAAAATCACAACACCTGAATTATCAGTTTTAGTTGGAATACCCCGACTCTCAGCATACCAAGACATAACACAGTTCCAAGCGTAATGATCGGGTTTGGTAGCATCTGAATCATCAGCAACATCAGCAATGATTGAATGTGGTTCATCATCCACTGCAGACTGCTCTTCAACTGTCATTGATTCTGCACATGAACTAGAACAATTATTATTTTCTACAGAATCACAATCAGAATTTGACAAAATTTCTTGTGGCTTATTTGCTGATGTTTTCACTGGTTCTGTTTCATTCTCTGGTTCATTTTCCTTTTCAGATTCGCCAGCTGATTCGTTTGAGCAATTTGTATCTGCATTTTTAACAAAATTCATTGGTTTTTGAAAATCAGCTGGTCTGGCATTCTTTGGTTTGAAAGGCTCCCATGGAACATAATCACTCGGTTTACCATAAATCATTGTATCATAATTTTCTTGTTCTTGCTCAGTAGTAGGCATTCTTGAGTAGTTATGATTATATGGTGGTGGAACCTGTTTGTAGCCCAAACCCTTACCCTTATTTTCTTTATAAGCAAGTTGTACATCGCACAGATTACGAACAGTGTCACTGGAAGTATCAAACTTTTTAATGTTTAACTCGTTTTGTTTATACTTTCCAGTGAGGAGCTCTAGCTCACCCTTCACAGAGTCACATTCAAGAGTTTTAACTGTGAGTCTATGTTTATAGTCGTGAACCCAACATTGCTGTTGATTCATGTCTCTGTGAGGTTGAGCTATGTCCTTCTTAAGTGCGTCAATCTTTTCATAGAGAATTTTATTGTTCTCTCGAAGACCGGTGTACTTTTCCATGACACAGTTGTAATCATCCATCATTTTAGAATTGAGTTCCCTCAGTTGTGCAACCCTATTCCTGCAAGGTTCAGTACACAACAGATAGTTGACAGTGTCAATGAGCGTTCTTGGTTTGTCTGGCTGAGTTTGGACTTGGGCTTGGGGTGCAAGTTTGGCTGCTTCATTGGGATGAGATCCTGTTGATTGTAGGGCCTTCACATCAGATGTTGCAGTAGCCACAGGTGAATGTGAGGGAATCTGAGCAGCGTTGGGATTATTAGCAAGTGGTGAAGTACCAACGGCCTTCTGACAGTTAGACATAGAGGACGATGTGTTTGCGTGATTCTGACTCCTCTGCTTGTCTTCCTGGACATATTTATTAACTAAGGAGATTACATCTTTTGTTTCCGTTGTAGCATGATTGTATGTCCCCATGATAATTGCAACACGATAGTCCCATGTCTTGCTACGTGGCAAACCGTACAGAAAAGCTCGGTTAACCCTACCAAGTGTCACATACAATCCGCTCTTCTCGATTTCAGATAGCAGTAGTGTAAACCTTCTGATTACGTCTTCTACGCTTTCACCCTCAATGAAACCGAAACTATCGAGTTGTTCTGAGAGCAACTGACATTGAGAATCAATACTTGGAGAAGTCATCGTTAAACCAAGTAATAACCCGTGATCTTGCAAGCACGTCGCAAACGTATGAACCGATGTCCTTTACTGCACCTCAAAAACTTGTCAAAACTTTTACCCAAAACGAACAAACACCTTTTAATATTTAACTTTTAATATTAAGTTTTAACATAATAATTAATAATTTTAATATATTATATATAAAAACGTTTTTAATGATTAGGTAATGATTAATATTATAATATTATTATTATTAAAAAACTTAAAATAAAATCTGAATAAACCGTAAGATACGTCGTCTTCTTCGTTACACCCTAAATATTTTGACGCTGCCGCCGCCACACTGATTATCTAATGAACGACTATTAAGAAGATCGATGATGAAGAACGATGACGATGATGGTGGAGGAGACAATTTACGACGGAGGTGCGTGGTCGGAGAAGATGGTCGGTGTAGATGGAGGTTGCAGGTTGGAGATTAAGAAGGTTGATGGAGACGAAGGCGGTGACAGAAGGTGATCAACAGCGGATTTGAAGGTTTATTGATGATCGTCGGAGGTGGGAGACGATGATGGATGTTGTTTCAGGTTCATTGTGTGTCGGTGATGACGAAGTGTGTAGGAGGTGATGACGGAGTGCGTGGTGGTGACAGAGAGTGTCGGAGAGATGATGATGAAGGTGGAGGAGACTGTGATAGTGGTAACAGATAGTTGCAGGTCGGTCGGAGGTCGACGTTGCAGGTGACGATGATGAAGATGTTGGTCCAATGATGATGAAGGTATGTTGCGGATGATTTCGGATGAAATTGTTTTTGTGTTTCGGATGAACCTTTATGATGTTGGATGAACTGTTGGTTGGATGATGAACGATCTCGGATGATGAAAGTGATTGCGGATGATTTCGGACTGTGAAGATGTTCAATCGCGGATGATTACAGACGATGTTTGATTGCGGATAATGTTTGATTGCGGATGATTTCCGATGAAATAGGATGATCACGGATGTTGATGATTTTTTGACTTATGTCGGATTATTTAATATATGATGTCAGATGATGTTTAAAATATAAGAATGTAAGATGAGAGAAAGATGACAAAAGATGATGACATTGTCTGCTGTTGATGATGATAATAATATTTAAAAAGATTTTGAAAATTCTTTAACAACTTCTAAATAAATCAAAATGCCAAAATAATTGGATTTTTGAAAAAAATATGATGAACACGATGAAGATCACGAAGAACGCGATAAAAAAACTTCAACAAAAATGCAGAATTTCTTGATGTTTGATATCAAATTGGCTCTGATACCAATTGTAAGTCCCTAAAATACGGATCAAACAACGATATCAAATGATCACCAAGGATGGGCGGAATCCAAACTTGATGATGATCAAGAAATCAAGAACACAAAGACGAAGATTTGAAGATTGGAATGATTCAATAGCTTAAAGTTGCATACAATTAGTATTGTCTAATACAACTTTCTAAAACTAATCAACCAACCTAAACCCCTAATTTCCATTAACTATTTATAGGGAGGGTTTCCCCCTAAACCCTAGGCCCGTAATTACCCCAAAGCCCACTCTAATACCCCCTTCTAGAATCATGGTCCATTAGCCTCTAAACCTACTAATCCATAAACCTATAGGGCCTAACACTAACTGTGCTTTTGTACTTCAAGCTTGTCACTATTGTTTCTGCGTAATAAATGGAGTGACAGTAATAAAGTATGATGCATGAGTATGTATGTATCAGAAACAGGAAGCAGTTTATTCATAATTGTAATCAAGCACAGTAATTTAGCACTAATTAAATATTTATTAATTTGTACGGATACCTGGATTTGTGAGGTTTGTCACAAAGGACACATAACTCCAATCGACATCGGAATCAAATAACACAGAAGCAAAGAGGTTGTTCACAGAAAATGTACTTGTCACGACGTTGCCATCGTTCCTAGCATCACCAGCGCCAATTGTAAATACTCTCTCGTGAGCACCATTTCCCCCATTGTTGCCGTTATTGTTGTTCCCAACATTGTTGTTCTGACGGTTGTTGTTGTCATTGGCGTTTTGATTCAACTGAGGGCAATCCCGTGATGTTATCCTCGTCCCCCCACTGGAAACACCCATTCCGATTGCCTTGGTTCTGGTGGGGCTGCTGCTAGGGGTGTTCAAAAAAATCCGAATCCGAAACCGAATCCGAAATATCCGAAAATCCGTATCCGAAATATCCGAATTTTCGGAAAATCGGATAATCTGAAAATTCGGATTCGGATTCGGATAGTGATTTTGAGAATTTTCAGATAATCGGATTATCCGAAAATATCCGAAAATTTAATTTTTGTATTTTTTCGGATATCTGAATATCTGAAGTATCCGAAAAATATCCGAAGTATACGAAAAAATATCCGAAAAATATCCGAAGTATCCGAAAAATATCCGAAATATCCAAAAAAATATCCGAAATATCCAAAAAATATCCGAAATTTATATTCGGATATCCGAAACTATCCGAAATATCTGGTTCCAAATATTAAAAAATAATAAAAAAATAAAAAAAATGAAATAAAAAATTGGATATTCGGATATCCGATTAGATATCCGAACCCGAATCCGAAATTTCGGATATCCAAAAATCGGATATCTGAAATTTCGGATTCGGGTTCGGATGTCAATATTTCACTATCCGAAATTTCGGATATCTGATTTTCGGATATCCGAAAACCGGATTATCCGATCTTGAACACCCCTAGCTGCTGCCTTTGCTATTGTTGTTGCTGCTGCTTTGGAAATGGAGCTCTGCAGTCTTTTGCCATATGGCCCACCTTATCGCACCTATGGCAGGCTCGGACACACAGTCCACGATGATGATAGTTGCACTTGTTGCACTTTGGTTGCCTTCCCTCGTAGGAGCCTTGGTTTGGATTGCTGCTCTGACCTTGGTTAACAGAGGATGACTGGCTGAAACTAAGACTGTTGCTGTTGTCTGGCTTCTTTTGTGATTCGTCCGAGTTGGACACCTTATCCGTATCATTCTACTTGCATTTATTATCACTAGCAGGAGTAGTAGTAGCAGTAGCAGAAATAGTAACACACGGAGGTAGCGAACCACACTCGACCTCTTGGTCTGTAATCTTGTGTGCTAAACAAATAATTTGGGGCATGTTGTCAAGGTTTGGAGCAGTGACTAAACCCTTGACTTACGGCACCAAGCCATTGATGTACAGTTCAATTCTTCTCCAGTTCGTGAGATCGTTTCGTGTAAGCCTTGATCTCAGACCCCACCATCTTCAAATTGTAGTACTCGTTCTCGAGTTTCTGAATCTCGTCACGAGGACAGTACTCCTCCCGCATCAACTCTTTGAAGTTATCCCATGTAGTTGCATTTGCCATCTCGATGCCCAACATCTATACTTGGGCATTCCACCAAGTTAAGGCACCAACTTCCAATGTGCCTGTCGCATACTTCACCGGGTCCCCAACGGGACAGTTACAGATAGCGAAAATTGACTCGGCTTTCTCAAACCAACGAAGTAGTCCCACTGCTCCTTAGGTTCCACTAAAAGTCCGCGGCTTACAATCCACGAATGTTTTAAAAGTGCAAGCAGGTGGGTTATTCTGGTTCTGGTTCACATGTTGTCCTAGAGATAAGAGAAAATACGACGCACGAGGGAGACTCGAGTACACGACACAGGAATAAAGAGCATTTGGTATGCATCGTAATAGCTTGCTGAGCCGCTAGGGCTTCAGTCACGCGAGTGTTGATCAAGTCGGTTAGTTCTGCCTGGGACATAACAATGTTGCCACGTCCACCGTCGCGGCCACCACCACGTCCACCACGTCCACTCATAATTCTATATAAGAAAAGGAAAAGGTTAAGGTTGGGATGGAGTAGGAGTCAAACATCGATATGACCTCTACGGACTACTGAGTACTACCATCACGTCAGGTAATGGAACAGAACCCCTTTCACACTCGTTAAGCCTCACTGGGACTCACATACACCCCACATTGTTATTATGTGTGCAGCCACAATGATAATGCGGTTTGCATGCTTATCTCAGCTCCTCTTAACTCATGCTAAAAGGTTCTTAGATTCGCGTAACAAGACAAAAGGCAATGTAAAACATGGATCACAAAAGTCTAGAGGAAATTTCACACTATCAATCACGTAACGTAGGCAAACAACACACGAATTTATACTACAGTGCCAAGTGTGCAATAACAGGTCATGTCATACGTATGGGTATACTATGTATGTAATGCAATAAGTAAACAAGAGACGAACCTTGCAATCTGGAGCTGAGTGTCATGGTCGATATCAAAACTGTTCGGTTATAGTCAGGTTTTACAAAAGCGTTTTAAAACCTAGTTCACTATAACCAGTGGCTCTGATACCAATCTGTCACCCCCCAAAATACCACATGCCGAATCCCCGCTAGGCGTGTAACGTACCAGGATCCAGCCACCAATCACATTGAACTGTTGACAAGATATTAAATAAAGGTTTCCATTTATTCCTTAAAGTATTTCCAAAACATAATATAAAACCAATACGTTCAGCGGAAGCATAAAGTAAATTGATATTCAATTGTTTCAAAACCAATGTACGAAACCAATAAGCAGGACACGTGTAACCAAGAGACTCGACCCATGACCACTCCAACACTCCAAGATAGCAAGTTCCAAGTCCATGAACCTAACGACCTGCAAGCATGCAGGCAAGCGTATCAACATAACACTGGCGAGTTCAAAGTTTGTTAAAACGTTTAGGTACCAGATATAAGTTTACATCATTTCAAAATACAATGTTATTCATAACTCGAGTACCGCAAGATGGCTCCAGATTGTTTGCCCTTCCCCAATGCTCTATCAAACATTGGTCGAGTGGTTAAGGTAATTAGTTCACGCCCGTCCTCCCCGATACGGTGTGAGGGTGCCAAACCTAATAGCGCTATCCACTAATAACCCCGTTGCCTCCCCGGCAACTAATTCGGTATATGATGGGACTTAAGTGAAAGATATGAGTGTATTAACCAACATCCCGAGTTTAACATTCCAGTTAAACCCATTTACCCAATATTCCTCCCCGGAATATTTACCAGATGTCCCTCCCTAGGACGCATGCTTGAAAAAGAACAATGAACTCACTTTAGATTGCTCGGTTGGTTATTTACTTATTTCAAGTTATTCAATCTCGCCCTATGATGATTACCAATGCTTAGCAGTTTTATGTTCAAGTAGTCATACACGCTCCTATACACATTAAAGCATACAATATACAATTAAAACATGTAACAACATTTGACACGTATAAATTTCAATAGTCAATCAGGTGACTTATCAATCCCATACCATCATATGGCCACCATTGTCACGACCCCCGACCACATCCTAGCCGGAATCGGGAGCCGCGAGCAGCCCGTGGTACCGGTGGTTATTTTTGAAAAAAACATTGCAGCGGAAATTTCATCAGGACCGTGAGTTAGGAAAAATATCAGAGTTTAGAGACACCGGATTTTATTTATTTAATAGATGGGATAAACCCATGTTTTACAAAGGTAGCTTAAATAAAAATGATATTTCTTAATTTGATTTAATTAATAAAATAAGCCACTTCTTATACCCTACTCCAATCTATTGTAATTACCTGAAACGCGTTTTAAAAGGTTTTGTCAGCGAGAAATACTGAGTGAATCATTCATTTTACTGAAAACGACACATTTGCTACAATTCACAGTATTAAGAGAGATTACAATGTTTCTGATATCAACCCAACTACCCACAGTATTTGTCACTCGACTCATTTCGGTGACTGTGGTCATATCCCCCATTGGCTGCCCCAATGGTGACGAATATCACTAATTAGGTTCGCCCACCTAAAGTGATAACAACAGTACCCCACATGTAATTTGGTGATATCATAAACTTAATCACTGTAATTATAACTCGGAAAATAATTTGGAGTATTGTAAAATAGTTGATAAAAAGAGAATGACTCACATTATAAGCATGCAGTATTGAATTAACAAGCTTCATGATTCAGATTCCTTCTGATGATTAAGCGTATACTTTATTGTTTTGGATCTTCTGATGATTAAGCATCAATTTTGATTGTAAGCGTATAGTTGGGAGTATTCTGATCGTTAAACATATAGTTTAACAGAATGGAATACGTATTTGTGTAAAACCATATCAAACCTAACGATGATCACGAGATTCGAACCTTAACGAATTTCACAAAGTATAGTCTTATTCAGACAGTACTTTGGTATCCATTTAATGAACTCACGAGGTATAATACTTTGGATTCCGTTTAACGAAATTCACAAAGTACAATACTCTGGCATCCGTTTAATGAACTCACAAAGTATAGCACTTTGGTATCCGTTAGTTGGTTCCTGAATCGATCGGACATAATATCGCATCGGTGATTATTGGTTAGAACACCAACGTATAGAGAGAAGAAGAAAAGAAATGAGCAACCAAAAATGAAATCCTAGGTTCCTATTATAGCAAGCAAGCAAGCACCTCAACAAATCTTCTGGTCGGTCGATGTGGGATACAATTGACATGCCTACCTACCTGCTTGACATGCTAGCTAGCTTGCTTATATATATTAATTCAGCTGCTTCACTCGTTTTTCTCGTATAACTTTTAAAATATGACGTTTTATAAAACGACGGATATGTCTTTAGAACGAGCATATTTTTATCTATGTTTTAACCTAAGTTTCATTAAAAACGGATTAAGGTAAAAAAATAATATATTTAATTATTAATATTAAACGTTCTCATACGTCCCCATATATATCTATTTTTAATAAATCTTACTTAGCTTATTTAATCTTGTTAGCTTAATTAATATTGATTAACTGATTAATTAATCATACTTAACTTAATTAACAAATTAATTAATCTACTCAGCTAACTTAACTGCTAAGTTTATTTAACTTATTAGTCTTGTTGTTTGTGTGCAAGTGAGGTGTGGTTTCGAGTTGAGACTGTGCGGTCTCGGCTCGCAACCACTGTCGAGACCGAGGATGTAACAAACTTCCTAAATTGCAGCCGATTATCTCTGCATCAACAAAGTGGGTTTAATATAAATAATTAAATCCGAGATTAGCGTAAGCTTCAGATTTTGTGAAAATGTCACCACAAGGTGATCGTGATCCAAGAATTAATTTAGTGAAGTTGAAGGTCCAAGAAGCATGTTATGATTCAAAACAAATAAAATGCTTGTGGGTACTATTTTGAATATGATAGCTTCAATCTATCATATGTGATTTTGAAATGAATATGTAATGCGAGCAAGTTAACTTGGTTTTGAATAAAACGAGGTTTAATAAGGAAGTTCGGACATAATTATAACACAAACCATGTATACCCTTCAAAATAAAATTGAGTTTTTCAGGAATTTCATTGATTCAAAATTAAAGAATTATTGTTTTTCAAAAATGCGATTTACAATGCAAAAATCCAGTATAGCAAAATGAAATTTGAATTTTTTGATAAAACAACAAATTGGAATGATGTCCTCCTATGGTCTTCATAATTTAAACGAACCACATGTGCAACAAATAGTGCATGTGCAATGTGTGGATTTACCAAGAAATGAAATGGATCAATATTTGCTACTATGAAAGAATTCTCATGGTATGATGACCATTTAGGGGAAGTAGAAACACGAAGGTCAACTCATTATAGGCAGAAGTCAGAATTTTAACGAAAGAAATTTAAGAACTTTATCTGGAATTTCGTGTGATAACCGTTGTTAAGTGACATTACCAGGGAATGTCGAATAAAATGAAATAGGGAATTTGCAAAGGTATGTAACTTTTTTTTTTGCAGTGATAATAATTATGACTCTGATTCGACTGTGCACCGATGGTTGTGAAATCTTGTTACAACGTACCTCAGCGATATTCATTTTGTAGGATCATGTGGCAAAGTGCCGCTTTTTGATCGGTAGTTCTTCTACTGACGGAATTAGCATTGGTGTTATGGTGCCTAATTTATATTTTTCAAAGGTCTAGCCTTGGAAGTAGTGTGTGATATATTTCGATGTCTGTGGACGTATAATTTAGGTTTCATGTGTTTTCTTGTGCACTAGCACAACTTTACATGTTTCTTACTTGCATTAATAGTTTATGATAATGCTTTGGAAATTCTTTATATTTTTAATGGTGTTCCAAATTATAGAGTTTCCACTGTTTATATTGACGTTCGAGTTACGAGGTAGATGATATCGGAATTAAAGATATATGCAAGAGATGATTCCTGATAAACAAATCTAAAATTTATTATTAACACAGATGTTTGTGCTTTATTCTTAAGTGACTTTTGGAATTTCTTATAGATATACATATCTATATAATTATATATTTCATATGCTGTAATATACATACCCTCTATAAGGTCAATGTATTTAACTGATTTATATTTCCAAAAACAAGTCAGATATGAGATCATGATATAATTTAGGGAAATCTTGTCACTTGTTTGACATACTATATACCCCCGTCTTATCCGGTTCGCGCCGGAGAGGTAATCTTAGAATATCCGGACAAGATGGAGAGTCTGCTACTCTATACCCAGTTTTGCGGGAGAAAATTTTCTATTTCCCATAAATAGTATCTTTTCAAGATTTGTAAAAGTGCCTCTTTTATTAGGGCTTTTATCCCGAATCAAGGAAATTTGTATTTCCATACATATCTTTATTCTGGACTAAGTAATATCAATAAACAAGAATAAATAGCAATTAAGTGCTATTGCCTGCTAATCGTCATTCTTATGGCATACCAATATCCATTACATTATACTTATATAATTAATTTTATCTTGAAGCTTATATTAAGGCAAAATTCTTAAGTTCAAGTCTAAATATTATCCTGAGTGCTACGAGATAATATTAAGTTCCTAATTCTCCGTTTAAACTTAGGTATTGTTACAATACTTATTTGCTTAATTAAGTGGCTTAGCTTACACTAAGTCATCTTTTCTTATGTTCAAGTCTAAATGTTATCAGATGTGCTACCAGTTAATAGCAATCTCCTAACTCTTTAAGTATTATTATTATAACACTTACAGGCTTAAAGTAGTGGCTCTGATACCACCTTTACTATTACGACCCCCGACCCCATCCTAGCCGGAATCGGGAGCCGCGAGCAGCCCGTGGTACCGGTGGTTATTTTTGAAAAAACATTGCAGCGGAAATTTCATCAGGACCGCGAGTTAGGAAAAATATCAGAGTTTAGAAACACCGGATTTTATTTATTTAATAGATGGGATAAACCCATGTTTTACAAAGGTAGCTTACATAGAAATGATATTTCTTAATTTGATTTAATTAATAAAATAAGCCACTTCTTGAAGTCCTTCAGTGCCGGATCCAATCCCTATTCCAATCTATTGTAATTACCTGAAACGCGTTTTAAAAGGTTTTGTCAGCGGGAAATACTAAGTGAATCGTTCATTTTACTGAAAACGACACATTTGCTATAATTCACAGTATTAAGAGAGATTACAATGTTTCTGATATCAACCCAACTACCCACAGTATTTGTCACTCGACTCATTTCGGTGACTGTGGTCATATCCCCCATTGGTTACCCCAATGGTGACGAATATCACTAATTAGGTTCGCCCACCTAAACTGATAACAACAATAGTAATGTGCACAATACCCCACATACCGGCTGTAATTTGGTGATTACATAAACTTAACCACTGTAATTATAACTCGGAAAATAATTTGGAGTATTGTAAAACAGTTGATAAAAAGAGAATGACTCACATTATAAGCATGCAGTATCGAATTAACAAGCTTCATGATTCAGATTCCTTCTGATAATTAAGCGTATACTTTATTGTTTTGGATCTTCTGATGATTAAGCATCCATTTTGATTGTAAGCGTATAGTTGGGAGTATTCTGATGGTTAAACATATAGTTTAACAGAATGGAATACGTATTTGTGTAAAACCATATCAAACCTAACGATGATCACGAGATTCGAACCTTAATGAATTTCACAAAGTATAGTCTTATTCAGACAGTACTTTGGGATCCATTTAATGAACTCACAAGGTATAATACTTCGGATTCCGTTTAACGAAATTCATAAAGTACAATACTCTGGCATACGTTTAATGAACTCACAAAGTATAGCACTTTAGTATCCGTTAGTTGGTTCCTGAATCGATGGGACATAACATCGCATCGGTGATTATTGTTTAGAACACCAACGTATAGAGAGAAGAAGAAAAGAAATGAGCAACGAAAAATGAAATCCTAGGTTCCTATTTATAGCAAGCAAGCAAGCAAGCACCTCAACAAATCTTCTGGTAGATGTGGGATACAATTGACATGCCTACCTACCTGCTTGACATGCTAGCTAGCTTGCTTATATATATTAATTCAACTGCTTCACTCGTTTTTCTCGTATAACTTTTAAAATATGACGTTTTATAAAACGACGAATATGTCTTTAGAACGAGCATATTTTTATCTATGTTTTAACCTAAGTTTCATTAAAAACGGAGTAAGGTAAAAACAATATATTTAATTATTAATATTAAACGTTCTCATACGTCCCCATATATATCTATTTATAATAAATCTTACTTAGCTTAATTAATCTTGTTAGCTTAATTAATATTGATTAACTAATTAATTAATCATACTTAACTTAATTAACAAATTAATTAATCTACTCAGCTAACTTAACTGCTAAGTTTATTTAACTTATTAGTCTTGTTGTTTGTGTGCAAGTGAGGTGTGGTTTCGAGTTGAGACTGTGCGGTCTCGGCTCGCAACCACTGTCGAGACCAAGGATGTAACAAACTTCCTAAATTGCAGCCCATTATCTCCGCATCAACAGATTTGGCAATTTCAAAACAGATCAAATATCACATTAAATCAGCAATCATACGCGTTTTATCAACAATTTTTATCAATCATTTGAATATTCAAATCGAATCATTGAAGCAGGATTTCAACCATTTGTTATCATGCAGTTTTAGACCATTACTTAATCGAAACAACTATCATCGAACATAATCATCATTCGAACTCAATCAAATTTCTTATGTGTAAGAGCCCTAACCCACTATTCGATCATCACGACCATTAACAACACATCATCCTTTAAATCGGTTTCCATTACATAATCATACCAACGAGTACCTCGTTAAACAGTTCTAGATCATCGACTAACATTACTCATGCCCCTAAATCGATCCTAACAGTTTGTTAGTGCAAGTTTGTTCATCAAGGATTTTACTAACATGCAGTCCTAACACAAATCAACATGTAAGAACATATTTAAGCACCCACTTATATCGATAAATAGATATTAGGGACTAGCACTAACCGGATGAGATGATGAAACCAAGATCTTGGACAAGAAAGCTATGGTATGCCGTCGAGTGAGAGAGAGGAAGAGGGAGTAGGGTTTGCTAGTTTTGTGTTTAGTGAGATTATGAGGGACATACACATAAACTGTGTATGTGTGTATGCGCTCAACAAGTGAGTCGGGCTTCCATGGGCTCGTTTGGATTGGGCCGAGAATTAGAAGAGAAGGAAAAAGGGGTTCGGCCCACAAGGCTATGTATCATAAAACATGACGTTTAACATTCATTGCTTAAGACAATCAAGTACAATCAAACACGTTAACCATTCAATTATGAACAAACATGCAAGGACTAATACTTGAACAACCGTTGAAAGTATGAGTTGTCACAATGCTCCTTTGGTATTGTACGGCTAGCTTGTAATCGGGCCGGTTTGTAATGTTATGCTACCAAATTTAGACAAAAAAATTGTTTTATCCGTCTCTAATCTTTCCATCTTTGAACATAATCACACACTAATCACGGGTTTCGGTCCGAATCACGAACCTACAATAGACCAGATCCTTTTTCAGTTTGAGTAGTTACATGTTGCACTATAAAGATTTAGCTTATTGCGGGAAATAGAGAATTGTAAGTATCAAAACTGAGTATACACGTCAATATATAAATAATAGAGGTCAACTTGAAATAATAAAACTTCACTATAGCAAAGCTTGTGTTACCTTGGTTTGAGCATTGCAGTTGTATCTTTTCCCGTCATTTGTGGTGAATAATGACCAACTTATGCCAACACACTTCTCTCTGAACAAAATATAAAATTAATTAGGAGAGCAGAAAGCTACAGTAAAGTAATACCATAAATAAAATAATATAAAACATACAAAGAATAAAATAATTAGGGTTTGAATTGCACAGAGTAAGCAACACGAAAATCCCATTTATAGAGTCAACATGAGATTACGAGCTCGAAAATAAAGCTCAAACAAGTAGAGCTTAAACAACCTCGAGCACAAGCTTTACTTGTTGAGCTCGAGCCGACTTGCGAGCCTAAACGAGCGCATTAGTTAATAGTTTTTAACATATATAATTAAACAAAACAATTACCATATATGGAATTCTGAATAGATTACTAAATTATATATATATATATATATATATATATATATATATATATATATATATATATAGGGTAAGGATAGTGTAAAAAGTGCTTAAAATGTAAAGTGTGAGAAGTGTATTATAACACTATATATAATACTATATAACACCATATAAACACCGTATAACAATATGTAACACCATATAATACCATATAACACTATGTAACACTATATATATAATTATATAACGAATATAACACTATACATCTATCATAGACATGCTATCAGACAACCTATAGTGTTATATTTGTTATATAATGATATATAGTGTTACATAGTGTTATATGATATTATATGGTGTTACATATTGTTATAAGGTGTTTATATGGTGTTATATAGTATTATATATAGTGTTATAATACACTTCTCACACTTTGAGCACTTTTTACAGGATCCTCTACCTATATATATATGTTTTAGTATTATATATAGTATTATATATATAATATTATATATATATATATATATATATATATGTTTTAGTATTATATATAATATTATATATATATATATATGATTATATATAGTATTATATATATAATATTATATACATATATATATATATATATATATGTTTTAGTATTATATATATGTTTTACAGGATCCTATACCTATATATAATATTATATATGGTATTTGTTTTACTGATCTTCACTCTGTTATATGTGGGTTTTGAGTGTGTTTTATGACTGAAATTGTGTTCATGACTTTGTACACTTTGTAGGAAAAATAGACTTGTAGCCGAGCCCCACTCTCAAATCAAAACCACTTGTTATCACAAAAACTCGAAAACTAACTAAAAAAGCCTTTAAAACATACCAGTTTTTTTTGCATACCAATTTTCGCAATGTATTTTATAAAAAAAATTTAAAAAAAAAAAAAAACTTGTAGTGCAATATTACACATGTGTATGTCTACTACACATGTGAATTATTACACATGTGCACTACATTTTTTTTTTTGAAAATTTTTTATATAAAAAATAGCGATTTTTATAAAAAAAATTGAAAAAAAAAATTTGTGTGTGTGTTTTTAGTTAGTTTTCGATTTTTTGCAATAAAAGTGGTTTTCATATGAACCATCCCCTATATATATATATATATATAAATATATATAAAGTGTATTGTACAAAATGGCTTAACGTGCGCTACGTACGCAATGTGAAATCGCAAGTTATAAAATGAGTGAAATCGCATGTGATAAATTTGATGAAATCGCATGTTGATTTTTTGTAACAATTTTGCATGTGATAATTTTGATGAAATCACATATTGGTTTTTTGTAACAATTTCGCATGTGGTAATTTTGATAAAATCGCATGTTAAAAAACCAGCATGCGAAATTGTTACAAAAAACCAACATGCGATTTCAATGTGGGATGAAGATCTGACAGCAGAGATGATCACGTACATAATGTAGGATAAGGGCTCTTGTACGGATCGTGTACGTAATGTAGGATAAGGGCTCCTGTACGTTTAATCTTCTGTCACACCCCGACTTGCAGCGGAAGCGCACGCGAGGTGTAACAGATACATGGTATAAATGTGCTATTTAAAAGGATATTGAAATACAAAACAAAAGCATCGGTTACAACATTTGATTACACACTAAGTTTTAATGTACAGGCACTAGTATTCCAAAAGTCGTTTGTCCCTTGCTAAGCATGCTTCTATGTACAGTAATATCCTATCAACAAAACTTGAAACCCATTCGTACATCCCTTTATTCTTCTTTAGTTTTACCTGAAAAGCATGTTAAGTTTGAATGGTCAACTACAAATAGTTGGTAAGGTTAACTATTTTAGTTTGTTTCACAATTTAGTTTGAACCGATTAATTAGGTATGTTTGACATGAGATTATACTAAGCCCACAAGTGAAACCTTGACTGTTCTCAAGTGTCGTGTCCCACAACCGACACCTCAGCACTTTACCACCCCAAGTAGCTATGTCTAACACCACATAGCGTGTTCACAGAAAGTGCATGGACATGTGCAATTGTAGTAGAACCCATGGCATTCGTGCCAGCTCAATTGGGTTTGTCAGACCAATAGTTGATCACTCGTGTTTGTGAGGACTTTTGGTGTGTTAGTATAACTCAGATAACTCATATCACAACATGTATGTTTGTACAAGTATGTATGTATGTAACATGCATTTCACCCCAAGTAAAATAGTAAAACAGTTTGAAAGTGGGGCAGTGAAAACTTACATAATAAGTAAGCACAACAATCACGCGGGGTATATATGTCAGTGTTCTACTACTTCAGTCCTGGTATAAGTTAGTGTTGGGTTAATTATCGAAAACAGGGTTCTGGTCGGGAATCGTTATAAATTGGGTTCGGATGGAAATATTCATCCGAGAATTGACCTATAGCATAACATTAGAATTGTGGGTTTTATCTTAGTGTCAGATTTTAGTTTAGCTTCCGGGCACCATTTTGCGTGCTAGTCAAAGTCACTTGTTTTAGATGTTCGGAAAATGACATGATTATATGGAAGGTACTAATATGTTGTCCATAAAAAATAATTAACTTTATGTTAAGGGAATTTGGTCGTTTGGGGATCCCAGATTGCCCAATTTTAAGTTTCCGTTTTCGCCGTTTGGCAATCGCCCGAACTGGCGTGTAATGTACCCCAAGTACCCGTTTTATCCCGGAACAGTCCAGAAACACTCTGGTGTTCCACTTATTGCCAATTTAGTCATTGGTCAGTTCGCGGTTCCGACAGGTTCGTTGTGCGTTTACAACTGCCGGTTTTGTATAAAATAATAAAATTTTTAAACAAAAAAAACATATAGAATTCTGGAAAAGTATTTTCAGAATTTATAAAATTAATTTATTAATTTTAATAAAATCATGAAAAACTGTATTTTAACCAAATAATTTGCGCCCATAAGGATCTGACTTTCAAAAATTCCTAAAAATTCACAGAAGTGTACCAATATGTCCAGGAACTTCCTGGAAAAATTTGTGATTTTTCTGAATTGTTATAGCGCATTTCCGGTTACCGAAACTTCGTGACAACGCGATTTTTGAAACACAAGTAAAACTCAGTCAATGATCCCCAAGCTTTCCCAGGATGTTTTACATATTAAACTTAACATTCCTGTAATGTTTGGTGATTTATTGAGCTCGTTTACTATTTTATCCGAAATTATTTCTTTAAAACACTTAAAAATTCACTAAAAATCACCAAAAATTCAGAAAATTCTAAAATTTTAGTCGAGTCTTATTTTCACCATATATGATCAGCCTGCAAAATGTCATGTTCATTGAATAACCACGGACCAAGTTATGCTATAAACAATTCTGTATATTCTAGATTCGGTTTTCACAAATTATACCTAGTGGTTTGTGCGTTTTCAAGCAACTTTTGCGCCTACAGAAGTGAAAGATCCTTATGTTCAGTACCTATACACCATAAACAACACAAGTATGCAATAACCCATGTCAATCAAGCCATAGAACCATTATTTTTCAATAACAAGATATGATAACTGAAAAAAGTTTAGAATCCTTACTACTAGCACAAAGGCTAGGGATGATTTGTCGAATAGTTTGTGTTTTTATCGCATAATCCGTAGTTTTTTACGTCATTTAACATTATGTATCATCTTGTTACCCCATATTCAGGTTGTAATAACCTTTGAGTGTCAAGAACATTAAGATTTCTTGGTTTAGGTAGTTTCTTTTTATCAAAAACAAGAATTAAGCATGAAAAGAAAAAAAAAACAATAAAATTTGATGTACAAGAGCCCTTATCCTACAATACGTACGCAATCATATTAGCCGTCATATCTTCATCTCACATTGAAATCGCATGTTGGTTTTTTTGTAACAATTTCACATGTTGGTTTTTTAACATGCGTTTTCATCAAAATTACCACATGCGATTTCATCCATGCTATTTTATAATATGTGATTTCACATCGCGTACATTGCATACGTTAAGCCATTTTGTACGATACACTTTTTCATATTTCCCAAAAAATATATATTTATAAGTTTCCATTTTAACTTATGAAATTACCATAAGTACTTAGGAGTTTAACACTTGCACTTTTCCCCAAAAAGTTTGCCAAATCATGATTAAGATCCCTGATGGTGTTTAACCATTTTAATGACACTTTAATCCCCACTTAATCATGAATAGAATTTTAGAAAATTTCTCCATAGTTTCCCCTAAACTATGGTATTTTCTCACATTTTAAAAACGTATTTAAACCACTTTTCAATTTCCCAAATCATCATCAATTCATCAAGTTCATCAGAATTCATTTCTCAAGTAATAAGCACATAACTTAACTTCAACATTTCATGAGCTTTCATACATGTATTTTTCTAAGACTTTTGAAGTAACAAAACTTTTTGTTCATCTTTTAATGAACTCTTTTTATACAACTTGATTATTCATATTTTTATATTTTATAATTTCTAAAAATTTCATGACTTTCAGGTATCAAAATGTCAAGACTTTTTGTGTACAACTTTTATAACCATCTTAATATAATGTGTTTTTTATAAATATCAACTTTACTAGTTCTTTAAATTAAAAGTTTCAAGTCTATTAAAGCCCATGAATTTCAAGTATCAATAATATATGTGAAGCTCATGAACGTTTTGAAGGAGAGGTGATCTTGTGTTATTTAAACATATACTTGTTTAGATCACATTTTCAAGTCTCGTATGGCAAGATCATCATACTTATAAATACTACATCAAATAACAACAAGAACATAATATATATCATACTTTTATCTTTTCAATTTCTTTATTAGTGTAGGGTTTTAAGATGATTTCTTTTATAATGGTCAAGACGAAGTTTACTTGTACTTTTATAAATAACAAGATATGATAACTGAAAAAAGTTTAGAATCCTTACTACTAGCACAAAGGCTAGGGATGATCCAAGATGAAAAAGATCAAGAAGAACAAAAAGATTGAAGCTCCAAATGATGAGAAATAGGCTCCTACATTTCTTCCATGGTTGCAAAACTTTTAGATCATCAAAGTATGGATTTGTGAGGATTATTTTGTGAGCTTGAGAAGATGAAAACGGTGGTGTAAAGAGGGTTAGGGTTTGTAAAGTCGGTGACCCTCACATTGGTCCTGCCAAAGAGGGAGTCAGTGATCACCATCCACAAATTAGTGAGTGTGGATCGGTTGGGAATCCTAATCTCTTCAGTGTAAAGTGCCATAGCTGTCTCTGGCACGGTTTGTAGTTAGAGATCTAAAAAATGGCGAGGGAACATCTGATGTGTCTTGTGAGCTAAACCAAAAATAACCTGAACGAATGGGTGGTTTGGGCGTCCATCTCCTCCAGTTGAATAGCTATCCACCACATCGACAACCAGTTCGCGAAATAGCGGCTGGAATGCCAGATCAAACAACCGATCCCATGGGTATCATGTACGATGAGATCCTGAAATCTATCAACCTCGCTAACCTCCTCTGCCATGTCCAACAATGTGTATCCTTCGTAGCTTCTGACATCGGTCAAAAGCATCGGTATGCTCCTTAAACTCGAAGTACAGGTGCCCGTGAAGTGGGTCAACCAAAGACCTACTGCGCTTATGCCCCTACCCTCGACCAGCCAGTCCCACATTGTAGGTCCCGAAATCGGAGGATCGATTTTCACTACCAAACCCTTGTTTATAACAAACCAAGTTAAGTGTGCGGAATCCACTTAACTAAGCCAAATCAAACATAGAACAATGTAAACACAGTGGTTAACGAAAGAAACACAATCGTTTGATTAACTGGATGAGAATGCACAATTGATACAAACACAGTTTACAGACTTGCAGGGTATTCTCTCATCTCTAACTTGAAAGTGTGACTATCTATGCCTTTATATAGCAGCTGGGCTAATGAACTCGACGAAACAGAAGTTGGGCCGACGAAACGCATCAAAGACCAAAACAAAGCCCATCAGACGACGAAACAGATCCTTTTCGTCGCTGACCTTGACGAAACAGAACAAACATACTAAGGTCTGTTTCGTCGACAAGTGTTCGACGAAACAGACCTGTTTCGTCGAAGGCTGCAATTTGTTAACTGTTTGCTGCATAACAGACAGCAAAACAACATGCAACAGACAGCATAAACATACGGACATAACTACCCTTCACATGCAACATGCATTGTTTAACGACCATTACATAACAAACGAGACAAATAAGTCAGACACAAGCGGATAGGAGGATATCCGACTTGGTCGAGTGCGAATACAGACTCGATAAACTATAAACGACCGTACAAAATACATCGTAAAGTACAAGACTAGTGACAGACACCAAAATGCATCAACAAACTCCCCCTTGTCTGTTACTCGTCTTCGGTCTTTCTATCTTCCTTATTCAGTGCCGTTCGGACCAGGAACTGCCCGAATGTATTCCCCTGTAATAACAGTAGCAAGCGACGCACTGAAACTTTAACGCCTGATGTGCGTCCTTGTCTTCATAGAATATATCATGCCGGTACAACTTGTTAATGTCGGATGCAGACATATTGACTATCCACATTGGATCCAACATCCTGAAGTTCTCCTGATCACCATTAAAACGATGACTGTCTCATGATTGTCGGAATCATAGCACCATAAGCGCATATCACCAAGAAAGTCTTGTTTCATTGGCATCAAAGGAATCTTGTCTACAACTTTCGTCGGCTCGTAAACAAGCTTGTATCTACCGGTGTTGGTTTCCGGATCAAGAGTAAACTTTATCTGCTGATGTCTGGGGAACTGAGGCTTGTATGACTTGTCTTTCCACCCAGATTTCTTGTTCATCTTGATCAGTCGCGCATATAAAGAAGCACCTTCAAAGTTTAATCGATTTATGAGCTCAATCTTTGTTAGTGCTGCCACATCATAGAACGGCAACGATAAAATGCTCAGCAGCGACCGAAAGTACTGAATCCCAAAATCCCGCTTAATGGCAACACAATGTATTTCTTTCACGAACATCCAACATAGGATTCGCCCACTAGGCTTAGCTTTTTCCAGCTGTAAGTAGTCAACCTGAGTAGCCTATGGCACTGGCTTCGAAACCCTTGACAAGAACCGTTGACGCCATGCAGAGAACGCATCCGTGGCATTTTCTGATGTATCGCGGTTCTTTAGATGTTCATCAATATCCTCTACATTGTCTTTCAACCAATCTTCGTCAAACGGAGGAAACTCAGTACCATCTTGTCTAACATACGAGGACTTCTTTACATCTCCCTCGAAGACAATCTCATCGATGTTCTCAACATTCGTAGATTCCGGTTCACTTGGCATCTTTTCAATCTCATCATCATTAACATCTCGCATTGCTTTCAAAGTAATCAACTGCTGATGCGAGAGATCTTCAACAATCTCACCCTCTTCAAGAAATTCTCCGGTAACCGGATGCACAACCTGCAATGCCAGATCAGCTAAACTAGGGACAGAAGAAGTACCAGCCAAAGCTTCAAGTAGTTGTTCTTCAGCAACGGTTCCGCTGGATGTTCCTTGAGACGACCCTAACACTGACGGCTGATAAACGATTATAGCAGAGGATGTAGCGGCTAGGGACTGTGATGATGTAGCAGAAGGATCTGGGTTTCCTTGATCTTCTGGATCCTCATCCCTCTTCGGCATAATCTCTTGCTGTTTACACCTGTCTTCCCACAGAGTCGCAACCCGCTTTCGAAGGAAGTCATACCCACCAGTTATCTTTTTCACACCTTCAGCTATAGTTGTGTTTGGTGACTCATACCAGTCCTTCATGAAGTCACATCGACCTTTCAGGTCTTCAGCCAAATTTTGGAGAACCGAACTCCTTCTATCTCTTTCTTCTTCAGCAGCTTTCAACAGTACATTTTCAGCCTTAAGAAAGTCGATCTCTGCTTGTTGGTGTTGGATTGTAGCTTCTGGTTCACCAACAGTAGATTTCAACCTATCAATCTTCACCTGATGACTGATATGATCATTCTTCGTAATCTGAATGAAATCATTCTATCTCTGAATACGGTCTGCTGCAGCCTCATATTGAGAGAACAGGAAGTTATTCTTTTCTTCTTGAGTCATTTCCGAGAAGATCCTTTGACGTTCACCACTAGGTTGAGAAGTGGTTGCTCTAATTGCAGCAGCCATGGATCGTTGTGGAATGGCTTGAGGAGATACAGTTTGAGCTGTAGGAGGAGATGATACCACAGGTGGTTCTTGAACAGGAGTTTGTGGCACAGATCCGCGGGAGGAGGTACTTAAATATCTTCGAGATTTCTTCTTTTTCTGATGTTCTGCAGACTTTTTTGCTTTCCTTTTCCTTGCACGTTCCGCTTCAGTATCAGAAGGAACGTATTCCGGATCATCTTCTTGTCTGATCTTCCTGAATCTCTTTACACCGCGTTCATCTAGATACATCTCGTATCCAGGTTCGATCAGATGATCATCATCAGAATCAGAATCAGCCTCATCATCACCACCTGCTGATATGTCACCTGCTGACACTCCCCCTGCTGATGTACCACCCACTGATGTACCACCAGTAGTTCCAACACTCGATGCACCTACAACACCTGCATCACCACCATCACCACCTTCATCATCACTATCACCCTCCGATTCATCAGAAACATCCGGTTCAGGACCAAACTTTTCACTCATCAGCCTTTTCAACTCAGGCTCTTCATCATCAGACTGACTATCATCATGACGTCACTTGTCATTACCAGGAGCAACGTATGCAGTGTTACCTAGAGCACCAAACAACTTTCTTGGAGGAACGCTCTCCTTATATCTTTTGTGAGCTAGATTCTTGATATTCCTTACCGAATTGAAGTTCATAGCCTCTACCTTCAGTACATCGTTGTCTGCTTTAGGAAGACTCGGATGTTGGACATTCATAATCATCTGTAGAAATCGAGGATACATCCAATACTTGTTCCCAATTATCCTGCTCTTCCCAGTTCATGTCAAGTTCTCTTTCATGTTGCCAAAAATGTACCTTGAAATGCTAAACGGTTTGTTCAGCACCAAGGCCACCATAAGACCCACTAGATCGTTACCAGCCATGACATAACCGACACGTCTATTGCTCAGGCACTAGATTAGAACGTGTAGCAGAAATTTGTATCGCAGTGGTATATCACCTTTATTGATTTGCGTGCTGAATATGTCTCCGGTGCATTTCATGGGTAGCAAGCAACCTCGCGTGCACATAGTTGGAACAGAATCTGGTGCGTCCGGATTGTCTTGGAGTTGAAGAACTTCGTTTAGAATATCCGGAGATACGATCACATCCACATTGTTCACACGTCCTCTGATAACATCCTTTCCATCTATTTGCACAACATTCGCTGAATCCCAGAACGCCTTGAGAAGTGACTTGTACACCGGCGTCGAGAACGTAACAACGTAGTTTATACGAGACTCCCTGATCCACTTAGTAATGTCTTTCAATTCAGCAAGTTTTTCATCAGGATCCAAGTAGGCAATTTGATTATGGCGTTTCTCGGACATTATCTCCTCTTCAGTTTTGTTTTCCTTCTTTGTTGCGGGCTTTCTTTTTCCTTCTTTCGGTGCCATCTGCAATTGGAAACGTCCACAATAAGCAATAATCATATTACATATGCATTTAGACATGTATGGATACAAGTTCATGTATCCACTTGACACATAAACTATCAAACCATATCTACTGTGAACAATTCACAAACTGTGAAATTTCCTAAAGCATGGGTGACGAAACAGGAAGCATTCGACGAAACAGAAGTAGGTTCGACGAAAAAAATATGATAGTTGACCAGTTCTGATTCGTTGACCATTCTGCGTTTCGTCGATTAAGTCTTCGACGAAATAGAAACAAGTTCGACGAAACAGAATTTTGTAGTTGACAAGTTCTGATTCGTTGACCATTTTGTTTCGCCAATTATGTCTTCGATGAAACGGAAACATGTTTGACCATTTCTGTTTCGTTGACTATTCCGTTTCGCCGAAAGTCTGATTCGTCGACTGTCTGATTCGCCAATCATCTGATTCGTCAAGGTTAGGGTTTTGGAATTTGGGCGTTTCACCGTGTGAGGTTTAAACAAAGTGCAAATCAATATAACTTACAAACGGTTACTCGTTTAACCCAACCCAAGTAGAAATTATGCCAAAAAACTGATAGGGATGAGATTTCCAGTCAAAGGTCCGTTTAACACGGTAAACCCACCACCCCCATCAATCCCCTATTTTGTAACATAAACCCAAACCTAAATCAGAGGCAAACAACATAAAAGTACCTAAATATAACAGATATTGAAGGAAACCACAACAAGTTCAATCATCAAAACATATAATATCACAGAAAACAAGGTCTCAAAGGGGTCTCCGACGGTTTCCGATGAAAACCGACGGTGCATAATATGGAAAATATGAACATGAACATGTTTGCACCTTTGAACTTTGTGAGATTTCAAGAAAAATCAGATGAAATGAGTGATTTTGTAGGGTAACCAAAGGTATGGGGGGTATGGGGGTTTTTGAGTGTTTGGGAGAAGATGAACAGTTGTTAGTTTGAAAAAGTGACCAAGAATCTGACAGGTTGGACTTTTATACACCGACCCAGTTTGGGCGAAACCGACATCTCGACGAAACAAAATTTTGTGGGCTTTGACGAAACGGAAATTTGGGCCTTGACTTGGGCCGATAAACTTAGCCCATGACGAAACATAAATGGGCTATTCCGTTTCGTCATCACCTCGACGAGACAGTCTGTTTCGTTGAACCCCAAACAGATTTGATCAAGGTTGACCAAAATTACACCTTGACTTTGACCAGATTCTGTTTCGTAGATAATGATCTGTTTCGACCATGTTCCGATTCGTCGACATCATTTACAAAAGTACCAAGGCATGAAAATTTTGTACACTGAACAGATTTTCAACAATTTACCATTTTGCCATTCTGTTTGATTTTTCAAATACAAGGACGTTTTATGAAGTAGGTTTCAGGCTTTCGGCATAAACACCAAGCAACAACTTTGGCATAATAAAAACCAAACTTACACACTACACTACAAGCAAATTTAAAACGCGAAAAACTAAACGAAATGCAATTGGAAAAGATAAACAACTGTACAAGTGCAACTTTTGTGAGTTTCAAGGATAAGGAATCATACCAGCTTACGGTCTTAGTCAACATGATTTGATTTCTGTTTAAAGTTCTTGATAAGTATACCACATCGATTATCGGTATTGTTGTCCACATAAACTCATGCTTATCAAACGTAATCACAATTAGGAGATACACTTTAAGGTAAGGATTATACTTACAAGCCTATGTGAATCCACTTCATGACACATTCCCGTATCAAGGCATGCACGAGAATTCATCTTACCGGTGAGTATACCGATTTTCATCTGTTGGACCGTATAAAGATGTGAGATACTCACTTATTTTGATTTGAAAACCAAGCCCTATGTGATAGAATCACTTACTGATGAGGAACTTGATTTCGATGCATGAGGGCACAAGAGCAAGTCCGTGAACAGGTCAGTACTTTCGTACAGCAGAGAGATGAACTTGACTCATAGATAGATGTGATATTTTATCACTTATTTGTTTTGACATGTGATTGTTTATCACTTATTGGGTTCGGATGCAATATGTACACGTATGTATGGTATCATGGAAGATCTAGACTTGTGTCCCCGTTATTTTTCGGAAAAAGATACAACCATGATACCCAGATGATAAGCAGCATAAAGACCGAAGATCTCAGAACCTCGGCAATCTATCAAACGAAATTTCGGTACCAAGACCATATGCCAATGAATGGTTCCCACCTGACTTGAAGTCTGTTAGGTTTGTATCATCCTGCACATTTTAGTTTGATTGTGAGCCTACCGATACATCGTTAGAAGAGATACTTATCATTTGTTTAACGTTTTTAACCATGTTGACCGACCACACCAGTGAATATCATCACCATCCTTCTTCCAAGAAACTCATTTTTGGGTTTTCTAATAATTTTTTTTTTGAATTTTTCAAACGAAAAGACAGAACATATTCAAATGAAAAGACAGAACATAAAGACATCTTTTTGGATTTTTTGAGTTTTTCAAATGTTTTTGTATTTTCTTGAAATTTTCTCCCCCTAAAATGCTAAAAGATTACGAAAGTGAAAATCTTTTTGTATTTTTCGAATTTTGAAAGAAAATATTAACAGAAACGATTAGCCAAAGAGGTTTACTCGGGTATCACCTTAATGCCATTGACCAAAAGTAGATAATCAAACCGTGATTTATCAAATGCTTTTGTAAACAGGTCGGCACGTTGGTGATCGGTGGGGATATAAACAACATCGATTAATCTTTTGTCAAAACAATCACGTATGAAGTGATATTTAATTTCGATGTGTTTGGTCTTGGAGTGCTACACAAGATTTCTAGTGATCTGTAAGGCAGCATTGTTATCAACAAAAATAGGAGTAGATAGGAATTCAAAACCGTAGTCGCGCATTTGTTGTTGTATCCACAAGACTTGCGAGCAACAACTGGAGGCAGCAATATATTCTGCTTCACAGGTTGATGTAGCAACACACGTTTCCTTCTTGCACTGCCACGTAACTAGGCGATTTCCTAAGAATTGACATCCTGCTGTTGTTGATTTGCCGTCAATTTTGCAACCACCGAAATCAGAATCACTGTATGCAGTCAAGTCAAAGCTATCATCCCTAAGGTACCAGAGACCGGTGTCTGGGCATCCTTTCAAATAGCGAAAAATCCTTTTTGCAGCTGACAAATGAGAGGCCTTCGGGTTAGCTTGATATCTTGCAAGCAGGCACGTTGGATACATGATGTCAGGCCTCGAAGCAGTAAGATACATGAGAGATCCGATCATGGCACGATAATAGGAGGAGTTGACGCTTTCACCCTTCAAATCCTGAGTAATCCCGTGATTCTGCGGAAGTGGGGTACCAATGGGCGTTGCATCTGACATCTGGAACCGGCTCAAGATGTCACCAACATATTTAGTCTGATGAATGAATATCCCAGACTCGGTTTGCTGAACTTGTAGGCCCAAAAAGAAACTCATCTCCCCCATAGCGCTCATCTCGAATTTTTCCTGCATAATACGTTCGAATTGCCTGCAAAAGGAATCGTTAGTAGAACCAAATATGATATCATCAACGTATACCTGCACCAGCAGAAGATCTCCATTTTGTTCCTTGATAAAGAGTGCAATCAATAAGACCTCATCGAAATCCAGTCTCCAGAAGATAGTTGGATAGGGTTGCGTACCAAGCGCTAGGTGCCTGATGTAAACCATAAAGAGCAACCAAACCCGATCAGGATGGCGGACAGGATCTTCGAAACCTGGAGGTTGTTCGACATACTCCTCTTCTTGAACTATCCCATGAAGAAAAGCACTTTTGACGTTCATCTGGTAGACTTTGAATCCTTTAAATGAAGCATAAGCAAGAAAGATCCGAATAGCTTCCAGACATGCAACTGGTGCATAAACTTCATTGTAGTCAATCCCCTCGATCTGACGAAAACCCTGAACGACCAATCATGCCTTGTTTCGAATAACTACTCCACGGTTGTCCTTCTTGCATTTGAAAACAAATCTTGTGCCAATTTTCTTGTAATTTTCCAGTCTTTCAACAAGCTTCCAAACACGAAGCTTTTGAAATTGCTGCAGTTCCTCCTGCATGGCTTCAACCCAAGCATTATCCTTTAACGCTTCCTTCCAAGATTCTGGTTCTTCTTGTCAAACATAACACGCGAAAGACCAATCATTTTGAAGACCCGATTCTCTAATGGCTGAATACAAACCAGCATTCTGGTTGTTTCTCAGCCGATTACGCGTCTGCACAACGCGTTGGACATCTCCTATAATGTTCTGCTACGGATGGATATCGTGAATCCTCATTTCAGGATTCTCAGAACCACGAGCATTGATACCCAAATTGTTAAGATTAATATCAACAACCAGCTCCACACCAGGAATGTGTGTAGAGGTGGATGCATTCCCTTCAGCAGTATCTACATTCTGCACATGAGGTGTATCAACAGAGGAACCTTGAACATGAGCAACTGGAGCTAAAGATCCTTCTGCTGCATCATGATATTCATCATCTTCCGAAGACTCATTGTAATCAGCAGCATCTTCAAATACCTCATTTTTTACCGTATTGTTAACCGATGAAGAACCTTGTGGATCAACAATAACAGGTCTAACCAATGGCGAGTCAGCAGCGTTGTCACTTTCGAATAACATTCTTGCAGCTGCTGATTCTTCGTCAAAGGTCGGCAGATTAAAGGAGTCAAACAGTCCATCATAATCGAACATCCAAGGATCACCCGGAGCCCTAACAGGACTTGTGTACCTTTGAACCTTCACTTCACTCCATAGTTCAATCCTTTTGGTTGCCAGATTCCAGACGCGATAATTTGGAGTTGCATATCCAAGGAAGAAACCATCGATAGCTTTAGCCCTAAATTTTCCATCTTGTTCAATCATAGTACATGGAACGCCAAAAGGCTCTAAGTAAGAAAGATCCGGTTTCCTTTTCTGTAGAAGTTCGAAACAAGTTTTGCCAGGCCTCTTAACTGTAAGAACTCGGTTTAATGTGTAGCACGCAGTCGACACAGCCTCCCCCCAGAATTGAACAGGGAGTTCCGACTCTACTAACATTGTTCTTGTAGTTTCGATTATCGCCCGATTCTTCCTCTCCGCGACACCATTTTGTTGTGGATTGTAATGAGAACTGTATTCATGAAGAATTCCTTTAGAAGTACATAACTCATCCATCACTTGATTCTTGAATTCCGTTCCATTGTCGCTTTGGATCCTCTTAACTTTCAACGAGTAGAGATTCTCCAATATTGTAAGAAGATCCATGAGGATGCCAGGAGTATCACTCTTGTGTGCCATGAAAGATACCCAAGAAAATCTAGAATAGTCATCGGTAACCACTAGACAATAAGCATCTCCGAATGTTGTCTTGTGCTTCATAGGTCCAAAAAGGTCCATATGAAGACGTTCGAGAGGCATGCTGACAATGTTGATTTTCTTCAAAGGGTGAGACTTCTTTGTTTGCTTCCCTTTCTGACACGAGACACAGTTATCTTGTAAATGAAAACTTCTCACAGGCACACCATTCACAAGATTGTTTTTCACCAAATGGTTCATCTTCCTCAAGTGAATGTGCCCCATTCTTCTGTGCCAAGATATAGACTCCTTTTCTGTGGCTTTCGAGACAAAACAAGTGACTTGTGCAGATGTTGTAATCGCTTGGCTCATATCAAGAATATAAAGATCGTTAACTCTTAGAGCCGATAAGAGAATCCATTCTTGTGGAATTTTGAACCCAGGTTTAAGAACATAACAACCAGCATCATCGAAATGCACGGTAAACTTTTTATCGCAGATTTGCGACACACTAAGAAGATTATGATCAATTTGACGAACATAATTGATCTTATCGAAACACACAATACCATTGGAGATACTTCCCTCTCCAGTGATATATCCGCCTTTGTCTCCCGCAAATGCGACGTAGCCTCCTATAATATTTCTCACATCATATAGAAGCCGTAAGTCGCCTGTCATGTGCCTGGATGCTCCACTATCAACAATCCAATGACTATTAATAGTTCCTCCTGGAACACCCTACACATGTCGTTCAAAGATCAGTTGAGGATGGGGACCCAAGCCTTAGTGGTCTTGGGTCGTCCCTGAGCATCACGAAAAGTGATCTCAATTTGTTGATGATTCTCAAAAACAGTAGCTCCCCCTGAACTATCACCCGACTTAGGTTTCCAAGTTTGTTTTTGTTTACCAGATTGAATGTTGTAAACAGATTTTGAGGCTTCTGGTTTTACTGGTTGTGAAACACTTGGTTCCCTTTTTACTGTTTTGACTTCAGATTTTAAAGCCTTTTCAATAGTTTTTATGTTCTTACGTCGTTGTTTCGTTTCTTGTTCTTTAACTGTTTGTTTATCATGTTTTGGTGAAACTGAACAACATTGAGGGTGAACATTTTCAGGTGGTGCCTTCTCAACAAATTTATCCTTTGTAGCATTAGGGCAATTTTTAATGATATGCCCAAACTCCCCACATTTAAAACATGTTCGCCTTTCAACAAACTTAGGAGAATTTGATTGACCAACATATGTCGAACCCGTAGAGCCTGAGGTACTTGCTTTTTCATCACACCCGTTTGTATGTTGAGTGTAATTGTTTTCACTGTTACATTTTAAGATCGTGACTTGTTGTACAAAATCAGTGTTTGATTTGTTTTCAAAAGTCTCAATCCTATCAGTACCCTTTGATGTCACGAATTTGACATCTTTTGCTTTCTTTTGATAACGAGCTCCTTTTGTTTCAGATTTCGTATGAGAGACATTAGGCTTTTGAGCTCGCCTGACTGGTTGTTTACCTTTAGAAGCAATAAGTTGTTATGTTGTTGGTGGTTTTTGATTTCCAAATTGTTTTCTAATCTCAGCTTTAGGAACTGGATCACATTGTGTTACAACGATTACAGGAAGTGTTTTTCCCAAAAACTTGTTTGTGTTATCTTCAAAAACTTTATCAATCCAGGATTGATTGACATTTTCAATTGGGAAATCGTGATCTGAATAGATTTTGTCATCACCAACCAAAGTTTACAACACATTACTGCTTTTAATGGCACACACAGACGCCTTGTCAATTTTGACAGGATCTATCACTTGTTTGACGATTGTCTGAACAGCAGGAGTATCAGGATCACAAAGAATGTGATTTTCAAGTGGAATTTCTACTCCTTTCATCTTGTCAAGTGATTTATCCTGATCACTAACATCCAATTTTGATTCATCATCCGATGACTCATAGTCCTCAATAATTGGAGGACTTTGTTTCATGGATGTTGAGGTTTCTTGTTGCTCAGAGGATGTGTTTGATGAACTGTCCGGTTTGAACCCTAGGCCAGTAGAGTATTCCTCATAATCAAGAGGCACACTAGGTGCATACCATGGCATATCTTCTTCATCAGGCATTTTGGTATAGTTATGTCTCAAAGGGGGCGGACATTTCTCATACCCTACGCCTTTCTTGTTTCCTTTTAGTTGTTGAACATCGATGATGTGCTCAAGCACAAATCGGGAGTTAGAATAACTCTCTAATTTTTGCTTGATAGCATCATGCTCGCATTTGGCAATGGCTAGTTGCTTTTTGGTTTCCTCAACAATGTTTATGTAATCAATTATGCTCACTTGTTTATGATAAACCACTTTGTTAACTTTGGACACGCTTTTCTTTAATGTTTCGATTACAGATTTAAATTCCTTTTCGTTCTGAATTAAAGCCATATTTGCCTCTTTGCATTTAGATAGTTCAATAACGAAACTTTGATTATGACTATGAAGCTTTTCTGATTCAAGCTTCATATCTGCACAAGATTTACAAACACTAGGAGCAGGAGTTTCATAATTTACCTGACTCGAAGAGGCTGAGACATTTGCCATAAAGGCAGTTTGAAAAGAAAAAGATCCATCTTCAGAAAAGAACTTATCCATTTCCCTAGATGCAGCAGCAGCCTTCTTGATCAGAACTGATTTCTGACATTTTAACTCCTCAGCTTCATTTAACAAGTCTTCAACATCAGAATTTGCTTCCTCCTTCACATCAGACTCAGAGTGATTATCCCCAGAAATAGAACCTTCTTCATCAGAACTCCCGGAATAGCCAGAACTGTCGTCACTTTCAGAAAATTCCTCCTTATGAACATGCTTGTTGTGATTGATAATCTTTGAATAACATGTTGTTCCTCCTCCTTGATCACCTTCCCCAAACTGTACAGACCAGTCACATCCTTCATTAGCTTGAACGGTCAAAGCCCGATTGGGATTTGATGGTCCAGACTGGTTCTGATTGTTGTTAACTGCTACAATCCTCCTGTCACGATTCTCTTGTTGGGCATTCACATTTGAAGTACTCGTCTGGTTTCTGAATGGGTTATGATTGCCTTGTTTGGTTGGTCGGGTGCACTCATGTTTGAAGTGCCCCTTCTTGCCACAATTGAAGCATGTGACAACATTTATATCGAACCCGTACTTTGTATCCTTCTTGCCTTCCAACGAAGTTCTTCCAGTTCGAACCATGAAGTCTTTTGCCCTTCTAACTGCACTAGCAAAAGCCCATTTGATGTCCATCAACTCCATCTCATCCTTGTCAATCTGTTGATAATCTTCATTGGTCATATTGATGTTTCCAATATGACACGCGGTCAAACCGCAGTAAGCACTGACCATCGTATTGATAAGTTCCATATGCTCCTTTGCTACTTAAATGCTAACTTGTGAAAGGTTTGAAATGTCGACTCGGACTGTGTTAGGGTTTTGAGGTTGAGGATTGTTGGTATAATGAGCTTGTTGTTATGGTTGGACTTGTGGTTGTGATGGAACAGGAATGTAAGCCCTCAGATCGAATTGAGGTTGTGCAGGATTAACTTGAGGTGGAGGTTGAGGTGTTGGAATATAAGCCCTTGGATCGAAAGCCGGAGTAGTAGCAGACTGAGGAAACGAAAAGGAACTTGTATTGGACACAAATGCAGTTTGCAATTTTGGTTGTTGAGCTGCACTGGATCTGGCCAAGGAGTCGAAACCTGGAAGGTACATTTCTGTATTTTGAGGAGCGGGAACTCGTTTAGCTTTCTGGATTTCTTCATCATTCCTGTGTTCCAGCTTCTGATTGAACTCATAGATATTAACTGTATCTAGAGTACCTGTATGCTTCAACAGCTCAATAAACGAACTCCACTTTGGAGGTCAAGCATCAGCAAACCTAGTCACCATATCCTGTTGAGTGGCCAAAACCCCATAAGCAAACATTTCACTAATCAAATGATAAAAACGTGTAGTCATATCATTTAGGGTTTCATTTTCCAAAAACTGAAATGATTCAAACTCTTTCTTTAACAGATCATGGCGAGACTTTTGAGTAGCTGCATTGCCTTCTCCTCTCGCTACCAAGGAATCCCATAATGTTTTCGTGTCTTTGCAGTAAGAAAACTGACAAAAAGGAACTTGTATTGGACACAAATGCAGTTTGCAATTTTGGTTGCTGAGCTGCACAGGATCTGGCCAAGGAGTCGAAACCTGGAAGGTACATTTCTGTATTTTGAGGAGCGGGAACTCGTTTAGCTTTCCAGATTTCTTCATCATTCCTGTGTTCCAGCTTCTGAATGAACTCATAGATATTAACTGTATCTAGAGTACCCGTATGCTTCAACAGCTCAATAAACGAACTCCACTTTGGAGGTCAAGCATCAGCAAACCGAGTCACCATATCCTGTTGAGTGGCCAAAACCCCATAAGCAAACATTTCACTAATCAAATGATAAAAACGTGTAGTCATATCGTTTAGGGTTTCATTTTCCAAAAACTGAAATGATTCAAACTCTTTCTTTAACAGATCATGGCGAGACTTTCGAGTAGCTGCATTGCCTTCTCCTCTCGCTACCAAGGCATCCCATAATGTTTTCGTGTCTTTGCAGTAAGAAAACTGATGATAGATTTCTTTGTTGAGCGCTTGTGTAAGATTAGCAAAAGCCTTTTTCTCTAAGTCATAGGCTTTCTTGTCATCTTCAAGCATATTAGCATAACCCGCTGAAGTGGATGCTGCTACTTCGAGATTAGGGTTGAATGCATTGATGAAACACGTCCAAAGTTCGGTGCTCTGCCCTTGAACATATTTGTGAAAGCGGCCTTTCCATGATGGAAAATCGTTCATGTGATTCAACTTTGGTGGGCGATTGTTGCTGCCCGTTTCACTTTCGTTAAGCAGAAGATTTTGAATACTTTGATTCTGATTGGATACCAACGTCCATTGACTTGCACTGATCGCTAGCTGAGGAAACATACTTCTTGCCCATGCGGCTGCGGAAGTTTGATCTTGACCGGGTTGTGGGTCCGTACTCCAGTCCCACGGACTCGTGCAACTCATTTTTGATGTATACTAGTAGAATACCTGATCAAACACTTGGAAACACAATGTTATGATAGACTTGCAAACCTTCTGTTGAAAAATGACAACACACACGACGAAAAACTTTCTACGAAACAGATTTTGTTCTGACAAAACGAGTGATGACGAAATAGATTTATAGATTCTGTTTCGTCGAAGAGTTATGGCGAAAAAAATTTCTAATTCGTCGAAGGGACCTTTGGCGAAACAACTTTTGATTCGTCGAAGGGATCTTTGGCGAAACACTTTTCCGTTTCGTCGAAGAGACCTTTGGCGAAACACTTTTTGTTTCGTTGAAATCTGTTTTGTTGATAGCTATAGCTTGATTCGTCGAGATCTGTTACTTCAAAAAGGTTGTCAGATGGTTGGTAAAGTAGGTGAATTGTTTATACCCAGCCTGTCAACTCACACACGACTTTTCTCTTTAACCCATGCTTTATCACCAACTTAAGGTATGGTGGATAAAAGACTAACCAATTTCAATTTTAAAGTCTCTTTGATAAAGATTAAAAAGTGAAACAAAACAAGAACACTTTGAATATTTCTTGAAGATATGAAGAACTATTGAACAATCCGGTGAACCTGATAAATTTCCGAACAAAAATTTGCCTAAAACTTTCAACAGAAACCAAGTGTTAACAAGCAAGGTTTTCGGTAAAACTTTTAGCAAACAACCAACATCCACAGACTTTTAAGAGTCCTTTTTCCAGAAAATACTAAGTTTTAAAAACAACTTTCTGAGAAAAAACACAAAAACACTTGGTAAAACAACCGAACTATGTTTGATTTTAAACAAGGATAAGAGCTACTGCTCTGATACCACTTGTAGGTCTCGAAATCGGAGGATCGATTTTCACTACCAAACCCTTGTTTAGAACAAACAAAGTTAAGTGTGCGGAATCCACTTAACTAAGCCAAATCAAACATAGAACAAAGTAAACACAGTGGTTAACCAAAGAAACACAATCGTTTGATTGATTAACTGGATGAGAATGCACAACTGATACAAACACAGTTTACAGACTTGCAGGGTATTCTCTCATCTCTAACTTGAAACTGTGACTATATGTGCCTTTATATAGCAGCTAGGCTAATGAACTCGACGAAACAGAAGTTGGGCCGACGAAACGCATCAAAGCCCAAAACAAAGTCCATCAGACGACGAAACAGATCCGTTTCGTCGCTGACCTTGACGAAACAGAACATACTTATTAAGGTCTGTTTCGTCGACAAGTGTTCGACGAAACAGACCTGTTTCGTCGAAGGCTGCAATTTGTTAACTGTTTACTGCATATCAGACAGCAAAACAGCAGGCAACAGACAGCATAAACATAAGGACAGAACTACCCTTAACATGCAACATGCATTGTTTAACGACCATTACATAACAAACGAGACAAATAATTCAGACACAAGCGGATAGGAGGATATCCGACTTGGTCGACTGCGAATACAGACTCGATAAACTATAAACGACCGTACAAAATACATCGTAAAGTACAAGACTAGTGACAGACACAAAAATGCATCAACACACATCTATATCCAGATTGAATATTCGATATATGTAACTTAACTTCATATTTAACAACATTAATATTTAATATTAAAATAAACTAATTAATATTTAAATGAAAATAAAGTAAATTAAAATTTTAAAATTAATTATATTTTATAAAAAGTTTAATTTATTTATGAATTTTATAAAAAAATAATAATAATTAATACACTTCTTAAATTTCTAAAACTTTTTGATATTTTGATAAATTAATAATAAGTAATAAACTTTTTAACTTATAAACTTTTTAAATATTTTATACATTAATTAAACATTTAAGAAAATCTTAGGGTATATATACGTGGCGTATACAGAGCCCATGTCATCATGAATTTAAATAGTTCATATAGTTCATCTCATTTTAAAAAAATTGAAATTAAAATAATTAAAAAAAACTACCCCCCAAATCATACAATTTAACAGATAAAATTTTATACAAAATACATTGTCATGATCACGAATTAAAATAACTAACCTTTTGCCGGACAAAAACGAGAAACGAGCCGGTTGATTTGTCCGTTCCTGAGTTTGTGTTTTTGTGTATGTTTGATTTTTGAGTCATATGGGGATATACGACTCGTATAAGCCTTTATGAGTTATATAGGGGTTCATCTAGGCTGATACACATCAACCTTCCCTCATAAGAAGCCGTTTTCGACTTGTAAAAACTTATACGAGCCGTATAATGGCTTACTATTTTTTTTATATTTAATTTTATGATTAATATAAATTTTATACAATTAAGTTTTACCCATTAGATTTTATACATTAAAACAATTATAATTAATTTAAAATTATACATTTAAATTTTTATAAATTACATAAAACTAGTGTTTAACCTCCGCATTGCGGGTGCAGGGATCGAAAAATTACATATAAAATTACAGATTAACCTAGAAAAAATACAATGGGTCTAGATCAGAATTCATTAGCACCCTACACCACTATATGCAAGGCTCGCAGTTATTATACCAAAGTTATGCTTCGGTGTCAATTCTCTCTAACAAATCTTGGATTTGCTATTAAAGAGGTGAAATTTATGTCGGGGAAGATGCACGGAATCAGACATGAACGTCGCCAAGGTTGCGCATATAGCTCTTAACAAAGGTAATCACCAATTTTGATCTCTCTTACACACTTCATGATGTTATTTTGATGTCCCTTAGATCTCATAATAAATTAGACTTTTATGTTACAACTAAATACATACGCCACTACGAGAGTAGTATACATGGGCGGATTTATAAACCCCACAAAACACCAATTAAAAGGTAAAAAAAAACCAATAATACAACAAACATCTACATAACCAGTGGCGGAACTTCAAAGAAATCTGTGAGGGCCGAACTCTCAAAATCCAAATCAATGGGCCCTAACTCTTTAAAATCCAATATTTTACACTACACATTTTTTGAAGAGTAAATTACAAGTTTTGTCCTTTATGTTTACATCAAATTGCAGGCGTTGTCCTTTAGCGCAAAAGTTAACGAGTTTTGTCCTTAACGTTTCAAAATTTTGCAAAAGTTAGATTTTTTTGTGAGTAAACTGCCATTTTGGTCCATGTGGTTTGGTCAATTTTGCCACTTTAGTCCAAAACTCAAACTTTTTGCATCTGGGTCCCTGTGGTTTCAGTTTTATTGTCATTTTGGTCAAAAAATGAAATCAGGTCATATTTGCCTTATAAAATCCTGTTATTTTGTCATTTTCCGCAGAGGCAAAATGGTCATTTCTTTTTTATAAATAAATACCATATTTTATAAGACAAATATAACCTGATTTGCCCCTGAGGAAAATGACAAAATTGCAGGATTTTATAAGACAAGTATGACCTGATTTCATTTTTGGACCAAAATGGCAATAAAACTGAAACCACAAGGACCCAGATGCAAAAGGTTTGAGTTTTGGACTAAAGTGGCAAAAGTAACCAAACCTCAGGGACCAAAATGGCAGTTTACTCTTTTTTTGTTAAATCTGGTCATGTGCCTTGCACATGAGGGCATTGTTGTCATTTCACCTTCTCAAGGGCTATTGTGTAAAGACCTTTTAGTGAGGGACTATTTTGTAACAAACTAAAAAGTAAAAGGGTTTTATAGTCCCTATCACATCTGAAATCTCTCTCTCTCTCTCTCTCTCTCTCTCTCTCTCTCTCTCTCTCTCTCTCTCTCTCTCTCTCTCTCTCTCTCTCTCTCTCTCTCTCTCTCTCTCTCTCTCTCTCTCTCTCTCTCTCTCTCTCTCTCTCTCTCTCTCTCTCTCTCTCTCTCTCTCTCTCTCTCTCTCTCTCTCTCTCTCTCAGGTGATGCTTGTGGCTACATCTCTCCATTTCTCTTATTCATCTCTCTCTACATCAAACACCACCACCTCAAACTGCCTTGGCCAGCAACCACCACATAAAACCGACACCGTTTCCGGCCACATTGAACCAACCGATGTTTTCCAGGGGTCCAAATCTCCTACATCTCCTGATTTAGCTAGATCTGTGATGAACAAACATCATCTAACCGTTTTTATCTTCTAGATTAGCAATCGACAGCCATGGGTAGGTACCAACGGTAGCTTTAACCTGGTTCAATGTGTGGTTGTAGGTCGGTCATGCCCTAGTTCGACGGCCATGAAAAATACGGCGACAATTGGTTCCGATCGGCTACATGGGACGGAATACGAGGATAAGAGTAAGCATACATTAAGTAAAGAAGGGGGAATTATTGGTAGCGGCGTGACGGTGGGTTAGGTGCGTCTGTGGTGGTGGGTTAGGTCCGGTGTTGCTGCAGATTGTATTCTCTGTTTCCTAGCTTATCTTTTATTGTTCTATCTTTATTCAACAAGTTCAAATCTTGTTTCAGCTTGATTAATAAAGGTATGAACAGCTTGATTATTAGATTAATTTTATACAACTTGATTAATAAAGGTATGAACAGAGGCAAGGTTATAATTTTGTAGTTTTGCAGGCAAAACCTTCTTGGATTTCTTGTGTCTTTATTAATTGAACTGTCTAGTGTTGTGTCTTTATTAATTGAACCAACTCATGGGCAGAAATTAATTTTGAACTTGGCTTTGCACGAACCAAAGATGAATGTTCATGCTAGTGATGATTTTCCTTGTTGTCTTGATTCACTAAAAGGGAACAGAGATGCATACAGTTATAGCATTGTCTTCTCGTCTCTTGGAAACCTTGGAAACCGACTATCTAGACAGTGAAAAGGTTATACTGAAGAACAAATTAATTCTTGATCAGATGACGATTGGAAATGCATTTCAAGTGGTGCAAAATTGTTTGAAGAAAAGGGAACTGTTAGAGAGAGAAGAGAGAGAGTGTGTGTGTTTATATAGTGTTTTATTTTTAAGTTTTGTATAAAAGGGCCCCTTAGTAAAAGTTGTTTACAAAATAACCCCTGGGAATGTAAATGACAAGAATACCCTCATGTGTAAGGCACATGACCAGATTTAATCAAAAAATCTAACTGGGTTTGGCCTAAACGACATAACGTGCAGGACTTTGAAACGTTAAGGACACCGCCTGTAAACTTTTGGAAAAAAGGACAACACCTGCAATTTGGTGTAAACATAAAAGACAAAACTTGTAATTTACACTTTTTTCAATAAAGGTAACACTACGAGCGAAAAATCAGTGGGGGCCGAGGCACCCCGGGCCACCAAGAACCTCTGCCACTGTACATAACTTAAAAAACTAAAACAATAATTAATGGTTCAGGTTTAAGCTCACGCCACCACCATGCAAAGAAGCTTGATCGCTTTACAGAAGTACACAAACCTAGAGCTATTCATTGAGATGAAATTCACAGAACTTGACTTGTTGTAGGTACCCTGAATATCAAAATAAAAATAAAGAAAATGAGAAATCATGAGATATTCCTTTTTTTATATTCTATGTTGGTACCAAGTAACAACTTCATAAAATCTGTTCCTAAACTAGGAGTTTGTGTTTTTATCCAGTCAGATTCAAATTCAAAATTTGCAAAAAAGGTACCTTTACGGCTTTACATTGAAATCAAGTACAAAGGCGTGTTATTGAAAAGACATCAGAAATTTCTAATAGAAGACAACACGAATCTTCATTCGGGCATTTCTCCTGCTTGTACGGCTCCGTTTCTTGTAGAAAGCTTGATCCACGAGTGGTGTGTACTCCGATGCTTGAGCAGGTGATGGTCTTGGCTTTGTTTGTTGAAGTAAATTGGCGGTTGCTGGATTTTCATCTAGCGGTGCTGATACCCTAAGAGTACATGAGTTGTTGACCACCACATAAGGGTTGTACACCACAAATGAGACTAGGGTCAAAAACCAAGGTTTTGATACTTGTGAAGTAGGTTGTTGAGTTAAACAAGAATAGGAACAGCCGGATAGATTGGGTCAGCAACGTTATGACCAGCTACTGCTTGTGCTTCCAAAACATGCGAGCTAATCCCAAGTATTAAAAGTTATAGTGTTACTAGCGTCCACGTCGTTCAGCTTACCGTAACAAAAGTTAATCTTGACAAGCTTAGGATCACTAGTGTGAGGACAAACCCCAAAACCAATAACAATATCAGAGGACCAATCTTCAACATGTGGCCCATGATTGTATTGACGCAGCTTTCCTCTGCATGTCAGGCTCATTTTGTAAGGCCTGTTCAATACAATTGTTTCTGCATTCTGAGCATCTCGCTCAGTTTCTTGAACATTCGTTGGAGTTAAAGTTGGAGCTACATTTATGAAGGTAGTCTAGTCCACTTAAAGATTGGACACAAACCAAAAGGCTTGCAGCTTTGTCAAATTCTACTTGTGTTTTTGTCATCCAAGCCTTTGATTGCAAAATGAATCCCTCCACCAGAAAAACAGCGATGTAGTTGTGTGCAACTAATGATCGCCAACTGTCACAGTTATCATCACAAGTTGCATAGTACATAACCCTCTTTATGAATTGAGACCTATAAATTTTTCGAATAACGACATATGATCATGGACCAGTTATAAACATGAATGATAACATTAACATTTTCGTTTACAAAAACAAAAATGTTGATTAAACATTTCAAATGGCTCAAAAATATCAAAACACAATTAAACAAGTATATGTTGTTAATTTGTTAGATCTAGAACTCTATGAAATATACAAAACCGGATTTAGACATTTAACGCAAAGATTTGAAAAACAACAATTGCAAGTAGAGATACCTCAGAAACGAAAACATCAACGAGAAAGTGAGTGGAAAGCTAATGATTGACTGATTAAGCTCTGCCGTGGTGGAAGGACGGTTGGCGGTCTTGCTAGTGGTCAGTTATTATTGTGCAAGAAGTTTTGTTGTGGGGCGTCTAGGATTTTGACAATACAAGATGGAGAGGATAGAATGTTAAAGTAAGAAAAACTTAAAAATAATGTATACATCACATAACACACATAAGATATACTAATAACATCCAAAATAATCTTTAAGACTATTGAATCACAAGATACACATACAGTATTACTTAAAAATAGAAAAAAAAATACTAATTAATTGCCATTATTAATCTATAAACAGAACAATACTATCACCCATTAGTTGATTAATATACTAAATCACCCATTAGTTGATTAATGTATTGTGTACATATCATGCTACACACATAGCATATACTAATAACATCTAAAACAATCTTTAAGATTAGGATCACAAGATACATATACAAAATTAATTAAAAGAAAAGAAATTGCTAATTAAAAACCATTAATAATCTATAAACAAAACTCCATTATCATATACATTAGAAGATCAACGTATATCTTACTGATACAACACACATAATATAAACTATATTATATATTTCCTTTAAAGAAATTAAAATCAAACAGTAACATTAATATTATTAAATATTCCATAAACAAATTAAAATCACACAGATTCAGTATACATCACCCTAAACTTGTAACATTCGTACGCAATGACAGTAAAAAAATCATTCAAAATTAGGTACATCATACTATAACATAATCACAAACAGAATTTGACACATTCATTTTCACTGTTTACAACAAAATCATCAAAAATTAACCGTATTAATAGTACGTTACATAAAGTACATATCTACAAATCTAAAAAAGAGTAAATTTGTTGCTTACCCTACGATATCTACAAATCTAAAAAAGAGTAAATTTGTTGCTTACCCTACGAAATCGGCTTAAACTGTAGTAGAAGATGAAATTGTCGGGAGAAATGTAACAATGAAAGCACAAGTAAATGATCAGAGCAGAAAGAGAGTTGAACTCCCAAGAGTTGAAAGAAAACTGGAAAAAGAGAAGCAGTTAGTTTTGTTTACAACTTTATATCCATACACACACATATATATACATGTAAAGTTAGGGAAAAAAAGAAAGGAATCCCTGTTATATTAAAGAGAAGTTGGGTTGGTTTAATAAAAGTGTGTCTGAGATGCATCTTGATGAGAGGTGGTCTCAGGTGAGAGACCGACTTAGACTTAGACGGGACGTGACTCAAGCGACTTTGTTTCAGGTTTTTTAATGGGAATATCGAGTATGAATAACATAAGAAAAAAATCAGAAAGAGAAAAATCGGAGCTTACATGCGATGAAAGAACGGAGTTGGAGAAGGATTCGGAGCTTCAGGTGACCAAACAACAAAATCGGAGAAGAAATCAAAGGTTGTTGGCTGATTATAGGGTTGGGATCGACGGCTGGTTTTTAGGGTGAAATGAAGTTGACGGCTAATCGTTGCGTTAAATAGAGAGCGGAGGAGCAATGGGTTAGACAATTATGCATTTGAGATACAATGTAATATCAATAAGATATGTGAATTAGATATGAATGAAACGGCTGATATTTATGTTAAACGACATATACCCCGCTTATATTTACTTTCTCTTTTTTTTCTTGGAAAGGAAATATTGTAGCTCACTAGAGGAGGATCTAGAACAACCTTATTCTTGTTGTTTAACACAAAACAAGTGCGGAATCCTTGAGTATGTGCAAATCAAGCCCAAGAACACACAAACACAAGAAAAAATAAGATAGAAGCAAAATATTTTTAGCTTTTATAAAGTTTATATTAAAACACACCTAAAATGTTTTTGGTATTTTAGAATATTTCAAATGTAACGACGGAAAGCAGTAAATAAATATTTATAGACATGCAGAAACGGAGAAAAATAAATAAATATCTCACATCATCTGTTTTTAACGTATGTGATGTGCGATACTCTCTTATTTGAGAATGAACACAAGCCCTATGTTATAAAATCACTTATTAATGAGGAACTTGATATTCAGATGCATATAGGGCACCAGAGCAAGTCCGTAAACAAGTTAGTACTATCGTACCGACAAAGAGACGAACTTGACTCTCGAAGTTCTAGACTTGCGACCCTGTTGTTTTTGTAAAAGAAACAACCATGATACCCAGATGATAAACAACATAAAGACCACATATCTCAAAACCTCGGCAATCTATCAAACAAAATTTCAGTACCAAGACCATATGCCAATGTGCGGTTCCCACACGTTCTTTAGTCGATTAAGTTTATATCACCCTCACACTTTAAAATGATTGTGAGCCTACTGATACATCTTATATAGAGCTACTTATCGTTCTTCATTTTAAGTTCAAAGAGGTTTCGACAGACCAATGATTTACTGTCATTTTCTTTTTTTCTCGCCAGGAAACTCATTTTTTATTTTTCTATTGTTTTTGTACTTTTCTGATTTTTGGATTTTCCCGTTTTTTATTTTTCTGTTGTTTTTGTATTTATATTTTTATTTTTTCATCACTGATTGGTCCATACATGATGTCTTCCACATGCTTTTGCACCGGCAAAGTTCTTCGACTTTCTCCATGAGAAGTAGTGTGCGATTGTTCAATCCATGCCAAGGTATCCTCACACCCGGTTGGTTTGATCAACACATGCATTTTCTTCAACACACCGAAGAGAAATGTATATTGCACATTCATCTTGAAAGTCTTAAACTTCTTGTGAGATGTATAAGCCTTGAATATTCGAAAGGTTTCAGATGTGCGACACAGGTGCGCACATTTCGTTGGAATCTATCCTCTTGATCCGATTAAAACCCATAACAATAAAAGTTTAACACGTTTAGATGTGAGACACATGTGTGTACATTTCGTTGGAATCTATCCTCTTGACCCGATTAAAACCCATAACAATAAAACTTTAACACGTTTTTCATCTTGTCGAAGTTTGCAATTTCTTTCATCATCATTCTTTCATTGGACATTTTTGTCTTCTTTTTTTCTCTCCATCAAAAGGCATCAATATTCTCCTGGATTAAAATTTTGTCGGAGCTATATCTCGCCGATCTTGTGCATGGACGCTCCACTATCAACGATCCTAAGACTATCAATAGTTCCTCTTGGAACATCCTTCACACTCACTCAAGGATCAGGTTTAGAGGGGGACCCAAGCCTTCATAGACATCGGTCGTCCGACATCATCGAGAATTGTAACTTCTATTTCCTGATGATTCGGAACCAATTGAACTCCCACCGAAACAGTTACCGTTTTTGGTTTCCAAATCTGTATTTGTTTTTCATTTTTAACATTAGTTTTAACATATTGTGGTCGGAAAACCTCTGGTTTCAAAGCATTTTCAATTTCTTTTCTTTGTTTCCTTTTCTGTTTCACTTCTCGCTCTTTAACAAAACGAGGGTCATGTTTTGGTGAAACAGATTTTTTATGGTAACGGTTACCATGAGGGGCATCAACTTTTGCCTTTCCTTTCGTGAGATATAGACAGTTTCTTACAATGTTCCCATATTCACTGCATTCAAAGCATGATCTCCACTCAACAAACCTCGGAGTATGATAACTGTATGAGCTTGATGATGAACTTCATGATCTTGGGGTACTTAGTTCTACATCACAACCTTTTGTGTGTTGTGTGTAGTTGTTGTGAATGTTTTTCTTCAAATTTGACTTTGTATAACAAAATGCAGGTTGAATTTGTTTTCAAAAGATTCAATTTCATCGGTCCCTCGGGATTTCATGAAGTTCATCTTCTGAACCTTCTTCTTGTTTTTGGCTCTTTTTGCCTTTTCCTTTTCCTTGTCGAGCGTGACTTTGCTTTTGTTGATTGTTTTGAGATTGCAATTTTTTATTCCCGTATTGCTTTCTAACTTCAGATTTTGGAATAGGAGCACACTTAGTCACTACAACTCTTGGGCTCCACTTACCCAAAAACTTACTAGTAGAATCTTCGGAAACTTTATCAATCAATGATTGATTGAAATTTTTTATTGGGAAGTCCTTATTTGAATATATCTTATCAAATCCAATCAACATGTAAACCAAGTTCACGCTTTCACAACTCTTAGCAGAAGGTTCAATTGGTTTGGCCATAGCAGTAAAAAACGATTTTACAGGTGGATCACAAAGAATGTGATTTTCGAGAGGTATCTTTTACTCTTTTTTACGGTCTCTGACTGTTCAGGTTTGTCCTCATTTGTCACACCCATCTAGTAGCCGAAGCGTATTGTGTGTGCCTTATGAATGGTAATCATTGCATGCAACTATATAAACGATAGATATAACAATGCCATTCATAGATTGTTTGAAACATAAGTACAAAGTGTTTAGAACAAGTTCACAGTATTTTCCCAAAACATATTACAAGTTCCGAAAGGACTTTAACAAAGCATAGTTTGATTCATAAATATAAAACAAGGCTTTGACTTTTATATGTCCGCACGAAGGCGGTATATATAAGGCAAACCCTTCTAAAATGGTAATCGTTCTTGTTATCCATTTTCTTAATCTTCCATCATGTTATGTTGTCTTTCCTGAAATACATGTAATTTGAAAAATCAACATAAAGTTGGCGAGTTCATGCGTTTGTATGCTTTGTATCAAGTGACTATTTGTATTTGTAAAAATGGTATGTAAAAGCGTCTATGAAATTTTAGGATCCGTTAATGTGTAGCTAATACATTAATATGTGTCCCACATAAGTAAACAACCAAACCTAGACGATGAATTCAGACATTTCCGATCTAGGACCACAAAAGAACCCCTAAAAGGTAATAGACCAGTATTGTAACATGTATTTCCCCTCGATTGATTAAAAATAAAACATTAAAAGTTTGAAAGGAGGGACATAAACTCACAGTTTTGCGTTCCATAGAGTCGTATTAATGTAACGCGAGCGTCCGTGTATGTGTATAACCTACAAGTGTGCTAATAATATTAGATACTTAGGTCTTACTGGACCTCGTACAAGTTGTTCATCTTGAATTCTCGGTATGTATTCATTGGTTATTTTAGAATAACTTTAATTGTGTTCCGTAGAGTCGTATTAATGTAACGCGAGCGTCCGTGTATGTGTATAACCTACAAGTGTGCTAATACTATTAGAAACTTAGGTCTTACTGGACCTCGTACAAGTTGTTCATCTTGAATTCTCGGTATGTATTCATTGGTTATTTTAGAATAACTTTAATGTTATCATTTGTTTGAATTCTCGGTATGTATTCATTGGTTATTTTAGAATAACTTTAATGTTATAATTTGTTGGTAGTTTGTTTATTTAATTGTCGTTCACGTGTGTGTGTATATATATATATATTATCATTGGGCCTGGCCCATGTCTTTGTGTCACTAGGCTTAGCCCGTGTCCTTATATCATTGAGCCTAGCCCATATCTTTGTATCATTGGGCCTAGCCCATGTCTTTATATCTTTGGGCCTAGCCCACGTCTTTGTATTATTGGGCTTAACCCATGTCTTTTGTATCATTGGGTCTAACCCATGTCTCTTGTATCATTGGGCCTAGCCCATGTCCTTATTGTAATTGGGCCTTGCCCATGCATTTATGTAATTGGGCTTAGCCCATCTTGATTTTTATGAGCCCATTTTGTTTATAATCTTACACTTGGGAATATTTACTAAGTATGGATTTTTAACTATGCTCATATATTAATTTTAGACTTGTTGTCATAGTCGTTTAATATATATATTTTTCTATGGAAAATCGTCCAAGTGTCGTAGTAGCTTCTGGTGATGGCGATATGCTCGTTTGTCTTCCGTGACGATATATGTTCCTTTATTTACCAAATAATTTATATGTTTTATTTGTCGGTTGAAATTTATTTTATTTCTTAGGAAATATTTTTTTATAAGTCCGTCCGTTGTCCGAATTGTCCGCCGTTTAAGGATATAGTATAAGTAAGGTTTATACATATTTCCAATGTCTTAGCATTTCCTTGCTATTTTGTGGATATTAGTGTACATGTATATACGTAACATCTTATCCTTTTTTTTCTTTGAATTATTTTCTAGTCATGTTTTTTTGTGTATTCCTTTTTTTAGTTATCATCATACATACTAAATACATATATATATATATATATATATATATATATATATATATATATATATATATATAGGGTTAGGATTTAGAGAGAACGGTGAAAAGTGTGAGAACTGTGAGAACGATTTTGGTGGTGACATGTGGCATTGATGTTAAATTACACTAAGTGATAATATTGTCAAAAAGCCCACTCACATGAACTGAACTGGTTGTTCAAATAAAACGCCATAAAACATCTAATTCAGAAAAACGCCATAAAAAATACCCGGTTAAAACGGCATAAAACACTCAAAAGCTATATTTTAGCTATAATTTAGAACAACTAAAAAAACACTTTTTTAGCCGGCCCACAGTTAAAAACGCCATAAAAAAACTATTTTTTGAGCTATAATTTACAACAGCTCAAAAAAATCATTTTTTTGGAGCTGGCTCCCAATTAAAACGCATAAAAAAAAGCTATTTCTTGAGCTATAAATTACAACAGCTCAAAAACCATTTTTTAGCCAGCTCCCGTTAAAACCTCATACAAAAAAAGCTATTCTTTTAGCTATAATTTACAACAGCTCAAAAAAAACATTTTTTGAGCCATCCGCCTAAATTAATATTTTTTGAGCTCAGAAAAATCATTTATGAAACGGCATGAAAAAAACTCAGTTGGAAACACCATAAAACACACAGTTCAGAAAAAAACGACATGAAAATACCTAGTTAAAACCCCATAAAAACACATAGTTCAGAAAATGCCATGAAAATAACTATTCTAAAACGCCATAAAACACCCAGTTCAGAAAAAACGCCATAAAATCCATAAAAAACGCTGAGTTTTATAGTGTAATTTTTTTTGAAAAATAATCACGTATAAAAAAGTTATTGTCGTTTAAATATAATGGGAAAAATGACATGTGATTAGCATGTGCACCTTTGTTTGTATCTTCCTATTTTACCCCATCTTTTAGTTCCAAGACCCCTATTATTTACAAAAATGTCATTGCATCAATCTCAGCCACAAACCACTAAGATCTTGTGGCTGAGAATCGTTCTCATCGTTCCCACACTTTGAGACGTTCTCTCCTGATCCTGTTATATATATATATATATATATATATATATATATATATATATATACACACACACATAGGGGGCTGCTAGAATGAGAACCACCTCGAGTTGTAAGAACCGCGAGAACAACTTGATCCGGGGGAGGTGGACCATTTTTTTTTTCAAAAACGTATATGCATGTATTATAAACACATTCGTAAAAAAAAATTTAAAAAAATGCCATTTGTGGTGTAAAAAACTACACGCACGACGTTTTTTTTTTAATTTTTTTTTACGAATGTGTTTATAATACATGCATCTACATTTTTGAAAAAAAAAAATTGGTCCACCTCGCCCCGTACGGTGTGGTTCTCGCGGTTCTTACAACTCGAGGTGGTTCTCATTCTAGCGGTCCCCTATATACATATATATATATACATATATATATATATATATATATATATATATATATATATAATTGCCTAAAAATATATATTTATAAGTTTCCATTTTAACTTATGAAAATTACCATAAGTACTTAGAAGATTAACACTTAAACTTTTCACCAAAAAGTTTGCCTAATCATGATTAAGATTCCTGGTGGTGTTTAACCATTTTAATGACACTTCAATCCCCACTTAATAATGAGAAGAATTTTAGAAAATTTCTCCATAGTTTCACCTAAGGTGTTTTTCAAAATTTTAAAAACGTATTTAAACTTCCTTTCAATTTCTCAAATCATCATCAATTCATCAAGTTCATCAAAATTCATTTCTCAAATAATAAGCACATAACGTAACTTCAAAGTTTCTTGAGCTTTCATACATGTATTTTTCTAAGACTTTTGAAGTAACAAAACTTTATGTTCATCTTTTAATGAACTCTTTTTATACAACTTGATAATACATATTTTTATATTTTATAATCTCTAAAAATTTCATGACTTTCAGGTATCAAAATGTCAAGACTTTTTGTCTACAACTTTTATAACCATTTTAATATCACTTGTTTTATATAAAAATCAAGTTAACTAGTTCTTGGGTCAGGTCTCGAGTTGCAACAAGACCCGTAACCAAGGTCTCGAGTCTTGTTGGTTGTGTGCAAGTGAGGTGTGGTTTCGAGTTGAGACTGTGCGGTCTCGGCTCGCAACCACTGTCGAGACCAAGGATGTAACAAACTTCCTAAATTGCAGCCCATTATCTCCGCATCATCCATAACAGATTTGGCAATTTCAAATCAGATCAAATATCACATTAAATCAGCAATCATACACGTTTATGAAGTATTATCATGATCAACAATTTTTATCAATCATTTTGAATATTCAAATAGAATCACTGAAGCAGGATTTCAACCATCATTTGTTATCATGCAGTTTTAGATCATTACTTAATCGAAACAACTATCATCGAACATAATCATCATTCGAACTCAATCAAAACTCTTATGTGTAAGAGCCCTAATCCACTATTCGATCATCACGACCATTAACAACACATCATCCTTTAAATCAGTTTCCATTACATAATCATACCAACGAGTACCTCGTTAAATAGTTCTAGATCATCGACTAACATTACTCATGCCCCTAAATCGATCCTAACAGTTTGTTAGTGCAAGTTTGTTCATCAAGGATTTTACTAACATGCAATCCTAACACAAATCAACATGTAAGAACATAATCAAGCACCCGCTTATATCTATCAATAGATATTAAGGACTAGCACTAACCGGATGAGATGATGAAACCAAGATCTTGAACAAGAAAGCTATGGTATGCCGTCGAGTGAGAGAGAGGAAGAGGGAGTAGGGTTTACTAGTTTTGTGTTTAGTGAGATTATGAGGGACATACACATAAACCGTGTATGTGTGTATGCGCTCAACAAGTGAGTCGGTCTTCCATGGGCTCGTTTGGATTGGCCGAGAATTAGAAGAGAAGGCTATGTATCATAAAACATGACGTTTAACATACATCGCTTAAGACGATCAAGTACAATCAAACACGTTAACCATTCAATTATAAACAAACATTCAAGGACTAATACTTGAACAACCGTTGAAAGTATGAGTTGTCACAATGCTCCTTTGGTATTGTTCGGCTAGCTTGTAATCGGGCCAGTTTGTAATGTTATGCTACCAAATTTAGACAAAAAAGTTGTTTTATCCGTCTCTAATCTTTCCATCTTTGAACATAATCACACACTAATCACGGGTTTCGGTCCGAATCACGAACCTACAATAGACCAGATCCTTTTTCGGTTAGAGTAGTTACATGTTGCACTATAAAGATTTAGCTTATTGCGGAAAATAGAAAATTGTAAGTATCAAAACTGAGTATACACGTCAATATATAAATAATAGAGGTCAACTTGAAATAATAAAACTTCACTATAGCAAAGCTTGTGTTACCTTGGTTTGAGCATTGCAGTTGTATCTTTTCCCGTCATTTGTGGTGAATAATGACCAACTTATGCCAACACACTTCTCTATGAACAAAATATAAAATTAACTAGGTGAGCAGAAAGCTACAGTAAAGTAATACCATAAATAAAATAATATAAAACATACAAAGAATAAAATAATTAGGGTTTGAATTGCACAGAGTAACCAACACGAAAATCCCATTTATAGAGTCAACATGAGATTACGAGGTCGAAAATAAAGCTCAAACAAGTAGAGCTTAAACAAGCTCGAGCACAAGCTTTACTTGTTGAGCTCGAGCCGGCTTGCGAGCCTAAACGAGCGCATTAGTTATATAGTTTTTAACTTATATAATTAAACAAAACACTAACCATATATGGGATTCTGAATAGATTACTAAATTTTATATATATAGGGTAAGGATAGTGTAAAAAGTGCTCAAAGTGTCAGTATGAGAAGTGTATTATAACACTATATATAATACTATATAACACCATACAAACACCGTATAACAATATCTAACACCATATAATACCATATAACACTATGTAACACTATATATCATTATATAACAAATATAACACTATACATCTATCATAAACATGCTATCAGACAACCTATAGTGTTATATTTGTTATATAATGATATATAGTGTTACATAGTGTTATAGTGTTATATGATATTATATGGTGTTACATATTGTTATAAGGTGTTTATATGGTGTTATATAGTATTATATATAGTGTTATAATAAATTTCTCACACTTTGAGCACTTTTAACAGGATCCTCTATATATATATATATATATATATATATATATATATATATATATATATATATATATATATTCGGGAATGGTTCAAATGAAGTGTGGGAGTTGGCTACAAAGTCTATTTTCCTACAAAGTGTAAAAAGTCATAAAACACCACAATTTCAGCCACATAACACACTCAAGACTCACAAATAATAAAATGGAGATTACTAAAACACAATAAAACACCACAATTTCATAGTTCTATGATAGTGTTTTTGAAGTTTTTATGAGTGTTAAGGTTCATGACTTTGTACACTTTTTAGGAAAAATGGACTTGTAGCCGAACCCCACCCTCAAATCAAAACCACTTGTTATCACAAAAACTCGAAAACTAACTAAAAAAACCTTTAAAACATACCAGATTTTTTTTTGCATACCAATTTTCGCAATGTATATTATAAAAAAAATCTTTTTTTCAAAAAAAAAAAAAACGTTTTAGTGCAATATTACACATGTGTATGTGTACTACACATGTGAATTATTACACATGTGCACTACATTTTTTATATAAAAACTAGCGATTTTTATAAAAAAAATTGAAAAAAAAAATTTTGTGTGTGTGTTTTTAGTTAGTTTTCGATTTTTCGCAATAAAAGTGGTTTTCATATGAACCATCCCCTATATATATATATATATATATATATATATATATAAAGTGTGTTGTACAAAATGGCTTAACATACGCTACGTACGCAATGTGAAATCGCATGTTATAAAATGGGTGAAATCGCATGTGATAAATTTGATGAAATCGCATGTTGGTTTTTTTGTAACAATTTTGCATGTGATTATTTTGATGAAATCACATATTGGTTTTTTGTAACAATTTCGCATGTGGTAATTTTGATAAAATCGCATGTTAAAAAACCAGCAAGCAAAATTGTTACAAAAAACCAACATGCGATTTCAATGTGGGATGAAGGTCTGACAGCTGAGATGATCGCGTACATAATGTAGGATAAGGGCTCTTGTACGGATCGCGTACGTATTGTAGGATAAGGGCTCTTGTACGTTTAATCTTCTGTCACACCCCGACTTGCAGTGGAAGCGCACGCGAGGTGCAACAGATACATGGTATAAACGTGCTATTTAAAAGGATATTGAAATACACAACAAAAGCATCGGTTACAACATATTATTACACACTAAGTTTTAATGTACAGGCACTAGTATTCCAAAAGTCGTTTGTCCCTTGCTAAACATGCTTCTATCTACAGTAATATCCGATCAACAAAACTTGAAACCCATTCGTACTCCCCTTTATTCTTCTTTAGTTTTACCTGAAAAGCGTGTTAAGTTTGAACGGTCAACTACAAATAGTTCGTAAGGTTAACTGTTTTAGTTTGTTTCACAATTTAGTTTGAACCGATTAATTAGGTATGTTTGACATGAGATTATACTAACCCCACAAGTGAAACCTTGACTGTTCTCAAGTGTCGTGTCCCACAACCGACACCTCAGCACTTTACCACCCCAAGAGCTATGTCTAACACCACATAGCGTGTTCACAGAAAGTGCATGGACATGTGCAATTGTAGTAGAACCCATTCTCAAGTGCCGTGTCCCACAACCGACACCTCAGCACTTTACCATCCCAAGTAGCTATGTCTAACACCACATAGCGTGTTCACAGAAAGTGCATGGACATGTGCAATTGTAGTAGAACCCATGGCATTCGTGCCAGCTCAATTGGGTTTGTCAGACCAATAGTACTATTTACACATCCACCGACATATAGTTGATCACTCGTGTTTGTGGGGACGTTTCGTGTGTTAGTATAATTCAGATAACTCATATCACAACATGTATGTATGTACAAGTATGTATGTAACATGCATTTCACCCCAAGTAAAATAGTAAAACAGTTTGAAAAACTTACATAATAAGTAAGCACAACAATCACGCGGGGTATATGTGTTAGTGTTCTACCACTTCAGTCCTCCTGGTATAAGTTAGTGTTGGGTTAATTATCGAAAACAGGGTTCTGGTCGGGAATCGTTATAAATTGGGTTCGGATGGAAATATTCATCCGAGAATTGACCTATAATATAACATTAGAATTGTGGATTTTATCTTAGTGTCAGATTTCAGTTTGGCTTCCGGGCACCGTTTTGCGTGCTAGTCAAAGTCGCTTGTTTTAGATGTTCGGAAAATGGCATGATTATATGGAAGGTACTAATATGTTGTCCATAAAAATGATTAACTTTATGATAAGGGAATTTGGTCGTTTGGGGATCCCAGGTTGCCCAATTTTAAGTTTCCGTTTTCGCCGTCGGGTAATCGCCCGAACTGGCGTGTAATGTACCCCAAGTACCCGTTTTATCCCGGAACAGTCCAGTGTTCCACTTATTGCCAGTTTAGTCATTGGTCAGTTCGCGGTCCCGACAACGGTTTTGTATAAAATAATAAAATTTTTAAACAAAAAAAAACATTATTACTCAATGTATATATGTTATAAAATTATGAAACTTTCTATATAAATTAATAAAAATATATAGAATTCTGGAAAAATATTTTCAGAATTTATCAAATTAATTTATTAATTTTAATAAAAGCATGAAAAAACTGTATTTAACCAAATAATTTGCGCCCATAATGATCTGACTTTAAAAAATTCCTAAAAATTCACAGAAGTGTACCAATATGTCCAGGAACTTCCTGGAAAAATTTGAGATTTTTCTGAATTGTTATAGCACATTTCCGGTTACCGAAACTTCGTGACAACGCGATTTTTGAAACCCAAGTAAAACTCAGTCAGTGATCCCCAAGCTTTCCCAGGATGTTTTGCATATTAAACTTAACATTCCTGTAATTGTTGGTGATTTATTGAGCTCGTTTACTATTTTATCCGAAATTATTTCTTTAAAACACTTAAAAATTCACTAAAAATCACCAAAAATTCAGAAAATTCTAAAATTTTAGTCGAGTCTTATTTTCCCCATATATGATCAGCCTGCAAAATGTCATTTTCATTGAATACTCAGGGACCAAGTTATGCTATAAACGATTCTATATATTCTAGATTCGGTTTTCACAAATTATACCTAGTGGTTTGTGCGTTTTCAAGCAACTTTTGCGCCTACAGAAGTGAAAGATCCTTATGTTAAGTACCTATACACCATAAACAACACAAATATGCAATAACCCATGTCAATCAAGCCATAGAACCATTACTTTTCGATTAGTGCTTGATTTGACCGAAATTTGTCAAATAGTTTGTGTTTTTATCGCATAATCCGTATTTTTTTTACATCATTTAACATTATGTATCATCTTGTTACCCCATATTCAGGTTGTAATAACCTTTGAGTGTCAAGAACATTAACATTTCTTGGTTTAGGTAGTTTCTTTTTATCAAAAACAAGAATTAAGCATGAAAAGAAAAAAAAAACAATAAAAATTGATGTCCAAGAGCCCTTATCCTACAATACGTACCCGATCATATCAGCCGTCAGATCTTCATCCCACATTGAAATCGCATGTTGGTTTTTTTGTAACAATTTCACATGTTGGTTTTTTAATATGCGGTTTCATCAAAATTACCACATGCGATTTCATCTATGCTATTTTATAACATGTGGTTTCACATGGCGTACATAGCATACATTAAGCCATTTTGTACCATACACTTTTTCATATTTCCCAAAAAATATATATTTATAAGTTTCCATTTTAACTTATGAAATTACCATAAGTACTTAGGAGTTTAACACTTGCACTTTTCCCCAAAAAGTTTGCCTAATCATGATTAAGATCCCTGATGGTGTTTAACCATTTTAATGACACTTTAATCCCCACTTAATCATGAATAGAATTTTAGAAAATTTCTCCATAGTTTCCCCCTAAACTATGGTATTTTCTCACATTTTAAAAACGTGTTTAAACCACTTTTCAATTTCCCAAATCATCATCAATTCATCAAGTTCATCAGAATTCATTTCTCAAGTAATAAGCACATAACTTAACTTCAACATTTCATGAGCTTTCATACATGTATTTTTCTAAGACATTTGAAGTAACAAAACTTTTTGTTCATCTTTTAATGAACTCTTTTTATACAACTTGATTATTCATATTTTTATATTTTATAATCTCTAAAAATTTCATGACTTTCAGGTATCAAAATGTCAAGAATTTTTGTGTACAACTTTTATAACCATTTTAAAATCATGTGTTTTATATAAATATCAACTTTACTAGTTCTTTAAATTAAAAGTTTCAAGTCTATTAAAGCCCATAAATTTCAAGTATCAATAATATATGTGAAGCTCATGAACATTTTGAAGGAGAGGTGATCTTGTGTTATTTAAACATATACTTGTTTAGATCACATTTTCAAGTCTCGTATGGCAAGATCATCATACTTATAAATACTACATCAAATAACAACAAGAACATAATATATATCATACTTTTATCTTTTCAATTTCTTGATTAGTGTAGGGTTTTAAGATGATTTCTTTTATGATGTTCAAGACGAAGTTTACTTGTACTTTTATAAATAACAAGATATGATAACTCGAAAAAAAGCTTAGAATCCTTACTACTAGCACAAAGGCTAGGGATGATCCAAGATGAAAAAGATCAAGAAGAACAAGAAGATTGAAGCTCCAAATGATGAGAAATAGGCTCCTACATTTCTTCCATGGTTGCAAAGCTTTTAGATCATCAAAGTATGGATTTGTGAGGATTATTTTGTGAGGTTGAGAAGATGAAAATGGTGGTGTAAAGAGGGTTAGGGTTTGTAATGTCGGTGACCCTCACATTGGTCCTGCCAAAGAGGGAGTCAGTGATCACCATCCACAAATTAGTGAGTGTGGATCGGTTGGGAATCCTAATCTCTTCAGTGTAAAGTGCCATAGCTGTCTCTGGCACCGTATTTAGTTAGAGATCTAAAAAATGGCGAGGGAACATCTGATGTGTCTTGTGAACTAAACCAAAAATAACTTGAACGAATGGGTGGTCTGGGCGTCCATCTCCTCTAGTTGAATAGCTATCCAAGACATCGACAATCAGTTCGCTAAATAGCGGCTGGAATGCCAGATCAAACAACCGATCCCATGGGTATCATGTACGATGAGATCCTGAAATCTATCAACCTCGCTGACCTCCTCTGCCATGTCACTACAAGAAAAAAACCTTATAGGGACAACATTTTTTCAGCTTATAGAAAGGACATGTTGTCTCTACAGGCCTTTTTCAACTATAGAGACAACATATCGTCTTTATAAAATTTGTCTCTAGAGCCTCGTCCCTATAGGTCATAAAAGTCGTCCCTATAGGTGTCGTTGCTATAGAGGAGTTTGTAGAGACGACATGTCGTCCCTACAAGTTTGGGCAAAAAAAAAAACTAAAAATTAAACTTAATATTTACTAAATAAAAGAAATGTTTATTCTAATATTTTTTAAACCCTATAGAGACGATATGTCGTCTCTATAGGTTCTCTTTAAAAAATAAAAATAAAAAACATTTAAGCCCTATAGAGACGACTTATTGTCTCTATAGGTTTTTCTTTATAAAAAAATAAAAAAATTTATTTTCATCTATAGAGACGACATGTCGTCTCTATAGGTTCTCTTTAAAAAAATAAAAATAAAAACATATAAGCCATATAGAGACGACTTATCCTTTCTATACGTTTTTCTTTATAAAAAAACAGGTTTTCACCTATAGAGACGACATGTTGTCTCCATAAGAAATCCGGGCTTTAGCGACAACAAATGTCATCGCTATTGGTAGCCAAAATCGTCGCTAAAGGCACTAGTGACGTGTCGTCACTAAAGGCGTCGCCACTATTGCTTCGTCGCTAACACCCCAAACCGTCGCTATTGCATAATCACTGCTATAACGTTTTCGTCGCTAAAGACTAAACATCGTTAGCGACGACTTATGTCGCCATTGAAACTTTTTTTGTGTTTTTTTTTTCCAATTGTCATATCAAAAGATGCCAATTTTTTGGTTCACGACACCCAAAAACTAAATAGATATCTATACTATATAATAAAAATATAATAAAAGAAACCACTTTAGGGACACTTGTCATCATATTAGGCCATCTCTTATAGATAATTATTATTTTTGTTTAATCTCTTCTAATTAATTATAAATAACTCTTCTATTAAATATTATTTAATTTAATATTTTGTATTATAGATAACCCTCTAACTATATATTATTAGTTTAATTTCTTATTAAAAATAATGAACTATTAACACAACCATGAAAGTAAATTACGAATTGGTGGCTAATAATAAAGTTACCCACTGAGAAGACAATGGATCATGAATATGTAAAAACCTTTATCCATTTATGTAAGACATTCTCTAAGAAAAATATTGAGAAGAAAAATGGATTGAATGAAATTTAAAGCATAACTTCGTATAAATAAAAAGGAAATTGGGCTTTGTATAGGAAAGGAATAGAGCTAACGTTAGTGGACAATTATAATCAAAGCCCAAATCGATTCACTGAAATGGTTTTAATATTTTTTTTGAATCACTTATATGTTTGACTTAAATCTATACTATATAATAAAAGAAACCATTTAAGGACATTTGTTATCAACTAAATAAAAACGAGTACTTGCTACGGGTGAAGGAGTAAAGAGTTTCAAGAAAAAATCTCCTTAATGTGACTGCGGGAAGGCTGTTTCTGCTACACTTCGCTGGGGAAGAAAGAAGGAATTGAGTCCTTTCACATTATCACGGAAAAAGGGGATTGCCTCTTAGTCAATTTTGACTGGAAAAAGACCCGGAACCCCATACCCTCTCATTCACTTACTATAGGCCGAGGAGCGTAGATTCATCTTACTTTTTATAAATGGAAAAAGAGACATAAGTCACGCATCCAAGCACCATCTCTTATAGATAATTATTATTTTAGTTTAATCTCTTCTAATTAATTATAGATAACCCTTCTACTAAATATTATTTAATTTAATATTTTGTATTATAGATAACCCTCTAACTAAATATTATTAGGTTAATTTCTTATTAAAAATATTGAACTATCAAATGGGTCCGCATACTGATCTTAATACATGAAAATGGGCTTAGCCCACTTTTGATTCAGTCTAACTTAATTAGAACTAAAACAATTTAAACCTTAATTATGTCTAGCAATATATTAAAGTATGAGATATTAATATAAAAAACTGAATCTATCTATACTATATAATAAAAGAAACCATTTTAGGGATACATTTACGGAGTTTTAAATAAATGGTTAAATTTATTGAGATTTCGTTAAAAAATTTTGCAACAACAGAATAATCTATTTTTATCACGAAAACCAAACTTTGTATTAATATATTAAATATTTTTATTTTCATTATACAAAATTACATTTACTCGACCCATGTAATACAAGAGGTTTTTTAAAATATAACTTTTTATTATTTGATAAATAAAATTAGATTTATTCAATTCGTACAATACACGTGGTTATTTCAAGAATATATATTTTTTATTATTTAGTACAGAAAATTACATTTATTCAAACCGTGTAATGCATATATTTTTAAAGATGTAATTTTTTTATTATTATTTGGTATATATAATTACATTTATTCAACCCGTGTAATAAATGGGGTTTTTTAAATATGTATTATTTTATTATTCGGTAAACAATATTACATTTATTCAACTCGTGTAATATACGTGGTTTTAAAGATATAACTTTTTTATTTGGTATATAAAATTACATTTATTCAACCCGTACAATATGGTTCTTACAGATATAACTTTTTATTATTTAATATATAAAATTATATTTATTCAACCCGTACAATAAATGAAGTTTTTAAAGATATATTGTTTTATTATTTAGTATATAAAATTTATTTATTCAACCCCGTGTAATACACGGGGTTATAACCTAGTAAACTACATAAGCATAAACTACATAAATGTCAAAAACGTAATTCTGTGTTTGTTTTAAGTCACAAACACGACATTAAATCACATGACATATAAAATATAATAATTCTACATATGTGTCATCACCGCTACCATCATCCGCTTCTTCATTGGGTAACTCAAACTCAGCATCTTTGTTTCCAAACTTAGTTGGGTAACTCGAACTCAAAAACTTTGTTCATCTCTAAAATCCGAGTTTTAGAACTGAATATGAGCCTACAGTTTATACATTTCCACTTGTGAGTTCATATATGCAGTTGATTAGTGGTCCTATCTATGGCATGTGCGTTAATGCATGCTGGTATACACATACCTACGAAAGAGAATAGAGAGCCACATAATCTATTGCGTGTTTATCCATAAATTCTTGTATAAGTACCCATGATGCATCTGAAATTAACTTCATCAACCCACCTGCATAAGCACAATGATTATGCACAATTATCACTTGCAATTGGTATTGTTCTTTTCTTATCAAGAATGATAAGAAAAGTAACTTTTGTTGTTTGGCTAGCAATAATGAAATAGTATAATATAAGTTATTTACAATTATAACTAAACTATGTCGTAGCATAAAAATGTATTAATTTATATCCTATATTTTAGTGATTCACACATTGACTGCTCACATTCGATTCACAAATTATAAGAGCTTAGAAATTACCATTAAAGAACAACGTTTGTGTGTCTGGATGTGAAGCTACACACTGCAAAAAAACAAAGAAAACAACTTACTGTATCAGTCAATGATCAGGCCAAACAAAAGAAGACCAAAGTTTAAAATTTTGGTCAAAAAGGCATGGCATTTGAAACAAAAGAAACTTTAAACAACTTTACTGTATCAATTGATGAAACTTATAACATTTTTAAAATAGGAGCAAGGGTGTGTAAATGAAAGATAAACTAACGTATCACCTACTTCATATTTGCATAAGCAACCCTGCAGCCCTGGTGTTCTATCGGCACAATCTGAAAAAAAGAAACCAACGTGTACTCATACCCAGACCCGTAACCCTAACCACACTTGTCTTTGACTAAAAAAAGTCAAACATCACCATATCAAAACCTCAAAAGGTCAAACGACACAGATCTACTAAAGTTACCAACAAATCCACTGAAATTACAAAGGATTTCGGAATGTACGTACCGGTTTCGGAGTCGCGTCGCAGATTGAAGCGTATAGAGATGGCGTGGCGTGGTGTGGCGGGGTGGTGCGGTAGCGTGTTCGTCTTTCACAGATACGTTTACAAATACGTTTACAATCTTCCATTAAGTGACAGTTTCAATAACGATCAATGAAAAACATCAATTCTAATACATTCTTTAAATCATTAAATCGTCCGTTCCAAGTGATTGCAAGTTATGATTCAAGTAAGTAGCACAATAATATGGTAATTTATCCTGAGATGATGTCTATCTTCATAAACAATCCCATTATCCATCACCACAGGTAAACGGAGTTTTAGCGGCGACTTTGTCATCGCCAAAGGTGCCAAAAGTCGCCACTAAGTCATCGACCAGTTAATTAACAACACTTAGTCATAGACCATAAAACACCCATAGATCATCTAATAAAATTGCCAAGTTTTCAAAAGCAGCAACACGATCGCCCAAGTTTTCCAGGGTTGGGAGCTAACAAATTGTCACAGAAGCACGCACACCAACACACAGTAAAATTCAGAAGATCCTCTCAGCTGAAGGAAAAAAATGAAAAAAAAAATCAACTTACCAACACATTCGACATCTGTTGAAGTGCCTATATTTTCAGTTGCATTCATGTTACCCTGTAATCCCTATAATTATGAACAAGTCAAATCCTAATTTCACACCAAGAATAGTAAACACAATCATAACAAAAAAGAAAGAGAAACCAACCACGTTCTTTGTTCGCATCGAATCTCTAACGAAGTGCATCAGCCTGAAATTGATTTCATTTCACCATCTATAAGATGTAATTATGTAACTATGGCAAAAGAACGTGATGGGTTTGCATCAGATGGGGTTAATCAACCTGCTAATTCCTTTTGTTTTTTTATGCAACCCTAAAAATATTATTTACTCACATAATAACTGAATTCCAAAATGGGTCAGGGTTTAATCGTGTTCCTTTCATGAACGGGTCAGGTCGATAACTAGCAAATAGTGGGCATCACCTGCATAAAGACTATGAGGTTGGGTTGCTTAAACGCTTCTTTTAAGTCACAGATATGCAAAACTGGTTTAAAATTTTACGTTCTTCCTTATACACTATCTGAATTACACGAGTGCATAAACTCAATAAAACTTAACAGTATGTTCACTAATTCATCCAGGTAACACCAAATGCCACAAAAAAAAAGATTTATAAAAATAAACATGACAATCTGAACTGAATAAATTGGGCGTAAGGTTACCTTTATCTACGACAATTGGATCTGAGAAATGGCCACAAACTAGACACCTGAAAACTGCTTCCCTTGGAACTGCATCTAATGACTCCCTTCAATGATACCATCTTCTCAATATCTGGTAATGAATTAAATAATAATAATAAGCAAAAAGACCTTCAATGTTCACAACAGAAAGAAAGGTTTAATAATAAAGTTAAAACAAGGAAGGAACGAACCAGATGGGTTGAGATTCCTCATGGAAGTAGAGGTTTTGAGATTAAAAATCCTCGCCTGTATATGCTTCTCAAACAAGGGGTTGATTCTACTAACATATCCATGAGCACGGTATCAAAAATGGCAAGAACTTCTAGGGGATACCGAACCATCTTGGTATACGGTAGTGGAAGGAGAGAAAGAGGGGAATTTTGGGACTGAGAGGGGCGAATTTTGGTGAAGAAAGAGAGGGTTTAGGGTTAAAATGGGGGGAATTTTGGCGCCTGTTTTTTTGGGCATTAGCAGCGATAAGTCGTCTCTAATAGTGAATATATTTTTATTTGCTAAAATCTTATAGAGAGGACATCTTCTCTCTTAAGGTTTTACTAGGTTATAACCCCGTGTGTTACACGGGTTTAATAAATGAATTTTATATACTAAATAATAAATCAATATATCTTTAAAAACCTCATTTATTTCACGGGTTGAATAAATGTAATTTTATATATTATATTAAATAATAAAAAGTTATATCTATAAGAACCATATGTATTGTATGGGTTGAATAAATGTATATATACTAAATAATAAAAAAAGTTATATCTTTAAAACCATGTGTATTACACGGGTTGAATAAATGTAATATTGTTTACTAACTAATAAAAAAGTTATATCTTTAAAAACCCTCATGTATTACACGGGTTGAATCTTTAAAAACCCTCATGTATTACCCTCATGTTCGGTATGAAGATTCATAATCGTTTAGAAACCAAGAGTATAATCCTTTAGCAATTGTGCGATGGTTGGACCGGTAGGCGCTGTCGGTGGGTGGAATATCTTATGACAATTCTAATCTTAGCAAAGGCCTTTTACGGTTAGTGACTAACCGTAAGCGGAGGCCTTGTAGAGAGAGATGTAGTAGAATAACAAGGCAGGTAGAGAGAGAGATACATAGGCCAAGAGGAAGGATTTGTTGTGTCCCCGATATTGATTGAGTTCCCGTTGTGTTCCCGCGCGAGTTGATACCATTAGTTATATTAATAATTAAATTATTAGTTTATTGATATAAAACGAAGTATATTAATAATGATGGTTATTATTATGCTAGTAACACACACATACGTACACAATTACACTAACATATAAACATAAACACACGTACGTACACAGATACGTACATATTTACGTGTACACATACACATAAACATACACAAACGTACACATACACACACGCATACAACAACACATACATACACGTACATAATTACATATACATACACGCATGCGTACACAACACCAACACAAACACATTACACGTGCACACACTAACAGGTACACATATACACATATACACATAGACACATATAACCACTAATCATGTTAAACCAATTGCGTAAGTTATAAATTATCCTGATTAACACGATTAGTTTCAATATTTAAATATAAAAAATGCAGTTTAATTCAATAGCGGAAATACAAGAAAAACTCAGTATAACTTAAAACCACAAATTCTTTAATTATGCGTTAATCATAAAGCTTACAAACCCCCCCCCCCGGTCACGGTGTGAGGTTTGTCAAACCTAATAGTGCTATCAACTAATATCTCGTTCGCCCCCGGCAATTAATCGGTATTGTAAGTGGGAGCTCGGCCAGAATCCCGGCTCCGATCACTTCACTGGAGAATCTGAACGACAGAGAGGGGTTATTAATACACGCGTACAATAACACATACACATACGCGTACAATAACACATACACACACGTACACAATTACATATATACACATGCACACTAACACATACACACACATACAATAACCCCAAAAACACGTATACACTCAGAAACATTATTCCATTTCATTTCAACCCCAATTTCGTCCCAAAACCCTCACACCACCATCACCGCCCCACCACCACCACACACCAACCACCTCTCCACACCCCCTAACCCATTCCCCCAAACCAATTCCACTTAATTCTTATGCAAGAGTTTGCAAACATCGAGTATGTTTATTTGTACTATTGTAGACAAATGACACACTTTGCAATCTGGTGTCAACATAAAGGACGAGTTTTGTAATTTTCTCAATAAATTAATAAACTTAATTGGGCTTATAGTGACGCTCAGGTTCGTGCAACGTCCGTCACCCCTAACTTAACACTTAGTGTGTTATGTCACCACGTCGTTAACTAATCACTAACTTTTGATCTTGCTACTATACTTTTAGGGTGTCCTAAGATCCCTAAAACTTCCTAAGATCCCTATGACACCCCCAAAAGTATAGTAACAAGATCAAAAGTTAGTGATCTGTTAACGACGTAGTGACAAAATACAATAAGTGTTAAGTTGGGGGTGACGGGCGTCAAAGTGAAAGTTGGGGGTGGTAGCGGCAAATAACCAATAGCTAGGGGTGATAAAATCCAATAACCCTATATACAAACACACAAACATGTACACACGTACATGAGCCCGAGCTGGACAAAACTTGAGCTATATTTACTTGTGAGAGCTCGAGCTCGGCTCGTTGGTAGTTTATCAAGCACAATTAAATATTTATAAAGAAAAGATATTACATTAAGGCTCAAGAACGGGCCCGATGAGCTTCACCTGTCAGGCTCAATAAATAAATGAAAGGCTCAAGCTCGGCACAGGCTCGACAAGACTCGACTCGTTTCGAGCTTTATCTCGAGCTGATCCCATGCAGCTCGCGAGTCGCACGACTCGTTTGTACCCCTAGCACAAACACACACACACACAGAGACATACATACATACATACGCACACGTACGTATATACATACACACACATGTACGTACATACATACACACGTACACACATATGTACACACATACTACACATACACACCCACAATATCATACACACACATACATACAAACACATACACACTCACACATACACTAACACACACATACACAAATACACGAACACATAACATATACACATATCAATAGGAAGACGAGCGTTTACCGAATTCAGATTGCTCGTTTGATGGAATCAAATATCTTATCATGTTTGATATTAAGTGTTTTTTTTATGTTTTAGTATGTAGGTCTTTTTAAGTTTATGTATTTTATTTAAAAATGTATTTATGTAGTATTCATAAGTAAATATATATATATATATATATATATATATATATATATATATATATATATATAAGTTCAAATACATATATTAAACCAAATAAAATTAATTTTATTACGAAACCTAATTCTTTATTAATTAATAAAATGATAGTTATATAATTGACTATTATTTTTTTTGGTAAAAATCATGAATATAATAAGAAATAGTTAATTTGGCTTATAGGAACGACATGTCGTCTCTATAGGTGAATATTTTTTTTTTCTAAAATTTAATTATTTATCAATAAAAAAATAAAAAACAAAACAAAATTATCTTTACTTATACGGAGGACATGTCCTTTCTATTGGTTAGTTAATATTTTTTTTTTTCAAAATTTTATGGATTGGTGGGAAATTTTGCCTCCTAAATGAATATTTTTTACTTGTTTAACATTTTAGAGACGATATGTCATTTCTATAGGTTAGTTTATTTATTTTTTAAAATTTTTATTTCAAACATTTTAGAGACGATATGTCCTTTCTATAGGTTAGTTTATTTTTTTAAATTTTTAAAACATTTTAGAGACGACATGTCGTCTCTATAGTGTAGATCCCAAAACGTATCCGGATCACAGTGGTTGGTTGTTTTAGTCCAAAACACCTATTGATTAAGTGTTTGAACTATGACTAGTCAAGAAATATCAAGAATGAAGATGAAGGTGAAGCTAATGGATTGAGGAATACAACTAGTGTTGTATTGAATCCAAACAGAATGATATAACAATAAACAACCTTGGAAATCAGATCAAAGCTCAATAAGAATGTAAACAACACTTGATTCCACCAAGAGCCAAAAGCTTAAATGTGTTACAATGCTTGGGGTATTTATACTAGCATCCTGACTAACCAGCAAATTTATAAATTTGCTGGAATCTTAACTACACTAGGTCAGGAATATTACTTCTAGATAATTACAAAACAACCCCCTAAACATTCAAAAGGCATACAAACTACAACTAAACTAATCCAGTACAAGTACCAACGATCTCACATGCTCTAACAATATCCCCCCTAGATCGTTGCGTGCTTGTCTTCTCATTCTTCCGTGGTGACCACTGGATCTTCTGTTGTAACAACTGGATCTTCTGTAGTTTGTTTTTCTGGCTCGATTGGATTTTCTTCTACAACGATCGTTTCTGGTGGTGCGACAGTCTCCGTTGGTGCTACCGGAGGTTCCTGATTAACATTGGCTTCACTTGATTTTGGGTCCTCCTTAGTGGCCTCATATGTGGATGAGGCCGGAGGTGTTGGTGTGGCTTGAGAGTCGGTGGTGGTCTGAACTGCAGTTGAGGTAGAGCTTCCTTCCATGGTTTTCTCGTGTTTCTTTTTCCTTCGACCTTCTTTCTTTTTCTGCTCTTTCTCTTTTCGCTTCTCTATTTTGTCTACCATGTCGAGCATGTCCCTTTTTAATCTCCAGGCACGCTCCACTGCTCGCTGAAACAGTGTTGCCTCTTCAAGATTTGCATTTCCAGCTCCGACATTGATACGACTTGCATTCAGCATGGTGAGATCAGAGAGCCCGAACTGAAACACGTCCATAGGATCCAGTATTCGAATATCAACATTGTCGTTTGACCTTATTACAGCTTCACCGGTTTGACTGTCATAGAACCATTTCTTGAAATCCTTAAGGGCCACAGGGATTTCTTCCGGAAGCTTGACTCTGGTGACAACTTTAGCAGGGTTAACAACCCACGTCACCTTTCCCTTGCCTGTTACTGGATCAAAAGTAGTTTTGGACACTCGTCGTCTTGGGCGTTGCGGGGCATGATTCGGAAAATTCTTGTCACATTCTTTCGTAATTAGACGTTCAAAATCTCTTCCAATGCCTCTGTCACCATGGTTTAGCAGATTCAGACGCCCAAGCTCTCTTAAGTCCCACCTTGGGAGCGAGAAGAGATCAATAAACCTCCAATCCCGAGTCAGACCGCCCCTCTTGATTTCCTTTTTGTTTCTGAAATCCCCTGCGTATCCTATTCCTTTGAAACCGTCAAGAATATCGTCTTGACTCATGCTTTGTGGTTCATCACTGTTGTCTTTGAGCTTCAGAACTTGACGTACCCTTTCCTCTGTTACTTCCACTCTTTTGTTGCGCACTGTTGAAGAGATTCCCGGTTTGTTGTTTATTGACTCCAGCTTTACGTTCTCCCAGAATTTTTTGAATGTGAAGAGGATAGACAGGAACGGAAGTCTCCACTGCGTAACCGATTCTGCTGTCGCGAACCCATCTAGATACATCTTCGAAGTCGGTCGGCACTAGATCAAGATTTATGCTCTGGTTATGCTTGAGGGTTTTATCCCATTCCAGGACTTTCACCATGCTGCACAGAAAATGAGGCAAGTTCGAATAGAATTTTACAAAAGATATGTACAATTTTAAAAAAAAGAAAAAAAAATTGAATATTTAACAATTTCGCTGCCAGATCAGATATTTTCTTCGCTGATGTTGATCATGACATTGATTACCGGATGGTTCTAATAAATCCGCTAGCGAATATAATGAAAACATGGTTTTGACACGGAACTGATTTGTCAGCGGAGATCACAATCTATCTCGCCATCCGGGCGGGTTAGATCATGTGACTCGGTGCTCGAACTCGCGTTCGAGACTTGTGATCTTCGCTGACTTCGCTAGCAGATTGACCTCAACAATACTTAGATAACATCGCTATGATCGCTAGGGTTATGATTTGATTAGACTGATAAATTCGCTGGCGAACTTAGCGATGGCATCATCACTTTTCCGGAAACGATTTACCAGCGAACACATCGATCTAGATCGCAATCCGAGCGAAATAGATCGTTCGCTGGTCGCTCGAACTCGCGTTCGAGACTTTTGGTTTCCCCTAACCTAAATACGCTATCATCGCTGTCATCATGCTAAGTTCGCTGTGTTCATGTATTTCTTGAAAAACCCTTTTCAAAACCCCCAACCTGTTCATGGTCAATCGATTCCTCTTAAATCCCTTTTAATCAACACAAAACCGACTCGACTAACAACGACGACTGATGAGGACAAGAACATGATTAACACCTCCTAATGCAAATTCAATAACTGATACAATTTCCCATCCCCAATAAATAACCCAAAAACTTCAAACAATCTCAACACAATGATATTCACGATGAACAGAGATTTAAAACATATACTTATCGAATCAATGAACTATAAACTTAACAGACAATCATACCTGATATTCTTTGAATGCAAATAAATCTTGTGTTGATGTTTTGATAAACCAGTTATCGGAAAAGAAGAGAGAGAGTTAACACCGGCGATGAAATGGGAGTTGAAGTAAAAATTTGAAAAATAACTGTTGAAAAAAAAATATATATGTACGATTAAAAAAGTAACCAGCGAACTTTTATGTTCGCTGGCATCTTAAATTCGCCGGCTATATCCTATTTTTAATAAATTTTGGTTTTTGCTTGATGATTTCAAACGTTCTCGAAAAACGTGCCCATTTTTGTTTAAGAACAAGTTTATTTCGGAATATTCACAGTAATGCTAAAATTTGGGCCATTTTGACTCCGAACTTCAACTTTCTTGCATTGCGAGGATTCATTTAACTCAGATTTTCTTGAAATGACTGACGCTTACCGAACTTACCTGCAGAAGATCATACTGCCAACACTTGTCACATTCTTTATATATTATTACTATTATATTACTAACCAGGGCACAAGAAAAACTGTCAGTATGTTTGTCCGCTTAAATCCATGCATCCTTCTTTCAACGTACCTTCGGAGAGCGTGTTTTATCATGTTTTCGGTAATTTTGACAAGTCTTCGATGGCCCCCACACAAGCTATTGAAAATAGAATCATTACGCCCTCGTGAGTCCCACATCAGGACATACCCCCGCGATCAAGGTATGCACAAAGATTCCTCATAACGGGTGAGTATATTGGATTCATTCTCTTCAACGATAGAACGGAGATCAGGTCTGTACTTTCGTACAACAAAGATTCCAGGAACTATCGAGGGTTAAGATAGATGGTTCGGCGAACAGGTCAGTACTACCGTACAGCAGAGTTGCCTACTGATCTATCAGAGAATTTGGCCAAAGATGGCACTTATTATGGATTTTGGCCAATAATGGCGCTTATTATACAGGGTTTGGCCTTTTTTTTTTTTTTTTTTAAGGCACTTATTAATAAGAGAATATCATAGCGTCGCGTCTAGGTCAGTACCACCGTACAGCAGAAGAGCAACTATGATATCCTCCGAATGACATACCAATATAAAGACCCGAAATCTCAGACTTTGGCAATCCGTCAACGCAAGATTCAAGACCATTAAGCCATATGCCGCAACGTGTTACCCACTGAGGTACGTAATGCCTGAGAAAAGCCAGAATTCTTGTGTAGATATTATGTTCGGCTCCCTACCAGCAGTTTACTCGTCGGTGTTGCTGAATCTACCGACACGTCGTTGCTTGGTACCCTGATTGTATATTGTATTCTGTTCAAAGAGATGACAAAGTGTTAGCAATTTTCTATCACTTCTTCTAACAGGAGTCTGACATAAGCATCTGTTTCAAGGATTTTCTGAATATCCCCCCTAAAATTTTTATTTTCGTAAGTCCATTAGCCCGAAAATAAAATTTTAACAGGAAAATCTTTTTGGTGGGCGACACTTTTCAATACTAGTTTTATTTTCAACAAGCAAAAACTTTATTATAATTATTTTAATTAGAAGTTTTTTTTTTTTTTTTTTTTTTTTTTTTTTTTTTTAATCAACACAAGATTCATTTCCAGTCAAGGAAATTAACCATTTCTAACCAGGTTACCAACTGGTTAAAACGGGTTTTGTCAAACGCTTTCGTAAAGATGTCGGCCCGTTGCTGTGTTGTATCCACAGGCACCACTTGAATATAGCCCTTTTCGTAAGCGTCTCGAATTGCATGAATGCGAATTTCGATGTGCTTGGTTCTTGAGTGGTGCACGGGATTCTTCACAATTCCCAGACAAGCTTCATTGTCGATGAATATCGGAGTCTTCATGATGTTGATTCCGTAATCCAGCAACTGATTCTGTATCCAGAGAACTTGTGAACAGCAACTGTATGCCGCAGTGTATTCCGCTTGAGCTCTTGACGTGGACACTGTTGTTTGCTTCTTGCTTTGCCATGAAATCAGCCGGTTTCCCAGAAATTGGCATCCTGTCATGTGTCTTGAACACCCGCTGTCGACGTGCCAGATGTATTCCATGAGCATTCGAAGCCATTTCTGGAGTTTATTCTGATATACACAAATATACAAATATACATATTAGTTTGATTTAGGAACCCAAATCTGTTTCATTTCGAATCTATCGTGGTTTTGACCCACTTTGACCTCTTTTTGTTTCCAAAGATATGCAGTTGACTCGACCAGATTTTTAACAGATTTCTTTAGATAATTTATCTGATGTGTGACGCTTGTAACAAAATCATGTTCTGGTTTAGGAAACTTTTTGGTTTTACAATGTTTCGCTGTGTGTCCTAAATGACTACAGCGAAAACATCTTTTATGTCTGGGCCTTTTGATGTGAGAAGATGATGTATGTGATGAGAGTCTTGAGCTTTCAGCTTTCTTTGTTTTCTTGTCCACTCTGCTTTCATCTTCGGCATATTCTTCATCACTGTCTGAATCGAGTGAGCTTTCAGACGTGTTGTCCTCGCTTGAACTTTGTTCTTCACTAGCTTCATAACTTGAACATTCGAAGCTTCCATCGCTAGCTGCTTGATCTTCAGTTGAAGTTTCTGAGTGCGAGCTTTCTGATGTTTGTTCGTTTTCTATGTTATCTTGATCTTCAGTGACGCTCTTTTCCGATTCTGTCATACCTGTTCTTGAAGGAATAAATTCGGGAATTTCCTTTGTGAGAAATTTTCCAAAGCTATTCCTTTTCAATTCTGGTACAAATACAGGAGACTCACAAGCAACATTATCATCACGACACACATAATTCAAATCATGACGTTCAGACGCATAAGGTTCATGATCAAGGGTCTCAAATGTCGGCACATGGCCTTTACAGTCATCCACAGGTTTAATATTAGGCACTTGGCCATTGCAGTCATCCAACCTATTTAAACTATTACATTCATCCTTAACATTGTTTTTAGAACAATTCCAGACGAACCAGTTAACGGTGGAATAACTGTCGCCTGAGTAACCAATTCCTATTTTTGACCCTCCGCAGTCTCCATCATCATCGCACACATCCTCTTTACACTCAATGGAATCTGCATTGCTTTTAGAATAGTTAGCAGTTGTTTCATTTTCAGGAAATTCATTTTGTTCTATTGAGGATGTTTCATTTAAGAGTTCATTTTCGGGATGAGGGGTAGGCATAGGCACGTAGTTTTTGCTGTGAGGCGGAAAGAAAAGTTTTCTTTCATTTCCGTGCCTATCCTTATAACCAATCCCGTCTTTCACAAACGTTGGTCGTTGGCAATTTTTGATGTCAGTAAAGGCCTTTTGACTGACATTCCATTTATCTATGATAATCTGGAGTTTGTTCTTTTCATTTAAAGCTTTTTCTAATCTTTCAGTAAGATCATTTATGATAAAATCTTTTCTAAACACAAATTCTTTAAGAGTTTGCATTTCAGCCAAAGTTGAGTTCAACTTTCTCTGATATGCAGCCTCATTTTGTTTAAGCTCATTATTAATTTTTAACGCTTTGTCCTTTTGCCTTTCAAACTCCAGATTTAGGAATTTATAATGTGCCACGACATCAACGCAAGCTTCGGAGCATAACTTCTCCTTAAAACTGAGTGGAATACTATTTACCAAGTCTTTGTCAGCCTTCTCTTTTGATGCATCTGCTTTCATGGCTGTAGCTTGAGCTTTATCCTTTCCTTTCTCAGCATCTTTTTCAGCTTTATCACCAGACTCCACTGAAGGCAGAATACCTTTCAATCCCTGGTCTGCATCATTGTTTCCAGTTGGGATTCCCGTTGTCTGCTTCTCAAAGTGCTTTGCAGATGATTCACTAGAGATTTTGGCCATCAGGGCTTTGTTGACTTGTTCCTTAGCTTCAGTGATCTCTTCGCTCCAGTCATAGTCTTCAACAACCAAAGCCTTTGGCGTGCTGGGAGAAGCGTTGCTTTTGTTCTCTTCGGCAGTGATCTGTTTAGCAGCAGGAGTAGCTTCACTGTTTCCCTCTTTCAACATCGGACAGTCACGCTTGAAGTGTCCAAGATTCTTACAGTTGTAGCACCTCAGCTTAGACTTGTCAAAACCAGCTTTTCCAAGACCTAATCGCTTGCCTGTCTTGTCTTGAAACTTCTTCAATCTCAGAGTGATCATGGCCATTTGCCATTTCAGATCCATTTCTTCCATATCATCTGGATCAACCTGATACATGTCTTCGGCAGTAAACATCTCCTTCTTCAATTCCCCAGACATTAGGGCTTCATAGCTGCTTAGGAAAGTGTTGAAGAGTGCCACATTCTCGGTTGAAACTTTCAGTGCTTGAGTATCGACAGTGATCGTTTTCTCAACAAGTTGTGGGGCTTTAGATGCGCTTGCGGAAGCATTTGCATAAATAAGATCAGAAGCTTGTGGAGTAATGCCCCCTGAAGCGAGAAACGCTACATTCTTCAGTCCTGCTGAAGGTTGAGTTGCTTTAGGTTGATATACAGCAGTGTTCATCTCTCTCTTGTTTACGTCCATTTCAAATGCCCTTAGAGTGTTGATCAGATCTGACAGAGTAACAGGATTAGGATTGTTGAGGAATTCCTTCTTGATCATCATACACTGCAGGCTCCATTCCTTGGGGAGCGAGTCAAGCAATTTCTTTATTGCAGCACGATTGGTTACAGGATTTCCAGCTTTCTTCATTTTGGTCATCATGTTTAGGAAGCGGCTAATGTGATCAGACAGGCTCTCTCCACGGACTCCGCAAAACATGTCGTATTGCTTTTGCACCATATCTCTCTTGCTTTCGATCAGTTCTTCATTTCCCTCATAGTACTCGATCAATGCATTCCAGAGTGCATTAGCAGTTCGGTGTTCTTCAAACATGTTGCAGTCGTTTGTTGATAAAGCCATGGTTAGAGCGGCGTGTGCACGACGATCACGTTGAATGAGGGCCTTGTCTTCGTCAGTGAAGGTGGTAGCATCGTTGTTAGGAACCACCGCATCTCCTCTAACTACCGTAGGAACGTGAGGTCCGGTCGTAACGGAGAGCCACAGATTGTAATCCGTGTACTCGAAGAACGATTGAATGCGAGTTTTCCAAGTGCTAAAATCTTCCGCTCCTTTCAACTTTGGTGGGCGAGTTGTGGTTCCAGTTTCAAGTTCCGCTTGAGCGATTGGACTTAGTTGATTTAGCGACATTTTTCTTTGTTTTTGACAAACGTGTGCTGAAACAGGCTTAAATTCGCTGACAGATCTTTAATTTCGCCGGCGAACGATGTTGACTGATGATCTCCGCTAACTTGTTCGCTATCTTCGCTGACACGATGTTGGATCCTGCACGAACACCAATTTATCTTCGCTGACAAATCAAACACCAAACGAAGTTAGGTTATAATTGCCGGAAACCGTGATAGGAACGCTGTGATTCGCTAGCACGGTTCTCGAAGTCGCCTTCGATAAATTCGCTAATGGGTCAAATGATACTGTTTCGCTGATGATCAGCAAATTTGCTCGAACGTTAGTCGGCTAATTTGCTGATTATGCGACGGAACACTCAGCGATTCAGACAATATCGCTATGTTCGCTACGTTCAAAATATATATTTGCTGTATTCAAAATTATCTTCGTTGTATTCAAAATTATCTTCGCTGTATTCAAAAACTCATCGCTGTATTCAAGTTATCTTCGCTAACCAGAGGGTTTATCACGAACTAAAACCCTCTAATCACTCAAAAACAGCCCAAAAACCATGTTTTGATGCACCAAAATGACCAAAATGACTCCTTAACCAAGTATTAACAACAACCTGTCAATTAAACACACCAAATCAATCCATTTTAAGCCCAAAAATTTGAAAAACCTTGAAACTTTGAAAAACCTTCAAAACAATGAAAAATCTTAACAAGAACACAACAACCAAGAGCACAAAGGCTCTGATACCAAATTGTAGATCCCAAAACGTATCCGGATCACAGTGGTTGGTTGTTTTAGTCCAAAACACCTATTGATTAAGTGTTTGAACTATGACTAGTCAAGAAATATCAAGAATGAAGATGAAGGTGAAGCTAATGGATTGAGGAATACAACTAGTGTTGTATTGAATCCAAACAGAATGATATAACAATAAACAACCTTGGAAATCAGATCAAAGCTCAATAAGAATGTAAACAACACTTGATTCCACCAAGAGCCAAAAGCTTAAATGTGTTACAATGCTTGGGGTATTTATACTAGCATCCTGACTAACCAGCAAATTTATAAATTTGCTGGAATCTTAACTACACTAGGTCAGGAATATTACTTCTAGATAATTACAAAACAACCCCCTAAACATTCAAAAGGCATACAAACTACAACTAAACTAATCCAGTACAAGTACCAACGATCTCACATGCTCTAACATATAGGTTTAAAATATATATTTTAAGTTAAAAACAGGAATAAATTAATAAACTTAGTTGGGTTTATAGGGACAACATGTCGTCTCTATATGTGAATAACAATTTTTGTGTTTTTAATTATTTATTAACCAAAAGTAAAAGGCAAATCAAAATTATGTTTCCCTATAGAGACGATATGTCCTTTCTATATGTTATTTTATTTATTTTTTAAAATTTTTATTTCAAACATTTTAGAGACGATATGTCCTTTCTATAGGTTAGTTTATTTATTTTTTAAAATTTTTATTTCAAACATTTTAGAGACGACATGTTGTCTCTATAGGTTTAAATACATATTTTTTTAGTTAAAAAACAAGAATAAATTAATAAACTTAGTTGGGTTTATAGGGACGACATATCGTCTCTATATGTGAATAACATTTTTTGTATTTTTAATTATTTATTAACCAAAAGTAAAAAACAAATCAAAATTATGTTTCCCTGTAGAGACGATATGTCCTTTCTATAGGTTATTTTATTTATTTTTTAAAAATTTTATGTCAAATATTTTAGAGACGATATGTCCTTTCTACAGGGAAACATATTGATTGAGTTCCCGTTGTGTTCCCGCGCGAGTTGATACCATTAGTTATATTAATAATTAAATTATTAGTTTATTGATATAAAACGAAGTATATTAATAATGATGGTTATTATTATGCTAGTAACACACACATACGTACACAATTACACTAACATATAAACATAAACACACGTACGTACACAGATACGTACATATTTACATGTACACATACACATAAACATACACAAACGTACACATACACACACGCATACAACAACACATACATACACGTACATAATTACATATACATACACGCATGCGTACACAACACCAACACAAACACATTACACGTGCACACACTAACAGGTACACATATACACATATACACATAGACACATATAACCACTAATCATGTTAAACCAATTGCGTAAGTTATAAATTATCCTGATTAACACGATTAGTTTCAATATTTAAATATAAAAAATGCAGTTTAATTCAATAGCGGAAATACAAGAAAAACTCAGTATAACTTAAAACCACAAATTCTTTAATTATGCGTTAATCATAAAGCTTACAAACCCCCCCCGGTCACGGTGTGAGGTTTGTCAAACCTAATAGTGCTATCAACTAATATCTCGTTCGCCCCCGGCAATTAACCGCTATTGTAAGTGGGAGCTCGGCCAGAATCCCGGCTCCGATCACTGGAGAATCTGAACGACAGAGAGGGGTTATTAATACACGCGTACAATAACACATACACATACGCGTACAATAACACATACACACACGTACACAATTACATATATACACATGCACACTAACACATACACACACATACAATAACCCCAAAAACACGTATACACTCAGAAACATTATTCCATTTCATTTCAACCCCAATTTCGTCCCAAAACCCTCACACCACCATCACCGCCCCACCACCACCACACACCAACCACCTCTCCACACCCCCTAACCCATTCCCCCAAACCAATTCCACTTAATTCTTATGCAAGAGTTTGCAAACATCGAGTATGTTTATTTGTACTATTGTAGACAAATGACACACTTTGCAATCTGGTGTCAACATAAAGGACGAGTTTTGTAATTTTCTCAATAAATTAATAAACTTAATTGGGCTTATAGTGACGCTCAGGTTCGTGCAACGTCCGTCACCCCTAACTTAACACTTAGTGTGTTATGTCACCACGTCGTTAACTAATCACTAACTTTTGATCTTGCTACTATACTTTTAGGGTGTCCTAAGATCCCTAAAACTTCCTAAGATCCCTATGACACCCCCAAAAGTATAGTAACAAGATCAAAAGTTAGTGATCTGTTAACGACGTAGTGACAAAATACAATAAGTGTTAAGTTGGGGGTGACGGGCGTCAAAGTGAAAGTTGGGGGTGGTAGCGGCAAATAACCAATAGCTAGGGGTGATAAAATCCAATAACCCTATATACAAACACACAAACATGTACACACGTACATGAGCCCGAGCTGGACAAAACTTGAGCTATATTTACTTGTGAGAGCTCGAGCTCGGCTCGTTGGTAGTTTATCAAGCACAATTAAATATTTATAAAGAAAAGATATTACATTAAGGCTCAAGAACGGGCCCGATGAGCTTCACCTGTCAGGCTCAATAAATAAATGAAAGGCTCAAGCTCGGCACAGGCTCGACAAGACTCGACTCGTTTCGAGCTTTATCTCGAGCTGATCCCATGCAGCTCGCGAGTCGCACGACTCGTTTGTACCCCTAGCACAAACACACACACACAGAGACATACATACATACATACATACGCACACGTACGTATATACATACACACACATGTACGTACATACATACACACGTACACACATATGTACACACATACTACACATACACACCCACAATATCATACACACACATACATACAAACACATACATACTCACACATACACTAACACACACATACACAAATACACGAACACATAACATATACACATATCAATAGGAAGACGAGCGTTTACCGAATTCAGATTGCTCGTTTGATGGAATCAAATATCTTATCATGTTTGATATTAAGTGTTTTTTTTTATGTTTTAGTATGTAGGTCTTTTTAAGTTTATGTATTTTATTTAAAAATGTATTTATGTAGTATTCATAAGTAAATATATATATATATATATATATATAAGTTCAAATACATATCTTAAACCAAATAAAATTAATTTTATTACAGAACCTAATTCTTTATTAATTAATAAAATGATAGTTATATAATTGACTATTATTTTTTTTGGTAAAAATCATGAATATAATAAGAAATAGTTAATTTGGCTTATAGGAACGACATGTCGTCTCTATAGGTGAATATTTTTTTTCTAAAATTTAATTATTTATCAATAAAAAAATAAAAAACAAAACAAAATTATCTTTACTTATAGGGAGGACATGTCCTTTCTATAGGTTAGTTAATATTTTTTTTTTCAAAATTTTATGGATTGGTGGGAAATTTTGCCTCCTAAATGAATATTTTTTACCTTTTTAACATTTTAGAGACGATATGTCATTTCTATAGGTTAGTTTATTTATTTTTTAAAATTTTTATTTCAAACATTTTAGAGACGATATGTTCTTTCTATAGGTTAGTTTATTTTTTTAAATTTTTATTTCAAACATTTTAGAGACGACATGTCGTCTCTATAGGTTTAAAATATATATTTTAAGTTAAAAACAGGAATAAATTAATAAACTTAGTTGGGTTTATAGGGTCAACATGTCGTCTCTATATGTGAATAACAATTTTTGTGTTTTTAATTATTTATTAACCAAAAGTAAAAGGCAAATCAAAATTATGTTTCCCTATAGAGACGATATGTCCTTTCTATATGTTATTTTATTTATTTTTTAAAATTTTTATTTCAAACATTTTAGAGACGATATGTCCTTTCTATAGGTTAGTTTATTTATTTTTTAAAATTTTTATTTCAAACATTTTAGAGACGACATGTTGTCTCTATAGGTTTAAATACATATTTTTTTAGTTAAAAAACAAGAATAAATTAATAAACTTAGTTGGGTTTATAGGGACGACATATCGTCTCTATATGTGAATAACATTTTTTGTATTTTTAATTATTTATTAACAAAAAGTAAAAAACAAATCAAAATTATGTTTCCCTGTAGAGACGATATGTCCTTTCTATAGGTTATTTTATTTATTTTTTAAAAATTTTATGTCAAATATTTTAGAGACGATATGTCCTTTCTACAGGGAAACATATTGATTGAGTTCCCGTTGTGTTCCCGCGCGAGTTGATACCATTAGTTATATTAATAATTAAATTATTAGTTTATTGATATAAAACGAAGTATATTAATAATGATGGTTATTATTATGCTAGTAACACACACATACGTACACAATTACACTAACATATAAACATAAACACACGTACGTACACAGATACGTACATATTTACGTGTACACATACACATAAACATACACAAACGTACACATACACACACGCATACAACAACACATACATACACGTACATAATTACATATACATACACGCATGCGTACACAACACCAACACAAACACATTACACGTGCACAACACTAACAGGTACACATATACACATATACACATAGACACATATAACCACTAATCATGTTAAACCAATTGCGTAAGTTATAAATTATCCTGATTAACACGATTAGTTTCAATATTTAAATATAAAAAATGCAGTTTAATTCAATAGCGGAAATACAAGAAAAACTCAGTATAACTTAAAACCACAAATTCTTTAATTATGCGTTAATCATAAAGCTTACAAACCCCCCCGGTCACGGTGTGAGGTTTGTCAAACCTAATAGTGATATCAACTAATATCTCGTTCGCCCCCGGCAATTAATCGGTATTGTAAGTGGGAGCTCGGCCAGAATCCCGGCTCCGATCACTGGAGAATCTGAACGACAGAGAGGGGTTATTAATACACGCGTACAATAACACATACACATACGCGTACAATAACACATACACACACGTACACAATTACATATATACACATGCACACTAACACATACACACACATACAATAACCCCAAAAACACGTATACACTCAGAAACATTATTCCATTTCATTTCAACCCCAATTTCGTCCCAAAACCCTCACACCACCATCACCGCCCCACCACCACCACACACCAACCACCTCTCCACACCCCCTAACCCATTCCCCCAAACCAATTCCACTTAATTCTTATGCAAGAGTTTGCAAACATCGAGTATGTTTATTTGTACTATTGTAGACAAATGACACACTTTGCAATCTGGTGTCAACATAAAGGACGAGTTTTGTAATTTTCTCAATAAATTAATAAACTTAATTGGGCTTATAGTGACGCTCAGGTTCGTGCAACGTCCGTCACCCCTAACTTAACACTTAGTGTGTTATGTCACCACGTCGTTAACTAATCACTAACTTTTGATCTTGCTACTATACTTTTAGGGTGTCCTAAGATCCCTAAAACATCCTAAGATCCCTATGACACCCCCAAAAGTATAGTAACAAGATCAAAAGTTAGTGATCTGTTAACAACGTAGTGACAAAATACAATAAGTGTTAAGTTGGGGGTGACGGGCGTCAAAGTGAAAGTTGGGGGTGGTAGCGGCAAATAACCAATAGCTAGGGGTGATAAAATCCAATAACCCTATATACAAACACACAAACATGTACACACGTACATGAGCCCGAGCTGGACAAAACTTGAGCTATATTTACTTGTGAGAGCTCGAGCTCGGCTCGTTGGTAGTTTATCAAGCACAATTAAATATTTATAAAGAAAAGATATTACATTAAGGCTCAAGAACGGGCCCGATGAGCTTCACCTGTCAGGCTCAATAAATAAATGAAAGGCTCAAGCTCGGCACAGGCTCGACAAGACTCGACTCGTTTCGAGCTTTATCTCGAGCTGATCCCATGCAGCTCGCGAGTCGCACGACTCGTTTGTACCCCTAGCACAAACACACACACACACACAGAGACATACATACATACATACGCACACGTACGTATATACATACACACACATGTACGTACATACATACACACGTACACACATATGTACACACATACTACACATACACACCCACAATATCATACACACACATACATACAAACACATACACACTCACACATACACTAACACACACATACACAAATACACGAACACATAACATATACACATATCAATAGGAAGACGAGCGTTTACCGAATTCAGATTGCTCGTTTGATGGAATCAAATATCTTATCATGTTTGATATTAAGTGTTTTTTTTATGTTTTAGTATGTAGGTCTTTTTAAGTTTATGTATTTTATTTAAAAATGTATTTATGTAGTATTCATAAGTAAATATATATATATATATATATATATATATATATATATATATATATATATATATATATATATATATATATCTATACTACTTTAATAAACATATGTGAAGGACAAGATGGTAATTGAACAAGGTGTTGAAAAAACACTTAATGCACAATGTACAACTGTTAAGGCACAAGAAAACACAAACCCTTTTACCCTTTACAAGGGTATACATCTGCCGTCCAATTGTTAAACTTTCTCACACGGATCAAGATCGGGACCGTCCATTTGACTTCACACGGATCACCATATGCTTTCTCTCTCAATGCTCACACATCTCACAAAACAACATCAGATCTTCTCTCTCTCTTCTCTCTCTCTTCTCTCTCTTCTCGGCGATCTAGGGTTTCATGAGATCTATCACCAGATCCGTTTGAATCTATCACCAGATCCGTTTGATGAGCAGATCAAGGGTTTTATGAGATGTTCTGGCAAGGGATCCACAGATTTGAACAAGGGATCCGTTTGATGTTCTGATAAGTTGCTTTATCTTTAATCTTGATGTAGATTTGTTAGTAGATATCTTACCATGTTCTTTTGTGATTCTTACTTTTCAGGTGAAGCGGTTGACGGATGTTCGAAGGACGAAATCTGAGGTTTACGAAGGATTTTCTCATGTGTTTTGTGATGAATCGACTCAGGTTAGGTTCTAAATGTTGATTTATCTTTAATCTTGATGTAGATCTGTTAGTAGATGCGGTTATTTCAAATTAGGTTGAAAGTTTTGTGATATTTGAATTTGTATTTTTGGTGATGATAGTTAGCTTAATTTCAGATATGACATAGTGAAAGGATAAATTGTTTTTGTAGTTTTGATTTTACTTTGTTCTGTTATATTTTGATCTTTTCCTTCATTTTTGGGACTGATAAGTGTCATGGTTGTGTGATAATTATGATATTTAGGTCATTTAGATATGGAATAGTGAAAAGATAGATTGTAATGTATTTTTGATTTTAGTTTGTTCTGTGGGATGCTCGATGAGCAGATCTAGGGTTTCATGAGATGTATCACAAGCTTTATCTGGCAAGGGATCCACAGATTTGAACAAGGGATCCGTTTGATGTTCTGATAAGTTGCAATGAGTGTTATATATCTTACCATGTTCTTTTGTGATTCTTATCTTTAATCTTGATGTAGATTTGTTAGTAGACGCGCTTATTTCAAATTAGGTTGAAAGTTTTGTGATATTTGAATTTGTATTTTTGGTGATGATAGTTAGATTAATTTCAGATATGACATAGTGAAAGGATAAATTGTTTTTGTAGTTTTGATTTTACTTTGTTCTGTTATATTTTGATCTTTTCCTTCATTTTTGGGACTGATAAGTATCATGGTTTTGTGATAATTATGATATTTAGGTCATTTAGATATGGAATAGTGAAAAGATAGATTGTAATGTATTTTTGATTTTAGTTTGTTCTGTGGGATGCTCGATGAGCAGATCTAGGGTTTCATGAGATGTATCACAAGCTTTATCTGGCAAGGGATCCACAGATTTGAACAAGGGATCCGTTTGATGTTCTGATAAGTTGCAATGAGTGTTATATATCTTACCATGTTCTTTTGTGATTCTTATCTTTAATCTTGATGTAGATTTGTTAGTAGACGCGCTTATTTCAAATTAGGTTGAAAGTTTTGTGATATTTGAATTTGTATTTTTGGTGATGATAGTTAGATTAATTTCAGATATGACATAGTGAAAGGATAAATTGTTTTTGTAGTTTTGATTTTACTTTGTTCTGTTATATTTTGATCTTTTCCTTCATTTTTGGGACTGATAAGTATCATGGTTTTGTGATAATTATGATATTTAGGTCATTTAGATATGGAATAGTGAAAAGATAGATTGTAATGTATTTTTGATTTTAGATTGTTCTGTGGGATGCTCGATGAGCAGATCTAGGGTTTCATGAGATGTATCACAAGCTTTATCTGGCAAGGGATCCACAGATTTGAACAAGGGATCCGTTTGATGTTCTGATAAGTTGCAATGAGTGTTATATATCTTACCATGTTCTTTTGTGATTCTTACTTTTCAGGTGAAGCGGTTGACGGATGTTCGAAGGACGAAATCTGAGGTTTACGAAGGATTTTCGCATGTGTTTTGTGATGAATCGACTCAGGTATGTCACTCGCAACTCGCAAGGAAACCTTTTTTTAGGATCTGAATTTAATTAGTTATACCTTTGGTTAACGACTGTCACGATCACTATTATTACAGAACAAGCTCACTCCGATCTTCTGGCTGCCGGAGAAAGTGTATCTGCTTGGAGAGTCTCGGAATTGGCTTTGGCGACGCTGAACGCTGCTTCATTCGAATCGATGGGGGCTTCATATGCAGAATGTTCCCTCACTTAGTGGTCTCATGCTCACTCAAGCAGAGGTAAAGTAAAGTTATTATCATTCATCAATTTTCTTTTCTTTTTTTTTTATAAGCTAACTATCATCACCAAAAATACAAATTCAAATATCACAAAACTTTCAACCTAATTTGAAATAAGCGCATCTACTAACAAATCTACATCAAGATTAAAGATAAGAATCACAAAAGAACATGGTAAGATATATAACACTCATTGCAACTTATCAGAACATCAAACGGATCCCTTGTTCAAATCTGTGGATCCCTTGCCAAATAAAGGTTTTTATATTAAATTTATATAAAAAAACTTTATATGTTAAATTTGGCGGACTGCCGCCAATGACCTGTGTCTTGTATGCCCTGTGGAGAGATCCACCGATTCGAGGCAAACGGCTCACTTATAAAAAGAGTTAATGCCTGATTTGCCAAATGATATCCTTAATAAACATATGTGAAGGACAAGATGGTAATTGAACAAGGTGTTGAAAAAACACTTAATGCACAATGTACAACTCTTAAGGAACAAGAAAACACAAACCCTTTTACCCTTTACAAGGTTATACATCTTCCGTCCAAATGTTCTTAATCTGTCTGAACTGAAAGTGTTTGAGGCTGTGATGCGAAAGCTGAGCTTGTGTTCTTAATCTGTCTGAACTAAAAGTGTTGAGTCTATGATGCATAAGCTGACCTTGTGTTCTTAATCTGTCTGAACTAAAAGTGTTTTGAGGCTGTGATGCAAAAACTGAGCCTGTGTAATCTATCTGAACTGAAAGTGTTTTGAGGCTGTGATGCAAAAACTGAGCCTGTGTAATCTATCCAACAACTCAAGCAAATGTTTTCTTTGCATTTTAGGGGGAACATGGTGCATCTCTCCACAGGGCATACAAGACACAGGTTATTGGCGGCAGCTCGCCATATTTAACATATAAAAAAACTTTATATGTTAAATTTGGCGGGCTTCCGCCAATGACCTGTGTCTTGTATGCCCTGTGGAGAGATGCACCCATCTTCCCCCTAAAAAACATAGAAAACATTTGCTTGAGTTGTTGGACCGAGCGAACCTTGCATAATGCGTCAAGGGAAACTATTGGTCGAGCGAGACATTTGTTCAGGTATCCTTATTTCATGATAAAATGATTATGAATAGCTGTGCATAAACTAATCGCAAGTTTGTTTGGTATATGCAGGGTAAAAGGGAACAACAGTGTTCAGCACTGTGTCATTCTTGCTTGGTGCCATCACCTCAGTTGTCTCTGGCTTACCATCCGTGTACCTTACTAAAATTTGATCGGTGCAGTGAGCATGCGAGCGCAACAAGTGCAGCCGCAGCGGCGCGGTGAGGGCAGCCGCAACGAGCGCAGCGGCATGGTTAATAAAAAAATAAAAAAACTGCCACCTCTAAGTAGATATGTATCAGAACGTACAAATTCATATTTATTGTTTTGTTTATGCGTTTAATCGTTTGATTAACGACTCGATTGATTTGTTTGTAACCATTTGTCTGTAAACGAACTTATTTATCTTACTTTAATTTTTGTATTAAGCATCATCTATCGCGCCTTTGCTGACTGACTTTTATAGATCACTACTTTAGGGAGAATGAACAATTATCCGAATATGGAGATACTAAATCTGCTCGAGGTATGATGCTGGTTGAACTTAAGAAACTAATTGAAGGAAATCCTTTATTTTGTGACAAATTTCAGTTCCAAACCTTAGGAATTCAAGATTAAGGACTCTTACAAACCTAAGACTGTTTGGGAAATTTTTGACTATGTTTTGTACATCTTACAATATAGTAGTTAATGTTAGTTATTTGTGAATTTGTATCACAATTTGAACCAACAAAAGCCTAGGTAGTCCGTCTATTTCAGGTAACATAACTAGAATCAAACAATTTTCTTTGTTTTCTCCTGAGTCGCACAATAACCACCAAACGCCATCACGAAACCACCAATCGCCGCAAATCGCTGATTCTCGCCGCTGAAGAAGGCCTCAACCGACCATCACATTCTGCTACACTACCACCATCGTCGTCACAAGCCACATTGGAAACTACATCCCCGTAGATAGCCCTAAACTCACCAACCTAAGTGATATGTTTCCCGCCGCATCGCGCGGGTAAACGACTAGTATATATATATATATATATATATATATATATATATATAAGTTCAAATACATATCTTAAACCAAATAAAATTAATTTTATTACAGAACCTAATTCTTTATTAATTATTAAAATGATAGTTATATAATTGACTATTATTTTTTTTGGTAAAAATCATGAATATAATAAGAAATAGTTAATTTGGCTTATAGGAACGACATGTCGTCTCTATAGGTGAATATTTTTTTTCTAAAATTTAATTATTTATCAATAAAAAAATAAAAAACAAAAGAAAATTATCTTTACTTATAGGGAGGACATGTCCTTTCTATAGGTTAGTTAATATTTTTTTTTTCAAAATTTTATGGATTGGTGGGAAATTTTGCCTCCTAAATGAATATTTTTTACTTGTTTAACATTTTAGAGACGATATGTCATTTCTATAGGTTAGTTTATTTATTTTTTAAAATTTTTATTTCAAACATTTTAGAGACGATATGTCCTTTCTATAGGTTAGTTTATTTTTTTAAATTTTTATTTCAAACATTTTAGAGACAACATGTCGTCTCTATAGGTTTAAAATATATATTTTAAGTTAAAAACAGGAATAAATTAATAAACTTAGTTGGGTTTATAGGGTCAACATGTCGTCTCTATATGTGAATAACAATTTTTGTGTTTTTAATTATTTATTAACCAAAAGTAAAAGGCAAATCAAAATTATGTTTCCCTATAGAGACGATATGTCCTTTCTATATGTTATTTTATTTATTTTTTAAAATTTTTATTTCAAACATTTTAGAGACGATATGTCCTTTCTATAGGTTAGTTTATTTATTTTTTAAAATTTTTATTTCAAACATTTTAGAGACGACATGTTGTCTCTATAGGTTTAAATACATATTTTTTTTAGTTAAAAAACAAGAATAAATTAATAAACTTAGTTGGGTTTATAGGGACGACATATCGTCTCTATATGTGAATAACATTTTTTGTATTTTTAATTATTTATTAACAAAAAGTAAAAAACAAATCAAAATTATGTTTCCCTGTAGTGTAGAGACGATATGTCCTTTCTATAGGTTATTTTATTTATTTTTTAAAAATTTTATGTCAAATATTTTAGAGACGATATGTCCTTTCTATAGGTTATTTTATTTATTTTTTAAAATTTTTATTTCAAAAATTTTAGAGATGACATGTCGTCTCTATAGGTTTAAATATATATTTTTAGTTAAAACAAGAATAAATTAATAAACTTAATGGGTTTATAGGGACGACATGTCGTTTCTATAAGTTAAACTTTATTTTTTAGTTTTCTTTTAACTTTTATACATATTGATCATTAATAAAATTAAATTAAAATAAAAATATTTTAAGTTATAGAGACAACATGTCGTCTCTATAAGTTAAACGTTTTTTAAAGTTTCCAATTCAACAAACTACATAATAAAAAAAAGCAAAAAAAATTATTTTCCCTTTATAGAGAGGATATGTCGTTCCTATAAGGTAACCTATCTAAAAAGGCACGAAAACCCTATAGAAACAACATGTCGTCTCTATAGGGTAATCTATAGAAAGGACATATGTTGTCCCTATAGAGACCTCCCTATAAGGGTTTTTTCTTGTAGTGTGTCCAACAATGTGTATCCTTCGTAGCTTCTCACATCGGTCAAAAGCATCGGTATGCTCCTTAAAATCGAAGTATAGGTGCCCGTGAAGTGGCTCAACCGAAGACCTACTGCGCTTATGCCCCTGCCCTCGACCAGCCAGTCCCACATCTATATCCAGATCGAATATTCGATATACGTAACTTAACTTCATATTTAACAACATTAATATTTAATATCAAAATAAACTAATTAATATATAAATGAAAATAAAGTAAATTAAAATTTTAAAATTAATTATATTTTATAAAAAGGTTAATTTATTTATGAATTTTATAAAAAAATAATAATAATTAATACACTTCTTAAATTTCTAAAACTTTTTGATATTTTGATAAATTAATAATAAGTAATAAACTTTTTGATATTTTGATAAATTAATAATAAGTAATAAACTTTTTAACTAAACGTTTAAGAAAAATCTTAGGGCATATACGTGGCGTATACGGAGGCCATGCCATCATCAATTTAAATAGTTCATATAGTTCATCTCATTTTAAAAAAATTGAAATTAAAATAATTAAAAAAAACCACCCCCAAATCATACAATTTAACAGATAAAATTTTATACAAAATACATTGTCATGACCACGAGTTAAAATAACTAACCTTTTGCGGGACAAAAACGAGAAACGGGCCGGTTGATTTGCCCGTTCCTGAGTTTGTGTTTTTGTGTATGTTTGATTTTTGAGTCATATGGGGATATACGACTCGTATAAGTCTTTACGAGTTATATAGGGGTTCATCTGAGGCTGATACACATCAACCTTCCCTCATAAGAAGCCCTTTTCGACTCGTAAAAACTTATACGAGCCGTATAATGGCTTACTATTTTTTTTATATTTAATTTTATGATTAATATAAATTTTATACAATTAACTTTTACCCATTAGATTTTATACATTAAAACAATTATAATTAATTTAAAATTAAACATTTAAATTTTTATAAATTGCATAAAACTAGTGTTTAACCTCCGCGTTGCGGGTGTAGGGATCGAAAAATTACATATAAAATTACAGATTAACCTAGAAAAAATACAATGGGTCTAGATCAGAATTCATTAGCACCCTACACCACTATATGCAAGGCTCGCAGTTATTACACCAAAGTTATGCTTCGGTGTCAATTCTCTCTTACAAATCTTGGATTTGCTATTAAAGAGGTGAAATTTATGTCGGGGAAGATGCACGGAATCAGACATGAACGTCGCCAAGGTTGCGTATATAGCTCTTAACAAAGGTAATCACCAATTTTGATCTCTCTTACACACTTCATAATGTTATTTTGATGTCCATTAGATCTCATAATAAATTAGACTTTTATGTTACCACTAAATACATACGCCGCTACGAGAGTAGTATACATGGGCGGATTTATAAACCCCACAAAACACCAATTAAAAGGTCAAAAAAAAAAAAACCAACAATACAACAAACATCTACATAACCAGTGGCGGAACTTCAAAGAAATCTGTGAGGGCCGAACTCTGTTGATGCATATTTTGTCTATCGCCTTCGTCAAAATCCAAATCAATGGGCCCTAACTCTTTAAAATCCAATATTTTACACTACACATTTTTTGAAGAGTAAATTACGAGTTTTGTCCTTTATGTTTACATCAAATTGCACGCGTTGTCCTTTAGCGCAAAAGTTAACGAGTTTCGTCCTTAACGTTTCAAAATTTTTCATGTTATGTCCTTTAGGCCAAACCCAGTTAGATTTTTTTGTTAAATCTGGTCATGTGCCTTGCACATGAGGGCATTGTTGTCATTTCACCTTCTCAAGGGCTATTGTGTAAAGAACTTTTGCTGAGGGACTATTTTGTAACAAACTAAAAAGTAAAAGGGTTTTATAGTCCCTATCACATCTGAAATCTCACTCTCTCTCTCTCTCTCAGGTGATGCTTGTGGCTACATCTGTCAATTTCTCTTATTCATCTCTCTCTACATCAAACACCACCACCTCAAACCTCCTTGGCCAGCAACCACCACATAAAACCAACACCGTTTCCGGCCACATTGAACCAACCGATGTTTTCCAGGGGTCCAAATCTCCTACATCTCCTGATTTAGCTAGATCTGTGATGAACAAACATCATCTAACCGTTTTTATCTTCCAGATTAGCAATCGACAGCCATGGGTAGGTACCGACGGTAGCTTTAACCTGGTTCAATGTGTGGTTGTAGGTCGGTCATGCCCTAGTTCGACGGCCATGAAAAATCCGGCGACAATTGGTTCCGATCGGCTTCATGGGACGAATGATACGGGTCCATGACCTTAACTCAAGCAACCACATTTTCCTATTAAGTTAAATTAGTCTTGCATGCATTGCACGTTTGTTTTACCCACTTAGTTTCCCATGTTCCCAATATCACCCATGTTTCCCATTATCTCACCCATGTTTCCTTTCAGTTAGGTATGCATTACATGTTTCCCTTTTCAAGTTGTAAGGCTATATATAAGCCACCATGTTTATTCAATGAAAAAAGAGAAGAAAATTTGCATAAAGTTTTATTTTGTTTCTACTACTCCCTCCCTGTTTCTATTTAGAGGCTGACCCACTTAAGGGTTGTATCATTGGTGCTTTCATTCTTGAACTCACACATGGCTCCAAAGAAAGATACTTCCACCTCAACCACCGATGAAGTTTCTCAACCTATCCTTGACCGGCTCGATGCCACTGCCACCCATATGACCACTCAATTTGCTGCACTCCACACCACCCTCAACACTGCCTTAGCAGCCCTCACCGAGGCAATCTCCAACCTTCCAACCGCCACCGCCGCTGCGGTCGCTAGTCTTGTTCCACCATCACAGCCACCACCGAACAACCCTCCGCCAAACAATCCACCGCCGAACAACCCTCCGCCAAACAACCCTCCGCCGAACAACCCTCCACCGATCAACTCCGCCATGCGAACACCCAAAATTCACCTTCCAACATTTGACGGCTCCAACCCACTTGACTGGGTCTTTCAAGCCGAGAACTATTTTACGTTCTACAATGTTCCGGTTAACCAACGCCTCGCAATTGTCTGTTTCTATTTCGTTGGTGAAGCATTATCATGGTACAAACATTTGCACAACAATCACCTGTTGGGTACTTGGCCGGAATTCGTGCGGGCCCTTGAACTCCGGTTCGGCCCTTCCACTTATGAAAACCACCAGGCTACATTGTTTAAGCTTCACCAAACATCATCGGTGATTGCTTATCAAGCTGAGTTTGAGAAGATTAGCAACCGTGTTGTCGGCTTGACACCGGAGGTCTTGAAGAACTGTTTTATCTCGGGTCTCAAACAAGAAATTCACTCCGACCTCGCCTTACATCACCCTCGAACCCTCCATGATGCCTACTCGATTGCTAAGCTTATAGAAGATAAAATTAACGCCGGTCTTCTTGACACAAACCGTTCGGGCTCACCACCTTTGTCAACCGAACCAACCAAAACCCAGTCCTTGTTGGGTGCTCCTTCCACTTCGGCACAACCACTACCGATCAAGAAGCTTACGCCCGCTGAAATGCAGACACGCCGAGCTGCAGGTCTTTGTTTTAACTGCGACGAACGTTATCAACCGGGTCACCGTTGTCAACCTCCTAAATTTTTGTTCATGCAAGCGGATACCGGTCCACCATGGCTCGGTCTTGAGGACAAGCCCGTTTTTGAGGAGGGGAGAATTGATACGGGTCCATGACCTTAACTCAAGCAACCACATTTTCCTATTAAGTTAAATTAGTCTTGCATGCATTGCACGTTTGTTTTACCCACTTAGTTTCCCATGTTCCCAATATCACCCATGTTTCCCATTATCTCACCCATGTTTCCTTTCAGTTAGGTATGCATTACATGTTTCCCTTTTCAAGTTGTAAGGCTATATATAAGCCACCATGTTTATTCAATGAAAAAAGAGAAGAAAATTTGCATAAAGTTTTATTTTGTTTCTACTACTCCCTCCCTGTTTCTATTTAGAGGCTGACCCACTTAAGGGTTGTATCAACGAAATACGAGGATAAGAGTAAGCATACATTAAGTAAAGAAGGGGGAATTATTGGTAGCGGCGTGACGGTGGGTTAGGTGCGTCTGTGGTGGTGGGTTAGGTCCGGTGTTGCTGCAGATCGTATTCTCTGTTTCCTAGCTTATCTTTTATTGTTCTATCTTTATTCAACAAGTTCAAATCTTGTTTCAGCTTGATTAATAAAGGTATGAACAGCTTGATTATTAGATTAATTTTATACAACTTGATTAATAAAGATATGAACAGAGGCAAGGTTATAATTTTGTAGTTTTGCAGGCAAAACCTTCTTGGATTTCTTGTGTCTTTATTAATTGAACTGTCTAGTGTTGTGTCTTTATTAATTGAACCAACTCATGGGCAGAAATTAATTTTGAACTTGGCTTTGCACGAACCAAAGATGAATGTTCATGCTAGTGATGATTTTCCTTGTTGTCTTGATTCACTAAAAGGGAACAGAGATGCATACAGTTATAGCATTGTCTTCTCGTCTCTTGGAAACTATGGAAACCGACTATCTAGACAGTGAAAAGGTTATACTGAAGAACAAATTAATTCTTGATCTGATGACGATTGGAAATGCATTTCAAGTGGTGCAAAATTGTTTGAAGAAAAGGGAACTGTTAGAGAGAGAAGAGAGAGTGTGTGTTTATATACACTTTATTTTTAAGTTTTGTATAAAAAGCCCCCTTACAAAAAGTTGTTTACAAAATAACCCCTTGGAAGGTAAATGACAAGAATACCCTCATGTGTAAGGCACATGACCAAATTTAACCGAAAAATCTAACTGGGTTTGGCCTAAAAAACATAACGTGCAGGATTTTGAAACGTTAAGGACACCGCCTGTAAACTTTTGGAAAAAAGGACAGCGCCTGCAATTTGGTGTAAACATATAGGACTAAACTTGTAATTTACTCTTTTTTCAATAAACGTAACACTACCAGCGAAAAATCAGTGGGGGCAGAGGCACCCCGGGCCACCAAGAACCTCTGCCACTGTACATAACTTAAAAAACTAAAACAATAATTAATGGTTCAGGTTTAAGCTCACGCCACCACCATGCAAAGAAGCTTGATCGCTTTACAGAAGTACACAAACCTAGAGCTATTCATTGAGATGAAATTCACAGAACTTGACTTGTTGTAGGTACCCTGAATATCAAAATAAAAATAAAGAAAATGAGAAATCATGAGATATTTCCTTTTTTTATATTCTATGTTGGTACAAGTAACAGCTTCATAAAATGTGTTCCTAAACTAGGAGTTTGTCTTTTTATCCAGTAAGGTACTTTTACGGCTTTACATTGAAATCAAGTAGAAAGGCGTGTTATAGAAAAGGCATCAAAATTTCTAATAGAAGACAACACGAATCTTCATTCGGGCATTTCTCCTGCTTGTCCGGCTCCGTTTCTTGTAGAAAGCTTGATCCACAAGTGGTGTGTACTCCGATGCTTTAGCAGGTGATGGTCTTGGCTTTGTTTGTTGAAGTAAATTGGCAGTTGCTGGATTTTCATCCAGCGGTGCTGATACCCTAAGAGTACATGAGTTGTTGACCACCACATAAGGGTTGTACACCACAAATGAGACTAGGGTCAAAAACCGAGGTTTTGATACTTGTGGAGTAGGCTGTTGAGTTAAACAAGAATAGGAACAGCCGGATAGATTGGGTCACCAACGTTATGACCAGCTACTGCTTGTGCTTCCAAAACATGCGAGCTAATCCCAAGTATTAAAAGTTATAGTGTTACTAGCGTCCACATCCAAGTTCAGCTTACCGTAACAAAAGTTAATCTTGACAAGCTTAGGATCACTAGTGTGAGGACAAACCCCAAAACCAATAACAATATCAGAGGACCAATCTTCAACATGAGGCCCATGATTGTATCGACGCAGCTTTCCTCTGCATGTCAGGCTCATTTTGTAAAGCCTGTTCAATACAATTGTTTCTGCATTCTGAGCATCTCCCTCAGTTTCTTGAACATTCCTGGGAGTTAAAGTTGGAGCTACATTTATGAAGGTAGTCTAGTCCACTTAAAGATTGAACACAAACCAAAAGGCTTGCAGCTTTGTCAAATTCTACTTGTGTTTTTGTCATCCAAGCCTTTGATTGCAAAATGAATCCCTCCACCAGAAAAAAACAGCGATGTAGTTGTGTGAAATTAATGATCGCCGACTGTCACAGTTATCATCACAAGTTGCATAGTACATAACCCTCTTTATGAATTGAGACCTATAAATTTTTCGAATAACATGAATGATAACATTAACATTTTCGTTTACAAAAACCAAAATGTTGATTAAACATTTCAAATGGCTCAAAAATATCAAAACACAATTAAACAAGTATATGTTGTTAATTTGTTAGATCTAGAACTCTATTAAATATACAAAACTGAATTTAGACATTTAACGCAAAGATTTGAAAAACAACAATTGCAAGTAGAGATACCTCAGAAACGAAAACATCAACGAGAAAGTGAGTGGAAAGCTAATGATTGACTGATTAAGCTCCGCCGTGGTGGAAGGACGGTTGGCGGTCTTGCTAGTGGTCAGTTATTATTGTGCAAGAAGTTTTGTTGTGGGGCGTCTAGGATTTTGACTATACAAGATGGAGAGGATAGAATGTTAAAGTAAGAAAAACTTAAAAATAATGTATACATCACATAACACACATAAGATATACTAATAACATCCAAAATAATCTTTAAGACTATTGAATCACAAGATACACATACAGTATTACTTAAAAATAGAAATAAAATACTAATTAATTGCCATTATTAATCTATAAACAGAACAATACTATCACCCATTAGTTGATTAATATACTAAATCACCCATTAGTTGATTAATGTATTGTGTACATATCATGCTACACACATAGCATATACTAATAACATCTAAAACAATCTTTAAGATTAGGATCACAAGATACATATACAAAATTATTTAAAAGAAAAGAAATTGCTAATTAAAAACCACTAATAATCTATAAACAAAACTCCATTATCATATACATTAGAAGATCAACATATATCTTACTGATACAACACACATAATATAAACTATATTATATATTTCCTTTAAAGAAATTAAAATAAAGCTCAAACAAGTAGAGCTTAAACAAGCTCGAGCACAAGCTTTACTTGTTGAGCTCGAGCCGGCTTGCGAGCCTAAACGAGCGCATTAGTTATATAGTTTTTAACTTATATAATTAAACAAAACACTAACCATATATGGAATTCTGAATAGATTACTAAATTATATATATATATATATATATATATATTTATATATATAGGGTAAGGATAGTGTAAAAGGTGCTCAAAGTGTGAGTGTGAGAAGTGTATTATAACACTATATATAATACTATATAACACCATACAAACACCGTATAACAATATCTAACACCATATAATACCATATAACACTATGTAACACTATATATCATTATATAACAAATACAACACTATACATCTATCATAAACATGCTATCAGACAACCTATAGTGTTATATGATATTATATGGTGTTACATATTGTTATAAGGTGTTTATATGGTGTTATATAGTATTATATATAGTGTTATAATACACTTCTCACACTTTGAGCACTTTTTATAGGATCCTCTACCTATATATATATATATTCGGGAATGGTTCAAATGAAGTGTGGGAGTTGGCTACAAAGTCTATTTTCCTACAAAGTGTAAAAAGTCATAAAACACCACAATTTTAGCCACATAACACACTCAAGACTCACAAATAACAAAATGGAGATTACTAAAACACAATAAAACACCACAATTTCATAGTTCTATGATAGTGTTTTTGAAGTTTTTATGAGTGTTAAGGTTCATGACTTTGTACACTTTGTAGGAAAAATGGTGTCGGTGCACTTGTGTCTGTACTTTGTCTGTATTCAGTCTCGATGTAAACGATGTCCTTGTCAGTCCTGTAAGTTGACCAAGTCAACCGTCCTCCTGGTTTGACTTGGCCAACAGTTAGAATATGTTTGATTAAATGTTCTGTGTCGAAGGATATGCCATCGAAGGATTATATCTATCCTTCGATGAGCTCGAAAGATGTCCCGCGAAGGATTCTGATGGACTTCGAAGGATATGCTATCCTTCGAAGTATATGTGGATCCTTCGATGGCCTTGTGGTCGACAGATGATCTTTCGGTCAATCTGTCTGATCCTTCGACCAGACCTGCTGTGTTTGAGTATATAAACACATGCAGTGTGTTGTTTTCAGTAGACACTTAGACAGACACACACACACTCTTTGAGAGAACCGGCTGTGAGAACACACACACTTAGAGAGTTTGCAATACACATTTGTAAACATTGTGCTTGTAACCGAAACCTTCATTTGCATTAATACAAGTAGTGTTAATCGGTGAACCTTTGTGTGTTTGTGTTTATACTTGCTTCATGCCGGTTTGCTTGCTAGCTTGGATTCCGCACTCGCTAGTGGGTTTGTATAACAAGGTTTGAGGTTCGTCATCCTCCGAGAGGGACCTACAAGTGGTATCAGAGCTTGGCTCTTTACCTTGTTTAAAACCGGGTTTGGTCAAGTTCTTGGTGTGTTTGGACACTTGGTTTAGCACCCGTTTTGGTGGTTTTTCATACATCTCTAAACTGAAAAACGGTTTCTAAACCTTCGGGAGTGTTCAAGGTTGGGTTGGGTAACTTGAAAACTTGTTTTTAAGTGACTTTGTAAATTCCGGCCATATCTTCGGTCATATTTCCGGTGACTGGTTCTGGATAAGGTGGTGTACATTTTGGGTAACATTTTCAAAGTTGGTGGGAAAGTACATCTGACCATATCCTTTCTGCCGAAAGTTGACTTACCAACCCATCACCTTTTCACCAACCTTTCACATCAACGTCAGTTGTGTCAGTGTGCTCGAAGGATATCTTTCGACATCGAAAGACCATCTTTCGATCAAGGAAGGCTCGACAGATAATCATCTTTCGACCCATCCTTCGAAGTCAAAGTCTCATCCTTCGAACCAGAGAATCTATTCGAAAGACAGCTATACGAAAGATAAGGATATATACTCGAAAGATAGGGATCTTTCAAATAGTGAATCCTTCGAGTTTGTGAATCTTTCGAAATCATTGTTCGAGATTCAACAGTGATCTTTCGAGCATTGTTGATCCTTCGAACAAGATTTGATCTTTCGATTGTGGTCTGTTTATTGTAACAAGTTTCTGTGATTTCAGATCTTTCGACCAGGATCCTTCGGCTGTGTGATCTTTCGGAATATTCACTTAGTATTTATTTTACTTATCAATCATGAATCCGAATTGGTGGAATCCGGCTCCTGATAGTGGAAAATTTACAAGTTCTGGTTCCACTCCCTCATGGTGGGGTACACCAGCTCCAGACAGTGGAAAGTACACGTCTACAAGTCTATCGCCTTCATGGGCCGAGTCTCCGGTGTCGACATCTTCTCAGGGAAATCAGTGGGCATTAGTATCGAATCAAACTCCGAGTATCCAAAGTATTTTACTGAGCGAAAGCGAAATAGGAAGTTTAAATCGACCTCCGAAGTTGATGCATTTAAACGAGTATCCGGGTTGGGCTGATCGTTTCCGTACATATGTTCTAGGCCAAAATACAGAGCTGTGGATACGTTTCACCACAGACTTCGATCAAGCCATAGAAGTTGCTGCTTCATCAACTGCTACTTTTGCCGATCTTCCAGAGGATCAGAAGAAAACATATGATCTGGAGAAGAAAGCATACGCCATTCTCACTCAGGCGTTAAGCAAAGACATCTATCATCAGTTTGTCAGCTTCAAGACTACAAAGAAGTTGTGGGACGGTTTAAAGACCAGAGGAGTAGGGAATGAAGCAACTCGTCAACTGCGTCATGATCTACTCAAGAAGGAATTTGACGGTTTTGCATGCTTGGATAAGGAGTCGTTGGGAGACATGACAAGCAGATTTTATCATTTGCTTACTGAGTTGAACAATTTTGGTGTAGCAACAACTCAGACAGAAGTTGTGAAGAAGTTTGCTGATGCATTGCCACCCCAATGGAACAGTTTTCTGGAGATTTTGAAGTATAATGGGGTTATGGCTACTACAAACATCAACGACTTCGTGCAGTTGTTGGAGAACAAGGATCAAGAAGAAACCTTGAAAGCAAAGAGAGTTCCAGTGCCACAAAATCCAGAAATGTATTATGGAACTACAAGTACTTCTTCTTCAAGAGCCACTGTGCCAAGCAACCATAGTTCACATGCTCCTCTGCAGACAGCCTTTGTCACAAGCACAGATATGTATGGCAATACTGTGCAAGTCCCTGTTAAGCCTCCTCCAACCACAGACATGTATGGAAATCCAATTTCACCACCTCCTCCTGCTCAAGCTTGTTATGGAGGTACATCATCTGCTGGTCAGCAATCAAAGCCAGAAACAGTGCGGCTCAATACTTCAAGCTTTTCTAAAGTCAGTGTGGAAGTAGCTAAGGAACACATGGAGCTGCTTAACACCTTGGTGAGCGCGTACTGCGGGTTAGTTGAAGGTCAGATTGGTAACATTAATCTGACACAAGAAGACTATCAGCAGATTGATAAAGAGGAGATGGAGATGATGGATATTAAGTGGGCCTTTACCAGTGCTGTTAGACGTGCAAAGGATTTCATGGAGAGAACAGGCAGAACCAGCTTGGAAAGCAAGAAAGATACCAAGTATGGGTTCGATAAGCAGGCTGTAAAGTTCTTTAACTGCGGGGAACGTGGCCATTTCAAGCGAGAATGTACGAGGCCATCACAACATGGGAATCAAAATCCCTTCAGAGGTCAAGGGAACAGGGCAAATCAGAACCAACCAAGGAACAATGAGCGTACATTGGTACCGGTTGGCAACCAAGCGGGACCATCAAATGCCAATCAGGCACTTGTGGTTCAAGTTGATGAAGGTTGTGACTGGTCTATTCAGTTAAGCAGTGATGCTCCGGATGGTACTGCTTGTTTTGCTAAGGTTATGGAGGATACTGTTCACACCAGTGGTGGAGAATCTTCCGCTAATGGTGATGAATCTTCTGAGGATGAAGACTCCTCTGGTGACAGCAGGAGCTCCGATGAAGAGTCCTCAAGATCAGGTGATGAGAATGTGGGTGAGACATCTGGTGTTTCGGTTGATGCTGATATTGACGAACTTTTGGAGGAAGCTGCAGCACGAACTGATAGAAGATCTATTTTAGTGGATCAAGCTGCTTATGCTTCGTCTTCTCTTTGTTCAGCCTTTATGGCTAATGTCGGCAGTTCATCAAGTCAGGTATGTGTCGATGAACCCACTACTGCAAATTGTGTTAACTGTGATAGTTTGCGTGCTAAATGTGCTGATGTAGAGGCAATGATGTCTGAGTTGCAAGGCAAACATGATGCTTTACAAGATAGTTTGTTTGACTTGCAAGACAAACATGGTTCCTTGAGTGCTGAGTGGTGTGACTTGCAAAGCAAGCATGAGGCTTTGCAAGAGAAATATGATGTGACATTCATCCACAATCAGAAATTGACTGTGGATCTCTCTAAATGCACAGAAGCCAACATGTTTTATGAAAACCATGAAAAGGAGTTTAAGTCAGTAATTGAAACACTAAAGAAGGATAAAACTGAACTGACAAAAATGGTTTCACGAAAACAAACTGAAATTAACTTGTATATATCTCGTCTTGAGATTATGCAAAAAGAAATGGCTTGTGTGAAAACTGAAAGTGATGCGATCCAACTTAAGCTAGACAGTTATTTGAGCTCTAGCTATGTGTTAGATCACATCATTGACGTGCAGAAAGAGAAGAGGGATATCACATGCATAGGCTACAAGAAATGTCCGCCACCTGTTAGACACAATTATGATGCCATGCCTGATGAAGAGGATAGAGTGTTCTTTGAACCATCTGTTCCTCTAGATGTGAAGGAGTTTGCCTCTGGGCTCGGATACAAGAAAGAAGTATCCTTAGATTCAGATGTGTCAGCAAATACGAGTGTGTCTTCTGCTGAACTGAATCAGGATCCTCCTGTCATTGAGGATGCTGATTCTTCTGATGATGAATCTGATGATGCTGTCACGGCAAAGTCTGATGCGGTGGTTAAAGATGAGGACATACCTCTTGAGAATTACATTCTATGTGATCCTCCAGCAAAACCCGCTAAGACTGTTGCAATTGAGCCCTCTGCTGAGAAAGAGTCGGAGAGTGTGAATCTGCTGTACACTCTGGTTGGTGATGATAAAATTTATTCAGACAAAGACTTTCCGATTAAAAATGTTAATCAATCTTTAATCAGTAAAGTTTTTGAAAATTCGACAAGTAAGTTTTTGGGAAAGACAGGACCACAAGTTACAGTTACACAGTGTCCTCCTATTCCCAAGGCCGAAGTTCGAAAACAATTTGGCAACAAGAAATTACCAACAGTGCCAAAACAGCAAAATCACACCAAGCCAAAAGGAAAATCACCGGCTCAAGCCCAAAAGAAGCCGAATCAGAAGAAGAAGAAGAATGTTAACTTTGTGAAGTCGACGGGAACAGACAAAATTGAAAAGTTTGAAAATCAATCTAACTTAGATTTTGTCAAGAAAGCGATTGTACAGAAAAGAAATGAACCAAGTAGTTCAAAACCTAGTACCTCAGGTTCACAAAGTTCATCATCATCGGCTAGACGATCACATGATTCTTCGGGGTTTGTAGAACGAAGATCATGTTTTGAGTGTGGAACCATTGGGCATATAATTTGAAATTGCCCATATCTTCATAAGCAAAAAGAAAAAAGTTGATGATCCCCGTGACAAAACTGATCATAGGCAATTTGTTTCTGCAAAACAAAATCTCCGACTTGCAAAAGAAAGGGAAAAGAAACAGAAACGCCAGCAGGTCAAGAAAATTGAAAAGGTGATTAAAACCGATGTGGTTCAAAAACAATCTGTTCCTGTAAAACCAGATAATTCAAAAACTTCCAATAACAAAGAAGTTAAACTTTTAAAGAAAAACACTGGCGAAACAAAACAGACTTGGAAACCAAAAACGGTTGTTAAATCAGGGGGGACCATCACAATTCACCAATCATCAAAGACAAGAGGTTATTGTTATTGATGAAAATGGAAGACCCAAGACCACAATGGCTTGGGTCCCCATCTCCAACTAATCATTTGAGTTCATGTGCAGGGTGTTCCAGGAGGAACTGTCAGTAGTCACTGGATTGTTGATAGTGGGGTATCCAGGCACATGACAGGCGACATGAAGCTTCTCAACGACATCAAATCTATTAGAGGAGGTTATGTTGCTTTTGCTGGATATATAACGGGTGAAGGAATGATATCCAACGGGATTGTCAGCTTTGACAAGATCAATTTCGTGCAACAACTTGATCACAATCTTCTTAGTGTTTCTCAAATTTGTGACAAGCAATTCTCAGTACACTTTGATGCTAATGGATGCTATGTGCTGAAACCCGGCTTCAAAATTCCAAAGGAATGGATTCTCTTGTCGGCTCCAAGGATAAATGATTTGTACGTCCTTGACATGAGCCAGGCTATTACTACGTCTGCACAAGCAACATGTTTCGTTTCCAAAGCCACAGAAAAAGACACTATCTCTTGGCATAGACGTATGGGTCACATTCACTTGCGCAAAATGAATCATTTGGTTTCAAATGAATTGGTGAATGGTGTTCCTCTCAAAAATTTCCATCTTCAAGACGTTTGTGTTTCGTGCCAAAAGGGTAAACAAACAAAGAAGAAGCACCCTACAAAGAAGATCAACACGGTGGCAGTTCCCCTTGAGCGTTTGCACATGGATTTGTTCGGTCCTGTCAAGCACAAAAGTATTCGGGGTGATCAATACTGTCTCGTGATTACTGATGATTATTCAAGATTTTCTTGGGTGGCGTTCATGGCACACAAGAGTGAAACCTTCGGAATTATCAAAAACTTGATCGTTCAGATTGAGAATTTGTATAAATTGAAGGTTAGGCGGATACGTAGCGACAATGGTACTGAATTCAAAAATCATGCCATGGCGGAGTTTTGCACTGAAAAAGGTATTCTTCATGAGTTTAGTGCAGCTTACACTCCACAACAAAATGGCGTCGCTGAACGTAAGAACCGCACATTGATCGAGACTGCTAGGACAATGTTGGTAGAGTCGCAGTTGCCCATTCCATTCTGGACTGAAGCTGTGGCCTCAGCATGCTATACACTGAACCGAGTCCTTACAGTCAAAAGACACAACAAGACCTGCTTTGAGCTTATTAACAAACGGAAACCGGATTTGTCTTATCTTGAACCGTTTGGAGCTCCATGCACAATGATCGATCCAAATGGAAAGTTTAGGGCAAAAGCAATTGAGGGATACTTTCTTGGGTATGCCACCCCTAACTTACGAGTCTGGAATCTAGAGACAAAAAGGGTCGAGGAATGGTCTGAAGTTAGAGTACAAAGGCACACTTTGCCAGTCAAATGTCCGGGTCAACCATGGATGTTTGAGTACGATGACTTTTTCAGTTCGATCAATGTAGAAGCCGTTGAAGAAAATGCTGCGGCTAGGATGTTTTTCGAGAGTGACAATGCAACAGTTTCACCGGTGGTTCGTCCAATTCTTGTTAATCAAGAACCATCTTCTTCGGTGAACAACAATACTCTCAACAATGAGAATTTTCATGATGCAACAGAATTGAACGAATCTTCAGAGGATGATGAATTTCTAGACGCAGATCAGGAAGTTCCAACAACAGCAGTTCATGGTACTTCAGAGGGTACTCCTCCAGTGGATGCCCACAGAACAGCTGAAGCTACTGCATCATCCTCTTCGTCAATTCCGGGTCTTGATTTGGTTGTTGATCTTAATCTCAACAACTTGGGTATAAATATTCCAGTTAGAGATAATCCTGAAACAAGGTTTCATAATACCCATCCTCAGGAAAACATCATTGGAAATGTGCAGAGTGGGATTCAAACAAGAAACATGTTGCAAAACAACAACAATGCAGGCCTGTATGCGGCTATTAGAGAATCCGGGCAACAAAACGATTGGTCTTTCGCGTGTTATGTCTCACAGGAAGAACCAAGAACTTGGAAGGAAGCCTTGAAAGATAACTCTTGGGTGGAGGCCATGCAGGAAGAATTGCAACAATTCCAGAAGCTGGGTGTCTGGAAACTAGTAGAGAAACCTGCTGGATACAAGAAGATTGGTACCCGTTGGGTTTTCAAATGCAAAAAGGATGACCGCGGAGTTGTTATCCGAAACAAAGCGCGTTTAGTCGTTCAAGGTTTTCGTCAGATTGAAGGCATCGACTACAACGAAGTGTATGCACCAGTGGCACGTCTCGAAGCAATTCGAATCTTTCTAGCCTATGCGTCCTTCAAGGGATTCAAGGTTTATCAGATGGACGTGAAAAGTGCATTCTTACATGGTGTGGTTGAAGAAGAGGTATACGTCGAACAGCCTCCAGGTTTTGAAGATCCTATCCATCCCGATCGGGTTTGGTTGCTCAACAAAGTTCTCTATGGTCTTCATCAAGCACCGCGAGCTTGGTACGCAACCTTATCAAACTATCTGCTGGAGAACGGTTTTCGACGGGGTCTTATCGATTGTACTCTCTTCATCAAAGAACAAGATGGAGATCTTCTTCTGGTACAGGTATACGTTGATGATATTATTTTTGGTTCTATTAATGATATTTTGTGTAGGAATTTCGAGCGCATTATGCAGGATAAATTCGAGATGAGTGCTATGGGGGAAATGAACTTCTTCTTGGGCCTACAAGTACAACAAACGGAGTCTGGGATATTCATCCATCAGACTAAATATGTTGGTGACATCCTGAACCGGTTTCAGATGTCTGATGCAATGCCCATTGGTACCCCATTGCCGACAAATCACGGAATTACTCCAGACTTGAAGGGTGAAGCAGTTAGCCCTTCATACTATCGCGCTATGATCGGATCTCTCATGTACCTCACAGCATCAAGGCCAGACATAATGTACCCAACGTGCCTGCTAGCCAGATACCAAGTGAACCCGAAGGCCTCACATCTTGCAGCTGTTAAAAGGATTTTTCGTTATTTGAAGGGTTGCCCTGACACCGGTCTATGGTACCCTAGGGATAATAACTTTGAATTGGTAGCTTTCAGTTATTCTGATTTTGGCGGATGCAAAATCGACGGTAAATCCACAACGGCTGGATGTCAGTTTTTAGGAAATCGCCTAGTAACATGGCAGTGCAAGAAGCAGACGTGTGTCGCTACATCAACATGCGAAGCTGAATACATTGCTGCCTCAAGTTGTTGCTCCCAAGTTCTTTGGATCCAACAACAATTGCGGGACTACGGTTTTGAATTCCTAACTACTCCTATTTACGTTGATAATTCTGCTGCATTACAGATCACTAGAAATCCTGTACAGCATTCAAAGACCAAACACATCGAAATCAAATATCACTTCATACGTGATTGCTTTGAGAAAAGATTAATCGATGTTGTTAAGGTCCACACCGATGACCAACGTGCCGACTTATTTACCAAAGCATTTGACAAATCAAGATTTGACTTTTTATTATTGGTAAACGGCATTAAGGTCAAGCCCGAGTAAAACCAACATCGGAAAATCATTTTTGTAAATACCTTTGTGTTTTTAAATTTGTCTTAGTTTATTGATTTTAGGGGGAGTAAATTCAAAAATCTGAAAATCCAAAAACATCGAAAAATTTCAAAAACCCAAAAACAATAGAAAATAAAAAATGAGTTTCCTGGCGAGAAAAAGAGAAAGTGATAGTACATCAGTGGTCTATCCAAACCTCTTTAAACCTTAAATGAAAAATGATAAGCAGCTCTATATAAGATGTATCGGTAGGCTCACAATCATTTTAAAGTGTGCAGGGTGATATAAATCTTAACCGACTGAAGACCAGGTGGGAACCATTCATTGGCATATGGTCTTAGTACCGAAATTTCGTTTGATATATTGCCGAGGTTCTTAGATATTCGGTCTTTATGCTGCTTATCATCTGGGTATCATGGTTGCTTCTATAAATAGACTAAGTCTATGATCTTCCATGATACCATAAATACGTGTACATAATTCATACTGCATTCGACCTCAATAAGTGATAAACAATCACATGTCCATATCAAATAAGTGATAAAATATCACATTTATCCGGGAGTCAAGTTCGTCTCTCTGCTGTACGAAAGTACTGACCTGTTCACGGACTAGCTCCTGTGCCCTCATGCATATGAAAATCAAGTTCCTCATCAATAAGTGATTCTATCACATAGGACTTGTTTTCAAATCAAAATAAGTGAGAATCTCACATCATATACGGTCAAACAGATGATAATCGGTATACTCACCGGTAAGATGAACCCTCGTGCATACCTTGATACGGGAATGTGTCGTGATGTGGATGAACACCGGTCGGTAAGTATAAATCATACCTTAACGTATCTCCTAAACATGATTACATCTGATAAGTTGAGCTTAAGTGGACAACAATACCGATGATTGTTATAGGATGCCTATCTTAATGTTAACTAACTGAACAACAAGAGCGTTTTGGCATGACCGTACACTGATATGATTCTCTTACCCTCGAAACTCGCAAAAAGAATGTTTGTATATATTTATTTACTGCTTTCAGTCTTTACATTTGAAAAATTCAAAAATACCAAAAAGATTTTATTTCTACTTTATTTTCGATCGTACGATGTTGGAACTCGAGTCTTCGTTGCCTGAAACCTGAACGAAAACCGAATTGACTAAATCTTCATAAACGGTCAAAATTTGCAAGATTTTTGAAAGTTAGAAACTAAAATTGACAAATTTATTAAACTTTCAAACTGTCGGACGGTGTTTGATTGTGACATGGTCATATGTGTGTTATTTGTTTATGGTAACTATATTCCAAGCAGTTGTTCTCATTACGCGTTTAGATTTCTTGCATGTGCAGATTCTAAAAGCTAGGAGAACATGGTCGATGACAAAGCTTCGGAATGAAGACACGACGTGAAGGCACTCAAATGATGAAGATGATCGAGTTGCCGCAGGCCATCATCAACACCACAAGGATCTCACTTCATAAAGATCAAGTATTTCACGAGCATAACTCAAGGGGGAGCTTATGTTAAGGGGGAGTTTGTCAACACACTGCCTACATGATACGGGTAGTTTGTTGATACACTTTCTGCTTTCAAGACGTGAAGGCTTTGAAGATCCTCCGACAATGAAGACTTGAAAGGACATCAGAGTTTTGAAGACTCGAAGACCAAAGACCATCGAAGTTCGAGACAAAGCTACAGCCAAGGGGGAGTTTGTTGGTGCACTTGTGTCTGTACTTTGTCTGTATTCAATGTAAACGATGTCCTTGTCAGTCCTGTAAGTTGACCAAGTCAACCGTCCTCCTGGTTTGACTTGGCCAACAGTTAGAATATGTTTGATTAAATGTTCTGTGTCGAAGGATATGCCATCGAAGGATTATATCTATCCTTCGATGAGCTCGAAAGATGTCCCGCGAAGGATTCTGATGGACTTCGAACTATCCTTCGAAGTATATGTGGATCCTTCGATGGCCTTGTGGTCGACAGATGATCTTTCGGTCAATCTGTCTGATCCTTCGACCAGACCTGCTGTGTTTGAGTATATAAACACATGCAGTGTGTTGTTTTCAGTAGACACTTAGACAGACACACACACACTCTTTGAGAGAACCAGCTGTGAGAACACACACACTTAGATAGTTTGCAATACACATTTGTAAACATTGTGCTTGTAACCGAAACCTTCATTTGCATTAATACAAGTAGTGTTAATCGGTGAACCTTTGTGTGTTTGTGTTTATACTTGCTTCATGCCGGTTTGCTAGATAGCTTGGATTCCGCACTCGCTAGTGGGTTTGTATAACAAGGTTTGAGGTTCGTCATCCTCCGAGAGGGACCTACAAATGGACTTGTAGCCGAACCCCACCCTCAAATCAAAACCACTTGTTATCACAAAAACTCGAAAACTCACTAAAAAAACCTTTAAAACATACCAGATTTTTTTTTGCATACCAATTTTCGCAATGTATATTATAAAAAAAATCTTTTTTTTTCAAAAAACAAAACTTTTTAGTGCAATATTACACATGTGTATGTGTACTACACATGTGAATTATTACACATGTGCACTACATTTTTTATATAAAAACTAGCGATTTTTATAAAAAAAAATTGAAAAAAAATTTTTGTGTGTGTGTTTTTAGTTAGTTTTCGATTTTTCGCAATAAAAGTGGTTTTCATATGAACCATCCCCTATATATATATTTATAAAGTGTGTTGTACAAAATGGCTTAACATACGCTACGTACGCAATGTGAAATCGCATGTTATAAAATGGGTGAAATCGCATGTGATAAATTTGATGAAATCGCATGTTGGTTTTTTTGTAACAATTTTGCATGTGATAATTTTGATGAAATCACATATTGGTTTTTTGTAACAATTTCGCATGTGGTAATTTTGATAAAATCGCATGTTAAAAAACCAGCAAGCAAAATTGTTACAAAAAACCAACATGCGATTTCAATGTGGGATGAAGGTCTGACAGCTGAGATGATCGCGTACATAATGTAGGATAAGGGCTCTTGTACGGATCGCGTACGTAATGTAGGATAAGGGCTCTTGTACGTTTAATCTTCTGTCACACCCCGACTTGCAGTGGAAGCGCACGCGAGGTGCAACAGATACATGGTATAAACGTGCTATTTAAAAGGATATTGAAATACACAACAAAAGCATCGGTTACAACATATTATTACACACTAAGTTTTAATGTACATGCACTAGTATTCCAAAAGTCGTTTGTCCCTTGCTAAGCATGCTTCTATCTACAGTAATATCCGATCAACAAAACTTGAAACCCATTCGTACTCCCCTTTATTCTTCTTTAGTTTTACCTGAAAAGCGTGTTAAGTTTGAACGGTCAACTACAAATAGTTCGTAAGGTTAACTGTTTTAGTTTGTTTCACAATTTAGTTTGAACCGATTAATTAGGTATGTTTGACATGAGATTATACTAACCCCACAAGTGAAACCTTGACTGTTCTCAAGTGTCGTGTCCCACAACCGACACCTCAGCACTTTACCACCCCAAGAGCTATGTCTAACACCACATAGCGTGTTCACAGAAAGTGCATGGACATGTGCAATTGTAGTAGAACCCATTCTCAAGTGCCGTGTCCCACAACCGACACCTCAGCACTTTACCACCCCAAGTAGCTATGTCTAACACCACATAGCGTGTTCACAGAAAGTGCATGGACATGTGCAATTGTAGTAGAACCCATGGCATTCGTGCCAGCTCAATTGGGTTTGTCAGACCAATAGTACTATTCACACATCCACCGACATATAGTTGATCACTCGTGTTTGTGGGGACTTTTCGTGTGTTAGTATAATTCAGATAACTCATATCACAACATGGATGTATGTACAAGTATGTATGTAACATGCATTTCACCCCAAGTAAAATAGTAAAACAGTTTGAAAAACTTACATAATAAGTAAGCACAACAATCACGCGGGGTATATGTGTTAGTGTTCTACTACTTCAGTCCTCCTGGTATAAGTTAGTGTTGGGTTAATTATCGAAAACAGGGTTCTGGTCGGGAATCGTTATAAATTGGGTTCAGATGGAAATATTCATCCGAGAATTGACCTATAATATAACATTAGAATTGTGGATTTTATCTTAGTGTCAGATTTCAGTTTGGCTTCCGGGCACCGTTTTGCGTGCTAGTCAAAGTCGCTTGTTTTAGATGTTCGGAAAATGGCATGATTATATGGAAGGTACTAATATGTTGTCCATAAAAATGATTAACTTTATGATAAGGGAATTTGGTCGTTTGGGGATCCCAGGTTGCCCAAATTTAAGTTTCCGTTTTCGCCGTCGGGTAATGGCCCGAACTGGCGTGTAATGTACCCCAAGTACCCGTTTTATCCCGGAACAGTCCAGAATGACTCTGGTGTTCCACTTATTGCCAGTTTAGTCATTGGTCAGTTCGCGGTTCCGACAACGGTTTTGTATAAAATAATAAAATTTTTAAACAAAAAAAAAACATTATTACTCAATGTATATATGTAATAAAATTTTCTATATAAATTAATAAAAATATATAGAATTCTGGAAAAATATTTTCAGAATTTATCAAATTAATTTATTAATTTTAATAAAAGCATGAAAAAACTGTATTTAACCAAATAATTTGCGCCCATAATGATCTGACTTTAAAAAATTCCTAAAAATTCACAGAAGTGTACCAATATGTCCAGGAACTTCCTGGAAAAATTTGAGATTTTTCTGAATTGTTATAGCGCATTTCCGGTTACCGAAACTTCGTGACAACGCGATTTTTGAAACTCAAGTAAAACTCAGTCAGTGATCCCCAAGCTTTCCCAGGATGTTTTGCATATTAAACCTAACATTCCTGTAATTGTTGGTGATTTATTGAGCTCGTTTACTATTTTATCCGAAATTATTTCTTTAAAACACTTAAAAATTCACTAAAAATCACCAAAAATTCAGAAAATTCTAAAATTTTAGTCGAGTCTTATCTTCCCCATATATGATCAGCCTGCAAAATGTCATGTTCATTGAATACTCAGGGACCAAGTTATGCTATAAACAATTCTATATATTCTAGATTCGGTTTTCACAAATTATACCTAGTGGTTTGTGCGTTTTCAAGCAACTTTTGCGCCTACAGAAGTGAAAGATCCTTATGTTAAGTACCTATACACCATAAACAACACAAATATGCAATAACCCATGTCAATCAAGCCATAGAACCATTACTTTTCGATTAGTGCTTGATTTGACCGAAATTTGTCAAATAGTTTGTGTTTTTATCGCATAATCTGTATTTTTTTACATCATTTAACATCATGTATCATCTTGTTACCCAATATTCAGGTTGTAATAACCTTTGAGTGTCAAGAACATTAAGATTTCTTGGTTTAGGTAGTTTCTTTTTATCAAAAACAAGAATTAAGCATGAAAAGAAAAAAAAAACAATAAAAATTGATGTACAAGAGCCCTTATCCTACAATACGTACCCGATCATATCAGCCGTCAGATCTTCATCCCACATTGAAATCGCATGTTGGTTTTTTTGTAACAATTTCACATGTTGGTTTTTTAATATGCGGTTTCATCAAAATTACCACATGCGATTTCATCTATGCTATTTTATAACATGTGGTTTCACATGGCGTACATAGCATACATTAAGCCATTTTGTACCATACACTTTTTCATATTTCCCAAAAAATATATATTTATAAGTTTCCATTTTAACTTATGAAATTACCATAAGTACTTAGGAGTTTAACACTTGCACTTTTCCCCAAAAAGTTTGCCTAATCATGATTAAGATCCCTGATGGTGTTTAACCATTTTAATGACACTTTAATCCCCACTTAATCATGAATAGAATTTTAGAAAATTTCTCCATAGTTTCCCCCTAAACTATGGTATTTTCTCACATTTTAAAAACGTATTTAAACCACTTTTCAATTTCCCAAATCATCATCAATTCATCAAGTTCATCAGAATTCATTTCTCAAGTAATAAGCACATAACTTAACTTCAACATTTCATGAGCTTTCATACATGTATTTTTCTAAGACTTTTGAAGTAACAAAACTTTTTGTTCATCTTTTAATGAACTCTTTTTATACAACTTGATTATTCATATTTTTATATTTTATAATCTCTAAAAATTTCATGACTTTCAGGTATCAAAATGTCAAGACTTTTTGTGTACAACTTTTATAACCATTTTAAAATCATGTGTTTTATATAAATACCAACTTTACTAGTTCTTTAAATTAAAAGTTTCAAGTCTATTAAAGCCCATAAATTTCAAGTATCAATAATATATGTGAAGCTCATGAAAATTTTGAAGGAGAGGTGATCTTGTGTTATTTAAACATATACTTGTTTAGATCACATTTTCAAGTCTCGTATGGCAAGATCATCATACTTATAAATACTACATCAAATAACAACAAGAACATAATATATATCATACTTTTATCTTTTCAATTTCTTGATTAGTGTAGGGTTTTAAGATGATTTCTTTTATGATGTTCAAGACGAAGTTTACTTGTACTTTTATAAATAACAAGATATGATAACTCAAAAAAGCTTAGAATCCTTACTACTAGCACAAAGGCTAGGGATGATCCAAGATGAAAAAGATCAAGAAGAACAAGAAGATTGAAGCTCGAAATGATGAGAAATAGGCTCCTACATTTCTTCCATGGTTGCAAAGCTTTTAGATCATCAAAGTATGTGGTGTAAAGAGGGTTAGGGTTTGTAATGTCGGTGACCCTCACATTGGTCCTGCCAAAGAGGGAGTCAGTGATCACCATCCACAAATTAGTGAGTGTGGATCGGTTGGGAATCCTAATCTCTTCAGTGTAAAGTGCCATAGCTGTCTCTGGCACGGTATTTAGTTAGAGATCTAAAAAATGGCGAGGGAACATCTGATGTGTCTTGTGAGCTAAACCAAAAATAACTTGAACGAATGGGTGGTCTGGGTGTCCATCCCCTCCAGTTGAATAGCTATCCAAGACATCGACAATCAGTTCGCTAAATAGCGGCTGGAATGCCAGATCAAACAACCGATCCCATGGGTATCATGTACGATGAGATCCTGAAATCTATCAACCTCGCTGACCTCCTCTGCCATGTCCAACAATGTGTATCCTTCGTAGCTTTTCACATCGGTCAAAAGCATCGGTATGCTCCTTAAAATCGAAGTACAGGTGCCCGTGAAGTGGGTCAACCGAAGACCTACTGCGCTTATGCCCCTGCCCTCGACAAGCCAGTCCCAAATCTATATCCAGATCGAATATTCGATATACGTAACTTAACTTCATATTTAACAACATTAATATTTAATATTAAAATAAACTAATTAATATATAAAAGAAAATAAAGTAAATTAAAATTTTAAAATTAATTATATTTTATAAAAAGGTTAATTTATTTATTAATTTTATAAAAAAATAATAATAATTAATACACTTCTTAAATTTCTAAAACTTTTTGATATTTTGATAAATTAATAATAAGTAACAAACTTTTTAACTTATAAACTTTTTAAATATTTTTAGTTTATATATTAACTAAACGTTTAAGTAAAATCTTAGGGCATATACGTGGCGTATACAGAGGCCATGTCATCATCAATTTAAATAGTTCATATAGTTCATCTCATTTTAAAAAAAATTGAAATTAAAATAATTAAAAAAAAAAACCACCCCCAAATCATACAATTTAACAGATAAAATTTTATACAAAATACATTGTCATGACCACGAGTTAAAATAACTAACCTTTTGCGGGACAAAAACGAGAAACGGGACGGTTGATTTGCCCGTTCCTGAGTTTGTGTTTTTGTGTATGTTTGATTTTTGAGTCATATGGGGATATACGACTCGTATAAGTCTTTACGAGTTATATATGGGTTCATCTGAGGCTGATACACATCAACCTTCCCTCATAAGAAGCCCTTTTCGACTCGTAAAAACTGATACGAGCCGTATAATGGCTTACTATTTTTTTATATTTAATTTTATGATTAATATAAATTTTATACAATTAACTTTTACCCATTAGATTTTATACATTAAAACAATTATAATTAATTTAAAATTAAACATTTAAATTTTTATAAATTGCATAAAACTAGTGTTTAACCTCCGCGTTGCGGGTGCAGGGATCGAAAAATTACATATAAAATTACAGATTAACCTAGAAAAAATACAATGGGTCTAGATCAGAATTCATTAGCACCCTACACCACTATATGCAAGGCTCGCAGTTATTACACCAAAGTTATGCTTCGGTGTCAATTCTCTCTTACAAATCTTGGATTTGCTATTAAAGAGGTGAAATTTATGTCGGGGAAGATGCACGGAATCAGACATGAACGTCGCCAAGGTTGCGTATATAGCTCTTAACAAAGGTAATCACCAATTTTGATCTCTCTTACACACTTCATAATGTTATTTTGATGTCCATTAGATCTCATAATAAATTAGACTTTTATGTTACCACTAAATACATACGCCGCTACGAGAGTAGTATACATGGGCGGATTTATAAACCCCACAAAACACCAATTAAAAGGTCAAAAAAAACCAACAATACAACAAACATCTACATAACCAGTGGCGGAACTTCAAAGAAATCTGTGAGGGCCGAACTCTGTTGATGCATATTTTGTCTATCGCCTTCGTCAAAATCCAAATCAATGGGCCCTGACTCTTTAAAATCCAATATTTTACACTACACATTTTTTGAAGAGTAAATTACGAGTTTTGTCCTTTATGTTTACATCAAATTGCACGCGTTGTCCTTTAGCGCAAAAAATAACGAGTTTCGTCCTTAACGTTTCAAAATTTTGCATGTTATGTCCTTTAGGCCAAACCCAGTTAGATTTTGTTGGTGCACTTGTGTCTGTACTTTGTCTGTAATCGGTCACGTTATAAACGATGTCCTTGTTAGTCATGTAAGTTTGACCAAGTCAACTGTCCTCCTAGTTTGACTTGGCCAAACAGTTAGAAATATTGGTTGTCATTTGTCTGGATCGAAGGATGCTCATCGAAGGATAATGTTGATCCTTCGATGAACTCGAAAGATGAACCTTCGATCTGCCAACCTTTGACGAAGAATCAGCAGCGGCTAGGATGTTGTTGGAAAGTGACAACGCTGCTGTCTCGCCTTTGGTTAGACCTATTGTTGTTGACCCACAAGCTTCTTCGTCTGTCAACAATATAGTTCAAAATGAGGTTTATGAAGATGCTGCTAATTATAATGAATCTTCTGAAGATGATGAATATCATGATGCAGCTGAAGGATCTTCAGCTCCAGTTGCTCCTATTCAAGGTGCTTCTGTTGATACACCTCATGTGCAGAATGTGGATACTGCTGAAGGGAATGCATCCACCTCTACACACATCCCTGGTGTGGAGTTGGTTGTTGATCTTAATTTTAACAATTTGGGTATCAATGCGCGTGTGCCATAATCCTGAAATGAGGATTCATGATACCCATCCCCAGCAGAACATAATAGGAGATGTCCATCGCGGTGTGCAGACGCGTAATCAGCTGAGAAACAACCGGAATGCTGGTTTGTATTCAGCTATAAGAGAATCCGGGCAACAGAATGACTGGTCCTTCGCGTGTTACGTGTCACAAGAAGAACCAAAATCGTGGAAAGAAGCGATGAAAGACAGCTCATGGGTTGAAGCCATGCAGGAAGAATTACTCCAATTTCAAAAACTTGGTGTTTGGAAGCTTGTTGAAAAGCCTGAGAACTACAAGAAAATTGGCACTCGATGGGTTTTCAAATGCAAGAAGGACGACCGTGGAGTGGTTATTCGAAACAAAGCACGTTTAGTCGTTCAAGGTTTTCGTCAGATAGAAGGGATCGACTACAACGAAGTCTATGCACCAGTGGCACGTCTAGAAGCAATTCGAATCTTTCTAGCCTATGCGTCCTTCAAAGGATTCAAGGTTTACCAAATGGACGTGAAAAGTGCATTTTTACATGGTGTGGTTGAAGAAGAGGTGTACGTCGAACAGCCTCCAGGTTTTGAAGATCCTATCCATCCCGATCGGGTTTGGTTGCTCAACAAAGCTCTTTATGGTCTTCACCAAGCACCGAGAGCTTGGTACGCAACCTTATCAAACTATCTGCTGGAGAACGGTTTTCGACGGGGTCTTATCGACTGTACTCTCTTCATCAAAGAACAAGATGGAGATCTTCTTCTGGTACAGGTATATGTTGATGATATTATTTTTGGTTCTACTAATAATGTCTTGTGCAGGAATTTCGAGCGCATTATGCAGGATAAATTCGAGATGAGTGCTATGGGGGAAATGAACTTCTTCTTGGGCCTACAAGTACAACAAACGGAGTCTGGGATATTCATCCATCAGACTAAATATGTTGGTGACATCTTGAGCCGGTTCCAGATGTCTGATGCAACGCCCACTGGTACCCCATTGCCAACAATTCACGGAATTACTCCAGATTTGAAGGGAGACGCTGTTAGCCCCTCAAACTACCGCGCTATGATCGGATCTCTTATGTACCTCACAGCATCAATGCCAGACATAATGTACCCAACGTTCCTGCTTGCCAGATACCAAGTGAACCCGAAGGCCTCACATCTTGCAACTGTCAAAAGGATTTTTCGTTATTTGAAGGGTTACCCTGACACCGGTCTATGGTACCCTAGGGATAATAACTTTGAACTCGTAGCTTTCAGTGATTCTGATTTTGGCGGATGCAAAATCGACGGCAAATCCACAACGGCTGGATGTCAGTTTTTAGGAAATCGCCTAGTCACATTGTAGTGCAAGAAGCAGACGTGTGTCGCAACATCAACATGCGAAGCTGAATACATTGCTGCCTCAAGTTGTTGCTCCCAAGTTCTGTGGATCCAACAACAATTGCGGGACTACGGTTTTGAATTCCTACCTACTCCTATTTACGTTGATAATTCTGCTGCATTACAGATCACTAGAAATCCTGTACAGCATTCAAAGACCAAACACATCGAAATCAAATATCACTTCATACGTGATTGCTTTGAGAAAAGATTAATCGATGTTGTTAAGGTCCACACCGATGACCAACGTGCCGACCTTTTTACCAAAGCTTTTGAAAAATCAAGATTTGACTTCTTATTATTGGTAAACGGCATTAAGGTCAAGCAAGAGTAAACCAACGTCGAAAAATCATTTTTGTAAATACCTTGTGTTTCTAAATTTGTCTTAGTTTATTGATTTTAGGGGGAGTAAATCCAAAAATATGAAAATCCAAAAACATTGAAAATTTTCAAAAACACAAAAACAATAGAAAATAAAAAATGAGTTTCCTGGTGAGCAAAAGAGAAAGTGATAGTACATCAGTGGTCTATCCAAACCTCTTTAAACCTTAAATGAAAAACGATAAGCGGCTCTATATAAGATGTATCGGTAGACTCACAATCATTTTAAAGTGCGCAGGGTGATATAAATCTTAATCAACTGAAGATCAGGTGGGAACCATTCATTGGCATATGGTCTTAGTACCGAAATTTCGTTTGATAGATTGCCGAGGTTCTAAGATATTCGGTCCTTATGCTGTTTATCATCTGGGTATCATGGTTGTATCTTTTACCGAAAAATAACGGGGACACAAGTCAAGATCTTCCATGATACTATACATACGTGTACATAATACATACTGCATTCGACCTCAATAAGTGATCAACAATCACATGTCCATATCAAATAAGTGATAAAATATCACATTTATCCGGGAGTCAAGTTCGTCTCTCTGCTGTACGGAAGTACTGACCTGTTCACGGACTTGCTCCTGTGCCCTCATGCATATGAAAATCAAGTTCCTCATCAATAAGTGATTCTATCACATAGGGCTTGTTTTCAAATAAAAAATAAGTGAGAATCTCACATCATATACAGTCAAACAGATGATAATCGGTATACTCACCGGTAAGATAACCCTCGTGCATACCTTGATACGGGAATGTGTCGTGATGTGGATGAACACCGGTCGGTAAGTATAAATCATACCTTAACGTATCCCCTCGCCATGATTACATCTGATAAGTTGAGCTTAAGTGGACAACAATACCGATAATTGTTATAGGATGCTTGTCCTAATGTTAACTAACTGAACAACAAGAGCGTTTTGGCATGACCGTACACTGATATGATTCCCTTACCCTCGAAACTCGCAAAAAGAATGTCTGTATATATCTATTTACTGCTTTTAGTCTTTCATTTGAAAAATTCATAAATACCAAAAAGATTTTATTTCTATTTTATTTTCGATCGTACGATGTTGGAACTCGAGTCTTCGTTGCCTGAAACCTGAACGAAAACTGAATTGACTAAATCTTCATAAACGGTCGAAATTTGCAAGTTTTGAAAGTTGAAATCTGGAATTGATAAATTTGAAAAACTTTCAAACTGTCGGACGGTGTTTGATTGTGACATGGTCATGAGTGTGTCATTTGTTTATGTTAACTATATTCCAAGCAGTTGTTCTCATTACGCGTTTAGATTTCTTGCATGTGCAGATTCTAAAGGCAAGGAGAACATGGTCGATGACAAGCTTCGGAATGAAGACACGACGTGAAGGCACTCAAAGGATGAAGATGATCGAGTTGCCGCTGGCCATCATCAACACCACAAGGATCTCACTTCATAAAGATCAAGTATTTCACGAGCATAACTCAAGGGGGAGCTTATGTTAAGGGGGGGGTTTGTCAACACACTTCCTACATGATACGGGTAGTTTGTTGATACACTTTCTGCTTTCAAGACGTGAAGACTTTGAAGATCCTCCGACATTGAAGACTTGAAAGGACAACAAAATCTTGAAGACATGAAGATAAAAGATGATCAAGGTCAAGACAAATCTGCAAACATCGAAGATCGAGACAAAGCTACAGCCAAGGGGGAGTTTGTTGGTGCACTTGTGTCTGTACTTTGTCTGTAATCGGTCACGTTATAAACGATGTCCTTGTTAGTCATGTAAGTTTGACCAAGTCAACTGTCCTCCTAGTTTGACTTGGCCAAACAGTTAGAAATATTGGTTGTCATTTGTCTGGATCGAAGGATGCTCATCGAAGGATAATGTTGATCCTTCGATGAACTCGAAAGATGAACCTTCGATGGATGATTCGATAGATCATCCTTCGAGGTTAATACAGATCCTTCGAAGACTTTGTGATCGATAGATGATCCTTCGACCATCTATCGGATCCTTCGGACTAGACAACCTGAGCTGGGTATATATATACCCATGCAGTGTATGTTAGATAGACAGATGCACACACACACCCGAGAGATTGAGAGCATTCTGTCAAAACACACACACACTTTGAGAGTTTGCAAAACTGATTTGTAAACATTGTGCTTGTAACCAGAACCTTTCATTTGCATTAATACAAGTGGTGTTAATCGGTGAACCTTTGTGTGTTGTGTTTATACTTGCTTCATCCCGGTTTGCTTGCTAGCTTGGATTCCGCACTTGCTAGTGAGTTTGTATAACAAGGTTTAGGTTCGTCATCCTCCGAGAGGGACCTACATATTTTTTTGTTAAATCTGGTCATGTGCCTTGCACATGAGGGCATTGTTGTCATTTCACCTTCTCAAGGGCTATTGTGTAAAGAACTTTTACTGAGGGACTATTTTGTAACAAACTAAAAAGTAAAAGGGTTTTATAGTCCCTATCACATTTGAAATCTCACTCTCTCTCTCTCTCTCAGGTGATGCTTGTGGCTACATCTCTCAATTTCTCTTATTCATCTCTCTCTACATCAAACACCACCACCTCAAACCTCCTTGGCCAGCAACCACCACATAAAACCAACACCGTTTCCGGCCACATTGAACCAACCGATGTTTTCCAGGGGTCCAAATCTCCTACATCTCCTGATTTAGCTAGATCTGTGATGAACAAACATCATCTAACCGTTTTTATCTTCCAGATTAGCAATCGACAGCCATGGGTAGGTACCAACGGTAGCTTTAACCTGGTTCAATGTGTGGTTGTAGGTCGGTCATGCCCTAGTTCGACGGCCATGAAAAATACGGCGACAATTGGTTCCGATCGGCTACATGGGACGGAATACGAGGATAAGAGTAAGCATACATTAAGTAAAGAAGGGGGAATTATTGGTAGCGGCGTGACGGTGGTTTAGGTGCGTCTGTGGTGGTGGGTTAGGTCCGGTGTTGCTGCAGATCGTACTCTCTGTTTCCTAGCTTATCTTTTATTGTTCTATCTTTATTCAACAAGTTCAAATCTTGTTTCAGCTTGATTAATAAAGGTATGAACAGCTTGATTATTAGATTAATTTTATACAACTTGATTAATAAAGGTATGAACAGAGGCAAGGTTATAATTTTGTAGTTTTGCAGGCAAAACCTTCTTGGATTTCTTGTGTCTTTATTAATTGAACTGTCTAGTGTTGTGTCTTTATTAATTGAACCAGCTCATGGGCAGAAATTAATTTTGAACATGGCTTTGCACGAACCAAAGATGAATGTTCATGCTAGTGATGATTTTCCTTGTTGTCTTGATTCACTAAAAGGGAACAGAGATGCATACAGTTATAGCATTGTCTTCTCGTCTCTTGGAAACTTTGGAAACCGACTATCTAGACAGTGAAAAGGTTATACTGAAGAACAAATTAATTCTTGATCTGATGACGATTGGAAATGCATTTCAAGTGGTGCAAAATTGTTTGAAGAAAAGGGAACTGTTAGAGAGAGAAGAGAGAGAGAGTGTGTGTGTTTAGGGTTGAGATCCTGTACAAACAGTGCTAATTATAAGAACCGTAAGAACAGATCTGAACCATTGTTAATTTAAATCAAGGGTTGATATTGATTATAAATAAAACTCTTATAATTAAAAATTACTACTAACAAATTAGGGGTAATTTTGTAAAATTGCTAGTCATTTGACCATTTTCTATTAAATACAAATTCCACCAAGGTTTTTTAAACTAAAATAACTTTTATATACTTCATTATTTTTTTTAAAAATATATACCATAAAATCAAGTATTTTTTTATCTTTAATATGAGTACCATATTGCTATACCTTTTTGTATTTATAAAAGTGTTTTTTAAAAAAAGTTAACAAAAGGTGTTTTATATTTGTGCTAATAAGGTGCTGATTATGTGTTAATTACAAAATAATACAAACAAACACCAAAAGTAGATATAATCAGCACATCTGGTGTGCTGATAATGGAGAACGATTGAAGATGTTGTGCTAATGTCGTTTATGTTGATAATGGAGAACGATTCGAGGACGATGTGCTGATAATGAAGAACGATTAATGATGTTGTGCTAATTATATAGTGTTGTGCTGATTATATTTTTTGTAATTATTTTTAATTAGTTATAAATAAATATGGTCAAAAAGTCTAAATTACCCCTAAACTAATTTTTTATTGATGGACACTTGTCAATTATGTATTGGTTCTTATGGTTCTTACAAACTTAAGTGTTTGTATTTGATCCCATTCCTGTGTGTTTATATACACTTTATTTTTAAGTTTTGTATAAAAAGGCCCCTTACAAAAAGTTGTTTACAAAATAACCCCTTGGAATGTAAATGACAAGAATACCCTCATGTGTAAGGCACATGACCAAATTTAACCGAAAAATCTAACTGGGTTTGGCCTAAAAAACATAACGTGTAGGATTTTGAAACGTTAAGGACACCCACCGCCTGTAAACTTTTGGAAAAAAGGACAGCGCCTGCAATTTGGTGTAAACATATAGGACTAAACTTGTAATTTACTCTTTTTTCAATAAACGTAACACTACCAGCGAAAAATCAGTGGGAGCGGAGGCACCCCGGGCCACCAAGAACCTCTGCCACTGTACATAACTTAAACAACTAAAACAATAATTAATGGTTCAGGTTTAAGCTCACGCCACCACCATGCAAAGAAGCTTGATCGCTTTACAGAAGTACACAAACCTAGAGCTATTCATTGAGATGAAATTCACAGAACTTGACTTGTTGTAGGTACCCTGAATATCAAAATAAAAATAAAGAAAATGAGAAATCATGAGATATTTCCTTTTTTTATATTCTATGTTGGTACCAAGTAACAGCTTCATAAAATGTGTTCCTAAACTAGGAGTTTGTCTTTTTATCCAGTAAGGTACTTTTACGGCTTTACATTGAAATCAAGTAGAAAGGCGTGTTATAGAAAAGGCATCAAAATTTCTAATAGAAGACAACACGAATGTTCATTCGGGCATTTCTCCTGCTTGTCCGGCTCCGTTTCTTGTAGAAAGCTTGATCCACAAGTGGTGTGTACTCCGATGCTTTAGCAGGTGATGGTCTTGGCTTTGTTTGTTGAAGTAAATTGGCAGTTGCTGGATTTTCATCCAGCGGTGCTGATACCCTAAGAGTACATGAGTTGTTGACCACCACATAAGGGTTGTACACCACAAATGAGACTAGGGTCAAAAACCGAGGTTTTGTTACTTGTGGAGTAGGCTGTTGAGTTAAACAAGAATAGGCACAGCCGGATAGATTGGGTCACCAACGTTATGACCAGCTATTGCTTGTGCTTCCAAAACATGCGAGCTAATCCCAAGTATTAAAAGTTATAGTGTTACTAGCGTCCACATCCAAGTTCAGCTTACCGTAACAAAAGTTAATCTTGACAAGCTTAGGATCACTAGTGTGAGGACAAACCCCAAAACCAATAACAATATCAGAGGACCAATCTTCAACATGAGGCCCATGATTGTATCGACGCAGCTTTCCTCTGCATGTCAGGCTCATTTTGTAAAGCCTGTTCAATACAATTGTTTCTGCATTCTGAGCATCTCCCTCAGTTTCTTGAACATTCCTGGGAGTTAAAGTTGGAGCTACATTTATGAAGGTAGTCTAGTCCACTTAAAGATTGAACACAAACCAAAAGGCTTGCAGCTTTGTCAAATTCTACTTGTGTTTTTGTCATCCAAGCCTTTGATTGCAAAATGAATCCCTCCACCAGAAAAAACAGCGATGTAGTTGTGTGAAACTAATGATCGCCGACTGTCACAGTTATCATCACAAGTTGCATAGTACATAACCCTCTTTATGAATTGAGACCTATAAATTTTTCGAATAACGACATATGATCATGGACCAGTTATAAACATGAATGATAACATTAACATTTTCGTTTACAAAAACCAAAATGTTGATTAAACATTTCAAATGGCTCAAAAATATCAAAACACAATTAAACAAGTATATGTTGTTAATTTGTTAGATCTAGAACTCTATTAAATATACAAAACTGAATTTAGAAATTTAACGCAAAGATTTGAAAAACAACAATTGCAAGTAGAGATACCTCAGAAACGAAAACATCAACGAGAAAGTGAGTGGAAAGCTAATGATTGACTGATTAAGCTCCGCCGTGGTGGAAGGACGGTTGGCGGTCTTGCTAGTGGTCAGTTATTATTGTGCAAGAAGTTTTGTTGTGGAGCGTCTAGGATTTTGACTATACAAGATGGAGAGGATAGAATGTTAAAGTAAGAAAAACTTAAAAATAATGTATACATCACATAACACACATAAGATATACTAATAACATCCAAAATAATCTTTAAGACTATTGAATCACAAGATACACATACAGTATTACTTATAAATAGAAAAAAAATACTAATTAATTGCCATTATTAATCTATAAACAGAACAATACTATCACGCAATAGTTGATTAATATACTAAATCACCCATTAGTTGATTAATGTATTGTGTACATATCATGCTACACACATAGCATATACTAATAACATCTAAAACAATCTTTAAGATTAGGATCAGAAGATACATATACAAAATTATTTAAAAGAAAAGAAATTGCTAATTAAAAACCACTAATAATCTATAAACAAAACTCCATTATCATATACATTAGAAGATCAACATATATCTTACTGATACAACACACATAATATAAACTATATTATATATTTCCTTTAAAGAAATTAAAATCAAACAGCAACATGAATATTATTAAATATTCCATAAAAAATTGAAGTCACACAGATTCAGTCTACATCACCCTAAACTTGTAACATTCGTAAACAATGACAGTAAAAAAATCATTCAAAATTAGGTACATCATACTATAACATAATCACAAACAGAATTTGACACATTCCTTTTCACTATTTATAACAAAATCATCAAAAATTAACCGTTATACGTTACATAAAGTACATATCTACAAAGCTAAAAAACAGTAAATTTGTGGCTTACCCTATGAAATCGGCTTAAACTGTAGTAGAAGATGAAATTGTCAGGAGAAATGTAACAATGAAAGCACAAGTAAATGATCAGAGCAGAAAGAGAGTTGAACTCCCAAGAGTTGAAAGAAAACTGGAAAAAGAGAAGCAGTTAGTTTTGTTTACAACTTTATATCCATACACACACATATATATACATGTAAAGTTAGGGGAAAAAAAGAAAGGAATCCCTGTTATATTAAAGAGAAGTTGGGTTGGTTTAATAAAAGTGTGTCTGAGATGCATCTTGATGAGAGGTGGTCTCAGGTAAGAGACCGACTTAGACTTAGACGGGACGTGACTCAAGCGACTTCGTTTCAGGTTTTTTAATGGGAATATCGAGTATGAATAACATAAGAAAAAAATCAGAAAGAGAAAAATCGGAGCTTACATGCGATGAAAGAACGGAGTTGGAGAAGGAATCGGAGCTTCAGGTGACCAAACAACAAAATCGGAGAAGAAATCAAAGGTTGTTGGCTGATTATAGGGTTGGGATCGACGGCTGGTTTTTAGGGTGAAATGAAGTTGACGGCTAATCGTTGCGTTAAATAGAGAGCGGAGGAGCATTAGGTTAGACAATGATGCATTTGAGATACAATGTAATATCAATAAGATATGTGAATTAGATATGAATGAAACGGCTGATATTTATGTTAAACGACATATACCCCGCTTATATTTACTCTCTTTTTTTTCTTGGAAAAGAAATATTGTAGCTCACTAGAGGAGGATCTAGAACAACCTTATTCTTGTTGTTTAACACAAAACCAAGTGCGGAATCCTTGAGTATGTGCAAATCAAGCCCAAGAACACACAAACACAAGAAAAAAATAAGATAGAAGCAAAATATTTTTGGCTTTTATAAAGTTTATATTAAAACACACCTAAAATCTTTTTGGTATTTTTGAATATTTCAAATGTAACGACGGAAAGCAGTAAATAAATATTTATAGACATGCAGAAACGGAGAAAAATAAATAAATTTCTACATACATTCTTTTTGCGAGTTTCGAGGGTAAGATAATCACGTCAAAACACACTTGTTGTTCAATTAGTTAACCTTTAGATAAGCATCCTATAGTGAATTATCGCTATTGTTTTTCCACTTAAACTCAACAGTCAGATGTAATCATATGACTTGGGGTTACATTAAGGTATGATTTATACTTACCGACATGTGTTCATCCACTCACTACTCATTCCTGTATCAAGGTATGCACGAGAGTTCATCTTGGTGAGTATTCCATTTATCATCTGTTTTTAACGTATATGATGTGAGATACTCACTTATTTGAGAATGAACACAAGCCCTATGTTACAAAATCACTTATTAATGAGGAACTTGATATTCAGATGCATGTAGGGCACGAGAGCAAGTCCATAAACAAGTTAGTACTATCGTACCGACAAAGAGACGAACTTGACTCTCGAAGTTCTAGACTTGCGACCCTGTTGTTTTTGGTAAAAGAAACAACCATGATACCTAGATGATAAACAACATAAAGACCACATATCTCAAAACCTCGGCAATCTATCAAACAAAATTTCAGTGCCAAGACCATACCAATGTGCGGTTCCCACATGTTCTTTAGTCGATTAAGTTTATATCACCCTTCACACTTTAAAATGATTGTGAGCCTACTGATACATCTTATATAGAGCTTGTTGGGATTGAACCCTAACAGACGAACAGATAATGTAAAGCCAAAACCGGATCCCATCAGTGGACTCTTAATAAGCAGCAGTTTACTCTAATCTCTCCCCTTGACAGTGGTTATCTAACAGCTGATGGATCTTAAGTGCTGCTCAACTACAACAACTGATAAACCAAACTCTGATGATTATCTGACAACTGCTGAAGACAAACTCTGTTGCTCTATCTACTATTGTTTCCTAAGTACTGCTGAAGACTCAAGCACTGCCCTCTCAAAGACTAATCACCTTTGAAGAAAGCACTGAAGACTCAACATTTGTGCTAAGGCTACAACAGTGGAACGTGAAGCAGTAGTTTCCTTATGTTTTGTACTTTAGTGATTATCAGATGTTACTTAACAGTAGTTTGTGTAGAACAGTATTTATAGTTTTTTAGGTCGTTAGATGTGACTATCATGGTGATGTTAGCTCAAGCATATCAGTAGTTTGGTTTGCCTATAAGTATGACAGTACACTGTCCTGTTACACTTGATTGTGTTGAGTGAGTTTTTCTCCTCAATTCATCCTTTCATCTTGTGCAACCAACTGTGGTGTATCAGGCTGAGGGGGAGTTTAGATTGTAAGCCTGCATTGTAATCTTTTGCTTTTATGTAAATCATTTGACTATATGAAAAGCAATTGTTTATCAATCTATACTTTCCTTTGTTTGTGTTTACAAAGTTTGCTACTCATTTCCGCTGCACTTACATCATTTCATATGTTCTTATTATTCATTTTATGCAAACAAACACAATCATGATAGCCTCAGATCCCAACAATTGGTATCAGAGCTTGGACAGTCAAATTCGATCTAACAATCAATTTGACATAGCAGTTCAGCTCAAAAGTCATTGATACTAAAGGTTGGTTGCATAAAGTTGAAAAACAGAGTAACGAGAAAATCATGATCAAAATGGTTATTCAAAAACTCTGTAAATCAACCAAGATGTCATATGACACACAAATTTCAAGCAACAAGTGTTATCATGCATATGTCACTCATAGTTTTCAAGAGCTTTAAAATATCTGATAAATTATGGGATCGTTCGATGTTTCAAAATTGATTTCAATTGTTGTTTCGATATTTGTGATGTTTTCAATAAACACTAATGTATGTACCTCAGATCAGCAAAACTCGTGTTCATCTAAAACACATGCATACTGCTGACATTGAAAAGAGGGAGATAAAACTTTAGTCAAAATCTCTCATGTGCTCAATGGCAGGTTGAGTACCTTCAAAAGGACCAAATCAACCTTGTCTAAAACACATTGAGAAAATAAGGTGTCAAAACAGTCCTAATCATAGGTAATGTGAGATCTGAAATAAAACATGCTCAAACTTGGTCAGATTTCTCAAAACATTGCTTCAAAGTGATTATGGACAAAGTATGTTCAAAATATAATCTCCTAGTGAGTATTTCTGAACATATGAATAAAAAGGGTAAAAAGGGAATAGGGAAATAAAAAATCTCAAAGTGTGGCTATCTCAAATCTTTTGAAATCAAAAGAAAAGAGTATTAGCATAAAACACTTTTGAGGATAAAGTTAGGTCATCAGTGGTCATCATGCAACTGTGTGCATTCATCAATGCAGAAATTGTTCTGGTAACAATGGCATCTCCAGTGATTGTGCTTAAAAGGAATTTTCAATCAATTAACAATAAAATGACCCAAACAATGGTCAGAATAACTTGAGAATAATTTGATCATTTACTTGAAAATTGTCGGATCCTTTTGATTATCTTCAAAACATCCTTTATATTTTTTAAGGTGTTTTCCTCTAAATAAAACCAGATATGTCATATTTTTTTAAGGATATATTTTGTTCTTTTACTCATTTTTGATAGTAAAAGTTCATCTTTGGTCTGGATGTAATTGCCTTATTTTTTGTGTGTAATTACTATCCCTAAATCTGGTCAAAAGGAAATGACATACATATCAAGGTCATGTTAAGCTCAAGTTTGGTAGAAACAGGTAAAAAATTGATTGCAAATTAGTTCCTATCTACTAAGACACTCATGATCTAGTTCAAGTAATTTGAAGCAAAATGAGTTGTTTAGTAGTAAAAAGGACTCATCATCTGGATACTAAACCACTGTCTCAAATAATAGACAGATGGCAAAACCTTGAACAAAATTTCTGAAGATAAATGCTGACAATTTAATCTTGATATTATACATCTAAAATGTGTATTGTTAAGAATAGCATTTCTGGTACTCAATAGATGATAGACAAGGAATTGTGCTTGTAGGTCCCTCTCGGAGGATCGAGAACAAACCTAAACCTTGTTATACTAACCCACTAGCGAGTGCGGAATCCAAGCTAGCAAGCAAACCGGGATGAGACAAGTATAAACACAAACACACAAGGGTTTCACCGATTAACACAACTTGTATTAATGCAAATGAAGGTTTCGGTTACAAGCACAATGTTTACAAATCTAACTTGCAAACTCTCAAAGTGTGTGTGTGTGAGTTTTTGGACAGAATGCTCTCAATGAACTCTCTATCTCTCGGGTGTGAATCTGTCTAAGTGTCTAATGAACTCAACACACTGCATGGGTATTTATACCCAGCCCATGATGTCATGTCCGAAGGATTCGATAGATGGTCCGAAGGATCATCTATCGATGACAGGTCAATCGAAGGATCAGTATGGACCTCGAAAGATCAACTTTCGAGGTCTATCATTCGAAGCCTATCTTTCGATGCCATCGAAGGATCTCCAATATCCTTCGATTGGCTATCCTTCGACACAGAACATCTTTCAACATCTTTCAACTGTTGTCCAAGTCAAACCGGAGGATGGTTGACTTGGTCAACTTACAATACTAAACAGGACATCGTTTACATCGTGACCGGTTGCAGACAAAGTACAGACACAAGTGCACCAACAAACTCCCCCTTGGCTGTAGCTTTGTCTTGATCTTCTATAATTGTAGACTCGTCTCGAACTTCGATGGTCTTTGGTCTTCGAGTTCCCAAAACTCTGATGTCCTTTCATGTCTTCATTGTCGGAGGATCTTCAAAGTCTCCACGTCTTGAAAGCAGAGAGTGTATCAACAAACTACCCGTATCATGTAGGAAGTGTGTTAACAAACTCCCCCTTAACATAAGCTCCCCCTTGAGTTATGCTCGTGAAATACTTTAACTTTATGGAGTGAGATCCTTGTGGTGTTGATGATGGCCAGCGGCAACTCGATCATCTTCATCATTTGAGTGCCTTCATGAAGTGTCTTCATTCCAAAGCTTTGTCATAGACCATGTTCTCCTAGCCTTTAGAATCTGCACATGCAAGAAATCTAAACGCGTAATGAGAACAACTGCTTGGAATATAGTTAATCATAAACAAGTGACACACGTATGACCATGTCACAATCAAACGCCGTCCGACAGTTTGAAAGTTTAATAAATCTATCATTTTCAATTTCTAACTTTCAAAACATGCAAATTTCGACCGTTTATGAAGATTTAGTCAATTCGGTTTTCGTTCAGGTTTCAGGCAACGAAGACTCGAGTTCCAACATCGTACGATCGAAAATAAAGAAGAAATAAAATCTTTTTGATATTTTTGAATTTTTCAAATGAAAAGACTGAAAGCAGTAAATAAATATATACAGACATTCTTTTTGCGAGTTTCGAGGGTAAGAGAATCATATCAGTGTACGGTCATGCCAAAACGCTCTTGTTGTTCAGTTAGTTAACATTAAGATAAGCATCCTATAACAATTATCGGTATTGTTGTCCACTTAAGCTCAACTTATCAGATGTAATCATGATTAGAAGATACGTTAATGTATGATTTATACTTATCGACCGGTGTTCATCCACATCACGACACATTCCCGTATCAAGGTATGCACGAGGGTTCATCTTACCGGTGAGTATACCGATTATCATCTGTTTGACCGTATATGATGTGAGATTCTCACTTATTTGATTTGAAAACAAGCCCTTTGTGATAGAATCACTTATTAATGAGGAACTTGATTTTCATATGCATGAGGGCACAGGAGCAAGTCCGTGAACAGGTCAGTACTTCCGTACAGCAGAGAGACGAACTTGACTCCCGGATAAATGTGATATTTTATCACTTATTTGATATGGACATGTGATTGTTTATCACTTATTGAGGTCGAATGCAGTATGCAATATGTACACGTATGTATAGTATCATGGAAGATCTTAGACTTAGTCTATTTATAGAAGCAACCATGATACCCAGATGATAAGCAGCATAAAGACCGAATATCTCAGAACCTCGGCAATCTATCAAACGAAATTTCGGTACCAAGACCATATGCCAATGAATGGTTCCCACCTGATCTTCAGTCGGTTTAAGATTTATATCACCCTGCACACTTTAAAATGATTGTGAGCCTACCAATACATCTTATATAGAGCTGCTTATCGTTTTTCATTTAAGATTTAAAGAGGCTTGGATAGACCACTGATGTACTATCACTTTCTCTTTTGCTCGCCAGGAAACTCATTTTTGATTTTCTATTGTTTTTGTGTTTTTGAAATTTTTCGATGTTTTTGGATTTTCAGATTTTTGGATTTACTCCCCCTAAAATCAATAAACTAAGACAAATTTAAAAACACAAAGTATTTACAAAAATGATTTTCCGCTGTTGGTTTTACTCTTGCTTGACCTTAATGCCGTTTACCAATAATAAAAAGTCAAATCTTGATTTGTCAAACGCTTTGGTAAATAAGTCGGCACGTTGGTCATCGGTGTGGACCTTAACAACATCGATTAATCTTTTCTCAAAGCAATCACGTATGAAGTGATATTTGATTTCGATGTGTTTGGTCTTTGAATGCTGCACAGGATTTCTAGTGATATCTAAGGCAGCAGAATTATCAACGTAAATAGGAGTAGTTAGGAATTCAAAACCGTAGTCCCGCAATTGTTGTTGGATCCAAAGAACTTGGGAGCAACAACTTGAGGCCGCAATGTATTCAGATTCGCATGTTGATGTAGCGACACACGTCTGCTTCTTGCACTGCCATGTGACTAGGCGATTTCCTAAAAACTGACATCCAGCCGTTGTGGATTTGCCGTCGATTTTGCATCCGCCAAAATCAGAATCACTGAATGCTACCAATTCGAAGTTATTATCCCTAGGGTACCACAGACCGGTGTCCGGGTAAGCCTTCAAATAACGAAAAATCCTTTTAACAGCTGCAAGGTGTGAGGCCTTCGGATTAACTTGATATCTGGCAAGCAGGCACGTTGGGAACATTATGTCTGGCCTTGATGCTGTGAGGTACATAAGGGAGCCGATCATTGCGCGATAGTTGGAGGGGCTAACAGCTTCACCCTTCAAGTCTGGAGTAATTCCGTGATTAGTTGGCAATGGGGTACCAATGGGCGTTGCATCAGACATCTGAAATCAGTTCAAGATGTCACCAACATATTTAGTCTGATGGATGAATATCCCAGACTCCGTTTGTTGCACTTGAAGGCCCAAGAAGAAAGTCATTTCCCCCATAGCACTCATCTCGAATTTATCCTGCATGATGCGCTCGAATTCCCTACACAAAACATCATTAGTAGAACAAAAAATAATATCATCAACATATACCTGTACCAGAAGAAGATCTCCATCTTGTTCTTTGATGAAAAGAGTACAGTCGATAAGACCCCGTCGAAAACCGTTCTCCAGCAGATAATGTGATAAGGTTGCATACCAAGCTCGCGGTGCTTGATGAAGACCATAGAGAGCTTTGTTGAGCAACCAAACCCGATCGGGATGGATAGGATCTTCAAAACCTGGAGGCTGTTCGACATATACCTCTTCTTCAACCACACAATATGAAAATGCACTTTTCACGTCCATTTGAGAAACCTTGAATCCTTTGAAGGACGCATAGGCTAGAAAGATTCGAATTGCTTCGAGACGTGCCACTGGTGCATACACTTCGTTGTAGTCGATGCCTTCTATCTGACGAAAACCTTGAACGACTAAACGCGCTTTGTTCCGGATAACAACTCCGCGGTCATCCTTTTTGCATTTGAAAACCCAACGGGTACCAATCTTTTTGTATCCAGGAGGTTTCTCTACCAGTTTCCAGACACCCAGCTTCTGGAACTGCTGCAATTCTTCCTGCATGGCTTCCACCCATGAGTTATCTTTCAAGGCTTCTTTCCAAGTTCTTGGCTCTTCCTGTGAGACATAACACGCGAAAGACCAATCGTTTTGTTGCCCGGATTCTCTAATGGCTGCATACAGGCCTGCGTTGTTGTTGTTTCGCAACATGTTTCTTGTTTGAATGCCACTCTGCACATTTCCAATGATGTTTTCTTGAGGATGGGTATTATGAATCCTTGTTTCAGGATTATCACGAACTGGAATATTGATACCCAGGTTGTTGAGATTAAGATCAACAACCAAATCAAGGCCCGGAATTGACGAAGAGGATGATGCAGTAGCTTCTGCTGTTCTGTGGGCATCCACTGGAGGAGTACCCTCTGAAGTACCATGAACTGCTGTTGTAGGAGCTTCTTGATCTGCATCTAGAAATTCATCATCCTCTGAAGATTCGTTCAACTTGGTTGCATCATGAAAATCCTCATTGTTGAGAGTGTTGTTATTCACCGAAGTAGATGGTTCTTGATTGACAAGAATTGGACGAACCACCGGTGAAACTGTTGCATTGTCACTCTCGAAAAACATCCTAGCCGCAGCATTTTCTTCAACGGCTTATACATTGATCGAATTGAAAAAGTCATCGTACTCAAACATCCAAGGTTGACCAGGACATTTGACTGGCAAGGTGTGCCTTTGTACTCTGACCTCAGACCATTCCTCGACCCTTTTTGTCTCTAGATTCCAGACACGTAAGTTTGGGGTGGCATACCCAAGAAAATATCCATCAATTGCTCTTGCCCCAAACTTTCCATTAGGATCGATCATTGTGCAAGGAGCTCCAAACGGTTCAGGATAAGACAGGTCTGGTTTCCGTTTGTTGATAAGCTCAAAGCAGGTCTTGTTGTGTCTTTTGACTGTAAGGACTCTGTTCAGTGTATAGCATGCAGAGGCCACAGCTTCAGTCCAAAATGGAATGGGTAACTGCGACTCTACCAACATTGTCCTAGCAGTCTCGATCAATGTGCGGTTCTTATGTTCAGCGACGCCATTTTGTTGTGGAGTATAAGCTGCACTAAACTCATGAAGAATCCCTTTTTCAGTGCAAAACTCCGCCATGGCATGATTTTTGAATTCAGTACCATTGTCGCTACGTATCCGCCTAACCTTTAGTTTGAACAAATTCTCAATCTGAACGATCAAGTTTTTGATAATTCCAAAGGTTTCACTCTTGTGTGCCATGAACGCGACCCAAGAAAATCTTGAATAATCATCAGTAATGACGAGACAATATTGATCACCCCGAATACTTTTGTGTTTGACAGGACCGAACAAATCCATGTGCAAACGTTCAAGGGGAACTGCCACCGTGTTGATCTTCTTTGTAGGGTGCTTTTTCCTTGTTTGTTTACCCTTTTGGCACGAAACACAGACGTCTTGAAGATGGAAATTTTTGAGAGGAACACCATTCACCAGTTCATTTGAAACCAAATGATTCATTTTGCGCAAGTGAATGTGACCCATACGTCTATGCCAAGAGATGGTGTCTTTTTCTGTGGCTTTGGAAACGAAACATGTTGCTTGTGCAGACGTAGTAATAGCCTGGCTCATGTCAAGGACGTACAAATCATTTATCCTTGGAGCCGACAAGAGAATCCATTCTTTTGGAATTTTGAAGCCGGGTTTCAGCACATAACATCCATTAGCATCAAAGTGTACTGAGAATTGCTTGTCACAAATTTGAGAAACACTAAGAAGATTGTGATCAAGTTGTTGCACGAAATTGATCTTGTCAAAGCTGACAACCCCGTTAGATATCATTCCTTCACCCGTTATGTGTCCACCTTTATCTCTAGCAAAAGCAACATAACCGCCTCTAATAGATTTTACGTCGTAAAGAAGCTTCATGTCGCCTGTCATGTGCCTGGATGCCCCACTATCAACAATCCAGTGACTACTGATAGTTCCTCCTGGAACACCCTGCACATGAACTCAAATGATTAGTTGGAGATGGGGACCCAAGCCATTGTGGTCTTGGTTCTTCCATTTTCATCAATAACAATAACCTCTTGTCTTTGATGATTGGTGAATTGTGATGGTCCCCCTGATTTAACAACCGTTTTTGGTTTCCAAGTCTGTTTGGTTTCACCAGTGTTATTCTTTAAAATTTTAACTTCTTTGTTGCTTGAAGTTTTTGGGTTAACTGGTTTTACAAGAACAGATTGTTTTTGAACCACATCGGTTTTAATTGCTTTTTCAATCTTTTTGACCTGTTGGCGTTTCTGTTTCTTTTCCCTTTCTCTTACAAGGCGGGGATCTTGTTTTGCAGAAACAGATTGCCTACGGTCAGTTTTGTCACGGGAAACATCAACTTTTCTTTTTGCTTATGAAGATATGGGCAATTTCTAATAATATGCCCAATGGTTCCACACTCAAAACATGATCTTCGTTCAACAAACCCCGAAGTATCATGTGATCGTCTAGCCGATGATGTTGAACTTTGTGAACCCGAGGTACTAGGCTTTGAACAGCTTGGTTCATTTCTTTTCTCGACAATAGCTTTCTTGACAAAATCTAAGTTAGATTGATTTTCAAACTTTTCAATTTTATCTGTTCCCGTCGATTTCACAAAGTTAACATTTTTCTTCTTCTTCTGATTCGGCTTCCTTTGGGCTTGAGCCGGTGATTTACCTTTGGGCTTGGTGTGATTTTGCTGTTTTGGCATTGTTGGTAATTTCTTGTTGCCAAATTGCTTTCGGATTTCGGCTTTTGGGATAGGAGGACACTGTGTAACTGTAACCTTAGGTCCTGCCTTTCCCAAGAACTTACTCGTCGAATTTTCAAAAACTTTACTGATTAAAGATTGATTAACGTTTTTAATCGGAAAGTCTTTGTCTGAATAAATTGTATCATCACCAACCAGAGTGTACAGCAAATTCACACTCTCCGACTCTTTCTCAGACACGGGCTCGATTGCAACAGTCTTAGCGGGTTTTGCTGGAGGATCACATAGAATGTAATTCTCAAGAGGTATGTCCTCATCCTTAACCACCGCATCAGACTTTGCTGTGACAGCATCGTCAGATTCATCATCAGAAGAATCAGCATCCTCAATGACAGGAGGATCCTGATTCAGTTCAGCAGAAGACACACTCGTATCTGCTGATACATCTGAATCTGAGGATACTTCTTTTTGGTATCCGAGCCCTGCAGCAAACTCTTTCACATCTAGAGGCACAGAAGGTTCAAAGAACACACTGTCCTCCTCATCTGGCATGGCATCATAATTGTGTCTAACTGGTGGTGGACACTTCTTGTAGCCTATGCATGTGACATCTCTCTTTTCTTTCTGAACGTCAATGATGTGATCTAACACATAGCTAGAGCTCAAATAACTGTCTAGCTTGAGTTGGATTGCATCACTTTCGGTTTTCACACAAGCCATCTCTTTTTGCATTGTCTCAAGACGAGAGATATACAAATTAATGTCCGTTTGTTTTCTGGAAACCATTTTTGTCAATTCAGTTTTATCCTTCTTTAATGTCTCAATCATCGACTTAAATTCTTTTTCATGGTTTTCATAAAACATGTTGGCTTCTGTGCATTTTGAGAGATCCACAGTCAATTTCTGATTGTGGATGAATGTCACATCAAATTTCTCTTGCAAAGCCTCATGCTTGCTTTGCAATTCACACCACTCAGTAGACAAAGAACCATGTTTGTCTTGCAAGTCAAACAAACTAGCTTGTAAAGCATCATGTTTGGCTTGCAACTCAGACATGTTTCCCTCTAAATCAGCACATTTAGCATGCAAACTATCACAGTTAACACAAATAGCAGTAGTGGGTTCATCGACACATACCTGACTTGATGAACTGCCGACATTAGCCATAAAGGCTGAATGGAGAGAAGAAGAAGTAAAAGCAGCTTGATCCACCAGAATAGATCTTCTTTGATTGTCTGCTGCAGCTTCCTCCAAAAGTTCATCAATATCTGCATCAATTGCGGCATTTGATGTCTCACCCACATGATCATCACCAGAATTGGATGATTCTTCATCAACGCTCCTGCTGTACCTAGAAGAGTCTTCATCTTCAGACGATTCATCACCATTGGCAGAAGATTCTCCACCACTGGTATGAACTAACTCCTTCACAACTTGAGCAAAACATGCTGTTCCATCAGGTGCATCACTACCCAACTGGATTGACCAGTCACAACCTTCATCCACCTGAACTGCAAGTGCCCGGTTGGTTTGGTTGTTGACAGGCACCAAAGTACGCTCATTGTTTCTGTTTTGCTGGTTGCCTTGGTTTCTGAAGGGGTTTTGATTCCCGTGCTGGGCTGGCTTTGTACATTCTCTCTTAAAGTGACCCCGTTCACCACAGTTGAAGCACTTCACTGCCTGTTTATCGAACCCATACTTGGTGTCTCGCTTACTTTCCAAGCTGGTTCTGCCAGTACTTTCCATCCAATCCTTTGCTCTTCTCACAGCACTCGCAAAGGCCCACTTGATATCCATCAGATCCATCTCTTCTTTATCAATCTGCCGATAATCTTCTTGTGTCAGATTAATGTTGCCAATCTGACCTTCTATTAACCCGCAGTACGCGCTCACTACAGTGTTAAGTAGCTCCATGTGTTCCTTAGCTACCTCTACATTGACTTTGGAGAAGCTGGAAGTATCAAGCTGTACTGTATTTGGCTTTGATTGTTGACCAGTAGATGAAGTTCCTCCATAACATGCACGTTGTGTTTGAGCAGGAGGAGGAGGAGGTGGCTGTATTGGATTTCCATACATGTCTGTGGTTGGAGGAGGCTTAACAGAAACTTGCACTGGATTGCCATACATATCAGTGCTTGTGACAAATGCTGTCTGCAGTGGAGCATGTTGGCTGCTTGGCACAATGGCTCTTGAAGAAGAAGAACTTGTAGTTCCATAATACATTTCTGGATTCTGCGGAACTGGAACTCTCTTAGCTTTCAAGGTTTCTTTTTGATCCTTGTTCTCCAACAACTGCACGAAGTCGTTGATATTTGTAGTCGCCATAACCCCATTATACTTTAAAATCTCCAGAAAACTGTTCCATTTGGGTGGCAATGCATCAGCAAACTTCTTCACAACTTCTGTCTGAGTTGTTGTCACACCAAAATTGTTCAACTCAGTAAGCAAATGATAAAATCTGCTTGTCATATCTCCCAAGGACTCTTTATCCAAGCATGCAAAACCGTCAAATTCCTTCTTGAGCAAATCATGACGCAATTGACGTGTTGCCTCATTTCCTACTCCTCTGGTTTTTAAACCGTCCCACAACTTCTTGGTAGTCTTAAAGCTGACAAACTGATGATAGATGTCTTTGCTTAACGCCTGAGTGAGAATGGCGTACGCTTTCTTCTCCAGATCGTATGTTTTCTTCTGATCCTCTGGAAGATCTGCAAATGTGGCAGTTGAAGAAGCAGCAACCTCGATGGCTTGATCAAAATCTGTGGTGAAACGTATCCACAGCTCTGTATTCTGACCCAGAACATATGTACGACAACGATCAGCCCAACCCGGATATTCATTTAAATGCATCAGCTTCGGAGGTCGATTCAAACTTCCTGTTTCGCTTTCGCTTAAGAGAATACTTTGAATGCTTGGAGTTTGATTTGATACCAACGCCCACTGATTTCCCTGAGAAGATGTCGATACCGGAGACTCGGCCCATGAAGGCGATAGACTTGTAGACGTGTACTTTCCACTGTCTGGCGCCGGTGTACCCCACCATGAGGGAGTGGAACCAGAACTTGTATATTTACCGCTGTCGGGGGCCGGATTCCACCAATTCGGATTCATAATTGATAAGCAAAATAAATGCTAAGTGAATAATCCGAAAGATAACACAGCCGAAGGATCCTGTTCGAAAGATCTGAAATCACAGAAACTTGTTAGCAATAAACTGACCACAATCGAAAGATCAACTCTTGTTCGAAGGATCAACAGTACTCGAAGGATTACTGTTGAATCTCGAACAATGATTTCGAAAGATTCAAGAACTCGAAGGATTCCCCTTTTGAAAGATCCTTATCTTTCGAGCTAAATCCTTATCTTTCGGACACCTGTCTTTCGAAAAGATTCCTTTATCGAAAGATATGTTTCAGACTTCAAAGGATGGGTCGAAGGATGGTAATCTTTCGAGCCTTCCTTGATCGAAAGATGGTCTTTCGATGTCGAAAGATATCTTTCGAGACCTTCTGACACACTGACGCTGATGTGACAGGTTGGAGAAAAGGTGATGGGTAGGTAAGGTCAACTTTCGGCAATGGGGATGTGCAGATTGTACTTTCCCACCAACTTTGAAAAGTTTACCAAAAATGGAGAACCTTATCCTAATACCAGTCACCGGAAGTTTAACCGGAATTTTTCGCCAGAAAACACAAACACACTTAAAAACAAGTTTTCAAGTTACCCAACCCAACCTTGAACACTCCCGAAGGTTTAGAAACCGTTTTTCAGTTTAAAAGTGCAAGAAAAACCACAAAAACGGGTGCTAAACCAAGTGTCCAAACACACCAAAAACTTGAACAAACCCGGTTTTAAACAAGGTAAAGAGCCAAGCTCTGATACCACTTGTAGGTCCCTCTCGGAGGATCGAGAACAAACCTAAACCTTGTTATACTTACCCACTAGCGAGTGCGGAATCCAAGCTAGCAAGCAAACCGGGATGAGACAAGTATAAACACAAACACACAAGGGTTTCACCGATTAACACAACTTGTATTAATGCAAATGAAGGTTTCGGTTACAAGCACAATGTTTACAAATCTAACTTGCAAACTCTCAAAGTGTGTGTGTGTGAGTTTTTGGACAGAATGCTCTCAATGAACTCTCTATCTCTCGGGTGTGAATCTGTCTAAGTGTCTAATGAACTCAACACACTGCATGGGTATTTATACCCAGCCCACGATGTGATGTCCGAAGGATTCGATAGATGGTCCGAAGGATCATCTATCGATGACAGGTCAATCGAAGGATCAGTATGGACCTCGAAAGATCACCTTTCGAGGTCTATCATTCGAAGCCTATCTTTCGATGCCATCGAAGGATCTCCAATATCCTTCGATTGGCTATCCTTCGACACAGAACATCTTTCAACATCTTTCAACTGTTGTCCAAGTCAAACCGGAGAATGGTTGACTTGGTCAACTTACAATACTAAACAGGACATCGTTTACATCGTGACCAGTTGCAGACAAAGTACAGACACAAGTGCACCAACAGTGCTTTTACAAGAACAAATCAATATCTACATCTAAACCAACAGATGCTAAAATTAGTTATCAAAAGTCGAAACAACCACTATTTGTGCATGTTCAAACAGCTGTCACAAAACAGCTGAACCAAACATCTGTCAAAAGAGATGTTCAGGTTACTGATGCACCCCCTGCCAATCAGTTCAGAAAAGGCAAGGAAAAACAGTCTTACCAAAGGATTCCCCATGTTTTTGAGGTCTACAAAAAGCCCTCTAAACCCAGAATGAATAGGCATCCTTTTGGGTACCAGCAGGTGATTGGGCAAGACCCCCAACAGTGGTTAGCAAGAAACACTACTAAAACTGTCCAAACCCCTGACTTAACCACTGTCCATCACACTGCATCCATACCAGACACTGTTGAGACTCCATCCAAAGCCCTATTGGCATTGGAGTCCTTAATGAACTAATCCTTTTACTTCATGTGCAGGGAGCTTCTGCATGCTTTGATAGTCTTTGGTATGTAGATAGTGGAGGCTCCAGGCACATGACAGGATGTAAAGCCCTCCTCAAAGACTTTAAAATCCATGGTGGGGGTGATATATCCTTTGGAAATAATAGTAAAGGGAAGGTTCTGGGGTCTGGAACAGTGCAATCTGGCAATGTAAAATTTGAAAATGTCAATCTAATAGACAATCTAAAATTCAACCTTCTGAGTGTATCTCAAATGAGTGACAAAGGGTTTGGGTCATTCTTCACAAAAGATTGTTGTAGGATTGTTGGACCAGAAATGGTCAAAAAGATTGAAGCAATAATAAAAAATGGTCAAACTAAACTTGTTGCTCAAAGAAGTGGCAATGTTTATGTTGTTGACATGTCAAAAGAGTGTCCCAGAGCTGATGCCTGCCTGTTCTCAGCTGCCTCTAACAAAGAGACAGAGCTTTGGCACAGAAGACTGGGGCACACAAATCTTAAGACAATAACAAAAATTTCAAAAATTGGTTTGGTGAGAGGCCTACCACAAAAATTGTTTTCATGTCCTGAACATTGCATTTCCTGTTTAAAAGGAAAACAGCATAAAAGTTCCTACAAGTCCATTGAAGAGTCCAAAACAACCCAGGGTTTGCAAATGCTACACATGGATTTGTTTGGCCCAGTTCAAGTCATGAGCCTCAAAAAGAAAAGATATTGTTTAGTTATAGTTGATGACTTTTCTTGGTTTACATGGACTTTCTTTTTGCACTCTAAAGATGAAACTGCAGGCATTTTGCAAGACTTTGTGACACAGGTTGAAAAGCAATTTGACCTTCCAATGAAAAGCTTTAGGAGTGACAATGGCACATAATTTAAAAATAGGGAGTTGGATGCCTTCTGTGTGAAGAAAGGGATTGTAAGGCAGTACAACATCCCTAGAACACCAGAGCAAAATGGGGTTGTTGAAAGAAAGAACAGAACTTTGATTGAGGCTGCCAGAACCATGCTTGAAGATTCAGGTTTGTCATTAACTTTCTGGGCAGAGGCAGTAAACACTGCTTGCTATGTCCAGAACAGAGTTTTAATGAACCCCAGGCACAAAAAGACTGCCTATGAAATTCTGTATAAAATCAAACCACTAATCTCATACTTCAAGGTGTTTGGCTGCCCATGCTTTATTTTTACCTTAAAAGATTCCATTTTAAAATTTGCAGCCAAAATTGATTATGGTTATTTTCTGGGATACTCAACCACTGCCAAGGCCTACAAAGTGTTCAATGCGCGGACCAAGGTAGTGGAGGAGACTTTGGATGTAAAGTTCAATGAACTTTCATAATTGAAAATCCCAGCAAATCCTGCTGATCTGTTTGATCTTGAAAAATTCACTTTTGAAAATACTGCTGTCAAGACTAACAGTGCAGGTCCATCAGAGGATACAACACCAGACTATGGGTATGAATTCATCATCCCTCAAAGGTCTGCCACAAAGGGAAAAGCACCAGCTGTTCAAAACAACTGCCAGTTCAAAACAACTGCCAAAGCTCAACCACTGCTACCTCAACAGTTGTTGACCAAAGTAGCCCATCTACCACTGCTTCCACATCCTCAACTACTGCTGACAAAAGTCCTCAAACAGTGGATAAAAGTCAGCAGTGGTCCACTTCATTACCACCCATTCCACCACCTTTTGAAGCCACTGATGGGTCATCAAAGTTTCCAGCAATGGTTAGCTCAGATGCTACACATTTGCAGCCTTCACCAACAAATGCCATCATACCATACCAAGGAGATTTAATCTTCTTGAGATCTCATCCACCTGATCAAATCATTGGCAACATCAATGAAGGGGTGCTCACAAGAACCCAAACCCAAAACATTTGTCTTTTTGCTGGTTTTCTATCACTCCATCAGCCAGTCAAGTACCAAGAGGCACTAAAAGACAACAGCTGGGTAGAAGCTATGAAAGAAGAGCTCCAACAGTTCAAAAGACAACAAGTATGGGAGCTTGTACCACTGCCAAAAGAGGTTAGTCCCATTGGCACAAAGTGGGTCTTCAAGAACAAAACAGATGAAAGGGGCATTGTTGTCAAGAACAAAGCCAGGCTTGTGGTTCAAGGTTACAGACAGGAAGAGGGGATTGATTATGATGAAACATTCGCCCCTGTTGCAAGATTGGAAGCTAACAAAAGTGCTGTTACAGACAGGAAGAGGGGATTGATTATGCTGTCAACCACAACATGAAGGTGTTTCAGATGGATATCAAAAGTGCTTTCCTCTATGGTACATTGCAAGAAGAGGTATATGTATGTCAGCCTCCAGGTTTTGAGGATCCATTTTATCCTGATCATGTCTACAGGCTAAACAAAGCTTTGTATGGCCTGAAACAAGCACCAAGGGCCTAGTATGAAACTCTTTCCAACTTTCTTCTCTCAAATGGTTTCAAAAGAGGTACCATTGATAAAACACTATTTCTAAAATGGAGAGGGAAAGATTTAATGATTGTCCAAATTTATGTGGATGACATTATTTTTGGAAGCACATGTACCAAAATGTGTGAAGAGTTTAGAGAACTCATGACACCTGAGTTTGAAATGAGTGCAATGGGTGAGCTGCAATGCTTTCTTGGTCTCCAAGTACAGCAATTGCAAAATGGAACTTTCATTCATCAAAGCAAATATGCTAAAGAACTTTTAACCATTTTTGATATGAATGATTGTAAACCACGCAGCACACCCATGGCAACAAATAAGCTTGTCATGTCTGATGAAAAATACGAGCTGATTGACCAAACACTTTATAGAAGCATGATTGGGTCTTTATTGTACCTAACTGCTTCTAGGCCAGACATCATGTTTGCAACATCTGTCTGTGCAAGAAGTCAATCAGCTCCCAGAAAATCAAATCTCATTGCTGTAAAAAGGATTCTCAGATACATAAAAAGTGCTCCCACACTTGGTATCTGGTATCCAGCTAATGGGAATATCAGCTAATGGGAATATCAAGCTTTCAGGTTTTTCAGACAGTGACTTTGCTGGATGTTACACCACAAGGAAGTCCACTTCAGGAGGGTGCTAGTTTCTAGGTGATTGCTTAGTTTCTTGGCAAAGCAAAAAGCAGGCAGCAATTTCAACATCCACTGCTGAGGCTGAATACATTGCTGCTGCAAGCTGTACAGCCCAACTCCCGTGGCTTCAAAATCAGTTACTGGATTTTGGTATCACTGCCTTAAAGACACCACTCATGCTGGACAGCCAGGCAGCAGAAAATATCATCAAAAATCTAGTTTCCCACTCTACCACAAAACACATCGACATCAGACATCACTTTGTGAGGGATTGCTATGAAAAAGGTTTGATTTCTCTGCATCATGTCCCAACCAAAGACCAGCTAGCAGATGTGCTCACAAAAGCACTTGATACAACCACTTTTGAAAGTCTGGTCTCTAGGATTGGGATGTTGAACATGGAATAACAAGCAAAATCTTGTTTTTCCATGAATAAAAGCAACAAAATGTTTTCAGAAAATCAAAAATCCATCCTTAAAAATAGCTAAAAATGAAAATTTTCATTAAAATCCTTAAAAGTCTGCCATAACCACTGATTGTTCAAAAGTCTGCTTTACTACAACAACAGCCGCCCACTGCTGAAAGGCAACCTCTGTTCTTTCATTTCTTGATAACCACTGTTGTTCAGAAGAAGTGTCTTATCCACTGATATGCTATCCACTGGTAGTGAAAATCATCCACTGTTTTCTTTCCACTGCTTTCATCCGTTGCTTTCATCAAAAGTATTGTCCTTCATTTTCACCAGTGGTTGTCACGTGGGCAGTACATAGCAGTCAGACCTTTTGTAACGGCTGCCACGTCAGCATTCACTCTCTCTCCTATAACATCCCCACTCACCATCCAAACAGGGTTTTACTGTCGAATTGAATTCTTAAAAATTATCTTCTCAAAGCAGTTTTTCTTCTCATCTTTCACAAAATTTCTTCGATCGTTCGTTTCAAAAATGACAAAATCGAAGTCCTCTGCAAAACCCACATCAAAATCTTCGAAAACAGCCTCTAAAAAGGCAATCTCCACTGAAATTCCATTTAAAAAATCTTACAATCTCCTGGGTCTTCTCACAAAACCAGGATCCACCGATGTTTTCGATCCCATTATCACCATCATGGCAAAATCAAAGTACAAAACTTTGCTCACCGCCGACGCACCAATCTATCTGGCGACCCAAAGGGAGTTTTGGAAGAATGCAACCCTTGAAAAACAAGAAGACATTGCAACTGCAATCAAATCTTCCATAAAGGGTAAAGCTGTCAACATTACACCACAATCCATCTCCGAAGTCTTTTAACTCGATGACCAGGCAGGTAAAACTTCCTTCACTAAAAACGAGTTTCACATTGACTTCATTGAAAGAGGGTATGAAGCCACAATGATGACGAAACTAACCTTAGAAAAAGGTTATATTCCTCCTGCACCAAGATTTCTATTTCATACCCTCCTACTATGTGTTTCAAACAAAACCACTTCTTTTAATGAGATCCCTATAAAGATTCAAAATATGGGATATGCAATTCTTCAAGAAGAAAATTATAACTATTCTCGGAAATCTTTAAAGATTTGGTTAATAATTTTGAAAGCAAATCATTCTTATTATTTCCAAGGTTTTTAAGCTATTATTTTCAAAAGAAATTCAGTAAGGATGATTTGGCTTTAATAAACCAAGGTGAAATAACTGAAATAAGCAGCCTAACATCTGAAACATTTTCAAGAATGTTAGCACCTTGCAAAACACAAGCAGGGGTACCTGAGCAGACTTTAGCAGCTACCACTGCTCCTCAGGTATCTGCTGCTGAGCCTACTGCTCTAGGTGATCAAAGCAGCAGAACAACTGTTTTGAAACCCACACCTACCAAACCCAAAAGGCCATCCAAAAAGAAAAATCAAAAACCCTCCAACCAATCAAACAGGCAACCCTGGAGGATGAGATACCAGAGTTAATGCTCGTGACAACACAAATGTCATAAGAAACCACTACTGCTTCTTCCTCACAGCAGTTGGTACAAAATATCTCAACCCATAACCATAACTCCTCCTGCTTCTTCACAAAAAGAACAGGTTGTACACAAAGGGCCACCACATCATGATGCTCTGGATACACTCGTCTCCATCATCCACAGCTCAATGCCCGAAGCAAATCCGATTCCTACACCTACCATCACATCCTCAATTCCACCAAAAACACAACTGCTGTTGGATGCAATTGACCACAAAAGCACCCCTAAAAGGTTAACAAACCAGGAGTGGAGGTCGCCTAAAACTCAATTGATCTATACCTTTTGCACCTCGGTCATTTCGATTAAAGGTTACTCTTGTTATTTCCTACTTATTTGCACGTGATCTAAGTAATTTCATTCCACAGGTAATAGATCAGTATTGTAACATGTATTTCCCCTTGATTGATTAAAAATAAAACATGAAAAGTTTGAAATGAGGGACATAAACTCACAGTTTTGTGTTCCGTAGAGTCGTATTAATGTAACGCGAGCGTCCGTGTATGTGTATAACCTACAAGTGTGCTAATACTATTAGAAACATAGGTCTTACTGGACCTCGTACAAGTTATTCATCTTGAATTCTCGGTATGTATTCATTGGTTATTTTAGAATAACTTTAATTGCGTTCCGTAGAGTCGTATTAATGTAACGCGAGCGTCCGTGTATGTGTATAACCTACAAGTGTGCTAATACTATCAGAAACTTAGGTCTTACTGGACCTCGTACAAGTTGTTCATCTTGAATTCTCGGTATGTATTCATTGGTTATTTTAGAATAACTTTAATGTTATCATTTGTTCGTAGTTTGTTTATTTAATTGTCGTTCATGTATATATATATATATATATATATGTATTATCATTGGGCCTGGTCCATGTCTTTGTGTCACTAGGCTTAGCCCGTGTCCTTATATCATTGAGCCTAGCCCATATCTTTGTATCATTGGGCCTAGCCCATGTCTTTATATATTTGGGCCTAGCCCACGTCTTTGTATTATGGGCTTAACCCATGTCTTTTGTATCATTGGGTCTAACCCTTGTGTCTTGTATCATTGGGCCTAGCCCATGTCCTTATTGTAATTGGGCCTTGCCCATGCATTTATGTAATTGGGCTTAGCCCATCTTGATTTTTATGAGCCCATTTTGTTTATAATCTTACACTTGGGAATATTTACTAAGTATGGATTTTTAACTATGCTCATATATTAATTTTAGGCTTGTCATAGTCGTTTAATATATATATTTTTGTATCGAAAATCGTCCAAGTGTCGTAGTAGCTTCTCGTGATGGCGATATGCTCGTTTGTCTTCGGTGGACGATATATCTTCCTTTATATACCGAATAATTTATATGTTTTATTTGTCGGTTGAAATTTATTTTATTTCTTAGGAAATATTTTTTTATAAGTCCGTCCGTTGTCCGAATTGTCCGCTCGTCCGATTATGGTTTAAGGATATAGTATAATTAAGGTTTATACATATTTCCAATGTCTTAGCATTTCCTTGCTATTTTGTGGATATTAGTGTACATGTATATACGTAACATATTATCCTTTTTTTTAGTTATCATCCTACATACTATATATATATATATATATATATATATAGGGGATGGATCATGAGAAAACTAGTTTAAATGAGAAAACCAAAAAACTAACTAAAAAACCTAAAAAAAAACCTAAAAGAATACCATTTTTTTTTTACATTTTTTTAAAGAGAAATCGCTACTTTTTATGTATGGAAAAAATTTTCAAAAAAAAAAAAAGTTTTGTTGTAATGCACATGTGCACTAATACGGAAAGCCTAAACCACTTAACCCACCCCCGACCGACACCCCCCAAAAACCTAAACCCCCCACACCCCACCCCCAAAAACCTAAATTCACCCTCCCACCAAAAGCCTAACCCCCCCCCCCCACCCCCAAAAACCTAAACCCCCCACCCCCAAAAACCTAAAACTAAACCTAAACATAAACCGGAGAAAAACCCCCCACTCCACCCCCCCCCCCCAAAAAAAAAAAAAAAAAAAACCTAAACCCCCCTCCCCCACCCCCCAAAAACCTAAACCCCCCACCCCACCCCCACCCCCCGAAAACCTAAAACTAAACCCTAAACATAAACCCGAAAAAAACCTAAACGCCCCACCCCACCCCACCCCACCCCCCCCCCCCCAAAAAAAAAAAAAAAAAAAAACACCTAAACCCCCTCCCCCTCCCCCTCTCCCACACCCAAAACCCTAATCCTAAGCCTAAACCTCCAAAAAAACTAACCCTAAAACTAAACTATACTCAAAAAGCTAATTTTAAGCATGTAGTGCAATTGTAGTACATGTTATATTGCACATGTGCACTACTATAATAATAGTGTTGAAAATAAGACGACACCATAAATCTTTTTTTATGTCATAAAAAATATGCTCGAATATACTTGAATGAAAGATAAGAAAATTTGTGATCTTATGGTGCCATTTTTGTTTTAAAATGATAACGTATGGAGAAATGGGAAATGTTTGAAAAGTTATATATATTTTTTTTTCCAATTTTACCTCTCCTTCGTTAAAAGTTCCCCCTCCTTCATTAAAAGTCTCCCTCTCCCTCTTTTTTATTGGATTTTAGTTAGTTATCTAGTTTTCTAATTTATATTTAGTTTTCTCATGATCCTCTCCATATATATATATATATATATATATATATATATATATATATATATATATATATATATATATATATATATATATATAGGGTCAAGATTTAGAGAGAACGGTGAAAAGTGTGAGAACGGTGAGAACGATTTTGGTGGTGAGATGTGCCATTGATGTTAAATTACACTAAGTGACAATATTGTCAAAAAGCCCACTCAGTTAAAACGACATAAAACACTAATTCAGAAAACGCCATGAAAAAATACCCAGTTAAGTTAAAACGGCATAAAACACTCATAAGCTATTTTTTAGCTATAATTTAGAACAGCTAAAAAAAAAAACCCATTTTTTAGCCGGCTCACAGTTAAAAACACCATAAAAACTATTTTTTGAGCTATAATTTACAACAGCTCAAAAAAATCATTTTTTTAGCTAGCTCCCAATTCAAACGCATAACAAAAAAAGCTATTTTTTGAGCTATAAATTACAACAGCTCAATAAAACCATTTTTTGAGCCAGCTCCCGTTAAAACGTCATACAAAAAAAGCTATTTTTTTAGCTATAATTTACAACAGCTCAAAAAACCATTTTTTGAGCCATCCGCCTAAAGTAATATTTTTTGAGCTCAGAAAAATCATTTGTAAAACGCCATGAAAAAACTCAGTTGGAAACACCATAAAACACACAGTTCAGAAAAACGGCATGAAAATACCTAGTTAAAACGCCATAAAAACACATAGTTCAGAAAAATGCCATGAAAATAACTAGTCTAAAACGCCATAAAACACCCACTTTAGAAAAAACGCCATAAAATCCAGTTAATTTTTTTTTTCGAAAAGTATATCAATAGTATACTTGTTGGAAAGTTAAAAAACGCTGAGTTTTATGGTGTAATTTTTTTGAAAAATAATCACGTATAAAAAAGTTATTGTCGTTTAAATATGATGGGGAAAAATGACATGTGATTAGCATGTGTACCTTTGTTTGGATCTTCCTATTTTACCACATCTGGTAGTTCCAAGACCCCTATTATTTACAAAAATGTCACCGCATCAATCTCAGCCACAAACCACTAAGATCTTGTGGCTGAGAATCGTTCTCATGGTTCCCACACTTTCCTGTTATATATATATATATATATATATATATATATATATATATATATATATATATATATATATATATATATATATATATATATATTTATAAGTTTCCATTTTAACTTATGAAAATTACCATAAGTACTTAGGAGATTAACACTTAAACTTTTCACCAAAAAGTTTGCCTAATCATGATTAAGATCCCTGGTGGTGTTTTAGAAAATTTCTCCATAGTTTCACCTAAGGTGTATTTCCAAATTTTAAAAACGTATTTAAACTTCCTTTCAATTTCCCAAATCATCATCATTTATCAAGTTCATCAAAATTCATTTCTCAAGTAATAAGCACATAACGTAACTTCAACGTTTCTTGAGCTTTCATACATGTATTTTTCTAAGACTTTTGAAGTAACAAAACTTTATGTTCATCTTTTAATGAACTCTTTTTATACAACTTGATAATACATATTTGTATATTTTATAATCTCTAAAAATTTCATGACTTTCAGGTATCAAAATGTCAGGACTTTTTGTGTACAACTTTATAACCATTTTAATATCACTTGTTTTATATAAAAATCAAGTTAACTAGTTCTTTGAAATCAAGTTTCAAGTCTATTAAAGCCCATAAATTTCAAGTATGAATAATATATGTGAAGCTCATGAACATTTTGAAGGAGATGATCTTGTGTGATTTAAACATATACTTGTTTAAATCACATTTTCAAGCCTCATGGCAAGATAATCATACTTATGAAATACTACATCAAATAACAACAAGAACATAATCTATATCATACTTTTATCTTTACATCTTCTTGATTAGTGTATGGTTTTAAGATGATTTCTTTTATGATGTTCAAGATGAAGTTTACTTGTACTTTTATAAATGACAAGATATGATAACTAAAAAAAGTTTAGAATCCTTACTACTAGCACAAAGGCTAGGGATGATCCAATATGAAAAAGATGAAGAAGAACAAGAAGATTGAAGCTCCAAATGATGAGAAATAGGCTCCTACAATGCTTACTTGGTTGCAATACTTTTAGATCATCATAGTATGGATTTGTGAGGATTATTTTGTGAGCTTGAGAAGATGAAAATGGTGGTGTAAAGAGGGTTAGGGTTTGTAATGTTGGTGACCCTCACATTGGTCCCGCCAAAGAGGGAGTCAGTGATCACCATCCACAAATTAGCGAGTGTGGATCGGTTGGGATTCCTAATCTCTTTAGTGTAAAGTGCAACAATTGTCTCTAGGTATATAGTTAGAGATCTAAATAAAATGGCGAGGGAACATCTGATATGTCTTGTGATCCAAACGAAAAATAACTTGAACGAATGGGTGGTCTGGCGTCCATCTCCTCCAGTTGAATAGCTAGCCAAGGCATCGACAACTAGTTCGCGAAATAGCAGCTGGAATGCAGATCAAACAACCGATCCCATGGGGTATCATGTACGATGAGATCCCGAATTCTATCAACCTCGCTAACCTCTTCTGCCATGTCCAACAATGTATATCCTACGTAGCTTCTGACATCGGTCAAAAGCATCGGTATGCTCCTCAAACTTGAAGTACAGGTGCCCGTGAAGAGGGTCAACCAAAGACCTTCTGCTCTTATGCCCCTTCCCCCGACCAGCCAGTCCCACATCTATATCCAAATCGAATGAATCGGGTAATTTAACTTCATATTTATTAACATTAATATTAAAATAAACTAATTAATATTTAAAAGAAAATAAATTAAATTGAAATTTTAAAATTAATTATATTTTAAAAAAAGGTTAATTTATTTTTGAATTTTATAAAAAATAATTATAATTAATACACTTTTTAAATTTCTAAACCTTTTAGATATTTTGATCAATTAATAATAAGTAATAGACTTTTTAATTTACAAACTTTTTAAATAATTTTAATTTATATATTAACTAGACATTTAAGAAAAACCATAGGGTATATATACGTGGCGTATATGGAGGCCATGTCATCATCAATTTAAAACAGGAGCCTATACAATACATATAATACACATCATATAGTTCATCCCATTTTGAGAAAGTTTGAAATTAAAATAATAAAAAAAACCAACCCCAAATCATACAATTTAACAGATAAAATTTTATACAAAATACATTTTCAAGATCACGGGTTAAAATAACTAACCATTTTGCGGGACAAAAACGAGAAACGGGCCGGTTGATTTGTCTGTTCCTGAGTGTGTGTTTCTTTGTTTGTTTGATTTTTGGGTCGTATGGGGATATACAACTCGTATAGGTCTTTACGTTTTATATAGGGGTTCATCTGTGGCTGATATGCATCAACCTTACCTCATAAGAAGCCCTTATACGACTCGTAAGAACTTATACGAGTCGTATAATGGTTTACTATTTTTTACTTAATTTTATAATTAATATAAATTTTATACATTTAACTTTTATCCATTAAATTTTGTACATTAAAACAATTATAATTAACATACATTTAAATTTTTATAAATTACATAAAACTAGTGTTTAACCTCCGCGTTGCGGGTGCAGGGATCGAAAAATTACATATACATTTACACATTAACCTAGAAAAGATACAGTGGGTCCAGATTAGAATTCATTAGCACCCTACACCACTGTATGCAAGGCTCGTAGTTATTATACCAAAGTTATGCTTCGGTGTCAATTCTCTCTTACAAATCTTCGATTTGCTATTAAAAAGGTGAAAATTATGTGGGGGAAGATGCACGGAATCAGACATGAACGTCGTCAAGGTTACGTATATAGCTCTTAACAAAGGTATTGACAAAATTTGATTCTCTCTTACACACTTCATGGTGTTATTTTGATGTCTATTAGATCTCATAATAAATTTGATTTTTATGCTACAACTAAATACATATGCCACTACGAGAGTAGTATACATGGGCGGATCTATAACCCCCACAAAACACCAATTAAAAGGTCCAAAAAACAACCAACGGTACAACAAACATCTACATAACCAGTGGCGGAACTTGAAAGAAATCTGTGGGGCTGAACTCTCAAAATCCAAATCAATGGGCCCTAACTCTGTAAAATCCAATATTTTACACTACACATTTTTTTCCATAAACGTAACACTTCGATCAATCAGTGGGGGCCGAGGCACCCAGGCGACCAAAAACCTCCACCACTGTACATAACTTAAAAACTAAATCAATAATTAATGGTTCAAGTTCAAGCTCATCCCACCACCATGCAAAGAAGCTTGATCACTTTACAGAAGTACACAAACCTAGAGCTATTCATTGAGATGAAAATCACAGAACTTGACTTGTTGTAGGTATCCTGAATATCAAAATAAAAATAAAGAAAATGAGAAATCATGAGATATTCCCTTTTTTTATATTCTATGTTGGTACCAAGTAACAGCTTCATAAAATGTGTTCCTAAACTAGGAGTTTGTGTTTTTATCTAGTAAGGTACTTTTACGGCTTTACATAGAAATCAAGTAGAAAGGCGTGTTATAGAAAAGGCATCAAAATTTCTAATAGAAGACAACACGAATCTTCATTCGGGCATTTCTCCTGCTTGTCGGGCTCCGATTTCTTGTAGAAAGCTTGATCCACAAGTGGTGTGTACTCCGATGCTTGAGCAGGTGATGCTGGATTTTCATCTAGCGGTGCTGATACCCTAAGAGTACATGAGTTGTTGACCACCACATAAGGGTTGTACACCACAAATGAGACTAGGGTCAAAAAACCGAGGTTTTGATACTTGTGGAGTAGGTTGTTGAGTTAAACAAGAACAGGAACAGCCGGATATATTGGGTCAGCAATGTTATCACCAGCTACTGCTTGTGCATCCAAAACATGCGAGCTAATCCCAAGTATTAGAAGTTATAGTGTTACTAGGGTCCACGTCCAAGGTCAGCTTACCGTAAGAAAAGTTAATCTTGACAAGCTTAGGATCACTAGTGTCAGGACAAACCCCAAAACCAATAACAATATCAGAGGACCAATCTTCAACATGAGGCCCATGATTGTATGGAGGCAGCTTTCCTCTGCATGTCAGGCTCATTTTGTAAAGTTTGTTCAATACAATTGTTTCAACATTCTGAGCATCTCCCTCAGTTTCTTGAACATTCCGGGGAGTTAAAGGTAGTCTAGTCCACTTAAAGATTGAACACAAACCAAAAGGCTTGCAGCTTTGTCAAATTCTACTTGTGTTTTTGTCATCCAAGCCTTTGATTGCAAAATGAATCCCTCCACCATAAAAACAGCTATGTAGTTGTGTGAAACTAATGATCGCCGACTGTCACAGTCAGTGGCGGACCCAGAAATTTTTTGTTGGGGGTGCGGATGAGATGTTCAACCATATTTCCAAAGGCTAGGTCCGCCCATGGTCACTGTTATCATCACAAGTTGCATAGTACATAACCCTCTTTATGAATTGAGACCTAAAAATTTTTGGAATAGCGACATATGATCATGGACCTGTTATAAACATGAATGATAACACTTACATTTTCGTTTACAAAAACACAAATGTTGATTAGGTACTATAACATCTCAAATGGCTCAAAAATATCAAAGCACTATTAAACAAGTATATGTTGTTAATTTGTTAGATCTAGAACTCTATCAAGTATACAAAACTGAATTTAGACATTTAACGCAAAGATTTGAAAAACAACAATTGCAAGTAGAGATACCTCAGAAACCAAAACATCAACCAAAAGGTGAGTGGAAAGCTAATGATTGACTGATTAAGCTCTGCCGTGGTGGAAGAAGGACGGTTGGCGGTCTTGCTAGTGGTCATTTATTATTGTGCAAGAAGTTTTGTTGTGGGGCGTCTAGGATTTTGACAATACAAAATGGAGAGGATAGCATGATAAAGTAAGAAAAACTTAAAAATAATATATACATCACATAACACACATAACATATACTAATAACATCCAAAATAATCTTTAAGACTAATGAATCACAAGATACACATACAGTATTACTTAAAAATAGAAAAATTACTAATTAATTGCCATTATTAATCTATAAAAAGGACAATATTATCACCCATTAGTTGAATTTTGTACTACATCACCCATTAGTTGATTAATGTACTATGTACACATCATGCTACACACATAGCATATACTAATAACATCTAAAACAATCTTTAAGATTAGGATCACAAGATACATATACAAAATTACTTAAAAAGAAAAGAAATTACTAATTAAAAAGAAATAATAATCTATAAACAAAACTCCATTATAATATACATTAGAAGATCAAACGTATATCTTACTGATACAACACACATAACATAAACTATATTATATTTCCTTTAAAGAAATTAAAATCACACAGTAACATGAATATTATTAAAGCTTCCATAAAAAATGTAAAATCACACAGATTCAGTATACATCAACCAAAACTTGTAACATTCGTAAGCAATGACAGTAAAAAATCATTCAAAATTTAGGTTCGTCATACTTTAAGATAATCACAAACAGTATTTGACACATTCTTTTTCACTGTTTATAAATCATCAAAAATTAACTGCTACATAAATTACATATCTACAAATATAAAAAAAGATTAAATTTGTGGCTTACCCTACGAAATCGGCTTAAACGGTAGTAGAAGATGAAATTGTTGGGAGAAATGTAACAATGAAGGCACAAGTAAATGATAAGAGCAAAAAGAGAGTCGAAATCCCAAGAGTTGAAAGAAAACTGAAAAAAGAGAAAGGTTTTTTAATGGGAATATCGAGTATGAAAAACATACGAAAAAACACAGAAAGAGAAAAATCGGAGCTTACATGCGAAGAAAGAAAGTTGACGGCTAATTGTTACGTTATATAGAGAGCGGAGGAGCATTAGGTTAGACAGTGATGCATTTGAGATACAATGGAACATCAATAAGATATGTGAATTAGATATGAATGAAACGGCTGATATTTATGTTAAACGACATATACCCTCGCTTATATTTACTTTCACTTTTTTTCTTGGAACGGAAATATTGTAGGTCCCTAGAGGAGGATCTAGAACAACCTTATCCTTGTTGTTTAACACAAAACCAAGTGCGGAATCCTTGATTATGTGCAAATCAAGTCCAAGAACACACAAACACAAGAACGCTTTCACTGTTTAAAGCTCAAAGTGTATTTCAACAGTGTTTTGTTTCAAGGAAATACAAGAATCTCTATCTCTACAGAAAGTATGCTCTCTTGAAATGAAACAGGGGAAGATCTCTAGTATTTATACTCATACCATAGATTCACAACGAAACATATTGTAACAACCCGCATTTTTGGTTGTTCCCTTTTTATTGTCATTTCATTCATAGACGCTTGTACTCCGAGATTCGATTAATGCCAATGGGTTGAACTATATCTTAAACGCATTCTACATCGCTTATTTATCGCAGTTATCGCATTTAAAAGCTTACTATTTAGACGTTCATCGCAACGCAAACACGAAACACATATTTAAGTATATTGTTTGTATTAATTGTGTGTGTACATGTTTAACGTGTTATATGTGTTGATTACATCGCTCAAAACTCTCAAACGCTACTCGCACCACTCGATTGATCTTGCTAAAACGCAACGCCACACTTAACATCTCGCTAAAATACTTAAAGTACCCATGCTAACTAACGCAACAAAACATGCCACACAAGCACCGTAACAACCAGCACCTTCGTGCTTGTTACTCTCGACACACTCATTACGCCTTGCACCAGAGATTCAGATCATAATGTAACTATATCGCTTACAACGCTATTTCGCATACCTTCACACGCTATATAGCACATCACAACGCATACACTAACACTAACGATGACATCGCGTGAATAATTAAGTCGCTCCCATCGATCGTCGTGAAGCAACGCAATCACGCTGACGACGACATCGCTTGAGTACTTAAGCGGTTCCCATCGATTGTCGTAAAGCGTCGCAACGGAATGCAGACTCAAGCGCAATTACTTATGTTATGACCTGTTATATATATAATAATAATAAGAAGAACAAAAGGTCTTGAGACGATTAAAACACGCATGCGCAACTCAATCAATCTCACTTAACACGACGCTACTTATATGGCTAAAACGCTTAACGTGTCCACAATACTAAACGCAACAAAAACACGTGGAACGAAACGAAAGTCGGAAAACCAACTCACTAATCCGATCTCCGTCCGGATGACCATCCGTCCGGATGACCATCAGATCGGAGGGCCATCTGATGAGGGCCATCCGATCCAACGGATGTCCGACCCACGTAACTCCCCACCGCTTTTTTTCCTTTCACCTATAAATACCCCACTTGTCATATCAACTATTCGTTGATGTGATAGCCTCATCCGACCAGCACGCTCCCAAGCAGGATAATTGCAGGCTATCCCGAAATCAAGCTAGGAAGCCTAGAAACTCACAATAAATCTAGGTTGGCGGATTTGTATTGTTTGAGAGAACATGAAGATAGGTATGACTGTTTATTGATGTATTGTTTATTAGTATGGGATAATGAACGCTATAAATATCATCACTAAATAGCTGTTATCAAATCTCTTGAGCAATCTGATTCGCCTAGTGTCGCGCCCCGATGATTCCTCCATCGGTTGGGGTGTGACAAGCACCCTAGACGCGAAACTGAAGTCTTTTACACCAGACTTGGCCCCTTCGAACGAAGCCAGCAACTTCGTACGAAGGCAGCCGGCTTCGAACCAGGGTGCCAGCCTTCCTCTATAAATACCTAGCCATTCTTGTCTCATTCTAACTTGCTGCTATTCATTCCAAAACGCTGCCGAATTGTTGTCCAACTGTTTTCAAGTAAGATTTATCATTTTTACATGTTACACAACGTTTCCCGCTACGTTTTTACACGAGTTTATCTCCGATTTCAACAAAACTTCTTCATTTTCATCAAAACTCCTCTATTTTCATTCAAACTTCGTCTTTTCATCTCAACTTCTTTATTTCCATAAAAATCTTCACTCTTTTTACAAAAAATCTTCATCTATTTCATCAAATCTTCTTGTTTTACAACGGGTCTACACTTTACTGAGTGTATTGGGCCTAGTTTCTGCTTCCCAGGTTAGAAATCTATAGATTTCACACACACCAAGTGTTAGATCTAAGTAAAAATGCCTTTAAAACCCTTTTAAACTTGATTTTTACACAAAACAGACAAAACCGACACGTATTTCGTTCACTGGATAGTCGGATGAAGTGGTGTCGCAACCGTCATGAATAGGACTCGAAAACATGTCCGATTCAAACGAGAACACAGCTCCAAATGCCAAGAAAAGCCACAAATGCGAGCTGGACTATTCTGTGCGAAGGTTGGCTTTGTACAAAGGCACTGACTACACACATCACCGCCCAATTCTCACCCGTGACTTAAGGCAGGAGGGATGAACACTTGAGTTTCCGAAGACAGACGAGAAGCACACTCGATTTTGGACAACGGAAGAAGACCCCCCCTTCGCACGAAGGCACGCCTTCCTACAAAGCCTCTGTTTCCCACCCGACACTTCGATTTCGACTGTTCTTTGGAGGACTTATGCTTTTGTTCCCGTACACAGGCTGATCCGGCGCTCCCTTCAATCCATTTCAGATCGTGTTTACTTGCTAGACACGCACTATGAGTATACCTGAAGCCTTTCGCTTAACGTACTTATACATTCTCTATCAAAAATACAACACATAAAAGCTTTATAAACGCTAGGCGCACTCGCATGATATACGTGATTAGTTGAATAGTTGTTGCTATGCTACACAGTGATGACTTGCCCTACCGCGCTTAGCAACGATATTATTATAGTTTAGACTCAGCACCTGTTTATTCAGGAGTTGTTAAGGTTCACATACTTTACTTCACTTGTTCGCTTTGGTGAACCTGTGTCGCGCATACTCTACTCGCAGTCATGTGGTTAGCTTGTATCATTGTTTATAACTTACTTGATTCGCCTATTACATGTTACATGTTGGTGATACGTAAATGCTTTTGTACGATATGTATGCTAAACTTGTGTCCTCACCTTTACATTATTGTTTTGACTTTATTTTAACGTATGCGACAAGTTGATGACTGTTTGGTGCAAAAGGGATAGGAAGACTAGAAACCCACAATAAAATCTATGTTGTCGGATTGGATTATGTTTAACAGACTTGAAATCTGTATGACTTTTTGTGGAATATTTGTTTGATAGTATGGGATATTAAACTTGTTAAATATTGTCGCTAAATTAGTCGTTATGGATTCTCTTGAGCAATCTGGTTCGCCTAGTGTCGCACCCTGATGATTCCGCCATCGGTTGGGGTGTGACACATATCTCCCCAAACAACCAAACACTAAGTAACAAATAAAGACATAATGAAATATGTCCCATAGTCATCGAAACAAAGTGAATTAGGGAGAACTTATCGAAACAGAATGATGAACATCAAAATACACATTGTAGTGTCTATATCGATAAGTTAAATCCTATAAATGCCTTTTTCGATTGCCACTTAGTTTCCCTGTTTCGATATACATTATCTACAAATCACCTTTTCATTGGTATTTAGATGACATGTCCATGGCATTTCTATTTCAATTTACTATTGATGATGTCATTATGACGTCATAATGATGTCATCAATATTTAGATGGATCGAACTGAACTGAACTGAACCAAGCCACATCCACACAAAACTGCATCAACAAAGTCCCCTTTGGATGTTCCTAGTGATGGTTCATTCTTCACGCTGTAGGATCTTCAAATGTCTTCACGTGTCATAATCAAGAGTTGCATCAACAAGCTACCCCTTGAATGTTGCTCGTGAATCTTTGATCTTCAAAGCTTCAGATCCTTGTGGTGTTGATGAGTGGTTAGCTGCAACTTAATCATTTTAATCCTCTGATTGCATCCATGTCGTGTCTTCACTTTACAGTCATCTGACACATTCTCTTTGCCTTTAGCTGGTGTGGATCTCACATCTTCACACACAACAGAGCTAAACACATAACGAGAACAACCGCTAGGACATAATCAACCTTAGAAAATTTTCATCCAAAAACCTCACTAAGAGTTGATTTTAAACAGTATAAGCATACGACACACATGAGACCAAATCTCAATCAACTACCAACCGACAATATTTTGAAAGTTTTAAAATTTGTTCAATTCTAGATCTTTAACTTTCAAAATTTGTTAACTTTGACCGTTTATGAAGATGCAATTGTTTGTTTCAATCAGGATTTGGATGAATGTGATTCGAGTTCCAACACCTGTCAATAAAAAATAAGATAGAAGCAACATCTTTTTGGGCTTTTATAAAGTTTATATTAAAACACACCTAAAATCTTTTTGGTATTTTTGAATTTGAACGACGTAAAGCAGTAAATAAATTTTTATAGACATGCAGAAACAACGGAGGAATATAAATAAATATCTACATACATTATTTTTGCGAGTTTCGAGGGTAAAAGAATCATATCAGTCTACGGTCACGTCAAAACACAATTGTTGTTCAATTAGTTAACATTTAGATAAGCATCCTATAACGATTATTGGTATTGTTTTCCACTTAAACTCAACAATCAGATGTAATCATATGACTTGGGGATACGTTAAGGTATGATTTATACTTACCGACCTCTGTTCATCCACTCACGACACATTACCGTATCAAGATATGCACGAGTTCATCTTACGGGTGATTATACCATTTATCATCTGTTTTTTAATGTATATGATGTGAGATACTCACTTATTTGAGAATGAATACAAGCCCTATGTGATAAAATCACTTATTAATGAGGAAACTATGGCATCAAAGCAAGTCCGTGAACAGGTTAGTACCATCGTACCGACAAAGAGACGAACTTGACCCTCAGATGATAGATGTATTTTAGAATCACTAATTCAGGGGTGAATGTGATATTTTTATCACTTACTGATGGTCGTATGTAGTATGTATTATATACATGTATGTATAGTATGTACACGTATGTATGGTTTCGGTAAAAGAAACAACCATGATACCCAGATAATAAACAGCATAAAGACCACATATCTCAGAACCTCGGCAATCAATCAAACGAAATTTCGATAATAAGACCATATGCCAATGAGCGGTTCCCACTCGGTCTTCGGTCGATTAAGTTTATATCACCCTTCACACTTTAAAATGATTGTGAGCCTACCAATATCTTCTATAGAGCTACTTATCGTTCTTCATTTTAAGTTCAAAGAGGTTTCGACAGACCACTGACTTACTATCATTTTCTCTTTTTCTCGCCAGGAAACTCATTTTTTATTTTTTCTATTGTTTTTGTATTTTTCTGATTTTTGGATTTACTCCCCTTAAAATTAAAAAAGTAAATTTAAACTATTACATAACATCTTTTTGGATTTTCGCATGGAAAAAATTCTTAAAAATGATTTGCCGATGTGGATTAACTCATGTTTTACCTCGATGCCGGCCGTTTACCAAAATTAATTTATTTAGAAGTTATTTATCGAATTTTGGAAAAATGAGTTGGCATGTTGGTAATGAGTGTGGACCAAAACCACATTGACGAGTTTCATGTTGAAAATATCACGCGTAAGGTGATATTCGGGATCAACGTGTCTGGCCAAGGAGTGTTGTACGATATGTTAGTAATTCGTAAAGTAGCTTAAATATGGACAAGGTGGACGATATATATTCCTTTATTTACCGAATAATTTATATGTCTTATTTGTTGGTTGAAAGTTATTTTATTTCTTACGAATATATATTTTTTATAAGTCGGTCCATTGTCCGAATTGTTCGCTCGTCCGATTATTTGTTTAAGGATGTAGTATAAGTAAGGTTTATACATATATCCAATGTCTTAGCATTTCCTTGGTATTTTGTGGATATTAGTTTACATGTATATATGTAACATCTTAAACTTGTTTTCTTACAAGTATTTTCAAGTCATGTTTTTTTGTGTATTACTTTTATTTAGTTAACATCCTACATACTGAATACATATTCTTTGCCATAACAACATATAAACATTGGTGAGTATTCTTTGTATATATATATATATGTTTATGAGATGGTGTTTAACAATCTTAATGACACTTTAATCGCCATTTAATCATGATTAGAATTTTCGAAAATTTCATCATAGTTTCTATAACAACACTCAAAAATACCAAAAAAGAATCATAACCGAGACTCCAAACATGTACAACGAGACTCAGCAAGAGAAACGAGGAAAATCTGGTTTTTACCTCATCGCGCTACGCCACGACACAAGGATATCATCGTGGCGCAACGCGACGCCCTTAAAGTCATCGGAGACACTAGGCAGTCACGTTGCAGGTCTAGGGTTGTGACTAATCACACCTAAGCCCTAGCTATAGTCTTCGCGCTACGCGAAGGTGATAAGGTTTTCTCGTTGTGCAGCACGACGAGATTAAATCCCAGCTATAAATAACGGCATTCAAAATCACTCACTTCTTTTCTTTCTCTCAAAGCTCTCTGCTCAAGTTATAATACCCCAAATGACTTTGAAGCTCTGCCCCGTTGTAAGTGTTTTAACCCCTGATCACTGATTCGATACCCTGTCCAATCGATCTTGAACCCAACAAAGGATGTCAAGGCGCTGGCTGATAAAGGCTATGCTTTGTAAACTATGTTGGGGTTCTGATCTCGTGATGTATTGATAAAGTTGGATTGAGTTATTATACTAACACGCATGCATTGTATATTTTTATTAGGAACTCAGGAAAATCACCAGAAAATATTAAAAATATTATGAGGAAGCGTATAGTAAAACCTATGTTTACAATGTGAGTCATTCTTCCTTTATCACATTTTTTTGTGATACATTTATATTTAAAATTGTTGATCCCAGATAAAGATACCCAAATACTAATATGGCAAGTGATTTCAACAAATAGGAAAATATAGTGTGGAACTATAAATTAAACTTTAAAGAAACAACTTCTAGAAATTTTCAAGTGTATTAAATGACTTTTTAAAAACAAATTTATTGGATATTACCAAATGAAAACTCAAAGAATTCTGGTGACTGGCTTACCAGCTGGTGACTGGCTTCTGCTGATGAAGTTCACCAGATTTCTGACTTCTAGTGATCAGACTTTACCTGATGATAAATACTAGATTTATCATTAGACATTCATCAGAACGGTCTTGTCTGATTGTCTTCTTTATTTTGATCTTTTCCTAATACTTAGTTAAAGATGTATCTTTCTTTTCTTCTTGTCAAGATATCATGTAGGCACCTTTTTAATACTACTCCTTGACTGTATCTTCAACTTATGATCAGGATGATCATCTTTTTCTTCAATATTTACATTTAAAGTTTCATACCAATTCCCCCCTAGGTATTGTAAGAAAAATAAACTACCTCATGACAAGTGAACATAGTTAAGAAAATTTCCCAAACAGTGGTAACAAAGTTTGCAAATCAAACAAAGTACTTCCTGAAACAAATTACATAACAGTAAAATTAAAGACATGTTTTCAAAACAATTTCACACGTTTGTACACATCTCCTGACTTCAATTTTTTCTTGTAGGAGATGTATTTCTTGCAAGTGTCATACACGTCCTTGTACCAGATCCTTGCTTGTATCCACTTATCAATCATCTACTCAATCTCCTGTTTTACTTTTTCTTTGTTTATTCATCTTTTTTCAAGCTCCTCCTGCCTTTTGTTCATGCACTCCTTAATAAAACTTAGTGTTTGGTTTGAGTACTTGCAGATGTCCACACTTCTAAACAGAGCTTTGATCTTTTTAAAATCTTTGTAAACAACACAGTGTTTGTGTCTGTCTTTAATCTTTAGCAGTTCAATGATGTCTCTAGATCTTGCATCATCTTTCAGCTATGAGGGAATTGATGTATCTGGTGCAGTGAGATAGACCTTCTTGTTATGCACATACTCATAGTTGATACACAGATCAAAGTCAGAAAAAGCTATTCTTTCAAATAACTTCATTCCTGCTTTTGATATGTTTGTTAATACTCTTCTAATGAACTGTGTACTGCCTTTTTCCTTTTCATAGTATTCCTTCATAAACAGAATGTCTAAAGGATGCAACTTACAACAAGGTCTCCATCTGTTACTTTCTCTTATGTACCATTTTTCTAAGAAGAGTGTATTTGTTCTGCACATAGGTTCCCCCAGCATCACCAGTTCCAATCTTCTCTTGATCTACTTTCATGATTCTTTTTATTGGATTTGGATTGGTGTAGTGGATGCTCAGTTCACCATTTTCTAGCCTTTCTTCCCATATGCCCCTTCTGTAAGGACTTGGTGGTTTCTCTAGCATATCTTCTTCAGTCCAGTAGTATTCCACCAAATTGTATTGAGGGAATATCATGACATCCCTGTCAATCTCTTGAACCATGACTGTTTGAGTTTCAGAATCTTTCTTTTTACAATCTATAGTTGTCTTGAAAAGTTAGCTTCCTCTTCCCAATTGTTCATGACTTGTTGATTTATTCTTGTACTAATGACACTGCCTCTGGATAAAGTTGGCTTTGGACCAATTTGAGGGATCTTGAGGTTTAAATTAGAGATAACCAAAGGTAAGGTAATGCTAACCTTTTTACCGTTTCTTCTTTTGAGACTGCAGGAGGTGGACCCAGTACAGTGGTTCCAGCTTTAGTGATTGGTAGGACACTTGGTTGTTGTCTGATTGGCTTTGGAATTTCCAGATGAGATGCTTCAACAAGAATTGGCTTCATGATTTCATGAGGGTCAATCCTAGCCAATCTGGAAATGTTGAAATGTATTATCTTCATGAGAGACTGCACTTCACCTACCTGTTTTGTATTGTTGGCAACATTCTCCTGACTAAAGTGTTAAAAAGGGCTAAAAATATACATAAAAATATATCACACCTAACTCATATCATTAACCATTCAATTATAAACAAACATGCAAGGACTAATGCATTGAACAACCGTTGAAAGTATGAGTTGTCACATCATCCCTAACTTGAAAGAAATTTGGTCCTGAAATTTGATAAACAACAGCGGAGAAAAGAAATGAAAAACTAAGATGACTATGGATTTTCCTCAGGTGCCACATCATCCCCAACTTGAAAGGAAATTTCGTCCCGAAATTCACCAATTGTGTCAGACTTAGGTTCAACAATTTTGAACAGTTGAGGATACTTGAGCTTCATCTGATCCTCGCATTCCCATGTGAACTCTGGTCCACGTCTTGAGTTCCAACGAACCCTCACAATTGGGATTTGACTGTGCTTACAAACCTTGACTTCCCGATCCATGATTTCGATAGGTTCCTCAACAAACTACTGCAACTTGTCAACGATTTTAAGTTCTTGGAACGGCACATCAAGTGTTTCATCAGACAAACACTTTTTCAAGTTCGATACATGGAAGACATCGTGAACGTTACCCAACTCATCAGGTAACTCAATCCGATAAGCAACATTGCCGATTGGTTCGAGGAATTTGAATGGTCCAACATAACGTGAGTTGAGCTTGCCGCGCTTCCCAAAGCGCACCACACCCTTCCATGGTGAAACTTTCAACATAACGCAATCGCCTTCAGCGAACTCCAAGGGTTTCCTATGCTTATAAACGTAGCTTTTCTGATGGTCACGCACTGACACCATACGATTTCTAATCTGGACAATCTTTTCAGATGTTTAAAGTACAAATTATGGACCTGTAATCTGGTTGTCACCCACCTCAGCCCAACAAAGAGGAGATCGGCATTTCCGTCCGTACAAAGCCTCGAACGGAGCTTGCTGAATACTGGAATGGTAACTATTGTTGTAGGAGAACTCTACCAAGGGCAAGTGTTTTTCCCAACCTTTACCAAAGTTTATCACACATGCTCACAGCATGTCTTCAAGTGTTTGGATGGTTCGTTCGCTTTGACCATCCGTCTGTGGGTGATAAGCAGTCTTCATGTCAAGACGTGAGTCAAATGACTTGTGCATCGCTTGCCACAAATCAGATATGAAACGCGGATCGCGATCAGAGATGATAGAGGTTGGCACCATGTGCCTAGAAACCACCTCTTTCAAATATATTCAAGCAAGTTGTGAGAACTTATCAGTTTCCTTTATCGCAAGGAGGTGTGCAGATTTCATGAGACGGCCAACGATTACCCAGATGGTATCATTTCCGTTTTGAGTTACAGGTAGCCCCGTAACAAAATCCATGGCGATTTGCTCCCATTTCCACATGGGTATTTCTGGTTGCTGATGCAAACCAGATGGTTTCTGATATTCCACCTCGACCTTCGCACAAGTTAAGCACTTGCTCACATACATCGCTATGTGGGCTTTCATCTTCGGCCACCAATATAAAACCTTTAGGTCCTGATACATCTTATCAGAACCTGGGTGAACAGAGTAGCGAGACTTGTGTGCTTCGTCCATCACAAGTTCTCTAAAGTTTCCGTACAGAGGGACCCATATTCACTCCATGAAGTAGCGAATACCGTCAGATCTATCCACGAGTTGTTTCTCCAAGCCTCGCAGGGCTTTGGCTTTAAGGTTCTCGTCCTTCTGTGACAACCCTCACTAAACCAGGTATCCGTACGACTTAATTAATAATTAATTACTACTTAATTACTTTGCTTACTTGAACTTGTGGATAAAATGCTACTTGAATGTTGATACATGTACATACTTGCATCATAATCTATTTACTGTCACTACATTATTTACATGCTGAACCTTAGTGACAAACATGATGCCTAAAAGCACAGTAGCACTATGAACGGATAACCTATTGAACATGCTGATAAAGCCAGCGTCAGGCAGATATTGCCTCTAAGGCCTGTATGAGCCAGAAATATTTCACTACACCAATAGTGAGTGTGAAGATACAAGGGTTGTAGAACTTCGTCTCTAGGAATAAGTTACAATGACTGGATGTGCCTAAAACGTACACTAAGCACAAAACTCAGCACTTTAATAAACAATTCAGCTTTTAGCTAACTAATAAAGTGCCAAAACATGAGAAAATATTACTAGACACTTTCCAAAGTGTCGGGAATAAGTTGTGTCAGTAAAAATGGTATTAACGACACTTTAAAGCTTTGTTTAACGCTTTAACGGATTACTATCCAACCGAACAACTGGACTATACCCGGAACATGAAAATATTGTTAATAACATTATTTATCTTTTTCTGAGCCAGTTAGGGTCCCTGAATACCCTAACACCCACTGTAATGCACAACACACTACTAACCGGGTTAATCCCTAACTTAACTAACTTATCCAAACTATAACCTAACTAATTAGTTGGAAACTAACCAAGACCCCCCCCCACCCTTAACCAACCGTCCCCAAGAGGGGGACATACCTATGTAGCATATGATCCTTTGGATCATAACCTTAATTTTTCCTATAAGTTCTAACTCTTGCACACAAGATCATTCACTACACACATCACACAAACACTCTTCTCTCTCCCTCTAGAGACTCTCGGCCGAACCACACCACAACCAACCATCCATCTTTCGATTTCTTTCAAGCCATTCCAACATCATTCAAGTGTTAAGGATCACGGATAAGGAGGCTTGGTACATTCGGAAGACGAAGGACCTCACTCTATTGCTTTTATCCTCTCATTTTGCGTCTAGATTCTTCCCTAGCCTCGAGCTAGTAGTAAGTTGCTATAATCACCCTCTCAAACTATTTTGAAGTGGTTAAAATGATTTGTAACGGTTAAAACTCGTAAACATGCAAGTTGAAACATGAAAGTCTACTAAAAACACTAAAAGTGATGGTTAAAAGCTTGTTTTTTGTGTAAATCTTGTAGTATTTGATTTGTGTAGTTATTTAGGCCCGATCTATGTTGTGGTAGCTCGGATCATCGTTTAACCCGGATTGGTCATGATCTTGGATCATGACATAAGGTTGTTTTGGAAGTAACAAGGGTTAAAGGATGAAACTCTACCACACACGAATCATGAACTTGTGTAAAAACACTTTTGCTTGTGAAAAAGTGTTTAAAACTAGTAGATCTACGTATCTACAAGCGGTATTTTCAAAGAACCAAGTATCAAAGAAATTATGTTTTCTAAAGACGAATCTTACACTAAAAAGAATGATTTTTAGAAAACACAAGTGCGTAAACACTTGTGTAGCACAAAGTTTCGACAAAATAACTACTTTTGTAAAAGATGACGAGAAGTTGTAAAGACGGATTTTCTCTAAAAACGAGGTTTTTACGAAATCGGATTTCTTTATATAAAGATCCGCTAAATATAATGGGATTTACATCATAGTTTTGGAAAAACTACAAGTTCATGTAATTTTTGCGATTTACATGTTTATTAACTAGTTTGATGCGCTGAATATTGTTTTGGTTAAATAAGAAAAATGGTTGATTGATTTATAAAATAAAATGATACGCTTGAAAGCGTGGCCACCTCCAGTTACAGAGGAAACTCTGGAGAAATTTTTCTAAAAACCTAACACTTAGAATTACTTTCACTATAAGTGTTAGAAATACTTTTCGACATGTTTTCAAAATGTAAGTTTCGCCGTGACTTTATTTACAAAATATCGGAGGTGGGATTTCACAAAATAAAACGTGATAAATATATTTTTAGTAAATATATTTTTCACAACGTCACTTTTCAATTATTTTGTGAAGTGTATAAATGTTATTGTCAGGGTGAAAATAATATTATCGAATGTTAACGAATCCAAAATAATACGAACGCTTCCACGATAAATATATAAGTTACACCGGTAATTATTATTACCACTCGATCGTTAAAACGTAACTTCCGCAATTTAAAGAAATATTTATGAACGCGTAATTTTGACAAAGTATTATTTTGGGAAGATCATATGTGTTAAAGTATAATATTTTTGAGAAAAATAATTATATTTTGGAGTTAGTAATAAATATATATTAAGTGAGACTTAATAATATATTTCAAAGATATACGAACACACATGTATTAAATCCCCCATCCTTGGGAAGGAAATGAATACCAAGTATATACAGAAAGTAAACACGAAATAGTTGTCTAACTATTTCCCAAAAAAACGTAAACCATAAAGCTAAGGCACGACCGTCCGTCTAATAAAGTTAGTACGTGTAGGTCGTCGCACAGCTGCTTGATCAGGAGTATTACTTGGTAGAGACGCAACACAGTTAGTTCATGTCCCCCTTTTCTCTTAACTGTTTTCAGTTTTACAAACTATGGGGGTGAAATACATGTTACCTTGATTACAAGTACTTTATACATGGTATGGTTAGCGTAAGGAGGTTTACTACTTAGATCCTGTGAGTGGGTAGGGTAACATGAGGCCATTAGTCCTCATGGAAGGATCGAGGGACATGAGTGGTAGATCTATCTGGGTGTAGCGAGCGCAGCCCCAGGCCAAACTAGAAACGGACCTCGGGGTGACTTTGTGCCCAACGCATAAATCCGCTAGGTTTGAGTCTTCCTACTTGCACTTCACACATATCAATGGCCTTGTAAACCATTGGTGATCTCAATTCCCTTATTTGCTACATACCAGGATTTTTATACTTACAAAGGTTTATTTACTCACTTACGCATGAACTCGCTCAACATTATTGTTGATTTTTCAACTTACATGTATTTCAGGGAATTAAAGGATCTGGCGCAGTATGACACGTTTTTCCGCTGCACTAGTTACGAGGTCATCCGGGTTTAGGGAATGTGACTCTTTCGTGGACAAGTCATAGTCTTTAAACTATGTTTATGTCATGTTGATGTTTGTGTATGTTGAACAACGTTTATGTCGTTAGGATGTATTTCCGTTGAGACAATGTTGTGGTATTTAGTTTTTAAAACTTAATTAAATGGATGATCTTGCATGGTTTTACTTCATATAGCTTTGTTATGGTTAAGCTATGGTATTGAGAAGTTACACCAAATTAACCACGCTTCCGCAAAGCCAGGGTGTGACAACTTGGTATCAGAGCTCTGATCATAGCGAACTAGGATTCTTTCTCGAGTCTAGACTATGATCACTAGGGCTCTCACGAAAACATTTTTACTGCATACCACTTAAGTCCAGATCCAAAACCTTTTTATAAACAAATGTTGAGCACATTTTATTTATTATTTTTAGGCTCAGTCTGGGAGGCTGAGGCTCGGTCTTGGAGGCGGAGGCTCGGTCTTGGAGGCCGAGGCTCGATCTAAGAGATCGAGGTAGATGGCTAGTGAGACTAGGAAGAGCAGTCTAAGAGGCTGGGAGAATTTTGACTAGTGAGACTAGGAGTATCAGTCTAGGAGACTGGGAGGCTAGTGGGACTAGGAGAATCATTTGATTGTTTAAGTGGTGACTTATGTGATTATTTGATTGCATGATTGACTGTTTGTGCATATTTGTGTTTATGTTGCAGACACATGGACTCGACCGGCACTGATGATTCAGACACCACAGGCCCTAGACCTATAGTATCAGATGACTTAGAGTCTTCAGAGCACAAGGTTCCCACATCCGACGTTACTAGCACTGACGAGGACGACTTTCAGCCCTTTGCTTTACCTGATGGTGCTGATGAGCTCGCTGATGGCCCTTTGGCCGGGGACCTACCGTTAGTGGAGATCCCTGCTCCCATACCCTTAGCTCTTTATCCTACTTACGATTTGCTTCTCAATGCCGACGATGATGGCGGCGTCGATCTGTATGATGATGAGCCCATAGAGGATGAGGTTCAGGGCGAGGCCCTTCTTGCTGCTGGTGATCTCTTGATGATCGCAGATGCTCCCGCTGAGGAGTCACCTGCTCACTCTCCGGTCCCAGACTCTTTTGAGTCTGTGGCCTCCGCACCTTCACTCACACGGAGCGCACAACACTTTTCACATGGTTCAGATCCTGACCAGGCATCCTCTGTTGCCCCTATTCCTAGCTTTGCTTTCGACCACGATGATGTGGAGGATTCCGATCCTATCTTTCCCCTAGGATTCGACCCCGATCAGGATATAGAGTTTATACCCATGGATCAGCCTATGGAGGATCCAGTCGACCCAGTAGACCCAGTTGATCCCATCGACCCTGTGTTTGATTTTGAGATGGCCTTTGATGATCCCGAGCCTGCCATGGCCCTTGAGCAGGTAGCCGCTCTAAACCCTGCGTTTGAGCATGACCCAGTTCATGCTGACGCACCTATTATTGAGCCTGTGATTGCTGACCCACCTATTGATGATCACCCTGTGGATGCTCCGTTGTTGGAGGGCGATCATGTCATTGCTGCTGATCATGTTGATCCCCCACTTACTGCTGATGCACCTGTTGACCCTCTTGTTTCACCTCACCATGATCCTATGCCTGTTCAGTTTGACCGTGCACTTTTTGAGGCACAGATTGACCCGCGAGATGAGCACGCACAGCGCGGGTGGATTCCTGCTGATGACGAGGTTCCACCCATTCCCCCTCAGATCACTGATACTCGTCACATTGATACCTCCTTTTCATTTCCTCAGTTTACACCTCCAGCTCGACCTGGAGAGGGTTCTTCGGCCCATCCCTTTGGACATGTGCCGACGTCTGTTCCCTTCATGCCACAGTTTTCACCTGTTTTACCCCCTGTTTCTCCATTTCATGTGGCACCTTTTGATCCCACCAGTGAGCCATTCCTTTAGTCGTCACCACCTGTTATGCCACCGACCAACCCCTACCATCCTTTCCACATGGGGTACTCCATAGAGGATGTTTTGATGTCTTTTGTCGCCCAGCACGAGGCTCACACACAGCGCATTCAGGAGCTTGAGAGAGCTCAGCCGTCGCCGTGTCAGTGCCAGGGTCAGACCCACTCTCCTTTGCAGCCCTCTCGACCACTGCCACCAGACTATGCTGCACGCCTCTTTGCACTAGAGCAGCAGGTTGCTTCTTTCTTGCGTACCCAGAGAGCCATGGAGGAGGACTGGCTCCAGTTGCGTCGTTTGTTCTACACTCACTTTCCCCCTCCTCCACCGCCATCTGTATAGAGCTCTTCAGTACCGTATGGGTAGACGCTGGTGAGAATGCGACGACTGTTTTGACTACACAGCATTTTTGGAGACTACATTTTGATTCAGACTTTTGTTGGCATGTATATGGATGTATTTGACACTGATTTGATATAGTTTTTGGACTGGGGTGATGTAGCCCTTAGTCGACTGATGTTGTATGACACTGTGATGTACTTGTACACTTACTATGTAGTCTCGATATATGGGAATCGCAGTATTCTCACCATATTTGATTGCTTATTTATGTTTTGTGACATGGGATGTTGTGTGATTGATATTGATAACATGAGATGTTATGTACTATTACTATTATTATATACGTACGTTTTACTATGGCCTGACCAACGTAAACACATCTTTTAGAAGATGCCGCCGAGACATCAACAACCGCAAATGCCTAACAATCAGGCATAACTCCAGCAAGTCATCGCTGCTGCCATCACGCAATACACCGCCTCTCAAGGAGGGACTAGTGGAAGTAACTCAGACAATACTGGCAACAACAACAATCCACCTCATGGTAATACTAAGTCATTAAGACATACCATGACCTAATTGGATATCTATAGCAAATATGCTAAAATCGTTCATATGTTGTAACGTATGTGCAGGGTGCACCTACAAGCAGTTTTTGGACTGCAAGCCCGTCAACTTTGATGGCACAGGAGGTGTTGTCGCCTTTGTTCGTTGGGCTGAGAAAACTGAATATGTTCTCCGCATGAGCAAATGTGCACTAGACCAGCAAGTCACCTACATTTCGGGGCTATTCTTGGATGGATCCCTATCTTGGTGGAATTTGCAAGTGCAGACACTTGGTGAAGCTGCTGCCTACGCGCTAACCTGTACCGAACTGAAGGAACTTAAGCGCAAAAAGTATTGTTCCCGCGCTGAAATCCAAAGATTGGAAACTGAGTTCCGGCATTTGAAAATGGAAGGTCCAAAGATCGCAGAATACGTTCAGAGGTTTCACGACCTGTCGCATGTGGTACCCTATATGGTCACTCCAGAGTTCAAGCAGATTGAACGTTTCATTTGGGGATTAGCTCCTCAAATCAAAAGCATGGTGACCTCCTCCAAGCCTGCGACAATGACTGAGGCGATTGATTTGAGCGTGGCTCTTACAGAGCAAGCTATTCGCCTGAACAAGTTCGATGATGCTGAGCCTAAGAAGAAAGAGACTTACGTCGAGTCATCAGGAGGTAACAAGCGGATGTTCTCGAACTTCAAGCAAGGCACTAGTAGTGATGTCAAGAAAGGAGAAACAAGCATGTCAGCTCGGGTTACAGCTGGTGATGGAAAGAAAGGAAAAGGATATATGGGCACCCAGCCCAAGTGTAATACCTGCCAACGACACCATTCTGGCCATTGTTCTGTGAAAGTATGTGAAGCATGTGGAAAACCTGGCCACTTGAAGGATTCTTGTTGGGGCATTGTTGGCCAGAGAGGCCAGAGAGGATTCGGAAACAGAAACAACAACCGGGGTGGGAATGGAAATCGCCCACAAGAAAACAATGGTGGAAATAGGAACCGAGGCAATGCGAATCAAGCGGGCACTGTGAATCGTAACCAAAGGAATAATCAAGCTGGAAATGGTGGTGGGAACGGGTAGAGACCCGGATGTTTCATCTGTGGTGATCTTGGGCACTACATGAGGAATTGCCCAGAGTTGAACCAAGCCCGTGGAAGGGTTTTCAACATAGAAGCGAGGGTAGCGCGCCAGGATCCCAATGTCGTTACTCGTACGTTCCCTGTAAACCAACGCTGTGCATCCGTTTTATTTGATGCTGGCGCCGATTATACCTTCGCATCATTAGAGTTTAAAAATATGCTTGGTTTAGCCGCTAGTAAATTAGATATTCCGTACTCAATCCAATTGGCCAATGGAAAGTTAGTAGAAGCCAATGAAGTTGTCAGAGGTTGTGTGATCGAATTGGGAGAGCGTGAGTTTGCTCTAGATGTACTACCAGTCCAGTTGGGAAGCTTCGACGTGGTAGTAGGAATGGATTGGTTATCAGGCAACAAGGCAGAAATAGTTTGTCATGGAAAGTTTATTCATATCCCAACCGAAGATGGCAGAACAATTGTGGTCCACGGAGAGAAGCGTGATACGCCGTTAAGAATTATCAGCTGCCTGAAAGCGCGTAAGTGTTTACAGAAGGGATGTGTTGCCTTCCTGGCACACATTGTGGATAAGAAAGCTGCTGAGCCGAGAATCGAAGACATCCCTGTCGTGGGGGAATATCCAGAAGTCTTCCCAGAAGACTTGCCTGGACTGCCACCTCAGAGGCAAGTAGAGTTTCGCATCGACTTAGTTCCAGGCGCCGCCTCTGTGGCTAAGGCACCCTATAGACTTGCTCCGTCTGAGATGCAGGAACTGTCGACACAACTTCAAGTGTTGTTAGACAAGGGATTTATCCGACCTAGCTTCTCGCCTTGGGGAGCTCCGGTCCTATTTGTCAAGAAGAAGGACGATAGTTTCCGTATGTGTATTGACTACCGGGAGTTGAATAAACTGACGATCAAGAATAGATACCCTCTGGCAAGGATTGATGATCTGTTCGACCAACTGCAAGGTTCAAGCTTTTATTCAAAGATCGATCTTCGATCTGGATACCATCAGTTAAGGATACAAGAGGAGAGTATCCCGAAAGCAGCCTTCATAACTCGTTATGGACACTACGAGTTCCTAGTTATGCCGTTTGGGTTGACAAACGCACCTGCAGTCCTTATGGATTTGATGAATAGAGTTTGCAAGCCGTACTTGGATAAGTTCGTGATTGTATTCATCGACGACATTTTGATCTATTCAAAGACGAAGACTGAGCACGAACAGCACATAAGAGCTATTTTGGAGCTGCTGAAGAAAGAAGAGTTGTACGCCAAGTTCTCTAAGTGCGAGTTTTGGCTACGAGAAGTACAATTCCTTGGGCACATGGTAAATGGAGATGGAATCCACGTGGATCCCACCAAGATCGAAGCGATCAAAAATTGGGAAACGCCAAAGACGCCAACCGAGATTCGACAATTCTTAGGTTTGGCTGGCTACTACCGAAGATTCATTGAGGATTTTTAAAAAATCGCTCAACCATTGACGCTCCTCACGCAGAAAGATAAGAAGTTTGATTGGGAAATCAAACAGGAAGAAGCATTTTAGATATTGAAAGATAAGCTTTGTAATGCGCCGATTTTATCGCTACCGGAAGGTACGGATGATTTTGTGGTATATTGCGACGCTTCGCGTCAAGGATTGGGTTGTGTGTTGATGCAACGCCAAAAGGTTATTGCTTACGCATCGCGTCAATTGAAAGTGCATGAAAAGAACTATACCAAGCATGACTTGGAACTAGGCGCAGTGGTTTTTGCATTAAAGATCTGGAGACACTACCTTTATGGTACGAAATGTACGATCTTCACATATCACAAGAGCCTACAACACATATTCAACCAGAAGGAGCTGAATATGAGACAAAGACGATGGGTTGAGCTGTTGAATGATTACGACTGCGAGATAAAGTATCATCCAGGGAAGGCGAATGTGGTCGCCGAGTCCCTAAGTCGAAAAGAGAGGATCAAGCCCATAAGGGTTAGGGCTTTAGAGATGATTATCCAAACCAATCTTTCTCTGCGCATTCGTGCCGCGCAATTGGTGCCGAACGAGGAAGGAACGTTATGTTTTGAGAAAAGGATTTGGGTTCCTCTGTTTGGTGATCTAAGAAAGGTTATTTTCGATGAAGCTCACAAATCGCGGTACTCTATCCATCCGGGAGCGGATAAGATGTACCAGGACCTTAAAGATTATTATTGGTGGCCTAGGATGAAAGGCGATGTTGCTGTTTATGTGAGCAAATGTTTAACATGCGCTAAGGTTTAAGCGGAAAACCAGAGATTCCCAAGTGGAAGTGGGAACAAATCTCAATGGATTTTATTACAAAGTTGCCAAGAACGCCAAGAGGCCACGACACTATTTGGGTAATAGTGGACCGATTAACGAAATATGCGCACTTCTTACCTATCAGAGAGAAGGATAATACGAGCAAGTTGGCCGAAATTTACATGAGAGAGATTGTTACACGCCATGGAGTACCTCTCTCAATCATCTCCGATAGAGACGGAAGGTTCGTATCGAGGATATGGCAATCCTTCCAAGAATCTTTTGGCTCGCAATTGAATATGAGCACCGCGTTTCACCCACAGACCGACGGTCAAAGCGAGCGAACGATTCAGACTTTGGAAGACATGCTGAGAGCGTGTGTTATGGATTTGGGCGGTAGCTGGGATAAGCATTTGCCTCTGGTCGAATTTTCATACAACAACAGCTACCACACCAGTATTGGTGCCACGCCATTCGAAGCTTTATATGGCCGCAAGTGCAGATCACCGCTTTGTTGGTCTGATGCAGATGATAGACAGTTGGTTGGTCCTGATGTGGTCCAGGAAACCACAGATAAGATTGCACAGATCCGAGAGCGCATCGGTGCGGCTCGTGACCGGCAGAAAGCCTACGCGGATCGAAAAAGGAAGCCTCTAGAGTTTGAGGTAGGTGATATGGTTTTGTTGAAGGTATCACCCTGGAAGGGTGTGGCACGCTTCGGGAAGCGTGGGAAGTTGAATCCGCGGTATATTGGTCCGTTCAGAATTTTGGAAAGAATTGGGCTAGTAGCATACAAGTTGGATCTACCTGCTGAACTGAATGGTGTTCACAATACATTTCATGTATCAAATCTGAAGAAAAGTCCAACTCAAGATACCATTGTCATTCCTACCGACGAAATTCATGTTGACGACACGTTCCACTTCGTTGAAGAACGTGTTGAGGTTATGGATTGGAAAGTGAACAAGACCCGCCGGAGCAGTGTCAAGCTCGTCAAGGTTCGTTGGAATGCCCGACATGGTCCTGAATTCACCTGGGAGCGTCAGGACCGGATGAAAGAGAAATACCCCCACTTATTTCCTAAGAACCCTGCATCTACAAGCAAAACTTCAAATTTCGGGACGAAATTTTTCTAACGGGGGGAGAATGTGACAACCCTCACTAAACCAGGTATCCGTACGACTTAATTAATAATTAACTACTGCTTAATTACTGTGCTTACTTGAACTTGTGGATAAAATTCTACTTGAATGTTGATACATGTACATACTTGCATCATACTCTATTTACTGTCACTACATTATTTACATGTTGAACCTTAGTGACAAACATGATGCACAAAAGCACAGTAGCCCTATGAACGGATAACCTATTGAACATGCTGATAAAGCCAGCATCAGGCAGATATTGCCTCTAAGGCCTGTATGAGCCAGAAATATTTCACTACATCAATAGTGAGTGTGAAGATACAAGGGTTGTAGAACTGCGTCTCTAGGAATAAGTTACAATGACTAGATGTGCCTAAAACGTACACTAAGCACAAAACTCAGCACTTTAATAAACAATTCAGCTTTTAGCTAACTAATAAAGTGCCAAAACATGAGAAAATATTACTAGACACTTTCCAAAGTGTCGGGAATAAGTTGTGTCTCTAAAAATGGTATTAACGACACTTTAAAGCTTTGTTTAACGCTTTAACGGATTACTATCCAACCTAACAACCGGACTATACCCGGAACATGAAAATATTGTTAATAACATTATTTATCTTTTTTCTGAGCCAGTGGGTCCCTGAATACCCTAACACCCACTGTAATGCACACCACACTACTAAACGGGTTAATCCCTAACTTAACTAACTTATCCTAACTATAACCTAACTAATTAGTTGGAAACTAACAAAGACCGCCCCCCCCCCCCCGCCCTTAACCAACCGTCCCCAAGAGGGGGACATACCTTGTACCCTTGTGATTATTTTAGTCACCATGGTCTAATATCTATGTAGCATATGATCCTTTGGATCATAACCTTAAGTTTTCCTATAAGTTCTAACTCTTGCACACAAGATCATTCACTACACACATCACACAAACACTCTTCTCTCACCCTCTAGAGACTCTCGGCCGAACCACACCACAACCAACCATCCATCTTTCGATTTCTTTCAAGCCATTCCAACATCATTCAAGTGTTAAGGATCACGGATAAAGAGGCTTGGTACATTCGGAAGACGAAGGACCTCACTCTATTGCTTTTATCCTCTCATTTTGCGTCTAGATTCTTCCCTAGCCTCGAGCTAGCGGTAAGTTGCCATAATCACCCTCTCGAACTATTTTGAAGTGGTTAAAATGATTTGTAACGGTTAAAGCTCGTAAACATGCAAGTTGAAACATGAAAGTCTACTAAAAACACTAAAAGTGATGGTTAAAAGCTTGTTTGTTGTGTAAATCTTGTAGTATTTGATTTGTGTAGTTATTTAGGCCCGATCTATGTTGTGGTAGCTCGGATCATCGTTTAACCCGGATTGGTCATGATCTTGGATCATGACATAAGGTTATTTTGGAAGTAACAAGGGTTAAAGGATGAAACTCTACCACACACGAATCATGAACTTGTGTAAAAACGATTTTGCTTGTGAAATATTGTTTAAAACTAGTAGATCTACGTATCTACAAGCGGTATTTTCAAAGAACCAAGTATCAAAGAAATTATGTTTTCTAAAGACGAATCTTACACTAACAAGAATGATTTTTAGAAAACACAAGTGCGTAAACACTTGTGTAGCACAAAGTTTTGACAAAATAACTATTTTTGTAAAAGATGACGAGAAGTTGTAAAGACGGAATTTCTCTAAAAACGAGGTTTTTACGAAATCGGATTTCTTTATATAAAGATCCGCTAAAAGTAATGGGATTTACATCATAGTTTTGGAAAAACTACAAGTTCATGTAATTTTGCGATTTACATGTTTATTAACTAGTTTGATGCGTTGAATATTGTTTTGGTTAAATAAGAAAAATGGTTGATTGATTTATAAAAGAAAATGATACGCTTGAAAGCGTGGCCACCTCCAGTTACAGAGGAAACTCTGGCGAAATTTTTCTAAAAACCTAACACTTAGAATTATTTTCACTATAAGTGTTAGAAATACTTTTCGACATGTTTTCTAAATGTAAGTTTCGCCACGACTTTATTTACAAAATATCAGAGGTGGGATTTCACAAAATAAAACGTGATAAATATATACTTAGTAAATATATTTTTCACAACGTCACTTGTCAATTATTTTGTGAAGTGTATAAATATTATTGTTAAGGTGAAAATAATATTATCGAATGTTAACGAATCCAAAATAATACGAACGCTTCCACGATAAATATATAAGTTACACCGGTAATTATTATTACCACTCGATCGTTAAAAGGTAACTTCCGCAATTTAAAGAAATATTTATGAACGCGTAATTTTGACAAAGTATTATTTTGGGAAAATCATATGTGTTAAAGTATAATATTTTTGAGAAAAATAATTATATTTTGGAGTTAGGAATAAATATATATTAAGTGAGACTTAATAATATATTTCAAAGATATACGAACACACATGTATTAAATCCCCCATCCTTGGGAAGGAAATAAATACCAAGTATATACAGAAAGTAAACACGAAATAGTTGTCTAACTATTTCCCAAAAACGTAAACCATAAAGCTAAGGCATGGCCGTCCGTCTAATAAAGTTAGTACGTGTAGGTCGTCGCACAGCTGCTTGATCAGGAGTATTACTTGGTAGAGACGCACCACAGTGAGTTCATGTCCACCTTTTCTCTTAACTGTTTTCAGTTTTACAAACTATGGGGGTGAAATACATGTTACCTTGATTACAAGTACTTTATACATGGTATGGTTAGCGTAAGGAGGTTTACTACTTAGATCATGTGAGTGGGTAGGGTAACATGAGGCCGTTAGTACTCATGGAAGGACCGAGGGACAGGAGCGGTAGATCTATCTGGGTGTAGCGAGCCCAGCCCCAGGCCAAACTAGAAACGGACCTCGGGGTGACTTTGTTCCCAACGCATAAATCCGCCAGGTTTGAGTCTTCCTACTTGCACTTCACACATATCAATGGCCTTGCAAACCATTGGTGATCTCAATTCCCTTATTTGCTACATAACAGGATTTTTATACTTACAAAGGTTTATTTACTCACTTACGCATGAACTCGCTCAACATTATTGTTGATTTTTCAACTTACATGTATTTCAGGGAATTAAAGGATCTGGCGTGGTATGACACGTTTTCCCGCTGCACTAGTTACGAGGTCATCCGGGTTTAGGGAATGTGACTCTTTCCTGGACAAGTCACAGTCTTTAAACTATGTTTATGTCATGTTGATGTTTGTGTATGTTAAACAATGTTTATGTCGTTAGGATGTATTTCCGTTGAGACAATGTTGTGGTATTTAGTTTTTAAAACTTAATTAAATGGATGATCTTGCATGGTTTTACTTCATATAACTTTGTTATGGTTAAGCTATGGTATTGAGAAGTCACACCAAATGAACCACGCTTCCGCAAAGCCAGGGTGTGACACCTTCAACGCTTCAGCTTGGGTAGAACGGATTTGGTCAGGTAGATTAGAATGGATGGTGAGCTGCAACGCACGGACACGTTTAGGTTTCATTTCCTTTCGACTAAGGGCGTCAGCTATAACATTAGCTTTGCCTGGATGATACTTGATGGCACAGTCGTAGTTGTTTATAAGTTCCACCCAACGATGCTGCCGCATATTCAACTCCTTCTGATCAAAGATATGCTGAAGGCTCTTGTGGTCGGTATAAATTGTGCATTTAGTATCGTACAAGTAATACCTCCAAAATTTATGCGCAAAAACCACGGCCCCAACTCCAAGTCGTGAGTCGTGTAATTCTTCTCATGAATCTTCAACTTTCGAGAAGTGTAGGCGATCACCTTCTCGCATTGCATTAGCACGCAACCGAGACCCTGAATAGAAGCATCACAGTACACTACGAAATTTTCAGTACCCTCAGGTAAGGACAGGATTGGCGCACTACAGAGCTTTTGTTTTAAAAGTTGGTATGCGTCTTCTTGCTTTGGTCCCCTAGAGTATACAACGCTCTTCTGTGTTAACACGGTGAGAGGTTGAGCGATCTTTGAGAAGTTTTTAATAAATTTACGATAGTACCCAGCGAGACCAAGAAATTGTCGCACCTCCAAAGGATTCTTTGGTGCCGTCCAATTCCTGATAGCATCAATCTTTGCAGGATCCACATGTATCCCCAGCTCATTAACTATGTGGCCAAGGAAGTGTACTTCTCGAATCTAGAAGTCGCACTTAGAAAACTTCGCGTAAAGTTGCTCCTTCCTTAGAAGCTACAAGATAAGACGCAAGTGTCGCTCGTGGTCCTCCTTGCTCTTAGAGTAGATCAGGATGTCATCGATAAACACGATGACGAAATCGTCGAGATACGGCTTGCACACACGATTCATAAGATCCATGAAAACCGCTGGTGCGTTAGTCAACCCGAATGGCATAACCAAGAACTCGTAATGGCCATACCGCGTACGAAAAGCTGTGTTGTTGACATCCTCCTCTCGGACTCTCATCTGATGATAGCCCGATCTTAAGTCGATCTTTGAATAAAAACTTGACCCTTGCAACTGGTCAAATAAATTATCAATACGTGGTAAGGGATAACGGTTCTTGACGATCACCTTGTTGAGTTCTCGATAGTCGATACACATATGAAAGGACCCGTCTTTCTTCTTTACGAATAGGACTGGGGCTCCCCAAGGCTAAGAACTAGGTCGGATAAAACCCCTATCCAACAGTTCTTGAAACTGATTACACAACTCTTGCAACTCCCCTGGTGCAAGACGATAAGGAGCACGAGCGATTGGGGCTAAACCTGGAGTAAGGTCGATCTAAAATTCCACCTAACGCTGTGGGGGTAAACCTGGATGTTCTTTAGGAAACACGTCCGGAAACTCACGGACAACGGGTAAATCTTCGATCCTTCTTTCCTCGGGTTGTGTGTCGGTGATAATTGCTAAAATAGTAGGGTAACCCTTCCGTAAGCACTTCTGGGCTTTCATAGTCGAAATGATGCTAACCAGTGCACCACTTCGATGACCTTGGACAGACAGAGATTCTCCACTAGGGAGAGGTATACGTACGATTTTCTCCTTACAAAGTATGTCAGCACGGTGCTTGGACAACCAGTCCACACCAACCACTACGTCAAAACTACCAAGAGCAATAGGAAGAAGGTCAAGGTCAAACACTTGACCCACAAGATCGAGTTTGCACCCCAGAAGAACGTGTGAGGCTTCAATTGATTTTCCATCGGCCAATTCCACCACATGTTTGGTTTCTAGAGGTGTTGGAGTTAAGCCTAACCGCCGACTGAACTCCAAGGACACATAACTCCAATCGGCACCATAATCAAATAACACAGAAGCAAAGAGGTTGTTCACAGAAAATGTACTAGTCACGACATTGCCATCGTTCCTAGCATCACCAGCGCCAATTGTAAATATTCTCCCGCGAGCACCATTGCCCCCATTGTTATCGTTATTGTTGTTCCCAGCATTGTTGTTCTGACGGTTGTTGTTGTCATTGGCGTTTTGATTCAACTGAGGGCAATCCTGTTTAATGTGACCCTCGTCCCCGCACTGGAAACACCCTTTCCGATTGCCTTGGTTCTGGTGGGGATGCTGCCTTTGCTGTTGTTGCTGCTGATTTTGCTGTTCCTGCTTTGGAAATGGAGCTCTGCAGTCTTTTTCCATATGGCCCACATTATCGCACCTATGGTAGGCTCGGACACACGGTCCACGATGATGATAGTTGCACTTGTTGCACTTTGGTTGCCTTCCCACGTAGGAGCCTTGGTTTGGATTGCTGCTCTGACCTTGGTTAACAGAGGATGACTGGCTGAAACTACGACTGTTGCTGTTGTCTGGCTTCTTTTGTGATTGGTTCGAGTTGGACACCTTATCCGTATCATTCCACTTGTGTTTGTTATCACTAGCCAGAGTAGTAACACGCAGAGGTAGTAACACGTGGAGGTAGCGAACCACGCTCGACCTCTTGGTTTGTAATCTTGTGTGCTAAACGAATGATTCGGGGCAGGTTGCCAAGGTGTGCAGCAGTGACTAAACCATTGACTTGCGGCGCTAAGCCATTGATGTACAGTTCAATTCTTCTCCAGTTCGAGAGATCGTTTCGTGTAAGCCTCGATCTCAGACCCCACCATCTTCAAATTGTAGTACTCGTTCTCGAGTTTCTGAATCTCGTCACGAGGACAGTTCTCCTCCCGCATCAACTCTTTGAAGTCATCCCAAGTAGTTGCATTTTCCATCTCGATGCCCAACATCTGTACTTTGGCATTCCACCAATTTAAGGCCCCATCCTCCGGTGTGCCTGTTGCATGCTTCACCCGGTCCCCCACGGGACAGTTACACATAGCGAAAACTGACTCGGCTTTCTCAAACCAACGAAGTAGCCCCACTGCTCCTTCGGTTCCACTAAAAGTTTGTGGCTTACAATCCACGAATGTTTTAAAAGTGCAAGCAGGTGGGTTATTCTGTTTCTAGTTCACATGTTGACCTAGAGATAAGAAAACGTACGACGCACGAGTGAGAGTTGAGTACACGACACAGGAATAAAGAGCATTTGGTACGCATCGTACCAGCTTGCTGAGCCGCTGGGCTTCAGCCACGCGAGTGTTGATCAAGTCGGTTAGTTCTGCCTGGGACTTAACAATGTTGCCACGTCCACCATAGCGGCCACCACCACGTCCACCGTTACGTCCACCACGTCCACTCATGATTTTATATAAAGAAAAGGAAAAGGTTAAGGGTCGGGATGGGGTAGGAGTCAAACATCGCTATGACCTCTACGGACTACTGAGTCCTACCATCACGTCAGGTAATGGAACAGAACCCCTTTCACACTCGTTAAGCCTCACTGGGACTCACATGCACCCCCCATTATTATTATGTGTTCACCCATAATGATAATGCGGTTTACATGCTTAACTCAGCTCCTCTTAACTCACGCTAAATGGTTCTTCAGATTCGAGTAACAAGACAAAAGGCATCGTAAAACATGGATCACAAAAGTCTAGAGGAAATTTCACACTATCAATCACGTAACATAGGCAAACAACACACGAATCTATACTACAGTGCGAAGTGTGCAATAACAGGTCATGTCATACGTATGGGTATACTATGTATGTAATGCAATAAGTAAACAAGAGATGAACCTTGCGATCTGAAGCTGAGTGTCATGGTCGATTTCAAAACTGTTCGGTTATAGTCAGGTTTTATAAAAGCTTTTTAAAACCTAGTTCACTATAACCAGTGGCTTTGATACCAATCTGTCACCCCCCCCCCAAATACCACATGCGGGAATCCCGCTAGGCATGTAACGTACCAGGATCTAGCCACCAATCACATTGAACTATTGACAAGATATTAAATAAAGGTTTCCATTTATTCCTTAAAGTATTTCCAAAACATAATATAAAACCAATACGTTCAGCGAAAGCATAAAGTAAATTGATATTCAATTGTTTCAAAACCAATGTACGAAACCACTAAGCAGGACATGTGTAACCAAGAGACTCGACCCATGACCACTCTAGCACTCCAAGATAGCAAGTTCCAAGTCCATGAACCTAACGACCTACAAGCATGTAGACAAGCGTATCAGCATAACACTAGCGAGTTCAAAGTTTGTTAAAACGTTTAGTTACCAGATACAAGTTTACATTATTTCAAAATACAATGTTGTTAATAACTAGAGTACCGCAAGATGGCTCCAGATTGCTGCCCTTCCCCCAATGCTCTATCAAACATTGGTCGAGTGGTTAAGGTAATTAGTTCACGCTCGTCCTCCCCGGTACGGTGTGAGGGTGCCAAACCTAATAGCGCTATCAACTAATAACCCCGTTGCCTCCCCGGAAACTAATCGGTATATGATATATGATGGGACTTAAGTGATAGATATGAGTGTATTAACCAACATCTCGAGTTTAACATTACCAGATGTCCCTCCCTGGGATGCATGCTTGAAAAAGAGCAATGAACTCACCTTAGATTGCTCGGTTGGTTATTTACTTGTTTCATGTTATTCAATCTCGCCCTATGATGATTACCAAGGCTTATCAATTTTATGTTCAAGCAGTCATACAGGCTCCTATACACATTTAGGCACACAATATACAAGTGTAACATGTAACAACATTTGACACGTATAAATTTCAACAGTCAATCAGGTAACTTATCAGTCCCATACCATCATATGGCCCAACAATATAAGGCCCGAGAAGTTGTACGACTCAGTGTACATTGGTCCTAACAACCAACATGTGGCCCAAGAGGCCCAATATATCATTCCGAGTGACCATCAGTCGAGACTAGGAGGTCTCGACTCGCAACACAAGGTTTTGAGTTGTAGTTCCACGGTCTCGAGTCGCAACTAAGGGGATTCTCTGTTCATGCATTCATCACTCGAGACTAGGTGGTCTTGGGTCAGGTCTCGAGTTGCAACAAGACCCGCAACCAAGGTCTTAGGTCTTGTTGTTTGTGTGCAAGTGAGGTGTGGTTTCGAGTTGAGACTGTGCGGTCTCGGCTCGCAACCATTGTCGAGACCAAGGATGTAACAAACTTCCTAAATTGCAGCCCATTATCTCTGCATCATCCATAACAGATTTGGCAATTTCAAATCAGATCAAATATCACATTAAATCAGCAATCATACACGTTCATGAAGTATCATTATCAACAATTTTTATCAATCGTTTTGAATATTCAAACCGAATCATTGAAGCAGGATTTCAACCATCATTTGTTATCATGCAGTTTTAGACCATTACTTAATCGAAACAACTATCATCGAACATAATCATCATTCAAACTCAATCGAAACTCTTATGTGCAAGAGCCCTAACCCACTATTCGATCATCACGACCATTAAAAACACATCATCCTTTAAATCGGTTTCCATTACATAATCATACCAACGAGTACCTCGTTAAACAGTTCTAGATCATCGACTAACATTACTCATGCCCCTAAATCGACCCTAACAGTTTGTTAGTGCAAGTTTGTTCATTAAGGATTTTACTTACATGCAATCCTAACACAAATCAACATGTAAGAACATAATCAAACACCCATTTATATCGATCAATAGATATTAAGGACTAGCACTAACCGGGTGAGATGATGAAACCAAGATCTCGAACAAGAAAGCTATGGTATGCTGTCGAGTGAGAGTAGGGAAGAGGGAGTAGGGTTTGCTAGTTTTGTGTTTAGTGAGATTATGAGGGACATACACATACACCGTGTATGTGTGTATGCGCTCAACAAGTGAGTCGGGCTTCCATGGGCTCGTTTGGATTGGGCCTAGAATTAGAAGAGAAGGAAAAAGGGGTTCGGCCCAACAGGCTATGTATCATAAAACACGACGTTTAACATTCATCGCTTAAGACAATCAAGTACAATCATACACGTTAACCATTGAATTATAAACAAACATGCAAGGACTAATACTTGAACAACCGTTGAAAGTATGAGTTGTCACAATGCTCCTTTGGTATTGTTCGGCTAGCTTGTAATCGGGCCGGTTTGTAATGTTATGCTACCAAATTTAGATAAAAAAGTTGTTTTATCCGTCTCTAATCTTTCCGTCTTTGAACATAATCACACACTAATCACGGGTTTCGGTCCGAATCACGAACCTACAATAGACCAGATCCTTTTTCAGTTAGAGTAGTTACATGTTGCACTATAAAGATTTAGCTTATTGCGGAAAATAGAAAATTGTAAGTATCAAAACTGAGTATACACGTCAATATATAAATAATAGAGGTCAACTTGAAATAATAAAACTTCAGTATAGCAAAGCTTGTGTTACCTTGGTTTGAGCATTGCAGTTGTATCTTTTCCCGTCATTTGTGGTGAATAATGACCAACTTATGCCAGCACACTTCTCTCTGAGCGAAATATAAAATTAATTAGGAGAGCAGAAAGCTACAGTAAAGTAATACCATAAAGAAAATAATATAAAACATACAAAGAATAAAATAATTAGGGTTCGAATTGCACAGACTAAGCAACACGAAAATCCCATTTATAGAGTCAACATGAGATTACGAGCTCGAAAATAAAGCTCAAACAAGCAGAGCTTAAACAAGCTCGAGCACAAGCTTTATTTGTTGAGCTCGAGCCAGCTTGCGAGCCTAAATGAGCGCATTAGTTATATAGTTTTTAACTTATATAATTAAACAAAATACTTACCATATATGGAATTCTAAATAGATTATTAAATTATATATATATATATATATATATACACACACACACATATATATATTGATATATATTTATATATACACACACACACACACACATATATATATATATATATATATATATATATATATATATATATATATATATATATATATATATATATATATATATATATATATATATATATATTAGGGGAAGGTTCAAATGAAGTGTGGGAGTTAGCTACAAAGTCTATTTTCCTACAAAGTGTAAAAAGTCATAAAACACCACAATTTCAGCCACATAACACACTCAAGACTCACAAATAACAAAATAGAGATTACTAAAACACAATAAAACAGCACAATTTCATAGTTCTATGATGGTGTTTTTGAAGTTTTTATGACTGTTAAGGTTCAGATATTGTTTTTTAGTGAGCTTCACTTTGTTATTTGTGGGTTTTAAGTGTGTTTTATGATGAAAATTGTGGTGTTTCACGACTTTGTACACTTTGTAGGAAAAATGCACTTGTAGCCGAACCCCACCCTCAAATCAAAACCACTAGTTATCGCGAAAACTCGAAAACTAACGAAAAAAGCCTTAAAAACATACTAGATTTTTTTTTGCATACCAATTTTCACTATGTATATTATATAAGAATTTTTTTTTTCAAAAAAACAAAAATTTGTAGTGCAATATTACACATGTGTATGTGTACTACACATGTGCACTACATTTTCTTTTTTTTTTTTTTGAAATTTTTTTTATTTAAAAAACCTAGCGATTTTTAAAAAAATATTGAAAAAAAATTTGTGTATGTGTTTTTAGTTAGTTTTTGATTTTTTGCAATAAAAGTTGTTTTCATATGAACCATCCCCTATATATATATAAAGTGTATTGTACAAATGGCTTAACGTACACTACGTACGCAATGTGAAATCGCATGTTATAAAATAGCATGGGTGAAATCGCATGTGATACATTTGATGAAATCGCATGTTGGTTTTTTGTTACAATTTTGCATGTGATAATTTTGATGAAATAGTATGTTGGTTTTTTGTAACAATTTCGCATGTGGTAATTTTGATAAAATCGCATGTTAAAACCAGCGTGCGAAACTGTTACAAAAAACCAACATGTGATTTCAATGTGGGATGAGAATCTGACAGCTGAGATGATCGCGTAAATAATATTGGATAAGGGCTCTTGTACGGATCGCGTACATAATGTAGGATAAGGGCTCTTGTACGTTTAATCTTCTGTCACACCCCGACTCACAGCGGAAGCGCACGTGAGATGCAACAAATACATATAAACGTGCTATTTAAAAGGATATTGAAATACACAACAAAAACATCGGTTACAACATTTGATTACGCACTAAGTTTTAATGTACAGGCACTAGTATTCCAAAAGTCGTTTGTCCCTTGCTAAGCATGCTTCTATGTACGGTAATATCCGATCAACAAAACTTGAAACCCATTCGTACTCCCCTTTATTCTTCTTTAGTTTTACCTGAAAAGCATGTTAAGTTTGAACGGTCAACTACAAATAGTTGGTAAGTTTCACTGTTTTAGTTTGTTTCACAATTTAGTTTGAACTCATTAATTAGGTATGTTTCACATGAAATTATACTAAGCCCACAAGTGAAACCTTGACTGTTCTCAAGTGTCGTGTCCCACAACCGACACCTCAGCACTTTACCACCCCAAGTAGCTATGTCTAACACTACATAGCGTGTTCACAGAAAGTGCATGGACATGTGCAATTGCAGTAGAACCCATGGCATTCGTGCCAGCTCAATTGGGTTTATCAGACCAATAGTACGATTCACACATCCACCGGCATATAGTTGATCACTCGTGTTTGTGGGGACTTTTCGTGTGTTAGTATAACTCAGATAACTCATATCACAACATGTATGTATGTATGTACAAGTATGTATGTAACATGCATTTCACCCCAAGTAAAATAGTAAAATAGTTTGAAAGTGGGGCAGTGAAAACTTACATAATAAGTAAGCACAACAATCACGCGGGGTATATGTGTCTGTGTTCTACTACTTCAGAGTGTTCTACTACTTCAGTCCTCGTATTAGTTAGTGTTGGGTTAAGTCCTGGTATTAGTTAGTGTTGGGTTAATTATCCAAAACAGGGTTCTGGTTGGGAATTGTTATAAATTGGATTCGGATGGAAATATTCATCCGAGAATTGACCAAAAGCATAACAGTAGAATTGTAGGTTTTATCTCAATGTCAAATTTCAGTTTGGCTTCCGGGCACCGTTTTGCGTGCCAGTCAAAGTCGCTTGTTTTAGATGTTCGGAAAATGGCATGATCATATGGACGGTACTAATATGTTGTCCATAAAAAATGATTAACTTTATGTTAAGGGAGTTTGGTCGTTTGGGGATCTTGGTCGTTTGGGGATCCCTGGTTGCCCAATTTTAAGTTTCCGTTTTCGCCGTCGGGTAATCGCCCGAACTGTCGTGTAATGTACCCTAAGTACCCGTTTTATCCCGGAACAATCCAGAATTCTGGTTTTCCACTTTTTGCCAGTTTAGTGTTTGGTAAGTTCGCGGTTCCGGCAGGTTCGTTGTGCGTTTACAACTGCCGGTTTTGTATAAAATAATAAAATTTTTAAACAAAAAAAAACATTTTTACTCAATGTATATATGTTATAAAATTATGAAAATTTCTAATTAAATTAATAAAAATATATAGAATTTTGGAAAATTATTTTCAGGATTTATAAAATTAATTTATTAATTTTAATAAAATCATGAAAAACTGTATTTTAACAAAATAATTTGCGTCCATACTGATCTTAATTTCAAAAATTCCCAAAAATTCATAGAAGTGTACCAATATGTCCAGGAACTTCCTGGAAAAAATTGAGATTTTTCTGAATTGTTATAGCGCGTTTCCGGTTACCGAAATTCGTGACAACGTGATTTTTTTGAAACCAAAGTAAAACACCGTCAATGATCCCAAAGCTTTGCCAGGATGTTTTTCATATTAAACTTAACATTCCTGTAATTTTTGGTGATTTATTGAGCTCGTTTACTATTTTATCCGAAATTATTTCTTTAAGACACTTAAAAAATCACTAAAAATCACCAACAATTCGGAAAATTCTAAAATTGTAGTCGAGTCTTATTCTCACCATATAAGATCAGCCTGCAAAATTTCGGATTCATTGAATACCCACGGACCAAGTTATGCTATAAACAATTCTGTATATCCTAGATTCGGTTTTCACAAATTATACCTAGTGGTTTGTGTGTTTCAAGCAACTTTTGCGCTCCCAGAAGTGAAAGATCCTTATATTCAGTACCTATACACCAAAAACAACACAAATATGCAATAACCCATGTCAATCAATCCTTAGAACCATTATTTTTCGATTACTGTTTGATTTGACCGAAATTTGTCGAATAGTATGTGTTTTTATCACATAATCCGTATTTTTTTACCTCATTTAACATCATGTATCATCTTGTTACTCCATATTCAGGTTGTAATAACATTTGAATGTCAAGAACATCAAGATTTCTTGGTTTAGGTAGTTTCTTTTTATCAAAAACAAGAATTAAGCATGAAAAGAAAAAAAACAATAAAAATTGATGTTCAAGAGCCCTTATCCTACATTACGTACAAAATGGCTTAACGTACACTACGTACGCAATTGAAATCGCATGTTGCAAAATAGCATGGGTGAAATCGCATGTGATAAATTTGATGAAATCGCATGTTGGTTTTTTTGTAACAATTTTGCATGTGATAATTTTGATGAAATCGCATGTTGGTTTTTTATAACACTTTCGCATGTGGTAATTTTGTTAAATTCATATGTTAAAAAACCAGCATGCGAAACTGTTACAAAAAACCAACATGCGATTTCAATGTGGGATGAAGATCTCACAGCTAAGATGATCGCGTACATAATGTAGGATAAGGGCTCTTGTACGGATCGCATACGTAATGTAGGATAAGGGCTCTTGTACGTTTAATCTTCTGTCACACCCCGACTCGCAGCGGAAGCGCACACGAGGTGCAACAGATACATGGTATAAACGTGCTATTTAAGTGGATATTGAAATACACAAAAAAAGCATCAGTTACAACATTTGATTACACACTAAGCTTTAATGTACAGGCACTATTATTCCAAAAGTCGTTTGTCCCTTGCTAAGCATTCTTCTATGTACAATAATACCGATCAACAAAACTTGAAACCCATTTGTACTCCCCTTTATTCTTCTTTAGTTTTACCTGAAAAGCATGTTAAGTTTGAACGGTCAACTTCAAATAGTTGGTAAGTTTCACTGTTTTAGTTTGTTTCACAATTTAGTTTGAACCGATTAATTAGGTATGTTTGACATGAAATTATACTAAGCCCACAAGTGAAACCTTGACTGTTCTCAAGTGTCGTGTCCCACAACCGACACCTCAGCACTCTGCCACCCCAATTAGCTATGTCTAACACCACATAACGTGTTCACAGAAAGCGTATGGCCATGTGCAATTGCAGTAGAACCTATGGCATTCGTGTCAGCTCAATTGGGTTTGTCAGACCAATTGTACTATTCACACATCCATCGGCATATAGTTGATCACTCGTGTTTGTGGGGACTTTTCATGTGTTAGTATAACTCAGATAACTCATATCACCCCAAGTAAAATAGTAAAACAGTTTGAAAGCGGGGCAGTGAAAACTTACATACTAAGTAAGCACAACAATCACGCGGGGTATATTTGTCATGTTGGGTTAATTATCGAAAACAAGGTTTTAGTCGGGAATCGTTATAAATTGGGTTCAGATGGAAATATTCATCCGAGAATTGGCTTATAGCATAACAGTAGAATTGTGGGTTTTATCTTTGTGTCAAATTTCAGTTTGGCTTCCAGGCACCATTTTGCGTGCCAATCAAAGTCGCTTGTTTTAGATGTTCGGAAAATGGCATGATCATATGGAAGGTTCTAATATGTTGTCCATCAAAAAGGATTAACTTTATGTTAAGGGAGTTCGGTCGTTTGGGGATCCCAGGTTGCCCAATTTTAAGTTTTCGTTTTCGCCGTCGGGTAATCGCCCGTGTCAATGCACTTTTGGTGATAAGTGCATGTCTCCCAATTTATTAGGGTCTTTATTGTACATTTGTAAAAGATAGTACCAAGTTTATCCTAGGACATTTTGTCCAAGTTTTAGGATGGAACTTTTTGTCTGAGTCTTTGTTTAGAACTTTTTATCTGAGTTTTGTCTAGGATAAAATTCATAGTTTCTTTGTGTAGCTCTTTGTCCGGGCTTTCTAGTCTGTCTTGAAAGTCCGGGTTGTACCTTGTATATATACCTTTATGTGGAATAGACAAGGTAGCGATTCTGTGTGAAATTATGTGCACCTAACCCTAATCATTGTGTTTTGTCTGGTGGCTGCTTTGTGTGAGTGACGTCATTCATCTTCATCTTCATCATGAAGAATACTCAGTGTATTCTTGATTTCTCTCACAAATCTTTGCATACTAGTGTTTCATCTGCAGTGGTTAATCATCAGGTGGATTCCGCACACCTGTTGGTGGCTTTAGCTGAGTGAGATCTTGTATTGGAGGCCTTACAAGTGGTATCAGAGCAGTGTGCTCATACTACTGTAGGTGTTTCTTAGTTTGAAGGTTTTGTGAGAAAAGTTCAAACTTTGATAGGGTTTAGTGAGATTTTTGTGAGTTTTTGTGTTTTATTCATGATTCTTCATTCATATCTAGTGATTTGATGATGAATTTTGAGTAGTTTGGTGATTTTTAGTGTTGTTCTTCATCTGGGTTTTACAGGGGTTTTTGGTTCTTGTTCATAGAGAGGTTTGAAGGTGAAAAAGATTATGAGTTTGATCTTTGGAAGCTTTGTCCGTGGTTTACATTCTGTGTTTGTGTCTCCGGGGTATTGTTGAACCAGTGTGTAGTCACATTGGGGAGATAGTTCGGAGATTGGTTCTTCTGAGTTTTGAACCTGTTCTGAGTTTTAAAAATCTGTCTGAATTCTTACCTTGTCCGAATTTTGTGTGTTAGGTTAATTGTCTGAGTTCTTTTAGAGTCCGACTTTTCTAGTGCCTTAGTCCAAGTTAAGACCGAGTTTTAGTAGTCAGACTTTTAGTAGTCCGACTGTTTACTTGTGTCCGAACGTTTGCCTAGTTATTTCAACTTGTTTATTTTCTTAATAGTCCTTTAGTCCGAATTTTAAGATTATTGAGTCCGAGTTATTTAGGTAGAGTCCTAGTCCGAACTTTAATATATTAATTAGTCCGAAATTTTATAGTAGTAACTTAGTTTGTCCGAATTTTTATATAGGTTAGTTGGTCCGACTTTTATGCCTACTTAGTAGTCCGACTTTTAAGATCAAGTTTTGTCTCCTATTGCTAGGTCCGAATTTTTATGATAGTCTGAAAAGTGTTTAGTAGTCCGAATATAAGTAGTGTCCAAACCTTTTTAGTTGCTTTGTCCAAATTTTTTACTTTTTTTTGGTGTCTAAGTTTTTAATTAGTCCGATTATTTAATATCTTTTTCTGTTGGTCCGAGTTTTCAACATATGTCCGTTCCTTTTTTACCTTAGGTAGGTCCGAGTTTTTTTGGTTCCCTTATCCCTTATTCCGACCTACTAGTCCTTAGTCTTTAAGTCCGAGTTTTTTTTTTTAAATTGATGATTAGTGTCCGAGTTTTTTTTTTTATCATAGTCAGTCCGAATATTATAGAACCTTTTAGGTAGTTTTTTTAGCTAGTCCGAATTTTTTAGTCTTTTATTTAGAGTCCGAATTTGTTTAGTTATTTATAGTAGAGTCCGAATTTTAACCTGAATTGTCCTTAGTTAAGTCCGATTTTTTTTTATCTCTTTATTTAGTTTCTTTTTGAGTTAGGTCCGATTCTTGTTTAGTCCGAACTTTATAGTTCTTCAATGTGTCCGTATTTTAACCTCTATAAAGTCCGAACTTTATTGTTCTTAGGGAGTCTGAAGTTTAAACCCAGTCCGAACTTTGTGTTTCATTAGGAAGTCCGAGTTTTTTCTTTTGTTACTGGGTCTGATCTTCTGTGTTTAAACTTCTAACAGTGTAGTGTCCGAGTTTTTCTGTTGTTTGTGTTTTATTTTAGGTTTTGTGATCCGGGTTTCACACTCTGATTAAAGCTCAGATATTTCACTTCGTGTTTTCTCTCCGAGTTTGGACTTAGAAAGTCTTTTCAGTATCACAGTTCTTGCTTGGAAGCCTACTTTTATTTTCTGAAATGGCAAACAACAATCTGACTGCAATGGTGCAAAACCTCAAGCACAATGCTGAGGTAGGGAGTAACGACAAACCTCCTTTGTTGATCAACGAGCTTGATTTTCCTGAGTGGAAGGAGCGTTTCGAAAGATATGTCCAAGCAAAAGACATCAAAATTTGGTTGTGTATTGTTAAAGGATGTGGAGCTACTCCAGTACGTACGTTGACGATTGATACGTATTTGGGGCTCACTTACGAACATAAGAGATTTTTTGACTGTGAAGAGAAAGCTATGTCAATGATAACAATGGCAATGCCACAATCTATACTTCATACGTTCCGTAAGAGAAATAGCTCGAAGGAGTTGTGGGATAGCAAGATCGAGCGATATGAAGGAAATGCAATTTACAAGAAACGACGACTCGAAAAGTTGAAGACTCAATTTGTTGTGTTTAAAGCGTTAAAGAATGAATCATTTGATGACACTGTGAACCGATTTTATCATCTGTTGAGCGAACTTGATAGAAGTCAGGAGGGTATCTACACTGAATTTGAGAAGGTCGAGAAGTTTCTGAATTGTCTTCCCAGAGAATGGAATATGTACACCGCATTGATTAGAGAGGGTGTTCTCTATGAGGAGTTCTCATTGGAAGAAGCTGTTCAAAAGCTGAAGGGTTATGACTGGAATATGGAAGATCAAACATCTGATTTCGAGAAGCTCCAGGATCCTCAGTTATATAAGGCTTCGAAACAAATGGAGAAAGGTAGTAATAGTGGAGTCGGTGTTGCTTTGTATTCGGAGAATGAAGGTTCTGCAAGTGAACACGCCTTTATAAGCAACAATGTTAGTCCAAGTGGAACTACCAATTCCAATCAAGGGATGTACTCTTCTAGTGGAGCTCAGAAATCTCAAGGAACAAGTTTGAACATTCCTAAGATAGATGCAAGTTGTTTGAAGTTGATTGAAGAAAATATGAGTCTGTTGGCGTCCTTCATGACTGCCTACGAGAACTTCTGTCTTGGGAAACTCGTTGAACCGTCAAGTTCGATGAGGAATTTGATCAGATAGATCAAGACGAAATGGAAGAACTTGATCTACAACTCAATATGGCACTGCTAGTCCGTAGAGCGAAGAAGTTTCTGTTAAAGACGGGTAGGAAGTTCATAGGAGGTCAGACAAAGACTCGAATGGGAGTCGACATGTCAAAGGTAAAATGTTACAACTGTGGTATCTACGGGCATTTCGCACGTGATTGTCGAAAGCCGAAGATGGAAAGATCTGATAGAGACAACAACTCCCGAGAAAATAATTCAAGACCTCATAACAATGCATCAGCTGCTGCCTCTAACTCAAGTGCTCGTTCAAGTGGGTCTGAAAATCTTACACCTTCGACAAACAATGCTATGGTGGCTCAACCTCTATAGAGTGTGACTGAGCCTTATGACTGGGGTTGTGCCTTGGAAGACATCTCGAGAGCAATTGTGTCACAAGCATTTATAGCAGAAATTGTGAACGAAGAAGTGTCTGAAGAGGTTGTCGAAGAGACTAGTATTGAGGAGCTTGCAGTTGTAGCCGAGGTTCTTGGGGAAGAGTTGGATTCGGGGAATGTTGTTGATAATGAAGATTCCTTGATTGAAGAGGCCGTTGAAAAATCTAACAAGACAGAAGATGGAGAAAAGGGAGAACGCTTTGAATTCAACATCTCCACAACTGAAATGTAGCAATTTGCGGATGCAGAAGCTAAAAGGTTGGAAGAAAACTCCGTAGAAAATGAGGCTTGTGCATTCATGGCATTGAGGTAAAATCATCTTCTGTAGATAAGCGATGTGCTAGATGTGTTGAGTTTGTGACTAAGATTGATGGATATGCACTTCACAACATAAACTTAATTGCAGATTTAGAAAAATCCAGAGAACTCATTGTTGTTTTGTCTAATTCGAATAAAGAACAGCGAATTAAGATAAAAGCGCTGAAAAATGATATCTCTGAATTTGAGAGACTTGTGGCTCAGGGTAATCTTAGAAATCAGGAATTAAAATCTGAACTTGAAATGAATCAAAATTGTGTTTTGGAAAAGAACAAAATCATTTTGGAAAAAGATAATCTAATTTTAGATTTGCAACGAAAGATTGAAAAGTTCAGGGATTCATCCGAAGTGATGAATTTCTGTATTAACAGCCAACGTCTCAAAGAATCTGAGGAAGAAATGTTCGGCATTGGTTATAATAAGGTGCCTCCACCGGTAAACCATAATTATACATCGATGCCTAGCATTGATCCTGAGTTGGCAAATTTTGTGCCAACGACCCCACTGACGGTTGAACCACAAAGTGAGTCAGAATCTGAGCCGGATGAAGTTACTGACTCAGATCAGTCAAAGAAGAGTGGAATTTCAAAGAAAAATGAGGTGAATCTTGAAAACATTGAAAATTTGATAAGCAATAAGATTTTGGAAATTGTCAATCAAGTTCAAATTGAGAAGTCAAAACCAAAGTCACGTGGGAAAACTAAAAGGGCTGTGAAAAATGTCCCTAAAACTGAGTTTGTTAAAGGGGAAGATTTTGTCAAAGAAGAAGTAAAAATCGAAACAGGTTCCAACTCTCAGTTTGTGAACCAAATTTTAAAAAATTCCACCAACGCCTCATCATCTTCGACCGATCATGAGGAACGTCCAAAGAATGCTGCAAAAATTCGCAAATGCTATAAGTGTCGTGGGAAAGGATACTTAGCAGCAGACTGTCCAGATGACAGGGGTAAATCTCTTGTTGATCCTGATCAAAAGAAACCTTTTGTTGAAAAACCACAAAATGAAAAAGTTAATGTTGAAAAGAAAAATGGTAAAAATCAGAAGGTTGAGAAAAACAAAGTGATTAAACAAGAAGTCAAACCAGTTGTCAAACAAAATGTTAAATCACAACAAACTCAGGATCAAGTGGAGAAACCCGTTGTTATTAACCGTGGGGACAGATCAGAAAATGTACCTCAAAGACATGATACTCGTGAGAAAACCCCTCACGGACGACAAAATCATGTCACTTTCCAAGTAGTTGAGAATGACCAACGTTCTGGAGGTCCGAAAAACAACTATGTTAGACCTCATGCACAGAACAGATTTGTGAATGATCGAAATGCATCACCCCCCCCCCCGATTTCCAAATCAAAGACCGCATTCGGATAATCATCCATGATCATTCTGAAGACACGAAGACGCTCCTAGATTCGGTAGGAATTTTGAGCCACCCGGGAATCAAAATTACAGTTACCAAAACTATGGAAGCCGAGGGTATGGAAACTCTGGTTATACCAACAGATCGTCAACTCCATATAATCCACGATTTGCGGGGACTCATTCCAACAATTTCTGAAATGGAAATGGTGGACACAGAGGCGATGATGGTTATTTCAAAGAGTTTTCTTATGTTGATGAATCAGGATGACCCAAGACCATCATGGCTTGGGTCCCACACTCTAACTAAATTTTTGTTGGGGAGTGTAGGAGTAGCTTAAGAGGGCTATCTATATTTGGTATAGCAATAGTGGCTGTTCCAGACACATGACAGGAAATAAAGAGTTATTGAACAATTTTAAACAAATTCGTGGTGGTTATGTAAATTTTGCCGGTGAAAAGGGTGGTTACATCACCGGTGAAGGCTCTGTGTCAAATGGAAAAATCACGCTGCATAAAGTGAACTACGTTCAAGAAGTGAAGCATAACTTGATGTCGGTTTCTCAAATCTGTGATAACAAGTACACGATGTTGTTCACTGATAAAGCTTGCTTCGTCTTGCGTCTGGGATTTGTTGTTCCTGAAGATTGGATCGTTATGAGGGCTCCAAGGGCGAATAACACATATGTCATGGACATGCGCCCGTTGGTTAACTCGTCTGCTCCAGCGACATGTCTACTTTCAAAGGAGACTGAAGATCAATCGTATCTCTGGCATAGGAGAATGGGCCATGTGCATCTGCGAAAAATAACCACTTAGTGAAAAACAACTTAGTGTTGGGGGTTCCTTTACGTAGTTTCAATATGCACAACAAATGTGAATCATGTGAAAAAGGAAAAATCAAACGAAAGCCTCATAAACCGAAAACAGTTAACTCAATCCAAAAACCACTTGAATTGCTTCACATGGATCTTTTCGGCCCGATCCATGTTGCTAGCATTGGTGGGATGTCTTATTGCTTAGTTGTCACTGACGATTTCTCAGGTTACTCATGGGTATTTTTCTTAAAAACAAAGGATCAAACCGCTGGTATTTTAAGAGACTTATTCAGACAACTTGAGAAAAATTATTCACTTCCTATTAAGAAAATCCGAAGTGACAATGGCACTGAGTTTAAAAATCAGTATATGGATGAGTTATGTCGGGAAATGGGAATAATTCATCAGTTCAGTGCTCCATATATTCCTCAACAGAACGGAGTTGCAGAACGGAAGAATCGTACCCTGATTGAGGCGGCCCGCACTATGCTTTCTGAATCAAAATTGCCAATTTTCTTCTGAGGCAAGGCGGTAAACACTGCATGTTATGTGTTAAATCGTGTGCTTACTATCAAAAGAGAAGATAAAACGTGTTATGAATTGCTTGAAAACAGGAAACCGAACTTATCTGGTTTTCAACCTTTTAGGATTAAGTGTGTTATCAAACGCACCAAAGATACTCCGAAAATGGGGGAAGTTGGTGAAGTGGGGTTCTTTTTGGGTTATGCCAATGGAACTCCAAACAAACGCGTTTATAACATAAAGAAGCGAACAGTGGAGATCGTGTATGATATAACTCCTTTGAGTTTCGATCCTCCACCGTCCGAATTCGGTCCCAAAAGCGGTTATGATTATGATAAATTATTTGATTCATTTGATCTTCCTGATGTTTCAGAAGAAGATTCGGAGGTTGTATACATACATCTTGTGAACAAAGATGAAGTGGATGCGAGCTCGAGAGCAAGTATTCCTACTAATGTGTCTTCGAATGTTCCAGTCGCTGATTCTTCAACCGTAAATGATGTTGTTGCTGAGCAGATCCCCAATGCAACTGCTCAAACTACAAGTGGAGATCTATACGTTGACTTTTTAGCATATCCAAATGTTGATGCGTCTTCTGGTAATGGTGAAGCTTCTAGTAGTAATGCAAATGCTGAGGGGGAGATTCAATCGAATTTGGGAAACAATCTTCAAGCTCCGGCAATCCCAGTTCCAAGAACAAATGTTCATCATCCTGTTGATAATATTATTGGGAATCCAAATGCGGGAGTGCAAACGCGAAGGAGTATTTCAGAAAAGCAATGTTTGTTCTTTGCTATCAAGAAAGAAGAAATCTACAATCTTAGCCTGCATGAATGTTTTATCTCTCAAATAGAGCCGAAGAACATGCAAAAGGCGTGGAATTTGGTCGATCTCCCAAAAGGCGTGGAATTTGGTGTGAGGCGATGCAAGAAGAGTTAGCTCAGTTCGACAAGTTAAAGGTGTGGAATTTGGTCGATCTCCCAAAAGGCCAACATGCAATCAACACGAAGTGGGTTTTCAAGTGCAAGAAAGACGATAAGGGTGTCGTTGTCAGAAACAAAGCACGGTTGGTTGTCCAAGGCTTCAATCAAGAGGAAGGGATTGATTATACCGAAGTTTATGCACCGGTGGCAAGACTGGAAGCTATTCGTTTGTTTCTAGCCTTTGCTGCACATATGCGTATCAAAGTCCACCAGTTGGATGTGAAAAGCGCGTTCCTTTACGGGAAATTGCATGAAACTGTGTATATGTCCCAACCACCGGGTTTCGAAGCTCCAAGGTTAGACAACAAGGTCTAATGTTGGACAAGGCTCTCTATGTTCTCCATCAGGCTCCTCGAGCATGGTACGAGACGTTGTCAAAGCATCTTTTGGAGCATGGGTTCTCGCGTGGTGCAATTGACTCCACACTGTTCATTTTGAAGAAAGGGGGAGATTTTCTGATCGTGCAAATTTACGTTGATGACATAATTTTTGGTTCTTCAAATGAAGAATTGTGTCGTGAGTTTGAAGCGGTGATGAAGTCAAAATTTGAAATGAGCGCGATGGGCGAGTTATCCTTCTTTTTAGGTCTTCAAGTGAGTCAAGGAAAAACTGGGACGTACGTGCATCAGACAAAGTATGTCCACGAGATTCTCAAAAGATTTGGATTGGAAGATAACTTACCCTATGACACGCCTCTACCGACAAATCTCAAGCTTTCACCCGATGATGAGAAAGATCCAGAAGTGGATCCGACTCTATATCGAGCAATGATAAGTTCATTGATGTATCTTACTGCCTCACGACTAGATATTATGTTCTCTGTTTGTTTGTGTGCTAGGTACCAATCAACTCCGAAGGAGTCGCACTTGAAAGCTGTCAAGCGTATTTTCAGATATCTGAAAGGGACGCCTAAGCTTGGATTGTGGTATCCAGCTGAAGGTGGTCTGGATTTGATGGCGTATGCTGACGCAGATTTCAGAGGGTGCCGGATGAATAGAAATTCAACCTCTGGCGGCGCACAACTTCTTGGAAATCGTCTTGTCTCTTGGTAATGCAAAAAGCAGGTTGTCGTTTCTCTATCCACGTGCGAGGCCGAGTACATTGCTGCTTCAAGCTGTTGTGCTCAGGTTTTCTGGATTCAGCAGCAAATGAGGGACTACGGTTTGAATTTTACTCGAACTCCTATCCTTGTCGATAACAACTCTTCCATTTCCATAACAAACAATCCAGTGAATCACTGATGCACTAAGCACATAGATGTTAGGCATCATTTTATTCGCGACTGTGCTGAGAAGGGTTTAATAGAAGTGGTTAGGGTAGACACCTTGGATAATATTGACGACCTGTTTACGAAAACATTTGATCGGGCTAGATTTGAAAATCTGGTCCGAATGATTGGCATGATCAACCCAGAGTAAAATGCTTTCAAAACTCGCATAGAAACTTTATTTTATTTTTTCTGTACAGTTCTTACCGCTTTCGAAAAATTGAAAAAGTCCAAAAATATTTTACTTAGTTGTAGGATAAATTTCAGAAAAATACAAAAACATATGAAAAATCTAAAATGAAGTCATGTTGAGATATAAGGGAAATGATAGTACATCGGTTAGTTGTATCTGGTGCAGGACTATGGCTATATATATAAAATTAACCATTAAATGTGACAGCTTCTTTATACGTTGCTTCGGTAGGTTTTACGCGTAAATAAGAACCTGTCTTTGGTATATAAACATAATGAACTGCGTAACTCGTGTGGTGCATCTCTCGGATATATGGTCTTGGTACCGTAATTTCGTTTGATAGATTGCCGAGGTTCTGAGATACGTGGTCTTTATGATGTTTATCATCTGGGTATCATGGTTGTTTCTTTTACCGGAAAATAACGAGGACGCAAGTCTAGATCTTCCATGATACCATACGTACGTGTAAATATCCTTAATACATGATGCATTCGACCCAAATAAGTGATAAACAATCACATGTCCCACAAAATCATGCGGGAGTCAAGTTCGTCTCTTTGTCTGTACGTTGGTACTAACCTGTTCACGGACTTGCTCCTGTACCCTTTGCATCTGAAATTCATGTTCCTCCTCAATAAGTGATTCTATCACAAAATTCTTGTTTTCAATTCCAAATAAGTGAGATCTCACATTAGCTTATACGTCAAAAACAAATGATAAATGGTATACTCACCAGTAAGATGATCTCTCGTGCATACCTTGATACGGGAGTATATTTTGAGGTGGGTAAACATAGTTATTGTCAGCTTAATACACTTAATTCCATATCTCGAAAACAGTGTTCGAAAGGGTGCTAAAACTTAAGTGGACCACAATACCATTGAACGTCTTGAACTGTCAACATCGTTCTAAAAGATTAAAGCTAAAATGCTATGGTTCTTGTGTTAGGTACTGATAGTAAAACCGATATGATTCCTTTGCTCCGATTTCACAAAAAGATAATTGGTGTAAATATGTTCTTAGGTTTAAGTCTTTAATTTAGTTCAAATTGAAAAACCACAAAAAGATTTTGCTTTCTTGTTTCTATGTGCGAGTTATCTTATTAAGAGTACTCTAGGGGTTGAAAATCATTTAATCAGATATTAAAGTCAAGTTCGGTAAGTTAAAATAAGTTTTTCTCATAAAGTAGGAATTGGTCGTGTAAGATTCATCTAAGTGTGTGTGGGAAACTTCATCAGGTAAGGAAGTCGATAAGATTTTGTTTCAAGCAATAAAATTTTTCCATCTCGGTTTGTTCGTGCTTCTGAATTAAAAATGGTTCTTGTTGAAAGTTCACAATTTTAGTCCAAAGTTGTTGTGTTGAAAGAAGTTTAGGGGTATTAGTGCTTTTTAAACTTAACCTGGTCTGAACTTTGAAAGAATTTGTGGTCCGACCTTTGATATTAGGTCCGACTTTTCATCAAACAACCTTACCCATTCCGAGTTCTATAAAAAAATCCAACTTTTAATAAAAGGGGTCGAACTTTTAATGAGGTCCGAGTTTTATTCCTTTGTTCCGAGTTTTTGTAACTCAAACAGTAACCGGTTTTTTTTAAACCCTCGTTGGTCCGATTTTTCCTTCTTTCTTTCTCCATTCCCTCACAACACACAACAAACTCAGACCCTTCATCGTTCCTCTCCTTCTCACCTTCATTCTTCTTCTTGATTCTTGCATTTTTCTTGCTACTTGCTCATAAAATCCTAAGTATCCTTCAACGTATGTCTCCCTACACTCATAACTTCTCATTGCTTCAAAGTTCTTATCGCTCCGAGACTTAACTTTTACAACTCTCACCGCTCCGAGTTTGAGAAAATTTGGGTTTAACGCCTTTTACAACTCTCATCGTTCCGAGTTTGTGAAAATTTGGGTTTAACGCCTTTTACAACTCTCATCGCTCCGTAAGTTCGGAGAGTTTAACGCCTTGATTCAATGATGAGACTTAACTTTTACAACTCTCATCGCTCCGAGTTCTTATCGTTACGAGTTCTTGTTCAAGTTATCCAAACTCTTTTAAGCCGGTTGTTACTTTAGATCTCCGAGTTTTAAAACAGTCAAAACAGATGGTCCGAGGTCAAATAGATGTTCCGGAGGTCAAACAGTTTCTCTGAGTTTTATAGGTTTCTGCTTTGTTCCGAATTTTGCAGTTCCAACTGTTTATCTCCGAGTTTTATAGATGTTTAACATGGTCCGAGTTTTAAGTCTGTGTCCGTGTTAAATAGACTGTGTCCAAGGTACTGTGTCCGAGGTTCTGTGGTTCCGAGTTTTAACAGTCCGATGTTTTGCTTGTTCTATGTTTCCGAGTTTTGGATAAGCACATAGGTTCCGAGTTTTCTTATTTATTTCCGAGCTTTGAACATTTCTGAGTTTTAAACAGGCATTATATTATTCCGATTTACCTGTGTTTTCGAGTTTTAAAAAAATAGTCTAGTATTGCACGAAGTTCCGAATTTTTTTTAAAGGGTCAAACAGTGTCCGAGTTCTTGAGCTCATCAGAACAGTTTTAACACATGTCTGAGTTTTACAGTTTTTTTATGATATGTCCAGTATTGAAGCCCGTGTTTCCGAGGCCTTCATCTGTTATGATTCTAGGATTCGAGTTCTTGACCTTTGGTTGTTTTGTTCTCTAGTTTCAAAATCTTACAATGACAGTACAATTATCATAATGTTCAGTAGTTTTAACCTGTTTAGTGTTCATTCAAATGTTAGGATTGACTGCTCATGCTTCATTTTTCATGTTTAACTATGTGATTAACTGTGTGACAGCAATTTTGCCAAACATTGAATATTGAAGTTAACTATGTGAAAACTGAATGTTTAATTCCTTTAACTGTTCTGCAATTGTAACTGATGCGTGTGTCTCGTTTTTGTCTTGTTTTTCAACAGAATTGGCAGAACAACCTCGTCCAGTTCGTGAATTTCATCGGAATCATAATCAAATTGCGTTGCTAAACGAAAATGTTCGTGGTGGACCCGAATATACTGATATTGTTCGTTTTCTTCGAAATTCAAGAATTGGTTTCGCGATTTCAGAGAACATTCACCAAGTGCAAGCGTATATTGATGATTTTTGGCGTACGACTCGTACTATTGATAATACTATCGACGCTACTGTTTCTGGAAGTTCTATTGTTATCACGGAGGCAGTTATTCGTGCGGCCCTACGTTTTGGTGATTTAGATCATGGTAACACGTGCTATGTGCGTCAAATCCGTGAGCGTGGAGTTAGATCTTTCGGCTATGTTGGTTCTTTTACTAAGAAGGAGATCTACAAGGCACTGATTATTGGGCAGTGGAGATATTTCTTTCATGTGTTGATGCAGTGTTTGTCTCCACGAAAATCGGGAACTGATACAATGGGTAATGATCTTCTTTCTGGGATGATTGGATTAACTTATAACCAGCCATACAATTTCTCTCTGATGATTCTCCAAGCTCTCAAACACCAAATTTGTCTGAAGGCAAATGACAAGCGATTGATGATTCTGTATCCTCGATTCATGTGTCTTATTTTTCGACATTTGTTGTCGAAACTTTCGCTCGAAGGAACTTTGCCTGCCTACGCTCAAGCACCAATGCCTATTCGTATCTTCACTGATTGTGCAAGGGTTAACGAGTCCAAAAGGACTGATGCACGTCCAGTTCCGACTCCCTTGTGTGGTGCTATTCTTCAAGGCAACTACAATCCAGAAATTGATCCGAATTGGTTAAACATTATAGATGGTGTTGATCAAATCTTTGTTGGAGATGCTCAAGAGCCCGTGGTTGTTCAACCTCATGTTGATCTTCAACAACCACCGGCTAATCTTCCGGAACCTGAACCCATTCAAGAACCAGTTATTATTGCTTCTATTCAACACGTTGTGTCTGTTCAAGCTCCAATTTCTACGTCTTCGGCAACAGGGGTTGCTGTAGAAACTGATGATGTGATTTTAGAGCTTGATGCTGCTTTAGATGCGTGTCCGTCCACCGATACAGTTAACAAAGGGAAACGTCCTACATCCTATGGAGGAAGTTGTTGTGGATGAATCCATTGATGATATGCCATCCGAAAAACAATACCTTCGTTTAGTAATGAAAGAACTTCAAAACCGCCTTTCACCCTCTGAAAGAGAAAAGCTTGAGTTATTTCGAGCGAAGGTTGCTTCTCTAGGTCCCTCTTCCGATTGGAGTATTCGCTTAGCTAGCTGGAATGACAAAGCGAATGATTTCGATTCAATTGCGTTTAGCTCGTCTTCTTCTGATGATGATGATGATGAGGACCGTCAACGTCCTGTTTCCGATATTGTTCGTGTACGAGTTCCCCTCAGGACGTATAAGCGACAACGTGTCGCTGTTTCGGATCTTCAGTCTTCAAGTCCGATGGTTGCTTCTGTCACGGTTACATCCAGTTCTGCTCCATCAGACTCAAGAGGTCTTCTTAATATGGAGTTATCTATAGCTCTCCCGTCATTGTCTTCCTCGTTTCCATTCACTTCCTTTGTGGAAGCTACCAGTGTGGTTACTTCTTCTCAACCGGTAACGCCGATGATGTCATTTCCAATTCCTGTAGTACCGCTATTTGAGTCGTTATCATCTCAAACGGGTACGGGTAATGTGTTTGCCTTATCAGGAAGTTCATCTCTGACACCGAGACCTAGTACTTTCATAGATTTGCCAGCACCAGAGACACGGCAAACAGGTCCGAAGGTCGCTTTTGGTCCGCGTCCGCCAGTAGTGCGACCGAAGAAAGGTTCTTCGCGTCCTCCAGTGACACCATCCTCAGGTCCTAGGCCATCCAGGGCACAGACGTCTGGCTCAAGACCTCCTGCTCCTAGATCTTCTACAGTTTCTGCTTCGAGACCATCCAGTTCAGGTAAAGAGCAGAACTTTCAGGAGTTTGTTCGTGACAAGTTTCAGGATGCAGCCAAGGTCATGGTTCAACACAAGACTCAGTTTTCTAGGCTGCAGAAAGAAATTGACTTCTTGAAGAAAAGGGATGCAGAATGAGACCAGCAGATGGCTCAGCTTTTTCTTCTAACCAAGGATCAAAGTGTTCAGTTGGGTAAGTTCATAACTCAAGAGGCATCGACGTCTGCTCGACAACAGACCTTGGTTAGTACTACGGATCGGCTTCTCGGGATTGTGACAGATCTCGTATCACTTCTTGCTGCTCAGGGGGAGATTTCGGCTTCGGATTTTCAGGTTCAGGCTAAGTGCAAGACGGATGAACTAAAGAAAATCAGAGACGATCTTGACAAGGACAAGGATCCCAACGCGTCGAAGCAGGGGGAGCAGTCAAGGAGCGCACGTCCTCCTGAAGCTTTAACTCCGGCTCATGTTGAGGGGGAGTCCTCAGGTGCAGCTGCAGGGGGAGATAAAGGCCCTGTAGAGGCTGATGCAGGTGCCATTTCTGATTCTGAGTTAGATCCTGCTGCTGAATTGGTTTTGGGAGCTGGTGAAGTGGTTGAGGAAACGTTTGAGGATTGGCGAACAGACGACGACTTGGCTTGTAAGTTCAGTTTCATTGAGACTACGAAAGGGAAGACAATTGAGTATGAGTCCTTACCGGTCAACAACGATGTTATCAGAAGCTTTGTGTTTGGCTGTGAAATGCCCGAAGAAATCTTTAATCCTATACAAATTCCCGAAGAAGTCAGTGTGGCAGCTCACAAATGGTTTAGGAATCTTCCAGATGACACTCAAAGGAAGAGGTACTTATCCACAAAAGGTGAGTACTCGGGACAGATTCGTAGTTGGGATTTCGATGAGCAGCACGGCCTGGTAATGATCAAAAGGACCGATGGGGTTCAGTACTTCAGGCCAAGGGCTAAAGATCTCCAGACTCTTCCAGCACGTGATCTTCATCACATTGCTCAACTCGATCTCAACAACCATACAAATGTTACTAGTATCAGAGGATTGATTCCTCTTCTCGTTGCTGAGAGTCGTGAGAGTAAGTGGAAGTTGTTCAAGCCAGCAGTCGGTCGAGGAGTTAAGTATCTAACCAAGTTCACTGGTAAAGAAGAATGGAAAATGGTTTACCCTCCAGCGAGTTGCCTTCGTAAAATTCCTACGCGAAAGTTCGATCTCGATAAATTCGACAAAATAGGTTATTGGTATCTCCATGGGAAGACTAGGGAAGCCGTGATAACTGAAAAGAAAGTGACAGAGGAGATTGCTAAGATTCTGGATCCAATTTGGCTTGCAAACCTGAGAGAAGCACATCTGAAGAAGCTTCGGTGCCTGCCCCTAAAATACAATGAAGAAGATCGTGTTCTTGCGGACCAGTTCATCAAGGTGGTTCAGTTCTGTGTGAAGAACAAGGTCTGGACAGGAAGCAGCTTCTCAAAAAGGGTTTGAAGATCTCAAGACCAATGAAGACGATGCACTGATCAAGGGGGAGTTTGTTAATGCACTTTTGGTGATAAGTGCATATCTCCCAATTTATTAGGGTCTTTATTGTACATTTGTAAAAGATAGTCCCAAGTTTATCCTAGGACATTTTGTCCAAGTTTTAGGATGGAACTTTTTGTCTGAGTTTTTGTTTAGGACTTTTTGTCTGAGTTTTGTAATAGGACAAAAGTCAGAGTTTCTTTGTGTAGCTCTTTGTCCGGGCATTCTAGTCTGTCTTGAAAGTCCGGGTTTTACCTTGTATATATACCTTTATGTGGAATAGACAAGGTAGCGATTCTGTGTGAAATTCTGTGCACCTAACCCTAATCATTGTGTTTTGTCTGGCGGCTGCTTTGTGTGAGTGACGTCATTCATCTTCATCTTCCTCATCAAGAATACTCAGTGTATTCTTGATTTCTCTCTCAGATCCTTGCATTCTTGTGTTTCATCTGCAGTGGTTGATCATCAGGTGGATTTCGCACACCTGTTGATTGCTTTAGCTGAGTGAGATCTTGGATTAGGAGGCCTTACAGTCCGATGTAGGATCGTGACGCTGACCCGAATGAGTCGATCAGAGGAGCTTTGATCAATTACAGGTGCGGAAAACAAGTAATTGACTTAGAAACAGCTGATTCTTCACTTTTAACACTGATTGTATTGATTAGAATGCAAGTACACTCAGTCTTCACACCGGCAGCACCTAGGCGTGGAATACAAGACAACTGTTACTTGATTTCGCTCCAGGTGACCTATATATAGGCCACCTGATTTCGCCCGAGATGACACTGAACAACAGGAGCGAAATCAGCAATATATGATTTCGGGCGAAATCACATCCACATGCACATAGGAGCGAAATCAGCTTCCTAACTCACTAACACTTCCTTTTTTCTCGTAAAACGTGCCCTAATCTATACAATGCAATCTAAAACTTGATACAAGATGAAGTCGACAGATGTAGTGCACTAACAGACTCCCCCTCAGATGACGAGTCGCATGTGTCGAGTATTCTCAAACTTCAGTCTTCATCAGTATCTGGGCTTCTCTCTCTCTCTTCTCGTCTCGCATATCTTCAGACTCCCCCTTGCGATATGCTGGCATTCCCTTAGTTCTTCAGCATCATCTGCTTCAGGATCGTTGTCTGGCTTTCACACATACATAATCGTTACCCTAGCTTAAGCTTTGTCCTCATAATCGAAACCTGGCACATGCTCTATCCACAGAATCCTTAGGTGTCGAAATCTGGCTCAAACTCGAATGACCTGGCCCTTCTGAAGATTGTTCCAAGATTGAAACTTGGCTCTAGTTCTGCTCTCGATCGATAGCCTGGCTCAAACTTAACCTGCGTAAACTCTACCTCAAAATAAGATTCATATATAAAAATAGAGATATGCGCTAACACAGACTCTCCCTCAGATCAACCAAATATTTTGATGAACCACTTGAAAGGTTAGATTTTGAAAACATTTAATTTCCAAGTACACGCTCCCCCTCAAGTTTTGCCCATCATATTTAGCACTCGAAATTTTGAAAATTAGCTTTTCAATAACAGTTGTCAAAAATCTTTTTGAATTTTTCAAAATTTATGCTAAAACACATTGAAAATCTTTTTGAATTTTGAAAATAAGAGAAATGCAGTAAAGAAATATTTACAAACAATATTTTTGTGAGTTTGTGTAAGAGGATCATATCAGTTTTGAAACATGTCACCAACACCGTTAAGCTAGAATCATTTTAAGTTCTAAATAATTTACCTAGATTGTCAGTATGTTTGTCCACCTAAATTTTCACACAAAGTTCAACTGTTTCGAGATACGATATTAATTACTTAAAAACTAACTTATTTATGTGTCCCACTACTTGAATATACTCCCGTATCCAGATCCCAATATTCAGTCTTACAGGTGAGTATACCACAGATGATATCTGTCAGGGGTTAAAATGCGAAGGCCGTGAGAGCTCAGGTCGATACTTCCGTATACGCAGAGAGATGACGGCTTCGACTTTTGGTGTGTCCCCTTTAGAGGATCTTTTGTTTCAATAGCAATGATTATCAATTTTATTGTTTAATCAGATTACTGAGGGCTAGCTTATATTTCAAAGCTTTTTGTAGAAAGCATTATCCGGAGACTAGGTCAGAACTTCCATTCAGCAGAAGTCCCGGGATAATACCCCAGATATCACTGAGCATAAAAGACCTAGTATCTCAGAATAAGGGACCTTTCAAACAAGATTTCAGGGGTTACCTATATATCCAAGAAGTATCTCGTCACAATTTACTAAATGTGTAAAAAACCTACTGACACATCCGCAGTAAGATTGTTTATCACATTTTTAACTTTACATATCTTTAGTATGTTGTGAAAGCCCACTGATGTACTATCATTTCCTCTTTTCACAACAAAACTCATTTTTAATTTTATCATGTTTTTGGATTTTTCAAATTTTCTAATGTTTTTGGATTTTCTGAAATTTTTCTACTCCCCCTAAAATGCAAACACATTAACGAAAAAATTGAAAACAAGACTAGACTCTTGACCCAATTGTAAAACAAAACTATACAGAAAATTTGACAACTGACATCGAATTGCATCATTTCGCCATCCACTAATACATAAACAATCCGAGCTCCCCCTTTCAACAAACCATTCTCTCATTTAGATTTCAAAACACTTAAGTTTGTTTTAATCAAAATGATTTTTCCAGAAAATGAGTTTGTTTGTACCAATTCTAGGATCGAAAAGAATAGATTTGGGGATATGGTTCATCATCTGTTTAATCATGTGTAGTAAATCAAGTACAAATTAATGTCCCTGATTTACCGTTTTGCAATTAAGCAACCTCTTGTACCAATTGTAAGTATATCTGAAACAATACCACTTGTAGGAATGTCACGTCTACATAAATCACTTTACCAATCAGGATGCCGATTCCTGCTTCACACTTACCTACCTGGAAGCTCCGGCGTAGTCATTCAACCTGTAACATTTGAACACTATAAAAAAAACTTTCATACAAACTCATTAAACATGAAAGATGCCGATTCCTGATCCACGATTACAAACTTGGGATCTCCGGCATAGTCCTAAGACTTCAAGGAAAACAAACTTCCATCCAACTCTTCTCAGACTTGATGGTTTTCAATTCTTGCGCAGTAGGGTTGTAAGTTGCCTTTTTAGTTGCATAAAAATCTTTAACCCCTTTAGTTTTCCCATTAAGCATTTTCCCAAAAATTTTCTTAACATTCCCATTGAATGTTTTCTCGACATCAAACTTAGTTTTCTCGGTATAAAACTGATTCGAGATTTCAACCTTACCCACTTTCTCCTTAACTTCTTCAAATTTCAGTGATGGAAATTCTTAATCATTCACTGAAACTTTCTCTTCAACCTGTGGCTCTTCTGGCTTTGTGGAACCAGATTCATCGCCGAGTTTCTCATCAACCTTTTTAACAGCCCACACTTGGTTGTCTTTGTCTTTCTTTTTGTAAAATTTCTTTTTAGAACACTCACCAACCTCATAAATTGAGTTTTCAAAAACTTTAAGTTTTACAGTTGGTGGTTCAACAACAACAACCTTTTCTTTCAATTTGTTAGAAACTCCCTGTTTTGTTTTGGCATTTTTCGGACAGTTCCATGCAATGTGACCAACTTCATTGCATTTGTAACAGATTCGAGTCTCTTTTGGATGAAACACTCCAGTTCCATTCCTTTTCTTCTCAGCAAGAAACTCCTGGTTTGATTGTTTCCAGAACAGTTTCTTCTGTTCATCTTCAGCACTCCCTCCTGAAACAAATTATGTTTTTGTTTTAGAATTTTTCATATTTTTATGATTTTCTGGTGGAATAAAACCTAAACCTTTCTTTTTGTAGCTACGATTTTGGTTTGGTTTCTTTTGAAAACCAGAACCAGATTTATAACCCTTTTTCTTGTTTAATCGTTGTTGAACTCTTGAAGTGTATTTTTTAAGTTTTCCAGTAAGATTTAAATCTTTTATTTCAGAAATATTAATTTCTGTTATTTTGAAAACCATTTTGATAATTTCAAAACGAACACTTCTTATTGGAAACTCTTTGTCAGAGTATAACTTGTCAGAATCATTCAAAGTATATGTTACCTCAAATGTTTCATCATCCAAATTTGCTTTTGATAATAAAAGTTCTTTACTATAAGACCGTTTAACCGACGACTTTGGACCACTGACTGACAAACTTAACCCTCCAGATTCCGATTTTGACTCAGACTCCTAATCAGTATCCAACACCTGGTCGACCACCTTTTTGATTAACTCAGACTCATGATCAGTGTCAGACGAGGTAAAGGTTACGTCAATATTTTCTGGTAATTCATTAGTTGTGTCGGTTTTTAACTTTATATTGACTGCTTTTTCAAGTTGCTCCTCGTTTGGTTTTCTAGGAGAATATCCTTCCCAGATTGGAGGCGGACACTTGTTATAGCTAACAGTCGGTTTCTTACTACTATCTTTCTTCTTCGGCTTGTCATCTTGAAAAGCTTCCATACCTGCAATAGTCGGATAAATTCTATCAATAAGATAATCAGAACTAGAATAACTTTTTAATAAACGTCTGATTCTCTCATTTTCAATCTTCTCTGTCTCCAACTCTTGCTTCCATTTAGCACTTTCTTCGATGTAGAAGTTTATAGCTTTCTGTTTCGACATCATGACTGCATTCATCATTGTTAATGCCTGTTCTCTCTCAGAGTTTGTCTTTTGAAGACCAGTTACTGTTTTGTTCAAAACATCATAAGATTCTTTCACATAGTTGAGATTGAACAACAACTGCTCCTTCTTCTTCTCATATTCCGCAATCATATCATCTTTTGCTGCACATTCTTTGCATGCTTCCAAACACTTCATGCAAGGCTTGATGACTTCAATAATCTTTTCAACTTCGATTGTTTTCACCACTTCAACCACCTTTTCTTCTTCTGTCACATGTTCAGCTACCTTCACTTGCTCAGTCTCAACCATCTCCTCAACAACACTTTCAACTTTCTTATTCTGAACAACATCTTTAGTATTCGTTTGTTGTTGTTCTTTAGCAGCTCGTTTCTCCTTCAGTTTCTCCATGTGATCTACAAAATAAAAATGAAAACTTTCAGGAGATAAATGAGATTTTGCAATATTAATATGTTTTTCCTCTTCATCATCACTACTGCTATCATTAGTTGGTGACTGATCAAACTGTACAGATTTTTCAGAACTAGCATCTGATAATCCAGAATTTGATGGTGTTTGATCAAAAACAACTTCCTTTTCTGAACTAACATCATTTTGTACCCTGTCATCTGAAGTCTGTGAGTTTTCATCAGCACTTTCTGAGCTTTCATCAGATGTGATAGACTTTACAGTTTCACCGATAGATTTCATCCATGCAGTAAACATGTCAGGTTCTTTCACGATCTTAGCAATGAATGCTTTAAAATCTCCCTTTTCATCAACAAACATATCCCAGCTGAAGCCTTCAGGTAGTCTTTTATCATCTTGATCGACTATACATGCTTTGCTTTCAGGTGATATGTAACTGTTCCGGTTGAAATCCACTAAACACGCTCTCTTAGAATCCTCAATCTTTCTACCATGAGCAACCTGCGGTTCTTGTTGTTGACCAACCTGTTGATAAATGGCTTTCCGGTAGTAGTCGTCTTTTCCAAACGGATTCTGAGCTCCACTATCTTCCTTGTTCTTGCACTCTCATTTGAAATGACCCTTCTCCCTGCAACGAAAACAAGTAACTTTAGATTTATCAAAACCTAAAGTAGAAACATGTGCATCGAGAAAGTCATTTCTCCCGGTAATCGTCTTGAATTTTTCAGCACGCCTAAGAACGCTAGCTAGACACCATTTGATGTCCATTAGTTCCATCTCTTCGGCGTCTATCTGATCGTAATCCTCCTTTGTGAGCATAGGATTTCCGATACGACCTGCAACAAGACCTTCATATGAGAGAAGCACATAACCAAGTAAAGCCATGTGGTCTTTAGCAGTTTCTTCAGAAAAACTTTGACCCTCTGGAAGATTCAAAGCGATGTTGCACTGGATCACATAACCATTTCCTGTCTTTGTGCTCTGAGAATGGAAACTTGTAGTTGACTCTTTTGGATTGACACTTGGAAATGAAGAGAATCCACTGCTTTTGTTTGAAGTCTGATCAGCTCTTTTTCTCTTTTTCTGATGAATCCCCAGCACTGAATGCAGTTTGGATTTTCAGACTTCTGTCAGCTTCTGGAACTGGAACACTACCTTTGTAGTACATCTTTACACCCTGTTGACCACTTGGACTCTTCATCCTCGCGATCTTCTGCTGTTCCAAATCTTGACTTTCAATCTTTTCTATAAACTGAGAGATAGTTAACCCATCATAAACCCCCGTATTCTTCAAGATCATCAAATATGTTCCCCACTCTTTCTGCGGCAGCGCATCAGCTATCTTGTCTACCCACTCTTCACGATCTTTTGTAATACTCAACATCGACATAGATCGCACCAAGTGGAAGTATCACTCAATCAGCTTCTTTGTGTCTTCACCCGGTAGACTACTGAACAGATCAAATTCTTTCTTCAGCAACGCTTTCTTGTTCTTAATCATTTTCTCACTACCCTCAAATTTCACACGAAGAGCATCCCAAATCGATTTTGACGTTTTGTCATGCTGAAACAGTATGAACATGTCTTCTTTGATAGCTTGTTGAAGCAGACTGATCATCATCTTCTCAGCTTTGTACATATTCCATTCTTGATCAGTAAACTCTGATAACTCTTTGAGAACCTGCAAATTTGTTCGTGGCAAAACATACTTCTTTAGAATACATTCCCAAGACCTTAGATGGTTTGTCTGAACCCAATTTTCGAATTTGTCCTTCCACGCGTAGTATTCTTCAATACTCATCAGTTTCGGGGGCTTTTGTGTAGTTCCAGTCTCATTTTCTAAATTCATGGCCTGAGCAATGACAGTTGGTGCAGACGGAGTTGCAAACGCGTTGTAAAACTCGTTATCCATGATTTGTCAGCACGTTGTTCAAAAACAGTTGGTTTTGAGCGAAATTAGATGCGTGCACAGAAACGAAATCAGCAATTTGACTGTCTTGAGCGAAATCAGATAACACTTAGGAGCGAAATCTATTACAAACAGCTAGGAGCGAAATCACAAGAATCCTTAGAGCGAAATTAGTAAGTTCTTTGGAGCGAAATCACTGAATTGGTTGATTGCAGCGAAAACAGAACACACTTTGGAGCGAAACCTTAATTGTTGTCTTCCATAAGCGAAATCAGAATCAATTCCAAGAGCGAAATCAGCCTAGTATGAGCGAAATCAAAGAACTTGTAGGAGCGAAATTAGCAAGTCTTGGCAGCTAGAAGCGAAATCAGGAATGTCCTGTTCGAGCGAAATCAATACGGGGTCAATTTTAGTCCATTTTTAGTCCGATTTTAGGTGTGAAACTTTCAAGGCTTTGTCTATGTCCAATTATACACAATCTGTGAAATTTTGAGTCGATTTTGACTGATAAAACTTCCTGAAATGATGACAGAAGGTGTAGAAGCTATAAATCTCAATGTAAATCGGCTGAATACTGCAGAACTCCTCCAACTGGCTCTGATACCAATTATAGGATCATGACGCTGACCCGAATGAGTCGATCAGAGGAGCTTTGATCAATCACAGGTGCGGAAAACAAGTAATTGACTTAGAAACAACTGATTCTTCACTTTTAACACTGATTGTATTGATTAGAATGCAAGTACACTCAGTCTTCACACCGGCAGCACCTCGGCGTGGAATACAAGACAATTGTTACTTGATTTCGCTCCAGGTGACCTATATATAGGCCACCTGATTTCGCCCGAGATGACACTGAACAACAGGAGCGAAATCAACAATATATGTTTTCGGGCGAAATCACATCCACATGCACATAGGAGCGAAATCAGCTTCCTAACTCACTAACACTTCCTATTTTCTTGTAAAACGTGCCCTCATCTATATAATGCAATCTAAGACTCGATACAAGACGAAGTCCACAGATGTAGTGCACTAACACCCGAACTGGCGTGTAATGACCCTAAGTACCCGTTTTATCCCGGAACAATCCAGAGTGACTCTGGTGTTCCACTTATTGCCAGTTTAGTCTTTGGTCAGTTCGCGGTCAACTCCATATTCATGTTGTAATAACCTTTGAGTGTCAAGAACATCAAGATTTCTTGGTTTAGGTAGTTTCTTTTTATCAAAAACAAGAATTAAGCATGAAAAGAAAAAAAAACAATAAAAATCGATGTACAAGAGCCCTTATCCTACATTACGTACGCGATCATATCAGCCGTCAGATCTTTATCCCGCATTGAAATCGCATGTTGGTTTTTTGTAACAATTTCGCATGTTGGTTTTTTTAACATGCGATTTCATCAATATTACCACATGCGAAATTGTTACAAAAAACCAACATACGATTTCATCAAAATTATCACATGCGATTTCATCAACGCTATTTTATAACATGTGATTTCACATCGCGTACGCGTACGTTAAGCCATTTTGTACAATACACTTTTTCATATTTCCCAAAAAATATATATTTATAAGTTTCCATTTTAACTTATGAAAATTACCATAAGTACTTAGGAGTTTAACACTTGCACTTTTCACCAAAAAGTTTGCCTAATCATGATTAAGATCCCTGATGGTGTTTAACTATTTTAATGACACTTTAATCCCCACTTAATCATGAATAGAATTTTAGAAAATTTCTCTATAGTTTCCCCTAAACTATGGTATTTGCTCACATTTTAAAAACATTTTTAAACCACTTTTCAATTTCCCAAATCATCATCAATTCATCAAGTTCATCAGAATTAATTTCTCAAGTAATAAGCACATAACTTAACTTCAACATTTCATGGGCTTTCATACATGTATTTTTCTAAGACTTTTGAAGTATCAATACTTTTTGTTTATCTTTTAATGAACTCTTTTTATACAACTTGATTATTCATATTTTTATATTTTATAATCTCTAAAAATTTCATGACTTTCAGGTATCAAAATGTCAAGACTTTTTGTGTACAACTTTTATAACCATTTTAATATCACGTGTTTTATATAAATATCAACTTTACTAGTTCTTTAAATTAAAAGTTTCAAGTCTATTAAAGCCCATAAATTTCAAGTATCAATAATATATGTGAAGCTCAGGAACATTTTGAAGGAGAGGTGATCTTTTGTTATTTAAACATATACTTGTTTGATCACATTTTCAAGTCTCGTATGGCAAGATCATCATACTTATAAATATTGCATCAAATAACAACAAGAACATAATATATATCATACTTTTATCTTTACAATTTCTTGATTAGTGTAGGGTTTTAAGATGATTTCTTTTATGATGTTCAAGACGAAGTTTACTTGTACTTTTATAAATACCAACATATGATAACTAAAGAAAGTTTAGAATCCTTACTACTAGCACAAAGGCTAGGGATAATCCAAGATGAAAAAGATGAAGAAGAACAAGAAGATTGAAGCTCCAAATGATGAGAAATAGGCTCCTACATTGCTTCCATGGTTGCAAAACTTTTAGATCATCAAAGTATGGATTTGTGAGGATTATTTTGTGAGCTTGAGAAGATGAAAATGGTGGTGTAAAGAGGGTTAGGGTTTGTAATGTCGGTGGCCCTCAAATTGGTCCTGCCAAAAGGGAGTCAGTGATCACCATCCATAAATTAGTGAGTATGGATCGGTTGGGAATCCAAATCTCTTCAATGTAAAGTGCCATAGTTGTCTCTGGCACGGTATGTAGTTAGAGATCTAAAAAAATGGCGAGGAAACAGCTGATGCGTCTTGTGAGCTAAACAATAAATAACTTGAACGAATGGGTGGTCTAGGAGTCCATCTCCTCCAGTTGAATAGCTATCCAAATCGACAACCAGTTCGCGAAATAGCGGCTGGAATGCCAGATCAAACAACCGATCCCATGGGGTATCATGTATGATGAGACCCCGAAAGCTATCAACCTCGCTGACCTCCTCCGCCATGTCAAACAATGTGTATCCTACGTAGAAGCGACATCGGTCAAAAGCATCTGTATGCTTCTTAAACTTGAAGTACAGGTGCCCGTGAAGTCGGTCAACCAAAGACCTATTGTGCTTATGCCCCTGCCCTCAACCAGCCAGTCCCACATCTATATCCAGATCGAATGAATCGATATACGTAATTTAACTTCATATTTAACAACATTAATATTTAAATGAAAGTAAAGTAAATTAAAATTTTAAAATTAATTATATTTTATAAAAAGGTTAATTTATTTTTGAATTTTATAAAAAAATTATAATTAATTATATTATATAAAAAGGTTAATTTATTTTTGAATTTTATAAAAAATTAATAATAATTAATACACTTCTTAAATTTATAAATGTAGGTCCCTCTCGGAGGATGACGACCCTAAACCTTGTTATACAAACTCACTAGCAAGTGCGGAATCCAAGCTAGCAAGCAAACCGGGATGAAGCAAGTATAAACACAACACACAAAGGTCCACCGATTAACACCACTTGTATTAATGCAAATGAAAGGTTCCGGTTACAAGCACAATGTTTACAAATCAGTTTTGTAAACTCTCAAAGTGTGTGTGTGTTTTGACAGAATGCTCTCAATCTCTCGGGTGTGTGTGTGTGCATCTGTCTTCTAACATACACTGCATGGGTATATATATACCCAGCTCAGGTTGTCTAGTCCGAAGGATCCGATAGATGGTCGAAGGATCATCTATCGATCACAAAGTCTTCGAAGGATCTGCATTAACCTCGAAGGATGATCTATCGAATCATCCTCATCCATCGAAGGTTCATCTTTCGAGTTCATCGAAGGATCAACATTATCGTTCGATGAGCATCCTTCCAGCCAGACAAATGACAACCAATATTTCTAACTGTTTGGCCAAGTCAAACTAGGAGGACAGTTGACTTGGTCAAACTTACATGACTAACAAGGACATCGTTTATAACGTGACCGATTACAGACAAAGTACAGACACAAGTGCACCAACAAACTCCCCCTTGGCTGTAGCTTTGTCTCGATCTTCGATGTTTGCAGATTTGTCTTGACCTTGATCATCTTTGATCTTCATGTCTTCAAGACTCTGTTGTCCTTTCAAGTCTTCAATGTCGGAGGATCTTCAAAGTCTTCACGTCTTGAAAGCAGGAAGTGTATCAACAAACTACCCGTATCATGTAGGAAGTGTGTTGACAAACTCCCCCTTAACATAAGCTCCCCCTTGAGTTATGTTCGTGAAATACTTGATCTTTATGAAGTGAGATCCTTGTGGTGTTGATGATGGCCAGCGGCAACTCGATCATCTTCATCCTTTGAGTGCCTTCACGTCGTGTCTTCATTCCGAAGCTTGTCATCGACCATGTTCTCTTTGCCTTTAGAATCTGCACATGCAAGAAATCTAAACGCGTAATGAGAACAATTGCTTGGAATATAGTTAACATAAACAAATGACACACGGATGACCATGTCACAATCAAACACCGTCCGACAGTTTGAAAGTTTTTCAAATTTATCAATTTCAGATTTCAACTTTCAAAACTTGCAAATTCGACCGTTTATGAAGATTTAGTCAATTCGGTTTTTCGTTCGGGTTTCAGGCAACGAAGACTCGAGTTCCAACATTGTACGATCGAAAATAAAGTAGAAATAAAATCTTTTTGGTATTTTTGAATTTTTCAAATGTAAAGACTGAAAGCAGTGAATAAATATATACAGACAATCTTTTTGCGAGTTTCGAGGGTAAGAGAATCATATCAGTGTACGGTCATGCCAAAACACTCTTGTTGTTCAGTTAGTTAACATTAAGGTAAGCATCCTATAACAATTATCGGTATTGTTGTCCACTTAAGCTCAACTTATCAGACGTAATCATGGCGAGGGGATACGTTAAGGTATGATTTATACTTACCGACCGGTGTTCATCCACATCACGACACATTCCCGTATCAAGGTATGCACGAGAGTTCATCTTACCGGTGAGTATACCGATTATCATCTGTTTGACCGTATATGATGTGAGATTCTCACTTATTTTTGATTTGAAAACAAGCCCTATGTGATAGAATCACTTATTGATGAGGAACTTGATTTTCATATGCATGAGGGCACAGGAGCAATTCCGTGAACAGGTCAGTACTTCCGTACAGCAGAGAGACGAACTTGACTCCCGGATAAATGTGATATTTTATCACTTATTTGAATTGGACATGTGATTGTTTATCACTTATTGAGGTCAAATGCAGTATGTATTATGTACACGTATGTATAGTATCATGGAAGATCTAGACTTGCGTCCCCGTTATTTTTCGGAAAAAAGATACAACCATGATACCCAGATGATAAGCAGCATAAAGACCGAATATCTCAGAACCTCGGCAATCTATCAAACGAAATTTCGGTACTAAGACCATATGCCAATGAATGGTTCCCACCTGATCTTCAGTCGATTAAGATTTATATCACCCTGCGCACTTTAAAATGATTGTGAGTCTACCGATACTTCTTATATAGAGCTGCTTATCGTTTTTCATTTAAGGTTTAAAGAGGTTTGGATAGACCACTGATGTACTATCACTTTCTCTTTTGCTCGCCAGGAAACTCATTTTTGATTTTCTATTGTTTTTGTGTTTTTGAAATTTTTCAATGTTTTTGGATTTTCATATTTTTGGATTTACTCCCCCTAAAATCAATAAACTAAGACAAATTTAGAAACACAAGGTATTTACAAAAATGATTTTCCGACGTTGGTTTACTCTTGCTTGACCTTAATGCCGTTTACCAATAATAAGAAGTCAAATCTTGATTTTTCAAAAGCTTTGGTAAAAAGGTCGGCACGTTGGTCATCGGTGTGGACCTTAACAACATCGATTAATCTTTTCTCAAAGCAATCACGTATGAAGTGATATTTGATTTCGATGTGTTTGGTCTTTGAATGCTGCACAGGATTTCTAGTGATCTGTAATGCAGCAGAATTATCAACGTAAATAGGAGTAGTTAGGAATTCAAAACCGTAGTCCCGCAATTGTTGTTGGATCCACAGAACTTGGGAGCAACAACTTGAGGCAACAATGTATTCAGCTTCGCATGTTGATGTTGCGACACACGTCTGCTTCTTGCACTGCCATGTGACTAGGCGATTTCCTAAAAACTGACATCCATCCGTTGTGGATTTGCCGTCGATTTTGCATCCGCCAAAATCAGAATCACTGAAAGCTACCAGTTCAAAGTTATTATCCCTAGGGTACCATAGACCGGTGTCAGGGTAACCCTTCAAATAACGAAAAATCCTTTTGACAGCTGCAAGATGTGAGGCCTTCGGGTTCACTTGGTATCTGGCAAGCAGGCACGTTGGGTATATTATGTCTGGCCTTGATGCTGTGAGGTACATAAGAGATCCGATCATAGCGCGGTAGTTTGAGGGGCTAACAGCGTCTCCCTTCAAATCTGGAGTAATTCCGTGATTTGTTGGCAATGGGGTACCAGTGGGCGTTGCATCAGACATCTGGAACCGGCTCAAGATGTCACCAACATATTTAGTCTGATGGATGAATATCCCAGACTCCGTTTGTTGTACTTGTAGGCCCAAGAAGAAGTTCATTTCCCTCATAGCACTCATCTCGAATTTATCCTGCATAATGCGCTCGAAATTCCTGCACAAGACATTATTAGTAGAACCAAAAATAATATCATCAACATATACCTGTACCAGAAGAAGATCTCCATCTTGTTCTTTGATGAAGAGAGTACAGTCGATAAGACCCCGTCGAAAACCGTTCTCCAGCAGATAGTTTGATAAGGTTGCGTACCAAGCTCTCGGTGCTTGGTGAAGACCATAAAGAGCTTTGTTGAGCAACCAAACCCGATCGGGATGGATAGGATCTTCAAAACCTGGAGGTTGTTCGACGTACACCTCTTCTTCAACCACACCATGTAAAAATGCACTTTTCACGTCCATTTGGTAAACCTTGAATCCTTTGAAGGACGCATAGGCTAGAAAGATTCGAATTGCTTCTAGACGTGCCACTGGTGCATAGACTTCGTTGTAGTCGATCCCTTCTATCTGACGAAAACCTTGAACGACTAAACGTGCTTTGTTTCGAATAACCACTCCACGGTCGTCCTTCTTGCATTTGAAAACCCATCGAGTGCCAATTTTCTTGTAGTTCTCAGGCTTTTCAACAAGCTTCCAAACACCCAGTTTTTGAAATTGGAGTAATTATTCCTGCATGGCTTCAACCCATGAGCTGTCTTTCATCGCTTCTTTCCACGATTTTGGTTCTTCTTGTGACACGTAACACGCGAAGGACCAGTCATTCTGTTGCCCGGATTCTCTTATAGCTGAATACAAACCAGCATTCCGGTTGTTTCTTAGCTGATTACGCGTCTGCACACCGCGATGGACATCTCCTATTATGTTCTGCTGGGGATGGGTATCATGAATCCTCATTTCAGGATTATCTGGCACACGAGCATTGATACCCAAATTGTTAAAATTAAGATCAACAACCAACTCCACACCAGGGATGTGTGTAGAGGTGGATGCATTCCCTTCAGCAGTATCCACATTCTGCACATGAGGTGTATCAACAGAAGCACCTTTAACAGGAGCAACATATTCATCATCTTCAGAAGATTCATTATAATCAGCAGCATCTTCATAAACCTCATTTTGAACTATATTGTTGACAGACGAAGAAGCTTGTGGGTCAACAAAAATAGGTCTAACCAAAGGCGAGACAGCAGCGTTGTCACTTTCCAACAACATCCTAGCCGCTGCTGATTCTTCGTCAAAGGTTGGCAGATTGAAGGAGTCAAATAATCCATCATAATCGAACATCCACGGATCACCCAGAGCCCTAACAGGACTCGTGTACCTTTGAACCCTCACCTCACTCCATAGCTCAATCTTTTTGGTAGCCAGATTCCAAACACGAAAGTTTGGCGTTTGGTATCCAAGGAAGTAGCCCTCGATAGCCTTTGCTCCAAATTTTCCATCTGGTTCAATCATAGTACAGGGGCCACCAAAAGGTTCTAGGTAAGAAAGATCCGGTTTCCTTTTCTGAAGGAGTTCAAAGCAAGTTTTGCCATGTCTCTTTACTGTAAGAACTCTGTTTAATGTGTAGCACGCAGTCGACACAGCCTCCCCCCAGAATTGAATAGGGAGTTCCGACTCAACTAACATTGTTCTTGCAGTTTCTATAATCGTTCGATTCTTCCTCTCCGCGACACCATTTTGTTGTGGAGTATAACGAGAACTGTACTCATGAAGAATGCCTTTAGAAGTACAAAACTCATCCATAACTTGATTCTTGAATTCGGTTCCATTGTCGCTTCGGATCCTTTTCACTTTCAACGAATAGAGATTCTCCAACATAGTGAGAAGATCCTTGAGGATGCCAGGAGTTTCACTCTTGTGTGCCATGAAGGATACCCAAGAAAATCTAGAGTAGTCATCAGTAACTACTAGACAATATGCATCACCGAACATTGTTTTATGCTTCATAGGTCCAAAGAGGTCCATATGAAGACGCTCGAGCGGCATGCTGACCGTGTTGATTTTCTTCAAAGGATGGGATTTCTTCATTTGCTTCCCCTTTTGGCACGAGACACATATATCTTGCAAATGAAAACTTCTTACAGGCACACCATTCACAAGATTATTTTTCACCAAATGGTTCATTTTTCTCAAGTGAATGTGCCCTATTCTTCTGTGCCAAGATATAGACTACTTTTCAGTGGCTTTTGAGACAAAGCAAGTGACTTGTGCAGATGTTGTAATCGCCTGACTCATGTCGAGAATGTAAAGATCATTAACTCTCGGAGTCGATAAGAGAATCCATTCTTGTGGAATTTTGAATCCGGGTTTTAGCACATAACAGCCAGCATCATCAAAATGCACGGTGAACTTTTTATCGCAGATTTGCGACACGCTCAGAAGATTATGATCAATTTGCTTAACATAGTTGATCTTGTCGAAACATACAATACCATTGGATACACTTCCCTCTCCAGTGATATATCCGCCTTTATCTCCCGCAAATGCGACATAGCCTCCTCTAATATTTCTCACGTCGTACAGAAGCCGTAAGTCGCCAGTCATGTGCCTGGATGCTCCACTATCAACAATCCAGTGACTATTAATAGTTCCTCCTAGAGCACCCTGCACATTTCGTTCAAAGATCAGTTGAGGATGGGGACCCAAGCCTTAGTGGTCTTGGGTCGTCCCTGAGCATCACGAAACGTGATATCAATCTCTTGATGATTTTCAAGAACAACGGCTCCCCCTGAATTGTCACCCGCCTTAGGTAACCAAGGTTATTTTTGTCTACCAGATTTTGAACATTCTGGTTTTACAGATTGTGACACACTTGGTTCCCTTTGAACTGTTTTAACTTCAGATTTTAAATCTTTTTCAACAGTTCCCATGTTCTTACGTCGTTGTTTAGTTTCTTGTTCTTTTACAGTTCGTTTATCATGTTTAGGTGAAACTGACCGACGTTGAGGATGAATTGTTTCAGGTGGAGTTTTCTCAACAAATTTGTTCTTTGGAGCATTTGGGCAGTTTCTGATGATGTGCCCAATTTCTCCACATTTAAAACATGTTCTCCTTTCAACAAACTTAGGAGAACTTGATTGACCACAAGATGTCGAAGTCGTGGAACCTGAGGTACTAGCCTTTTCATCACACCCATTTGTATGTTGAGTGTAATTGTTATCACTGTTACGTTTCAAGATTGTGACTTGTTTTACAAAATCTGTGTTAGATTTGTTCTCAAAAGTTTCAATCTTATCAGTACCCTTGGATGACACGAACTTGACATCTTTTGCTTTCTTTTGAAATCGAGCTCCTTTTGTTTCAGACTTCATCTGAGAGACTTTATGCTTTTGAGCTCGTTTGATTGGTTGTTTACCATTAGAAGCACTAGGTTGTTGAGTGGTTGAAGATTTTTGATTACCAAACCGTTTTCTAATCTCAGCCTTAGGAATTGGATCACATTGTGTTACAACAATTTCCGGAAGTGTTTTTCCCAAAAACCTGTTTGTGTTGTCTTCAAAGACTTTATCAATCAATGATTGATTTACATTTTTAATTGGAAAAACGTGATCTGAGTAGATTTTATTATCTCTAACCAGTGTATACAACACATTACTGCTTTTAACAGTAGACACACATGTCTTATCAACTTTGACAGAATCAATCACTTGTTTCTTAACAGATGAGACATCAGGAGTATCAGGATCACACAAGATGTGATTCTCAAAGGGATTGACTACTCCTTTCATCTTGCCAAGTGATTTATCCCGATCACTTACATCCAATTCTGGTTCATCATCCGATGACTCATAATCCTCAATAATTGGAGGACCTTGATTCATGGATGTTGAAGTTTCTTGCTGCTTTGCGGATGCGTTTGAAGAATTGTCCGGTTTGAACCCTAAGCCAGTAGCAAATTCCTCAACATCAAGAGGCACACTGGGTTCATACCGAGGCATTTCCTCCTCATCAGGCATCTTGGTATAATTGTTCATCACAGGGGGCGGACATTTCTTATACCCTATGCCTTTCTGATTTCCCTTCAGTTGTTGAACATCGATGATGTGATCAAGCACAAATCGAGAGTTAGAATAACTTTCCAATTTCTGTTTGATCACATCATGCTCACTTTTGGCAATGGCTAGCTGCTTCTTGGTTTCCTCAACAAGATTTATGTATTCATTTATACTTATTTGTTTATGGTAAACCACTTTGTTAACCTCGGACACATTTTTCTTTAATGTTTCTATTACTGATTTAAATTCTTTTTCATTCCGGGTTAAAGCCATGTTTGCCTCTTTGCATTTTGATAGTTCAATAACCAAATTTTGATTATGACTATGAAGCTTTTCTGATTCAAGCTTCATGTCAGCACATGATTTACAAGCACTAGGAGCAGGAGGTTCAGAATTTACCTGACTCGAAGAGGCTGAGACGTTTGTCATAAGGGCAGTGTGAAAAGAAAAAGCTCCATCTTCAGAAAAGAACTTCTCCATTTCCTTTGATGCAGTAGCAGCCCTCCTCATCAGAATTGATTTTTGACATTTCAGCTCATCAGCTTCATTCAATAACTCCTCAATACCGGAACCTGCTTCCTCCTTCACATCAGACTCTGATTGATTATCCCCAGAAACAGAGCCTTCTTCATCAGAACTTCCAGAATAACCAGAACTGTCATCACTTTCAGATGACCCTTGATTGATGATCTTTGCATAACAGGCTGTTCCACTTCCTTGATCACCGTCACCAAACTGCACAGACCAGTCACATCCCTCATCAGCTTGAACTGTCAAAGCCCGATTGGTATTTGATGGTCCAGGCTGGTTCTGATTGTTGTTGACTGCCACAATCCTCCTGTCTTGGTTTCTAAATGGGTTATGATTGCCTTGTTTTGTTGGCCGAGTGCACTCACGTTTGAAGTGCCCTTTCTCGCCACAATTAAAGCATGTGACAGCATTAATATCAAACCCATACTTCGTGTCTTTCTTTCCTTCCAACGAAGTTCTACCAGTACGAGCCATGAAGTCTTTGGCCCTTCTAACTGCACTAGCAAACGCCCACTTAATATCCATCAACTCCATTTCATCCTTGTCAATCTGTTGATAATCTTCATGTGTCATGTTGATGTTTCCAATCTGACCCGCAACTAACCCGCAGTAGGCACTGACCATAGTATTGATAAGTTCTACATGCTCCTTTGCTACTTCAATACTAACTTGGGAAAGATTTGAAGTGTCAACACGAACAGTGTTAGGGTTTGTAGGTTGAGGATTGTTTGTGAAATGAGCTTGTTGTTGTGGTTGAACTGGTGGCTGTGATGGAACTGGAATGTAAGATCTCGGATCAAAACCTGGAGCAGGATTGGATTGAGGAAAAGGAAGAGAACTTGTGTTGGACACGAAAGCAGTTTGCAGTTTAGGTTGCTGAGCTGCAGCGGATCTTGCTAAGGTGTCGAAGCCTGGAAGATACATTTCTGTATTCTGAGGAACGGGAGCTCGCTTTGCTTTCCTGATTTCTTCATCATCTTTATGTTCCAGTTTCTGAATGAACTCATAGATGTTAACCGTGTCTAGAGTTCCAGTGTGCTTCAACAACTCAATGAAAGAACTCCACTTTGGAGGTAAGGCGTCAGCAAACTTATTCACCATGTCTTGTTGAGTAGCTATAACCCCGTAAGCACACATTTCACTGATCAGATGATAGAAACGTGTTGTCATATCATTTAGAGTTTCGTTTTCCAAAAACTGAAACGAGTCAAACTCTTTCTTCAACAAATCATGACGAGACTTTCGCGTAGCTGCATTGCCTTCTCCTCTAGCAACTAAGGCATCCCACAATGTTTTCGTGTTCTTGCAGAAGGAAAACTGATGATAAATATCTTTATTGAGTGCTTGTGTAAGGGTAGCAAAGGCCTTTTTCTCCAATTCATAAGCCTTCTTGTCATTTTCAAGCATGTTGGCATAACCTTCTGAAGTGGACGCTGCAACCTCAAGACTTGCATTGAATTGATTGATGAAACACGTCCAAAGATCGGTGCTTTGTCCTTGAACATACGTGTGAAAGCGGTTTTTCCATGATGGAAAGTCGTTCATATGGTTCAACTTTGGTGGACGATTGTTGCTGCCCGTTTCGCTTTCACTAATCAGAAGATTTTGAATACTTTGATTTTGATTGGATACCAATGCCCATTGACTTGGACTGATTGAAGGCGATGGAAACATACTTTTCGCCCAAGCTGCAGCAGAAGTTAGTTCTTGACTAGATTGTGAGTCCAAACTCCAATCCCAAGGACTTGTACAACTCATTTTGATGAGTCCAACTCATTTTGCAGCAGAAGTTATGCTTCGGTGTCAATTCTGTCTTACAAATCTTGGATTTGCTATTTAAGAGGTGAAAGTTATGTCGGGGAAGATGCACGGAATCAGACATGAACGTCGCCAAGGTTGCATATATAGCTCTTAACTAAGGTAATCTCATAATAAATTAGATTTTTATGTTACAACTAAATACATATGCCGCTACGAGAGCAGTATACATGGGCAGATTTATAACCCCCACAAACACCAATTAAAAGGTCCAAAAAACAACCAATAGTGCAACAAACATCTACATAACCAGTGGCGGAACTTCAAAGAAATCTGTGAGGGCCGAACACTCAAAATCCAAATCAATGGGCCCTAACTCTTTAAAATCCAATATTTTAAACTACACATTTTTTCAATAAACGTAACACTACGAGCGAAAAATCAGTTGGGGCCGAGGCACCTGGGCCACCAAGAACCTCTGCCACTGTACATAACTTAAAAAACTAAAACAATAATTAATGGTTCAGGTTCAAGCTCACGCCACCACCATGCAAAGAAGCTTGATCGCTTTACAGAAGTACACAAACCTAGAGCTATTCATTGAGATGAAAATCACACAACTTGACTTGTTGCAGGTAACAGCTTCATAAAATGTGAAATCATGAGATATTCCCTATTTTTATATTCTATGTTGGTACCAAGTAACAGCTTCATAAAATGTGTTCCTAAACTAGGAGTTTGTGTTTTTATCCAGTTAGATTCAAATTCAAAATTTGCAAAAAGGTACCTTTACCACGTTACATAGAAATCAAGTAGATACACGTGTTATAGAAAAGGCATCAGAAATTTCTAATAGAAGACAACACGAATCTTCATTCAGGCATTTCTCCTGCTTGTCCGGCTCCATTTCTTGTAGAAAGCTTGATCCATAAGGGTGTGTACTCCGATGCTTGAGCAGGTGATGGTCTTGGCTTTGTTTGTTGAAGTAAACTGGTGGTTGCTGGATTTTCATCTAGCGGTGCTGATACCCTAAGAGTACATGAGTTGTTGACCACCACATAAGGGTTGTACACCACAAATGAGACTAGGGTCAAAAACCGAGGTTTTGATACTTGTGGAGTAGGTGGTTGAGTTAAACAAGAATAGGAACAGCCGGATAGATTGGGTCAGCAACGTTATGACCAGCTACTGCTTGTGCTTCCAAAACATGCGAGCTAATCCCAAGTATTAAAAGTTATAGTGTTACTAGCGTCCACGTCCAAGTTCAGCTTACCGTAACAAAAGTTAATCTTGACAAGCTTAGGATCACTAGTGTGAGGACAAACCCCAAAACCAATAACAATATCAGAGGACCAATCTTCAACATGAGGCCCATAATTGTATCGACGCAGCTTTCCTCTGCATGTCAGGCTCATTTTGTAAAGCCTGTTCAATACAATTGTTTCTGCATTCTGAGCATCTACCTCAGTTTCTTGAACATTCCTGGGAGTTAAAGTTGGAGCTACATTTATGAAGGTAGTCTAGTCCACTTAAAGATTGAACACAAACCAAAAGGCTTGCAGCTTTGTCAAATTCTACTTGTGTTTTTGTCATCCAAGCCTTGGATTGCAAAATGAATCCCTCCACCAGAAAAACAGCCATGTAGTTGTGTGAAACTAATGATCGCCGACTGTCACAGTTATCATCACAAGTTGCATAGTACATAACCCTCTTTATGAATTGAGACCTATAAATTTTTCGAATAACGACATATGATCATGGACCAGCTATAAACATGTTAGATAACACTTACATTTTCGTTTACAAAAACACAAATGTTGATTAGGTACTATAACATTTCAAATGGCTCAAAAAAATCAAAGTACAATTAAACAAGTATATGTTGTTAATTTGTTAGATCTAGAACTCTATCAAGTATACAAAACTGAATTTAGACATTTAACTTAAAGATTTGAAAAACAACAATTGCAAATAGAGATACCTCAGAAACGAAAACATCAACGAGAAAGTGAGTGGAAAGCTAATGATTGACTGATTAAGCTCTTCCGTGGTGGAAGGACGGTTGGCGGTCTTGCTAGTGGTCAGTTATTATTGTGCAAGAAGTTTTGTTGTGGGGCGTCTAGGATTTTGACAATACAAAATGGAGAGGATAGAATGTTAAAGTAAGAAAAACTTAAAAATAATGTATACATCACATAACACATATAAGATATACTAATAACATCCAAAATAATCTTTAAGACTATTGAATCACAAGATACACATACAGTATTACTTAAAAATAGAAAAAAATACTAATTAATTGCCATTATTAATCTATAAACAGAACAATATTATCACCCATTAGTTGATTAATATACTAAATCACCCATTAGTTGTGTAGGTCCCTTTTTCACGAAGGATAACGAACCTAAACCTTGTTATACAAACCTACTAGCGAGTGCGGAATCCCAGCTAGCAAGCAAACCGAGTTAGTAGCAAGTAGAGAAACAAACACACAAGTTCACCGATTAACACAATTTGTATTAATGCAATGAGGGTTCGGTTACAAGCTCAATGTTTACAGAAATGTTCTATAAACTCTCAAAGTGTGTGAGTGTTTCGGACAGGATGCTCTCTGCTGTGTGTCTCTCTGTGTGACTTTTCTGTGTGCATCTGTCTTAAACTCAACACTGCATGGGTATATATATACCCAGCCTAGCATGTCTGATCGAAGGATCTGATAGATGGTCCGAAGGATCATCTATCGAAGACCAAGTATTCGAAAGATCATCAAGGACCTCGAAAGATTACCTTTCGAGGTCTATGATTCGAACCATATCTTTCGATGAGGTCGAAGGATCCACATTATCCTTCGACCTCTTATCCTTCGACACAGTACATCTTTCAACTGTTGACTAAGTCAAACCAGGAGGACGGTTGACTTTGTCAACTTACAGGACTGACAAGGACATCGTTTACATACAGACCGAATACAGACAAAGTACAGACACAAGTGCACCAACAAACTCCCCCTTGGCTGTAGCTTTGTCTTTATCTTCTATAGTTGTAGACTCGTCTCGAACTTCGACGGTCTTGGGTCTTCGAGTTCTCAAAACTCTGATGTCCTTTCAAGTCTTCAAAGTCGGAGGATCTTCAAAGTCTTCACGTCTTGAAAGCAGAGAGTGTATCAACAAACTACCCGTATCATGTAGGAAGTGTGTTGACAAACTCCCCCTTAACATAAGCTCCCCCTTGAGTTATGCTCGTGAAAAGACTTTATCTTTATGAAGTGAGATCCTTGTGGTGTTGATGATGGCCAGCGGCAACTCGATCATCTTCATCAGTTGAGTGCCTTCACGTCATGTCTTGATTCCAGAGCTTGTCATCGACCATGTTCTCCTAGCCTTTAGAATCTGCACATGCAAGAAATCTAAACGCGTAATGAGAACAACTGCTTGGAATAGAGTTAGCATAAACAAATGACACACGGATGACCATGTCACAATCAAACACCGTCCGACAGTCTGAAAGTTTTTCAAATTTATCAATTTCAGATTTTAACTTTCAAAACATGCAAATTTTGACCGTTTATGAAGATTTAGTCAGTTCGGTTTTCAGTCAGGTTTCAGGTAACGAAGACTTGAGCTCCAACATCGTACGATCGAAAATAAAGTAGAAAGAAAATCTTTTTGGCTTTTATAAAGTTTATATTAAAACAAGCCTAAAATCTTTTTGGTATTTTTGAAATTAAAAGACAACAATTTAAAATCCTTTGAGTGTTATCAAACGACATCACCGCTAATGTCGTGCTGATATGCACCAAACGACGAAACTGTTTAAAAGAAATAATAACAGTTAATAACAGTTAAGCAGTACATAAATATTTACAGACATTCTTTTTGCGAGTTTCGAGGGTAAGAGAATCATATCAGTGTACGGTCATGCCAAAACACTTGTTGTTCAGTTAGTTAACATTAAGATAAGCATCCTATAACAATTATCGGTATTGTTGTCCACTTAAGCTCAACTTATCAGATGTAATCATGGCGAGGGGATACGTTAAGGTATGATTTATACTTACCGACCGGTGTTCATCCACATCACGACACATTCCCGTATCAAGGTATGCACGAGAGTTCATCTTACCGGTGAGTATACCGATTATCATCTGTTTGACCGTATAAATTGTGAGATACTCACTTATTTTGATTTGAAAACAAGTCCTATGTGATATAATCACTTATTGATGAGGAACTTGATTTTCGTATGCATGAGGGCACAGGTGCAAGTCCGTGAACAGGTCAGTACTTCCGTACAGCAGAGAGACGAACTTGACACCCGGATGAATGTGATATTTTATCACTTATTTGATATGGACATGTGATTGTTTATCACTTATTGAGGTCGAATGCAGTATGTATTATGTACACGTATGTATAGTATCATGGAAGATCTAGACTTGCGTCCCCGTTATTTTTCGGTAAAAGATACAACCATGATACCCAGATGATAAGCAGCATAAAGACCGAATATCTCAGAACCTCAGCAATCTATCAAACGAAATTTCGGTACTAAGACCATATGCCAATGAATGGTTCCCACCTGGTCTTCAGTCGATTAAGATTTATATCACCCTGCACACTTTAAAATGATTGTGAGCCTACCGATACATCTTATATAGAGCTGCTTATCGTTTTTCATTTAATGTTTAAAGAGGTATGGATAGACCACTGATGTACTATCATTTTCTCTTTTGCTCGCCAGGAAACTCATTTTTGTTTTTCTATTGTTTTTGTGTTTTTGAAATTTTTCGATGTTTTTGGATTTTCAGATTTTTGGATTTACTCCCCCTAAAATCAATAAACTAAGACAAATTTAAAACACAAAGGTATTTACAAAAATGATTTTCCGATGTTGGTTTTACTCTTGCTTGACCTTAATGCCGTTTACCAAAATTAAGTTTTATCAGAAAAGATTTAACAAATTTTGGAAAAATGAGTTGGCATGTCGGTAAGCGGTGCGGACCATGACAACACTGATGAGTTTCATATAGAAACAATCACGTGTGAGGTGATATTCGAGATCAATGTGTCAGGTCAAAGAGTGCTGTGCGAGATAATAACAATTCACAAAGCAGCTAAAATATCGACAAGTATAGGAGAGATTAAGAATTTAAAGGCGTATCCTGCAACTGTTCCGTGCATTGCAAGGAATCTAAGCACTCTCCCAACTGGATATCCACCCGGTGTGGATTTCAAGGTCGAATTTGCAACTACTGAAAAGTCTCTTGACAGCAATAAAATCATAAACCTCCGGGTCCGGCTGGTCTTCCACATTGTACCAGCGAAGGTCTTGACTTTCTCTTTCAGAAATGGTGTGCGGATGTTCAATCCATGCAAAGGCATCGGCACACATTTCACTTCATTCGTTCCTGAGGACCCGATCAAAAACCATAATGACCAACTTTTGGCACGTTCTTCATTTGGTCGAAGTTTGCAACTTCATTCATCCAAATTTTCTTTTTCTTTTCTCTCTCTCCATCAAAGGAAACAATTTCTTCTGTCGCCTATCTTGTGCAAGGACATTCCACTATCAACAATCCTAAGACTATCAATAGTTCCTCCTGGAACTTCCTGCACACTCACTCAGAGATTAGTTGGAGAGTGGGACCCAAGCCTTCACAGACTTGGGTCGTCCGTCATCATCGAGAATTGTAACATCCATTTCCCGATGATTCGGAATTGATGTAGCTCCCCCTGAAACAGTTACCGGTTTTGGTATCCAAATCTCTTTCTGTTTTTCATGTTTAACATCCAATTTAACAGATTTTGTTTGGATAATCTCCGGTTTTAAAATCTTTTCAACTTCTTTTCTTTGTTTCTTTTTCTGTTTCTTTGCTCGCTGTTTAACAAGACGAGGGTCCTGTTTTGATGAAACAGATCTTTTATGGTAATTGTTACCATGGGGGACATCAATTTTTGTCTTTCTCTTGGTGAGATATGGACAATTCTTAATGATGTGCCCATACTCACAGCATTCAAAGCATGATCTCCGCTCAACAAACCTCGGAGTATCATAACTGCAATAGCCGGATGACGAACTTCGTGATCTTGAGGTACTTGGTCCTACATCACAACCGTTTGTGTGTTGTGTATAGTTGTTTTGACTGTTTCTTTTCAAAATTTTACTTTGTTTAACAAAATCCTTATTGGATTTGTTTTTGAAAGTATCAATTTTATCAGTTCCTCTTGATTTCACGAGGTTTATCTTCCGAACCTTTTTCTTGTTTTCGCCCTGTTTGCCTTTACTATTCTCTTGGGCGGCATGATTTTGTTCACGGGGATCATCAACCTTTGCTTTCAAACTTATGAAGATATGGACAATTTCGAATGATATGTCCAATTGTTCCACACTCAAAACAATATCTTCGTTCAACAATCCCCGAAGCATCATGTGCTCGTCTTGACGATGATGATGAACTTTGTGATTCCGAGGTACTAGGTTTTGAACAGTTTGGATCATTTCTTTTCAAAACTGTTGCTTGTTTAACAAAATCTAAGTTAGATTTGTTCTCATAAGTTTCGATTTTGTCCGTTCCCTTAGATTTCACAAAGTTCACATTCTTGTTTTTCTTTTGGGTCTGTTTCTTCTGACCCTGAGTCGGTGCCTTTCCTTTAGGTTTGATATGATTTGGCTGCCTCTTCTCTGTTGGTAACTTCTTATTTCCAAATTGTTTCCTAATTTCGGCCTTTGGAATAGGAGGACACTGTGTAACTGTAACACGTGGTCCTGTCTTTCCCAAAAACTTACTAGTCGAATCTTCAAAGACTTTACTTATTAAAGATTGATTAACATTTTTAATAGGAAAATCTTTGTCAGAGTAGATTTTATCATTACCAACGAGAGTGTACAGCAAGTTCACACCCTCTGACTCTTTTGCAGACGAGGACTCGATTGCAACAGTCTTAGCGGGTTTTGCAGGAGGATCACATAGAATGTAATTCTCGAGAGGTATGTCCCCATCTTTGACTTCCGCATCAGACTTTGCTGGGATGGTATCATCAGATTCATCAGAAGAATCAGCATCCTCAATGATGACTGGAGGATCCTGATTCAGTTCAGCAGAAGACACACATGCATCTGCTGAAGTATCTGAGTCTGGTGATACATCTTTCTTGTATCCGAGTCCTGCTGTAAACTCCTTTACATCTAGAGGAACAGATGGTTCAAAGAACACTCTATCCTCCTCGTCAGGCATCGCATCATAATTGTGTCTCACAGGTGGTGGACATTTCTTATATCCTATGCATGTGACATCCCGTTTTTCTTTCTGAACGTCAATGATGTGATCCAACACATAGCTAGAACTCAAATAGCTATCTAGCTTGAGTTGGATTGCCTCACTTTCCGTTTTTACACAGACCATTTCTTTTTGCATTGTCTCAAGACGTGAGATATACAAATTAATGTCCGTTTGTTTTCTGGAAACCATTTTAGTCAATTCAGTTTTATCTTTCTTTAATGTCTCAATCATTAACTTAAATTCTTTTTCATGGTTTTCATAAAACATATTGGCTTCTGTGCATTTTGAAAGATCCACGGTCAACTTCTGGTTGTGGATAAATGTCACATCATATTTCTCTTGCAAAGCTTCGTGTTTGCTTTGCAATTCACACCACTTGGCATTCAATGAAACATGTTTGTCTTGCAAGTCAAACAAACTAGCTTGTAAAGCATCATGTTTGCCTTGCAACTCAGACATGTTTGCCTTTAATCTAGCACAATCATCACAATCTACAGCAGTTGGTTCATCAACACATACCTGACTGGAATTACTCTCAGGTGTTGGCCTTTCTGCATCAGAATCAACAATCTCCCTTGATGATTCACATTCAGATCCATCCTCACTTGAACTTGAAGTTGTATCACCCTCAACTGAAGTTGAAACATCTTCATCTGAACTTCTAACATGTTCAGAACTGTTATCATTCCCCGAGGATCCACCATTGCTGACATCTTTGACAATTTCAGCATACAACGCCGTTTTTGTCTGACTACTGTTCTTGGGATTAAGAAATGACGATTCTACAGTAGAATAATGGTGTTGTACGGCAACTGGGGGTAATGGATTTCCATACATGTCTGTGGTGGGAGCTGGCTTTACAGGAACTTGTTTTAGATTCCCAAAACAATCTGTGATTGTGACGTACTCCGTTTTTAATGGAGCATGTGGAACGGGTCTTGCAAACGAAGTACTGGAAGTTCCAAAATACATATCAGAATTGCATGGCATACTGGATCTTGCAGAAAACGTATTGCTCTCTGCAATTGACGGATTACCCCATGCTGGATTCATTTTTGATCAGAAAGATGAATACTATATTAATGTCTCGAAGGATAATATCCACCCGAAAGATCACACAGCCGAAGGATCCTGGTCGAAAGATCTGAAATCACAGAAACTAGTTAACAATAAACTGAACACAATCGAAAGATCGACTATTGTTCGAAGGATCAACAGTACTCGAAAGGTCACTGTTGTATCTCGAACAATGGTTTCGAAAGATTCACAAGCTCGAAGGATTCACTATTTGAAAGATCCTTATCTTTCGAGTATATATCCTTATCTTTCGTATGGCTGACTTTCGAAAGATCACACTAGTTCGAATGATCAACAGTGTTCGAAAGATCACTGTTGACTTTCGAGCACTGGCTTCGAAAGCTTCAAAATCTCGAAAGATTCACACTTGAAAGATCCTTATCTTTCGAGATAAATCCCTATCTTTCGGACACTTGACTTTCGAAAAGATTCCTTTGGTCGAAAGATATGTTTCGGACTTCGAAGGATGTGTCGAAAGATGATGATCTATCGAGCCTTCCTTGATCGAAAGATGATCTTTCGATGTCGAAGGATATCTTTCGAAGTCGAAGGATATCTTTCGAATGTGCACTGACACACTGACACAGATGCGACGGGTTGGTGAAAAGGTGATGGGTTGGTAAGTCAACTTTCGGCAAAAGGGTATGGCAGGCTGACAACTTTCCCACCAACTTTGAAAAGATTGCCCAAAAAGGATAACCTTATCCTAGAACCAGTCACCGGAATATTTACCGGAATATGGCCGGAAATTACCAACACACTCAAAAACAAGTTTTTAAGTTACCCAACCCAAACTTGAACACTCCCGGTAAGTTTAAAACACGTTTTCCAGTTTAAAAGTGTAGAAAAACCAACAAAAACGGGTGTTAAACCAAGTGTTCAAACACACACCAAGAACTTGAAAAACCCGGTTTTAAACAAGGTAAAGAGCCAAGCTCTGATACCACTTGTAGGTCCCTTTTTCACGAAGGATAACGAACCTAAACCTTGTTATACAAACCTACTAGCGAGTGCGGAATCCCAGCTAGCAAGCAAACCGAGTTAGTAGCAAGTAGAGAAACAAACACACAAGTTCACCGATTAACACAATTTGTATTAATGCAATGAGGGTTCGGTTACAAGCTCAATGTTTACAGAAATGTTCTATAAACTCTCAAAGTGTGTGAGTGTTTCGGACAGGATGCTCTCTGCTGTGTGTCTCTCTGTGTGACTTTTCTGTGTGCATCTGTCTTAAACTCAACACTGCATGGGTATATATATACCCAGCCTAGCATGTCTGATCGAAGGATCTGATAGATGGTCCGAAGGATCATCTATCGAAGACCAAGTATTCGAAAGATCATCAAGGACCTCGAAAGATTACCTTTCGAGGTCTATGATTCGAACCATATCTTTCGATGAGGTCGAAGGATCCACATTATCCTTCGACCTCTTATCCTTCGACACAGTACATCTTTCAACTGTTGACTAAGTCAAACCAGGAGGACGGTTGACTTTGTCAACTTACAGGACTGACAAGGACATCGTTTACATACAGACCGAATACAGACAAAGTACAGACACAAGTGCACCAACAAGTTGATTAATGTATTGTGTACACATCATGCTACACACATAGCATATACTAATAACATCTAAAACAATCTTTAAGATTAGGATCACAAGATACATATACAAAATTATTTAAAAGAAAAGAAATTGCTAATTAAAAACCATTAATAATCTATAAACAAAACTCCATTATCATATACATTAGAAGATCAAACGTATATCTTACTGATACAACACACATAACATAAACTATATTATATTTCCTTTAAAGAAATTAAAATCAAACTGTAATATGAATATTATTAAATATTCCATAAAAAATCTAAGATCACCAAGATTCAGTATACATCACCCTAAACTTGTATCATTCGTACGCAATGACAGTAAAAAAATCATTCAAAATTAGGCACGTGATACTATAACATAATCACAAACAGAATTTGACACATTCTTTTTCACTGTTTATAACAAAATCATCAAAAATTAAACGTTATACGTTACATAAAGTACATATCTACAAATATAAAAAAGAGTAAATCTGTGGCTTACCCTACGAAATCGGCTTAAACTGTAGTAGAAGATGAAATTGTCGGGAAAATGTAACAATGAAAGCACAAGTAAATGATCAGAGCAGAAAGAGAGTCGAAATCCCAAGAGTTGAAAGAAAACTGGAAAAAGAGAAGCATTAAGTTTTGTTTACAACTTTATATCCGTACACAGACATATATATACATGTAAAGTTAGGGAAAAAAAGAAAGAAATCCTTGTTATATTAAAGAGAATTTGGGTTGGTTTAATAAAAGTATGTCTGAGATGCATCTAGATGAGAGGTTGTCTCAGGTGAGAGACCGACTTAGACTTAGACGGGACGTGACTCAAGCGACTTCGTTTCAGGTTTTTTAATGGGAATATCGAGTATGAATAACATAAGAAAAAGAAATCAGAAAGAGAAAAGTCGGAGCTTACATGCGATGAAAGAACAGAGTTGGAGAAGGAATCGGAGCTTCAGGTGACCAAACAACAAAATCGGAGAAGAAATCAAAGGTTGTTGGCTGATTATAGGGTTGGGATCGGCGGCTGGTTTTTAGGGTGAAATGAGGTTGACGGCTAATCGTTGCGTTAAATAGAGAGCGGAGGAGCATTAGGTTAGACAGTGATGTATTTGAGATACAATGTAATATCAATAAGATATGTGAATTAGATATGAATGAAACGGCTGATAATTATGTTAAACGACATATACCCCCATTTACTTTCTCTTTTTGTTTCTTGGAAAGGAAATATTGTAGGTCACTAGAGGAGGATCTAGAACAACCTTATTCTTGTTGTTTAACACAAAACCAAGCGCGGAATCCTTGAGTATGTGCAAATCAAGCCCAAGAACACATAAACACAAGAAAAAAATAAGATAGAAGCAAAATATTTTTGGCTTTTATAAAGTTTATATTAAAACACACCTAAAATCTTTTTTGTATTTTTGAATATTTCAAGTGTAATGACGGAAAGCAGTAAATAAATATTTATAGACATGCAGAAAAGGCGAAAACATAAATAAATATCTACATACATTCTTTTTGAGAGTTCGGAGGGTAAGATAAACACGTCAAAACACACTTGTTGTTCAATTAGTTAACATTTAGATAAGCATCCTATAACGATTATCGTTATTGTTTCCACTTAAACTCAACAATCAGATGTAATCATATGACTTGGGGATACATTATTGTATGATTTATACTTACCGACCTGTGTTCATCCACTCACTACTCATTCCGGTATCAAGGTATTTCACCAGAGTTCATCTTACTGGTGAGTATTCCATTTATCATCTGTTTTTAACGTATATGATGTGAGATACTCACTTATTTGAGAATGAACACAAGCCCTATGTTATAAAATCACTTATTAATGAGGAACTTGACTCTCGGATGATAGATGTGATTTAAAATCACTTATTGTTGATACATATTTGTGGACGCGACTCGACGCGACGTGATTCGATCAAGGACGCGACTTTCCTCCGTCGTGTACAAGATCAAACATGGGCCAAGAAGACATAAAGGACATTAATCTAGTCCTTGTGCTAAACAGTTTGAGGAAACAAAGCTTTGGGCTCAAACAATTTTGGCGAAACAAAGATTGGGCTTCATATGTTGGGCCCAAGCCCATGACGGCGAAACAAGACTGGAAGTGGACGAAACAGAATGTTTCGTTGACATGGAATCCCTTTCGTCGCCCCTTGTTTTCTTTCGTCATCCTTTCGTCGTTAGTGATTGTGATTCGCCAAGCAGAATCAGTTTCGTGGTGTCTGGTGCTATAAATAGTCTGTAGTTAGACTGAAAATGTTAGACACAAGAAGTGAGAGCACAGAACACACACACACACTTTGAGAGTTTACAGAGTATATTTGTAAACATTGAGCTTGTAACTGATCTTTTCATACGTATTAATACAGAGGTGTTAATCGGTGAATATTGTGTGTCGTTTATTTGCGTGTTCTATCTCGGTTTGCTATGTCGGTTGGATTCCGCACAACCGGGGTGGTTTGTATACAAGGATTAGGCGACTAGATCCTCCTAGCCGGACCTACAAGTGGTATCAGAGCCTTGGCGAGGCTCTTCTCCTTGTTAAAACCGAGTGTTTTCGGGTGTTTTCCGGGTGTTTGAAGTTTTTATTTTTCTTGAAAAATCTAGTCAAATCTTCAAATATCTTGTGTTTTGCTTGGTGTTTTGTTAAAAACCTTGTTGTTTCTCATGTTCTCATGTTAGTTATGGTTTTTTATTAAGCATTTTTAAGCAAAATATTGTGTTCGGAAGGTTAAAGTTCATCGGAAAATTCATAGTGTTCTTGACATATTCAAGATTTTCTTCATGCTTTCACCTTTTTGATCCTTAAAATTATATGTGAAAAGTGTTTATGCATTGAGAAGTGTTAAAAGATTAAAATATTGAAAACCATACCTTGTTTGGTGAAAGAAGCATGACTTAGCCGAAAGTAGTATCTGTTGTTTCAGAACAGGATAAGGCTTGAAAAGTTTACGAACCCCTCTGTTACTTTTCCGACGAAACGCATTTTCGGCGAATCAAATATTGACGAATCAAACAGCATCGGCGAAACACATTTCATTTTCGTCGACAAGTCTAAGCCCATATTAAAATATGTTTCGTCATTTATAAATTGTTGGGCTGTGTTTCATTGACTTTCAAAAGCCCAAAGTGCAATTCAGTTTCGTCACTAAAAGGGCCCAGATAACAAGTCTATTTCGCCAAGCCCATTTTCACAAATCTGTTTCGCCGATAAACAAGCATTGGGCCAGTTTCGTCAATTTTTAAAGCCCAAAAGGAACCTATAGTTTCGTCGATTGGGCCATTTTCAAAAATTAAATTTGTTTCGTCAACATATAAGTGTTGGGCCGTTTCGTCACATAGCAACTTTTCTGTTTCGTCAATATTAAGCCCAAAATCTGTTTCGTAATAATAACAACCTCTAAGTCTGTTTCGTGGAATTTTGGTTTCGTCGAAACACTTGGAATTTTTAAACAGAAGGTTTGCAATTGTGATTTAATTGTTTGTTTGAGGTGTGATTTTCAGGTATTCATTTTTCTTGATCAAATATGAATCCAAGTTGGTGGGGAACTCCGTCTCCGGATGAGGGAAAGTATAGGAATACTAGTTTATCTCCTTCATGGGCCGAATCTCCCGTATCCACTTCTTCGCAATCAAATGCTATATCTACCGGTCAATGGGCTTTCCAATCGAATCAGACGCCCAGTATTCAAAGCATTTTATTATGCGAGAGCAAAACCGGAAGTTTGAATCGACCTCCAAAGTTGATGCACTTAAACGAATATCTGGGATGGGTTGATAGGTTCTACACATACGTGCGTGGTCAAAATACAGAATTGTGGTTATGTTTCACCACAGATTTCGTTCAAACAATAGAGGTTGCTGCTTCATCTGCTGCTACGTTTGCCGATCTTCCTGAAGATCAGAAAAAGACGTATGATCTTGAAAAAAAAGCATACGCCATTCTTACTCAGGCGTTAAGCAAAGATATTTATGTAACAACTCTCATTAAAACTAATAATTAGGATGATAATTAATCAATCAGAAAACCCTAATTGAGACACCCAAGTAATTCTGCACTAACCCTGAAACTTCCGGAACAATCAGAATCAGGATCAGGGCCCCTAAAACTCAGGGGGGTTAAACCCTAGTGATAATTATCTCTAAAATGTGTTGTACAGATTGAAATTCGATTTTAGAATGAGTCATGCAAGCTAGTCCCGAACTCAGCTAGTCTACGTAAATAGACTGCACCCCTTACGGACCATAAGGGGAAATGCCATACGATCCGTAAGAGTTTCCCAAAAATCAGTATAAATAGCAAACATTGGCAGTAGCTTTTTGGAGTTAAAACGACGTCCAAAGTCTCTGTATACGTCGAATTAGAATTATAACACTACAATAAACACACACTGCTCTCGAATTGCTGCCGCAAAACAGGGTAATCACTCGATCGCTATTACGATTCATTTTCCGAGATCAATATATCCAATGGATGTGTAAGTGCCGCCCACATAGGGTTATACTTTGTCATTCGTCGTTAAATCGATGAATGTTTAAGTATTGCACTTTGTCGTTCGTTGTGAGAATTTGATCTCGTGAGTTATCGTGACTGCTGTATTGATCACTAACCCGGTTTGTGTGCATTATTATTTAAATTAGGTTAACAAGGCTAAATCATATTCTGTCCGTGTTAAATCTGCAATGTGAGTCATTCTCTTTTTATCAATTGTTTTACAATACTCCAAATTATTTTCAGAGTTATAATTACAGTGATTAAGTTTATGTAATCACCAAATTACAGCCAGTATGTGGGGTATTGTGCAAATTACTACTGTTTTAATCACATTAGGTGGGCGAACCTAAAATTGAGTGATATACGTCATTCATTGGGGCAGCCAATGGTGATATGACCACAGTCACAGATCCGGTCGAGTGACAAATACTGTGGGTAGTTGGTTGATATCAGAAACATATGTGAAAACTCTTAATACTGTGAATTATAACAAATGTGTCATTTTCAGTAAAATAGAATGATTCACTCAGTATTTCCCGCTGACAAAACCTTTTTCAAACATGTTTCAGGTGATCTATTGTAATTCAGGAAAAGTGCTAGGGAGCATTACAAGCTTAAGAAAGTGGCTCAGTATAAAATAAAGAAATATGTTTTGAAATAAAGATTTATCAGAAAAATCTTATTATTGTAAATTATCGGGGTTTTATCCCGAGTTGTGAAATAAAATAATCGGGAAAAGTTTTTAGCTTTAAAACGATCCTGATGTTAAAATTCCGCTGCTAAACTCAAATAATTAAATATCACGGGATATCTGTCCCGCGGCTCCTGAAACGGGTTAAACCGGGTCGGGGGCCGTGACAGAAATAAGGTGGTATCAGAGCCACTGAGTTAAGCTAATTAAGTATTTAAAGATACTTAATTTTTCCTGATTACTATTATGTGATTACGTGTTTTATTAACTGACTATTTGTTAGTTACAGTATGGGTAAGCAAAAGATGCAAGATATCTATCTTAAATTAGATAGGTCAGTCTATGAAGAGTGAAGTTCGTCCCAAACCAAACCTTCAAAACTCCCTACAATTCCTGAAGAAGGAATATTTGTGCGAAAAGCACAATATGAGAAACCGCTTTCTCCTAGAAAAAGGAGTATGATTATTAAGAAAAGTAAAGAGCAAATCCGAGAAAAGAGGATTAAAAAGGAAACCCAGGAATTAATCAATAAATCACCTTGGGAAGATAAGCTAGATGAGAAATGGTCAAATTTGTATATGCTAGCCACTGTAGCAGAACATGCAAATCTTTAAGTACCCTAAGTCTAGTAATAGCACTTCTCAGTAAATAAATAAATAAATCCGAGTGTGTTCTTTCCTGTTATTTTGTACAAATAGTGTGCAATAAAACTTCAATGTTTATTTGCTAAACTTTGTTCCAAAGTTTTAACTTAGCATTTTTGTGCATTTTGCATATATGCTACACAGCATGAGTGAGATATCTGAAGCTTTTTAAAACCTCAATCTTTACCCGGTGAATGTAGAATTTTCCCAAAATATTACCGGATACTTTGCTGATGTGGAACAACCTGTAGAATTCCATGCTCCACCTTTGAAAAAGCCAAAACGGAAGAAAAAGAAGAATTATGTATGGGGGAATCGTATACGTAGGAAAAAGCCAGCTCCAAAACTTCCTAAAATAAACAACCCTTTAGAAACAGAAAAAGAAACTGGTAAACAGCAGGAGATGGAAACTGAAGTCGAAGGAGATCCTAGGCCCATGGGAATAAAGTTTGAGGAGTATTCTAAGGAAATAGAAATGGAAGTTGGACAAGGTTCTAGACCAAATCAGATGGAAATTGGAGAGAGTTCCAACCAAAACCAGGGAATAACTTTTCAGGAGAAAATAGATTTTCTATTGGCAAGCTGTGAGATTATTCAGCCTGTCAATACTAATATTTTCACCTATCCTATTGAAAATCCACTCCCTATGAACTTTGAACCAGCAATCCCAGAACCAATAGTCCACGCTCAACCTGTAGAAATGGACGAATGGTGGACGAATGATTGGCAATTTCAAAATATTGTCAACGACCCTTATTCCTTCCTTCCACAATTCGATCCAGAACCCCTACCTAATCCACCAATGAGCAATGAGAATATGGCTGAACTTTGCCATTTTGGTGAAGAATTGATGGATGCAGGAAATAGAATTAGGGAGATAGGAGGACAAATTGCCTGGAAGTATGATGAAAGGGAACTTCGTTTTTAAGAGGACAAATGACGAAAGATAGGAAGATGGTATAGTTGTATAATAGTAAAATTAATAGTAAAATCAGTCTGTAAACACTACGAATAAAACTTTGTGATATATTGGTGTGTAGTGATGCATACTATAACATATATGAAATCGAGAAATCGATAGTTTTGACTATACGTATATTGCAAATTGTCTGATTGTCTGTGTATAATTGCTATTTATCAGATACTAATAAAAAATTATATCAGATGGCAAACATTGGTAATGAACCGGTAAATGAAGTTAATCAGTCAGAGCAACATCCAGGAGATCAATATATGACTAGACTGGATATCAAAAATATTGTTGCTCAAGGGATAACTAATGCTATTCCAGCAATCGTTGCCGCTGTGAAAAATCCAATCGAACCGCAACATATCATTCCTAGTAAACGTACTACTGAATTCAGTAATAGTATAAACGGGGGCAATAATCATGTTAATCATGATAAGGAATCCCAGCACACGCCGCTCCCTAAGAAACGGAAGGCTGCAACATCTGGTTGCACTTTCAAAGAATTCCTTGCTTGTAAACCCACTGAATTTGCAGGCAATGAAGGGGCAACTGCATCGCTGCGTTGGTTAGAGAAAACTGAAGCAGTAATTGCAATAAGTAAGTGTGCCAAAGATGATCAGGCCATGTACGCATCAAATCTGTTTAAAGAAGGAGCACTCGAATGGTGGAACACTGTGTTACAAGCTAAAGGAAGAAATAGGGCTTATACTATGACTTGGGAAGAATTTAAGAATCTGGTAGAAAGAAAATTCTGTCCTGAGTATGAAAAGGAACAAATGGCAAATAAGTTCCTAAATCATCGGATGATAGGTGTAGATTGTCGTGGTTATACTTCGACATTCTTTGAATATGCTAGAGTGGTACCAACACTGGCTTCGCCAGAACCAATACTCATTTCTCGCTATATTTGGGGATGAATTAGCGAAATTCGCAATATCGTTAAGGCTGTGAGACCTCGCACTATTGACGATGCAGTAGAATTAGCTAACACCTTAACTGATGAACTAATACGCACAAGAGATGAAGACAGGAAGAAGGAACTAGCTCAGAAAATTACCCAAGGATTTAGGGTGGGTAATAGTAGTAATTTCAAGAAAAGAGGAGCAGGGCAATCTTCAACTTTGCCATTCTGCAAAATTTGCAAAAAGAAACATTTTGGGAAATGTAATAAAATTTGCAATTTTTGCAAAACGATAGGACATCGTGAAGAGAACTGCAGAAAGAAATCCATAATTTGTTACAATTGTGGAGAAGCCGGACATTTCAAAACAGAATGTCCTAAGTTAGTCAACCCAGTAGACAACAAACCCAAGGCGACCGAAGGAGCTACTAAGAAGAATGCCAGAGCATTCCAGCTAACCACTCAAGAAGCAGAGCTCATTCCGGATGTCATAGCCGGTATGTTTTTAGTTCACAACGTTTATGCAAAAGTATTATTTGACTCTGGTGCAAACCAAAGTTTTATAAATACTTCATTCTGCCAAGCTCTTAAGTTACCCTTAACTACCGTTAGGCAGATTTTTACAGTCGAAACTGCAGATGGGAATTCAGTAAAAATCAATCAGGTTTTGCAAAAAGTAGAAATAGAACTCTCAGGTCATAAATTTACTGCAAACCTATTACCTATGAAATTAGCTGAATTTGATGTTGTGTTAGGAATGGATTGGTTAATAGCCAACCATACTCAAATCATTTGTGATAAAAACTCTATAGAAATTCAAGCACCTACTGGAGAAGTAATCATGATTACAGGAGATAAACCTCTAAAGCCACTGAAGTTCATATCAGTAATGAAAGTTGCTAATTATGAACGGAAACAAGGAATAGTATATATGATTTCAGTAATCATTAGTACTAAAGGTAAAGAACTTAAGGAAATTCCTGTAGTCTCAGAATACCCAAATATATTCCCAGAAGATTTACCTGGGTTACCACCAGATAGGGAGGTAGAACTTAGGATTCATCTAATTCCAGGAACTACACTGATAGCCAAGGCACCCTATCGATTAGCTCCTACCGAAATGCTAGAATTGAAGAAGCAATTAGATGAATTACTAAACAAAGGATTTATACAACCTAGTTCATCCCCTTCGGGTGCACCAGTGTTGTTTGTGAAAAAGAAAGATGGATCGATGAGAATGTGTATCGATTATAGAGAGTTGAATAAGGTTACAATTAAGAATCGATACCCATTACCTAGAATTGATGATCTTTTTGATCAATTACAAGGCGCCAAATATTTTTCTAAGATCGACTTGCGCTCCGGATATCATCAATTAAAGGTTCAAGAGGAGGACATACCTAAATCTGCTTTTAGAACTAGGTATGGACATTATGAGTTTACAGTCATGCCATTCGGATTAACTAATGCACCTGCAACATTTATGGACATGATGAACAGGATTTGTAAACCATATTTGGATAAATTTGTAATTGTTTTCATAGACGATATACTAATTTATTCAAAAAGTCAGATCGAACATTGTCAGCACTTGCATGCACTCTTAACTTTGTTAAGAAAAGAAAAGTTGTACGCCAAATTCTCGAAGTATGAATTTAGGCTACAAGAAGTGCAATTCTTAGGACACATGGTGAATCATGAAGGTATTCACGTAGATCCTACTAAGATAGAAGCAATTACCAATTGGAAGGTTCCGCAAACCGCAATGGAAATTAGAAGTTTTATAGGTTTAGCTGGGTATTATAGACGGTTTATTAAGGATTTTTCCAAGATAGCTATACCATTAACTAAGCTAACCTGTAAAGCCATTAAGTTTGAATGGGGACCTAAACAAAAAGAAGCCTTCAGACTCTTAAAGCAGAAATTAACCAATGCTCCAATCTTAGCCTTACCAGAAGGAACAGAAGATTTTGAAGTATACTGTTATGCTTCAAAATTAGGATTCGGATGTGTGTTAATGCAACGCAAGAAGGTAATTGCGTATGCTTCCAGACAATTGACAAAACATGAGGAAAATTATACGACACATGATTTAGAATTGGGAGCTATAGTTTTTGCCCTTAAGATATGGAGACATTATCTGTATGGAAGTAAGTTTACTGTTTATACAGATCATAAAAGTTTAAGGTATATATTTGGGCAAAAAGAGTTAAATATGAGACAAAGAAGATGGATGGAAATCCTGAGTGATTACGACTGTGATATTCAATATCACGAAAGAAAGGCAAACGTAGTCGCAGATGCCTTAAGTCGTAAGTATCATGAGAAGCAAAAGCGAGTCCGTGCCCTTAGAATAAATCTACAAGTAGATTTATTGGAACAAGTGAAGGAAATTCAGGAAATAGCAATCAAGGATGATAGTGAAGAAATGAAAGGTTACCTAAAAGAATTGAAACAATGAAATGATGGAATTTGGAAATTCCACAAAAGCAGAATTTGGGTACTTAAACAGGGAAATTTAAGATCAAAGATTTTAGAGGAAGCTCATAAATCTAGGTATACTATACACCCAGGAAACAATAAGATGTACCAAGATTTAAGAAATAATTTTTGGTGGATAGGAATGAAAAAGGATATAGCAGAATACGTATCTAAATGTCTAACTTGTTCACAAGTTAAAGCTGAACACCAAAAACCTTCAGAACTACTACAACAATTAGAAATGCCTATATGGTAATGGGAATTCATAACAATGGATTTTGTTACTAAGTTACCCAAAACCAGAAAAGGTAATGACGCTATTTGGGTAATTGTGGATCGATTAACCAAATCCGCTCATTTTCTACCAATAAAGGAAACCTTTAGCATGGAAAGGTTAGCCAAGTTGTACGTAGAGGAAATAGTATCCTTACATGGAGTCCCACTCTCCATTGTATCGGATAGAGATAGTTGTTTCACTTCCCGTTTCTGGACAAGCTTCCAAGAAGCAATGGGAACCCGACTTAATTTAAGTACTGCATATCATCCACAAACAGACAGACAAAGTGAAAGGACGATCCAAACTCTAGAAGACATGCTCCGAGCATGTGTAATTGACTTTGGTGGTAACTGGGATAACCATTTACCATTAATCGAATTCTCCTATAACAATAGTTATCACTCAAGCATCGAAGCTGCGCCATTCGAAGCACTGTATGGACGCAAGTGCAGAACTATGTTGGGCAGAAATAGGAGAAAGTCAATTATCAGGTCCCGAAATCGTGCAAGAAACCACAGATAAGATAACACAAATCAAGGAAAGACTAAAGACGGCTCGAGATCGCCAGAAAAGTTATGCAGACAATCGCCATAAGCCACTCGAATTCCAGATAGGAGATAAAGTACTTTTGAAAGTATCTCCTTGGAAAGGAGTAGTATGATTCGGTAAGAAAGGAAAACTGAGTCCAAGATATGTTGGACCATTCTCAGTAATCCAACGAATAGGACCAGTTGCCTATCGCTTACAACTACCAGAAGAACTCGCTGGAGTACATGATGTATCTCATGTATCCAATCTCAAGAAATGTTTATCAGACGAATCTCTGGTAGTACCTCTTCAAGATGTGGAGGTAAATGAAAAGCTAAAATTCATAGAGAAACCTTTACAAATAGAAGACCGGAAGGTCAAGTTTCTCAACCACAAGCGACTAGTACTGGTGAAAGTCAAATGGGATTCAAAGAGGGGACCAGAATATACTTGGGAACTGGAGTCAGAAATAAAGCGGAAATACCCTCATCTATTTCAGTGAATCTCGAGGACGATATTTTTCTTGAGGTGGGGAGGATGTAACAACTCTCATTAAAACTAATAATTAGGATGATAATTAATCAATAAGAAAACCCTAATTGAGACACCCAAGTAATTCTGCACTAACCCTGAAATTTCCGGAACAATCGGAATCAGGATCAGGGCCCCTAAAACTCACGGGGGTTAAACCCTAGTGATAATTATCTCTAAAATGTGTTGTACAGATTGAAATTCGATTTTAGAATGAGTCATGCAAGCTAGTCCCGAACTCAGCTAGTCTACGTAAATAGACTGCACCCCTTACAGACCGTAAGGGGAAATGCCATACGGTCCGTAAGAGTGTCCCAAAAATCAGTATAAATAGCAGACATTGGCAGTAGCTTTCTGGAGTTAAAACGACGTCCAAAGTCTTTGTATACGTCGAATTTTAATTATAACACTACAATAAACACACTGCTCTCGAATTGCTGCCGCAAAACAGGGTAATCACTCGATCGCTATTACGATTCATTTTCCGAGATCAATATATCCAATGGATGTGTATGTGCCGCCCACATAGGGTTACACTTTGTCGTTCGTCGTTAAATCGATGAATGTTTAAGTATTGCACTTTGTCGTTCGTTGTGAGAATTTGATTTCGTGAGTTATCGTGACTGCTGTATTGATCACTAACCCGGTTTCGTGTGCATTATTATTTAAATTAGGTTAACAAGGCTAAATCATATTCTGTCCGTGTTAAATCTGCAATGTGAGTCATTCTCTTTTTATCAACTGTTTTACAATACTCCAAATTATTTTCAGAGTTATAATTACAGTGATTAAGTTTATGTAATCACCAAATTACAACCAGTATGTGGGGTATTGTGCACATTACTACTGTTTTAATCACATTAGGTGGGCGAACCTAAAATTTAGTGATATACGTCATTCATTGGGGCAGCCAATGGTGATATGACCACAGTCACAGATCCGGTCGAGTGACAAATACTGTGGGTAGTTGGTTGATATCAGAAACATATGTAAAAACTCTTAATACTGTGAATTATAACAAATGTGTCATTTTTAGTAAAATAGAATGATTCAATCAGTATTTCCCGCTGACAAAACCTTTTTCAAACATGTTTCAGGTGATCTATTGTAATTCAGGAAAAGTGTTGGGGAGCATTACAAGCTTAAGAAAGTGGCTCAGTATAAAATAAAGAAATATGTTTTGAAATAAAGATTTATCGGAAAAATCTTATTATTGTAAATTATCGGGGTTTTATCCCGAGTTGTGAAATAAAATAATCGGGAAAAGTTTTTAGCTTTAAAACGATCCTGATGTTAAAATTCTGTTGCTAAACTCAAATAAATAAATATCACGGGATTTCTGTCCCGCGGCTCCTGAAACGGGTTAAACCGGGTCGGGGGCCGTGACAATTTACCACAGTTTGTCAGTTTCAAGACAACGAAGAAATTGTGGGATGCGTTGAAGACCAGCGGGGTAGGTAATGAAGCAACACGTCAATTGCGACATGATCTACTCAAGAAAGAATTCGATGGCTTCGCGTGTATGGATAAGGAATCGTTGGGAGACATGACAAGTCGGTTCTATCACTTGCTTACAGAGTTGGGTAATTTTGGGGTTGTGACAACTCTAGTAGAGGTGGTAAAGAAGTTTGCTGATGCGTTGCCTCCCCAATGGAATAGTTTCTTGGAAATTCTGAAATACGACGGGGTTTTAGCTACAATAAACATCAACGACTTCGTGCGGCTTTTGGAGAAAAAGGATCAGGAGGAAACTCTAAAGGCAAAGAAGGTTCAAGTGCCACATAATCCAGAAATGTATTATGGAACCTCCAGCACCTCTTCTCCAAGACCAGTGTCTCATGCTCCTCTTCAGACAGCATTTGTCACGAGCACAGATCTTTATGGCAATCAGATACAGGTTCCTGTCAAGCCAGCTCCAAAAACAGATCTGTATGGGAATCCTCTACAGCCAGTTCCTCAACAGCAAGTCTATCGGCCATCTACTGTAGCGACTGATTTATATGGGAATCCACTTCTAGCTCAACAACAAGCGTGTTATGGAAGCATGTCATCTGCTGGTCAGCAATCAAAGCCAAATACAGTACGGCTCGACACATCAAGCTTTTTAAAGGTCAGTGTGGAAGTAGCTAAGGAACATATGGAGCTGCTTAACACTTTAGTGAGCGGATACTGTGGGTTAGTGGAAGGTCAGATTGGGAAAATTAATCTGACACAAGAAGACTATCAGCAAATTGACAAGGAAGAGATGGATTTGATGGAAAGGAGGGCAAAGGATTTCATGGAAAGAACTGGCAGAACCAGCTTGGAAAGCAAGAAAGACACCAAGTATGGGTTTGATAAACAGGCAGTGAAGTGCTTCAATTGTGGTGAACGGGGTCACTTTAAAAGGGAATGTACAAGGCCAGCGCAACATGGGAACCAGAATCCCTTTAGAAACCAAGGCAACCAACAGAACCAAAACAGGAACAATGAACGTAAGTTGATACCTGTCAACAACCAAAGCCAAGCGGGACCATCAAATGCCAACCAGGCACTTGTGGTTCAAGTAGATGAAGGTTGTGATTGGTCAATTCAGCTGAGTGGTGATGCTCCAGATGGAACAGCCTGTTTTGCTGAAGTTGTCAAGGATTTAAATCATGCCAGTGGAGGAGAATCTTCCGCCAATGGTGGTGAATCTTCTGAGGATGAAGACTCTTCTGTTTATAATAGGAGTTCAGATGAAGAATCCTCGAGTTCAGGTGATGATCATGTGGGTGAGACTTCAAGTGCGTCATGTCACACCCTGGCTTTGCGGAAGCGTGGTTAATTTGTGTGACTTCTTAATACCATAGCTTAATCATAACAAAGCTATATGAATTTAAAAACCATGCAAGTCATCCATTAAGTTTTTGAAAACATCATACAATACCATTGTTTTTAACATGCAACCATAACCTTGTTCAGTAACATTACAACTTATAACAAAACATAATCGTGATTTAGGGATTGTGTCTTGTCCAGGTAAGAGACACAACCCTAAACCCTGATGACTTCATGACCAATGCAGCGGAAAACGTTCCATACCGTGCCAGATCCGTTAATTTCCTGAAATACATGTGAGTTGAAAAATCAACAATAATGTTGAGCGAGTTCATGCGTAAGTGAGTATGTAAAACCTTTGTGAGTATAAAAATAGTTGTGGTATGTAGCAGTGTAAGAGGACTTGTGATCACCAATGGTTTGCAAGGCCACTGACATATGTGAAGTGCAAATAGGGAGACTCAAACCTAGCAGATTTATGCCACGGCAAAGTATGTGGACAAAGTCACCCCACGGTCCGTTTCTAGTTTGGCCGGGGGCTGGGCTCGCTACACCCAGATAGATCTACCGCTCCTGTCCCTCGGTCCCTCCATGAGGACTAATGGCCCCATGTTGTTCCTATCCACTCACATGATCGTATAACACCTCCTTACGTTAAACATACCGTTGTAAAGTACTCGTAAATCATAGTAACATGTATTTCACCCCCGCAGTTAAGTAAACTGAAAACAGTTAGAGAAAAGGGGGGACATGAACTCACAGTGAATGCGTATCTCTACCAAGAAATCCGAATATCCGAAGCTGTGCAACGACCTACAGGTGCTAATTCTATTAGACGGATGGCCGTGCCTTAGCTTTATAACTTATATTTTTAGGAGACGGTTAGACAACCGTTTCGTGTACATACTTGGTATTTTACTTTCCTTCCCAAGGATGGGGGATTTAAATACATGTGTATTTATACTATCTCATTAAGTCCCACTTAATATATTTTTATTTCTCATTCCAAAATATAATTATTTTTCTCAAAAATAATATATTTTCTCTTTACATAATACTTTCCAAAATAATACGTTGACAACATACGTGTCGGTGAATATTTCCGCGTAATGCGTAAGTTACGTTTTAATGATTAGGTGGTAATAGAAATTACCGTTGTAACTTTTATGCTTGTTGTATAAGCGTTGGTATTATTTTGGGTTTGACAAGTTAGTAAATATTATTTTTACTCTAAAAATAATATTTATACATTTTCACAAAATAATCATAAACAGTGTTGTGACAAAATATATTTACCGGATATATACTTATCACGTTTAGTTTTGTGAAAATCCCATCTCCGATTATTTATAAATAAAGTTGTGGCGAAATATAGTTTGAAAACATGTCAAAAGTAGTCTAACACTTGTAAATAATTCTAAGTGTTATATTTTTAGAAAATTTCGCCAGAGTTTCCCCTGTAACTGGAGGTGACCACGCTTTCAAGCGTATCCTTTTCTTTTACAAAATCACTTCTTTTATTCCAAACAATCAATTTCCAACACAATCAGCAAGTTTCAACACTTCAAACTTGTAGACTAGTATGTAAAATCACAATATTACATGAACTTGTAGTTTTTCTAAAACTATTATGTAGATCTCGTTATATTTAGTGGATCTATGTATAAAATAGTTTATTCTTGCAAAAACCCCGTTTTTGGAACAAATCACACTTTACAACTTCCGACAATTTTTATAAAAATTGTTATTTTGTCGGGTCTTTCGTTTCACAAGTGTTTTTACACTTGTAGTGTATAGAAATCGTCTTTTATTAACATGTTATCCACTTTTGTAAAACATGATTTTCTCGACACCCGGTCCTACGAATATACCACTTGTACATTCGTAGATCGGCTCGTTTTAAATACTATTTTTCATGTTAAAACACTTTTACACAAGTTCATGTTTCCCCGTGTGGTGGAGTTTCACCTTTTAACCCTTGTACCAAAGAAACAAGTGTATGTCAAGATACGTGATCCTAACAAAGTCGGGTTAAACGATGATGAGAGCCACCACATCGTAGATCGGGCCATAAAAACCAACATATTCAAATACTACGACATTTACACGCGTTATGACCTTTTATCCAACGATTTTCACTTTTTAGTAGACTTTAAAGATTCATGAAGCGGGTTACCGACATTTAACCGATAAAAATCCTTTTAACCACTTTAGATACGATTAATAACGAGTTTTAAACAATATACCTCTAGCTCGGGGCTAGGGAAGATTCTAGTCGAAAACTGCGTGGGTAAAAGCAACGTAGCGAGGTCCTTCAACTTCCGTTTGCTTCCGGCTTCCTTATACGTGATCCTCAAGACTTGAATGCACTTGAAATGAAGAGACACGAACTCGGAAATGGATGGATGGTTGTGTGAGTGTTCGGCCGAGAGGAGAGGGCAAGGGAGAGAGAGAGATGTGTTGGTGATCTTGTGTGTGTTTGAGTGTGTGAGAGAGGTGAGTTTAAATAGAGAATTCTAGGTGCTTTCGTCCAACGGTTCTCGAGTCGTCTAGATATCCACGAACTCCATTAAAATAATAAAAAGGTTGTACTCTCTTGTCACATCACCTTGGCCGATTACATTAGGATGTAATGACATCCGGTTCGTTTTCGACTGCTCAGTTATGGTTTAGTTTGGTTAAGTCGGTTAACTTTAAGGTCTAACCTCGTTAGTCGTTTAATGCGTTGTATTGCGGGTGTTAGGGTAATCAGGGACCCTAACTGGCTCAGAAAAATACTAACAATAATTCTGGCAATATTTTTATGTTCCGGGTATTGTCCGGTTGTTCGGTCGGATAGGAATCCGTTAAAGTGCTTAAGATATCCTTTAAGCGTCGTAAGTAATATTTTTAGCGACACAATTTATTCTGCAAGGTGTCGGGAATAATTCCTTGTATTTTGGCACTTTATTAATTAGCTAGAAGCTAGTGTGTAAATAAAAGTGCTGTGTTCCGTGCTTAAAGTACGTTTTAGGCACATCCAATCTCTGTATCTTATTCCTAGAGACGCAATTATACAACCCTTGTATCTCTACACACACTACGGGTGTAGTAAAATAATTCTGGCTCTTACAGGCCTTTAGAGGCAGTGTCTGCCTGATGCTGGGTATATCAGCATGTTCACTGTGTATCCGTTTAGTGCTACTGTGCTTTTTGTGCATCAAGTTTGTCACTAGAGTTCAATAAATAAATAATGTAGTGACAGGAAAAATCAAAGTATGATGCAGACATGTACATGTATCAACAATCAAGTAGCAGTTTATCAGAAATCTCAGTTAAGCGCAGTAATTAGGCAACAGTTAATAGCTAATTAAGTCGTACGGATACCTGGTTTTGTGAGGGTTGTCACATTCTCCCCCCGTTAAATAAATTTCGTCCCGAAATTTAAGTTCTGCTTGTAGATGCAGAGTTTTTAGGAAATAGGTGGGGGTATTTCTCTTTCATCCGATCCTCACGCTCCCAGGTGTATTCAGGACCATGTCTGGCATTCCAGCGCACCTTGACGAGTTTGACACTGCTCCGGCGGGTCCTGTTAACTTTCCAATCTGTGACCTCGACAGGTGCTTCTACGAAGTGGAGCGTGTCGTCAACATGAATCTCGTCGATCGGAATGGCAACGTCAACTTGAGTTGGACTCTTCTTTAAATTGGATACATGAAATGTATCGTGGACACCATTTAGTTCAGCAGGTAGGTCCAATTTGTATGCTACGGTTCCAATTCTTTCTAGAATTCTGAAAGGACCTATGTAGCGTGGATTTAACTTCCCACGCTTCCCAAAGCGTGCCACCCCTTTCCAGGGTGATACCTTCAATAACACCATCTCTCCAACTTGGAAATCCACATGTTTTCGGTTTGGATCCGCGTAGGCTTTTTGTCTGTGGCGAGCGGCTTCGATGCGTTTAAGAATCTGCGCAATCTTGTCTGTCGTCTCTTGGACGATTTCGGGACCGGCAAGCTGCCTATCACTTGCGTCAGCCCAACATAGTGGTGATCGACACTTGCGTCCGTAAAGGGCTTCAAAAGGCGCGACACCAATACTGGTGTGGTAGCTGTTGTTGTATGAGAATTCGACCAAAGGTAGGTGTTTATCCCAGCTACCGCCCAAATCCATAGCACATGCTCTCAGCATGTCTTCCAAAGTCTGTATCGTTCGCTCGCTCTGGCCGTCAGTTTGCGGATGGAACGCAGTGCTCAGATTCAATTGTGAGCCAAAAGCTTCTTGGAAGGATTGCCATATCCTCGACACAAACCTTCCGTCTCTATCAGAGATGATCGAGAGGGGTACTCCATGTCGTGCTACGATCTCTCTCAAGTAAATTTCCGCAAGTTTACTAGTACTGTCTTTCTCCTTGATTGGCAGAAAGTGTGCGGACTTTGTTAGGCGGTCAACAATCACCCAAATCATATCATGGCCTCTTGGCGTTCTTGGCAGTTTTGTAACAAAATCCATTGAGATTTGTTCCCATTTCCATTTGGGAATCTCAGGTTGTTGCAGAAGTCCCGAGGGCTTCTGGTATTCCGCCTTGACCTTAGCGCACGTTAAACATTTGCTCACGTAAATAGCAACGTCGCCTTTCATCCTAGGCCACCAGTAGTAATTTTTGAGATCTTGGTACATCTTATCCGATCCCGGGTGGATAGAGTACCGTGACTTGTGCGCTTCATCGAAAATAACTTCCCTTAATCCACCAAATAGAGGAACCCAAATCCTTTTCCCAAAACATAACGTTCCTTCCTCGTTTGGCACCAATATCTTCTCCATCCCACGGAGATACTCTTTCTCAAGGTTCTCCTCCTTGAGAGCTTCTTTCTGCGCTGCACGAACGCGCGAGGAGAGATCGGTTTGGATTATCATTTCCATAGCCCTAACCCTTAGGGGCTTGATCCTTTCCTTACGACTTAAGGCATCGGCGACTACATTCGCCTTCCCTGGGTGATACTTTATCTCGCAGTCATAATCGTTCAATAATTCAACCCATCGTCTTTGCCTCATATTCAACTCCTTCTGGTTGAATATATGCTGTAGGCTTTTGTGATCTGTGAAGATTGTGCACTTCGTACCATACAGGTAGTGTCTCCAGATCTTCAAAGCAAAAACCACTGCGCCTAGCTCCAGATCATGCGTGGTATAGTTCTTTTCATGCACCTTCAGTTGGCGTGATGCGTAGGCGATAACCTTTTGACGTTGCATCAACACACAACCCAATCCTTGACGCGATGCGTCGCAATATACCACAAAATCGTCGGTACCTTCCGGTAGAGCTAAGATTGGCGCGTTACAAAGCTTGTCCTTCAACACTTGAAATGCTTCATCCTGTTTGATTCCCCAATCAAACTTTTTATCTTTCTGCGTGAGGAGCGTCAAAGGTTGAGCTATTTTCGAGAAATCCTCGATGAACCTTCGATAGTAGCCAGCCAAACCCAAGAATTGCCGAATCTCGGTTGGCGTTGTAGGCGTTTCCCAATTCTTGATTGCCTCGATCTTGGTTGGATCCACGTGGATTCCATCTCCGTTCACCACGTGCCCAAGGAATTGCACTTCTCGTAGCCAAAACTCACACTTAGAGAACTTGGCGTACAACTGTTCCTTCTTTAGCAGCTCCAGAATGGCTCTAAGATGTTGCTCGTGCTCAGCCTTCGTCCTTGAGTAAATCAGGATGTCATCGATGAATACGATCACGAACTTATCCAAGTACGGCTTACAAACTCGGTTCATCAAATCCATGAACACTGCAGGTGCGTTTGTCAAACCAAACGGCATAACAAGAAACTCGTAGTGTCCATAACGAGTTCTGAAAGCTGTCGTCGGGATACTCTCCTCCTGTATCCGTAGCTGATGGTATCCAGATCGAAGATCGATCTTTGAATAGAAGCTTGAACCTTGAAATTGGTCGAACAGATCATCGATTCTTGGCAGGGGATACCTATTCTTGATCGTCAGCTTGTTCAACTCTCTGTAGTCGATGCACATGCGGAAACTACCGTCCTTCTTCTTCACAAACAAAACTGGAGCTCCCCAAGGTGAGAAGCTTGGTCGGATAAAACCCTTGTCTAACAACTCTTGAAGTTGTGTCGACAGTTCTTGCATCTCAGACGGAGCAAGTCTGTATGGTGCCTTAGCCACAAGCGCGGCGCCTGGAACTAAGTCAATGCGAAACTCCACTTGCCTTTGAGGTGGCAAGCCAGGCAAGTCTTCTGGAAAGACTTCTGGGTATTCCCTCACGACAGGGATGTCTTCGATCTTCGGCTCAGCAGCCTTCTTATCCACAATGTGTGCTAGAAAAGCAACACATCCTTTCTTCAGACACTTTCTTGCTTTCAGGCAACTAATCATCCTTAACGGCGTCTCACGCTTTTCTCCATGAACAACAATGGTCTCACCATCACCGGTCGGGATACGAATAACCTTTTCGTGACACACTATCTCAGCCTTGTTACTCGTTAACCAATCCATCCCTACTACCACGTCGAAGCTTCCCAACTGGACTGGTAGTAGATCTAGAGTAAACTCGCTTTCTCCCAATTCAATCACACAGCCTCTGATCACATCATTGGCTTCTATCAACTTTCCATTAGCCAATTCGATTGTGTAGGGAATGTCTAACTTATTAGCGGCTAGCCCAAGTATATTCTTAAATTCTAGTGATATGAAGCTATAGTCGGCACCAGTATCAAACAGAACAGATGCATAACGTTGATTTACAGGGAACGTACCAGTAACAACGTTGGGATCCTGGCGCGCTTCCTGTGCACCGATCTGGAACACCCTTCCACGGGCTTGGTTCAATCCTGGGCAATCCTTCTTGAAGTGCCCAACGTCACCGCAATGAAAACATCCTAATCTTTTTCCACTTCCTGCACCGCCCCCAACTGGCGGGTTGTTTTGATTGGCAGTTCCGGCTTGATTTGCATTGTAGCCTCGATTATTCCCTTGTGGGCGATTTCCCAAACCACCACGATTATCGTTTCTATTCATATATCCTCCCTGGCCTCCTCGGCCTGTACTAGCCCAACATGATTCCTTTGAGTGGCCCGGTTTTCCACAAGATTCACAAACTTTCACGTTACAATTGCCAGTATGGTGGCGTTGGCAGTTGTTGCATTTGGGCTGGGTGCCCTGGTACCCTTTCCCTTTCTTGGTACTACCAGCTGATTTCCCTTTCTTTACTGCCATACTGACGCCCTGTTTGAAGTTTGAAAGCTTCCTTTTGTTATCTCCTGAGGACTCAACGTGAGTCTCTGTCTTCTTCGCCTTGACTTCATCAAACTTATTTAAACGAATTGCCTCCTCAGTGAGAGCCACGCTCAAATCAATGGCTTCCGTAATAGTTGCCGGTCTGGCGGAGGTCACCATGCTAATGATTTGGGGAGCTAACCCCCAAATGAAGCGCTCAATTCGCTTGTATTCAGGCGTGACCATGTAAGGAACCACTTGAGATAGGTCATGAAATCTCTGGACGTATTCTGCAACCTTTGGTCCATCCATCTTTAGGTGCCAAAATTCTGTCTCCAACCTTTGAATTTCTGCGCGGGAACAGTACTTCTTGCGCATAAGCTCTTTCAATTCGGCCCAAGTCAGGGCGTAGGCGGCAGCTTCGCCTAGTGTTTGCACTTGTAAGTTCCACCAAGATAGGGCTCCGTCTAGAAACAGCCCTGAGATGTAAGTGACCTGCTGGTCGAGCGCACATTTGCTCATGCGGATGGTGGAATCAGTCTTCTCTGCCCAGCGAACGAAAGCAACAGCACCACCTGTGCCGTCGAAGTTGATGGGCTTACAGTCCAAGAACTGTTTGTAGGTGCACCCTGCACATACATCGTATCATAGGAACGGCATTAGCATTTGCTAAAGGAATCCAATTATGCCATGGTATGTCTTAATGACTTAGGTTTACCATGAGGAGGATTTTGGTTGCCGTTGATGTTCGTGTTGCTTCCGCTGGGTCCTTCTTGCGAGGCAGCATACTGAGCAATGGCGGCAGCAATAACTTGCTGTAGTTCTTCAGGAGTAGTGGGCATCGGCTGCGGTTGACGTCTTGGTGCCATCTTCTAAAGATGCGTACGTCGATTAGGCCAAAGTAAACATACGTATATAGTAATAGTAATAGCATATAACGTCTCATGTTATCAATATATCACACACACAACATCCCATGTCCCAACATCCCATGTTGCAAATATCATACATACAACATCCCATGTCACAAAACATAAATGAGCAATCAAGTGAATCAGATATGGTGAGAATACGGCGATTGTTATATATATATCGAGACCATAAAGTGTAGCAAGCGTGTCAGCACGTCACTGTATCATACAATCACAAATCAAATAGGGGCTACATCACCCCTGTCAAAAACAACATCACATCAGTGTCACATACAACCAGTACATCAACAAATATCAGCAAAAATCTGTATCGTCAGATGGTCTCCAAAAATCTGTGCAGTCACAATCGCGGTCGTCTCACCATCGCCTACCACTACAGTACCAATGAGCCCTATGCGGATGGGGGTGGGGGAGGGGGAAAGTGAGCGAAAAGTAAGCGGCGTAAGTGATACCAGTCCTCCTCCATCGCCTGCTGAGTACGGATCACGGACGCAACCTGCTGCTCCAAGGTCGAAAGTCGGGCAGCAATGTCAGGAGGAAATGATCGAAAAGGCTGAAACGACGAAGATGTCTGACCAAGATATGGACCAAAAGACAACTGAGCTCTCTCGAGCTCCTGGAGTCGCTGTGAATGAGACTCGTGTTGGTGTACAAACGACATCAAAAGATCCTCAATAGTATGGCCCAAATGAAATGGGTGGTATGGATCTGTGGGTGGTATCGGTGAGGAAGATGACCAAAGCAATGGCGTGCTGGTAAGATCGATAGGTGCAACAGAAGATGGGATAGATGCTATCTGAGGCATGAATGGCATGGTCATCGGTACATGACCGAAAGGGTGGGCTGAAGAGCCCTCTCCAGGCCCCGCTGGAGGAATAAACGGTGGGATCTGAAAAGAGAACTCAGTATGATGTGTGCCAGTGTGATGTGGGGGAAACGGTGGAACATCCTCGTCCGCCGGTATCCACCCGTGCTGTGCCTCCTCCTCTGGAGGATCCATGTGCTCAGCAAAAAGAGCGTGCTCGGGCTCGATGGGTAAAGGATCGATAGGAGCAATAACGGGGTCAACAGGTGCAATAACAGGATCGACAGGATCAATAACAGGATCAGCAGGTATGTCACCTATGGGTAAAGGAACAATGGGATCAGCAGCAACATGATCACCCTCGATCACAGGAACACCTACAGGGGGATCAACATCAACAGGCTCAAGAGGAAAATCAGCATGAACAGGGTCATGCTCAGGTAAAGGATCAAAAGCAGCTGCCTGCTCTGGGGCTATGGCAGGCTCGGGGTCGTCGAACGCCATGTCAAAGTCAAAATCTGGGTCAATGGGATCGATAGGATCATCAGGGTCCTCTATATGCTCATCCATAGGAATATACTCGATATCACGGTCAGGATCAAATCCTGGAGGGAAAAACAGGGTCAGAATCCTCGATCTCATCATGCTCAAACGCGTAGCTCGGAATAGGGGCAGCTGAAGACGCCTGATCAGGGTCTGAGTCGTGAATAAACTGCTGCGCGCTCGCTCCGCGAGATGATACAGATGCCACATACTCTAAAGAGTCCGGGACTGGTGAGTGAATGGGCGAGTCTCCAGCTGGAACGTCAGCTATCATCAAGAGACCGCCAGCAGGTAGAGGAGCTACGTCAGGATCCTCGTCCTCAAATGGCTCGTCCTCGTAAAGCTCGATGTCGCCGTCGGCATCGGCGTTTGGCATAAGCTCATAAGCAGGGTAAGAAGCAAGAGGAATCGGTGCCGGAATCGCAACAATAGGGAGGTACTCAGCAGGGTCGCCATCAATGGGCTCATAGGCACCCTCGGGTAAAGCGAAGGGTAAGGGGTCATCAGCGTGCTCATCGGCGCCGTCAGGTAACGCGAACGGCTGGAAGTCGTCATCGTCGGTGCTAGTATAGTCTGAGGTGTGCACCTCATGCTCCGAAGACATAACGTCGTCTGACACTAACGGTAGGGGTCCAGTGGTACCTGATCCACCTGTAGCTGGTGAATCCATGGGTCTGTAACATAACACAGAATAAGCACAAAATCAGTGAATCAAATAGTCACATAAGTTACCAGATAATAATCACATAATCCACCTAGTCCCACTAGCCTCCCAGCCTCCCAGACTGTCCTTCCTAGTCTCACTAGCCAACACTCCTAGTCCCACTAGCCAACATTCCTAGTCCCACTAGCCAACACTCCTAGTCCCACTAGCCAACACTCCTAGTCCCACTAGCCAACACTCCTAGTCCCACTAGCCTGAACCTCAGCCTCCCAGACTGAGCCTAAAATAATGAATAATATGTGCTCAACATTCGTTTGTAAAAAGTTTGTGGATCTGGACTTAAGTGGTATGCAGAAAAATGTTTTCGTGAGAGCCCTAGTAATCATAGTCTAGACTCGAGAAAGAATCCTAGTTCGCTATGATCAGAGCTCTGATACCAAGCTGTCACACCCTGGCTTTGCGGAAGCGTGGTTAATTTGTGTGACTTCTTAATACCATAGCTTAATCATAACAAAGCTATATGAATTTAAAAACCATGCAAGTCATCCATTAAGTTTTTGAAAACATCATACAATACCATTGTTTTTAACATGCAACCATAACCTTGTTCAGTAACATTACAACTTATAACAAAACATAATCGTGATTTAGGGATTGTGTCTTGTCCAGGTAAGAGACACAACCCTAAACCCTGATGACTTCATGACCAATGCAGCGGAAAACGTTCCATACCGTGCCAGATCCGTTAATTTCCTGAAATACATGTGAGTTGAAAAATCAACAATAATGTTGAGCGAGTTCATGCGTAAGTGAGTATGTAAAACCTTTGTGAGTATAAAAATAGTTGTGGTATGTAGCAGTGTAAGAGGACTTGTGATCACCAATGGTTTGCAAGGCCACTGACATATGTGAAGTGCAAATAGGGAGACTCAAACCTAGCAGATTTATGCCACGGCAAAGTATGTGGACAAAGTCACCCCACGGTCCGTTTCTAGTTTGGCCGGGGGCTGGGCTCGCTACACCCAGATAGATCTACCGCTCCTGTCCCTCGGTCCCTCCATGAGGACTAATGGCCCCATGTTGTTCCTATCCACTCACATGATCGTATAACACCTCCTTACGTTAAACATACCGTTGTAAAGTACTCGTAAATCATAGTAACATGTATTTCACCCCCGCAGTTAAGTAAACTGAAAACAGTTAGAGAAAAGGGGGGACATGAACTCACAGTGAATGCGTATCTCTACCAAGAAATCCGAATATCCGAAGCTGTGCAACGACCTACAGGTGCTAATTCTATTAGACGGATGGCCGTGCCTTAGCTTTATAACTTATATTTTTAGGAGACGGTTAGACAACCGTTTCGTGTACATACTTGGTATTTTACTTTCCTTCCCAAGGATGGGGGATTTAAATACATGTGTATTTATACTATCTCATTAAGTCCCACTTAATATATTTTTATTTCTCATTCCAAAATATAATTATTTTTCTCAAAAATAATATATTTTCTCTTTACATAATACTTTCCAAAATAATACGTTGACAACATACGTGTCGGTGAATATTTCCGCGTAATGCGTAAGTTACGTTTTAATGATTAGGTGGTAATAGAAATTACCGTTGTAACTTTTATGCTTGTTGTATAAGCGTTGGTATTATTTTGGGTTTGACAAGTTAGTAAATATTATTTTTACTCTAAAAATAATATTTATACATTTTCACAAAATAATCATAAACAGTGTTGTGACAAAATATATTTACCGGATATATACTTATCACGTTTAGTTTTGTGAAAATCCCACCTCCGATTATTTATAAATAAAGTTGTGGCGAAATATAGTTTGAAAACATGTCAAAAGTAGTCCAACACTTGTAAATAATTCTAAGTGTTATATTTTTAGAAAATTTCGCCAGAGTTTCCCCTGTAACTGGAGGTGACCACGCTTTCAAGCGTATCCTTTTCTTTTACAAAATCACTTCTTTTATTCCAAACAATCAATTTCCAACACAATCAGCAAGTTTCAACACTTCAAACTTGTAGACTAGTATGTAAAATCACAATATTACATGAACTTGTAGTTTTTCTAAAACTATTATGTAGATCTCGTTATATTTAGTGGATCTATGTATAAAATAGTTTATTCTTGCAAAAACCCCGTTTTTGGAACAAATCACACTTTACAACTTCCGACAATTTTTATAAAAATTGTTATTTTGTCGGGTCTTTCGTTTCACAAGTGTTTTTACACTTGTAGTGTATAGAAATCGTCTTTTATTAACATGTTATCCACTTTTGTAAAACATGATTTTCTCGACACCCGGTCCTACGAATATACCACTTGTACATTCGTAGATCGGCTCGTTTTAAATACTATTTTTCATGTTAAAACACTTTTACACAAGTTCATGTTTCCCCGTGTGGTGGAGTTTCACCTTTTAACCCTTGTACCAAAGAAACAAGTGTATGTCAAGATACGTGATCCTAACAAAGTCGGGTTAAACGATGATGAGAGCCACCACATCGTAGATCGGGCCATAAAAACCAACATATTCAAATACTACGACATTTACACGCGTTATGACCTTTTATCCAACGATTTTCACTTTTTAGTAGACTTTAAAGATTCATGAAGCGGGTTACCGACATTTAACCGATAAAAATCCTTTTAACCACTTTAGATACGATTAATAACGAGTTTTAAACAATATACCTCTAGCTCGGGGCTAGGGAAGATTCTAGTCGAAAACTGCGTGGGTAAAAGCAACGTAGCGAGGTCCTTCAACTTCCGTTTGCTTCCGGCTTCCTTATACGTGATCCTCAAGACTTGAATGCACTTGAAATGAAGAGACACGAACTCGGAAATGGATGGATGGTTGTGTGAGTGTTCGGCCGAGAGGAGAGGGCAAGGGAGAGAGAGAGATGTGTTGGTGATCTTGTGTGTGTTTGAGTGTGTGAGAGAGGTGAGTTTAAATAGAGAATTCTAGGTGCTTTCGTCCAACGGTTCTCGAGTCGTCTAGATATCCACGAACTCCATTAAAATAATAAAAAGGTTGTACTCTCTTGTCACATCACCTTGGCCGATTACATTAGGATGTAATGACATCCGGTTCGTTTTCGACTGCTCAGTTATGGTTTAGTTTGGTTAAGTCGGTTAACTTTAAGGTCTAACCTCGTTAGTCGTTTAATGCGTTGTATTGCGGGTGTTAGGGTAATCAGGGACCCTAACTGGCTCAGAAAAATACTAACAATAATTCTGGCAATATTTTTATGTTCCGGGTATTGTCCGGTTGTTCGGTCGGATAGGAATCCGTTAAAGTGCTTAAGATATCCTTTAAGCGTCGTAAGTAATATTTTTAGCGACACAATTTATTCTGCAAGGTGTCGGGAATAATTCCTTGTATTTTGGCACTTTATTAATTAGCTAGAAGCTAGTGTGTAAATAAAAGTGTTGTGTTCCGTGCTTAAAGTACGTTTTAGGCGCATCCAATCTCTGTATCTTATTCCTAGAGACGCAATTATACAACCCTTGTATCTCTACACACACTACGGGTGTAGTAAAATAATTCTGGCTCTTACAGGCCTTTAGAGGCAGTGTCTGCCTGATGCTGGGTATATCAGCATGTTCACTGTGTATCCGTTTAGTGCTACTGTGCTTTTTGTGCATCAAGTTTGTCACTAGAGTTCAATAAATAAATAATGTAGTGACAGGAAAAATCAAAGTATGATGCAGACATGTACATGTATCAACAATCAAGTAGCAGTTTATCAGAAATCTCAGTTAAGCGCAGTAATTAGGCAACAGTTAATAGCTAATTAAGTCGTACGGATACCTGGTTTTGTGAGGGTTGTCACACGTCATTCGATGCAGATATTGATGAGCTTTTGGAGGAAGCTTGTAGGACCGGTTTTGAATCTGAAACGATTGCAAAACGTACGTATAACGTGCGGAATCCATACACGAACGCGACCGAACACACGTGATGTAATATAAACTATGATTCTATTGATTAGATCTGAAAACGTACAAAACCTTGAATCACGATGTCACTTTCTCTCTCTAGTTTCTCTCTCTAGCTCTAGAAACCTCCAAGTTGTGAAAATGACAAAAAGCTCCTAATTCTAACATAAAGCTCCCTATTTATACTCCAAGGCATTTAATGAGGAATCTCACTAATTACAGTTATGCCACCTTGCCTTTTGATTAACTATCACTAAAATAACAATGTAAATCTTTTGTTTCCCGGTTTCTGCTACGGACTAGATTGACGGAGGCGATAGACAAATAATGCACTAACAGACTCCCCCTTGGATATTGCTGTAGTCAATCTCGTAGCCAAACTCGTAGCACCTTTTCTTTCTCTCTCTCAGAATCTTCTTGATGCTTTAACATCCTCAGTTACACAGACTCCTCCTTTCTGTAGACTCTTTTCTTCATCAGGCTCCCCCTTTCGTCAAGCTTCCGTGCTTTGGGATCGACACCTTGCTTTCCAGTTACAATCTCTTCCATTAATGATACCTGGCTCTTTGTACGCTTTCGTTTGCATTAAACTCGTCTTCAGACTCCCCCTTTCGATATTCTAGGATCGCAGCCTGGCTTGTTGAAATCACGTAAACTTCAGGTATTGGAACCTGACACTCTATCTCATATAACCTGCACATTCTCTACCCAAAAATAAATTCTCTGATGATAACTTGTAAGAACTATCTCATCAGCTAATGAACCACTTGCAGGAATAATTCTATCAAAGAATGATTCTAAAATGTTAATCTTTGATAAACCACATGAAAATATATTTTATGTTTTCAACACAACATATTTACCCAAACCATTTGTTCATCATGTTTAGCACTCGGAATTTTGAAAATTAGCTCTCCAACACCAGTTGTCGAAAATCTTTTTGAATTTTTTTTTTTAATTTATGCTAAAACACACCAAAAATCTTTTTGGATTTTTGAATAAAAGAAAATGCAGAAATGAAATATTTACAGACTATATTTTTGTGAGTTCGTGCAAGAGGATCATATCAGATTTTGAGACATATCATCAACACCGTTAAGCTTTAAACATTCTCAGTTTTAAACAATTTACCTAGATTGTCAGTATATTGGTCCAATTTAAATTTTCACACAAATTTCAATTGATTCGAGATACGATATTAGTGTTTTAGAGACTTGAACTTAATTGTGTATCACTCCACTTGAATATACTCCCGCATCCAGATCTCAATGTTCAGATTTACAGGTAAATATACTACAACTGATATCTGTATATAAATTAGGGGATACGCGAGGACTGAGGGATCTCAGGTCGATACTTCCGTATGCACAGAGAGATATCTGCTTCGACTTTTCAGTGTGTCCCCTTTAGGAGATCTTTTAGCTACAACAACTGATTATCAATTTTATGGTCTAAACAGTTGAGGGCTTTATGCTATGTTTCAAGCATTTTGCAGCAAGTATTATCCAGGGACTAGGTCAGTACTTCCATACAGCAGAAGTCCCGAGATAATACCCCAGATATCACAGAGTATAAAAACCTAGTATATCAGAAAAAGAAAACTTTCAAACAAGATTTCAGGGGTTACCTATATATCCAAGAATAGTTACCCACAAATCAAGCAAGATTGTTTTAGGTTTATATCTCGTTTCAATTTACTAAATGTACGAAAACCTACTGACACATCCGCAGTAAGATTGTTTATCACTTTTAAACATTTCATATTTTTAGCGTGTTGTGATAGTCCACTGATGTACTATCATTTCCTCTTTTATGCAACGAAACTCATTTTTCAGTTTTATCATGTTTTTGTCTTTTTTCAAATTTTCTGATGTTTTTGGATTTTCTAAAAATTCTTACTCCCCCGAAAATTCAAATACATCTAATGAAAATTGAAAACAAACTATACAGAATATGACAACTGATATCGAATTACCTCAATTCGCCATTCACTTGGCATAAACAATCAGAACTCCCCCTATCAACAAACTATTGTCCCATTTAGATTTCAAAACACTTAAGTTTGTTTTAATCAAAATGGTTTTTCCGGAAAATAAGTTTGATTGATTTTAGTTCGGGATTGTGGTTCATCATCTTGTCTTTCAATTACTTGTAGGAAAATGCAAGTACAAATTAATGTCCTTGATTTACCATCTGTGCAATCAAATCTTCTTACCACTCGTAAATAAAACACAAACAAACCTTTTTTACCGTTTTATGATTGACGTTACCGAAAAGAATTCAAGAAAGATGCCGATTCATGCTCCACGCTTACCAACCTGGGAGCTTCGGCAAGTCCTGAGACTTACTGTTCATAATAAGTACCATCCCAGTCTCAAACCAGGGATGGTTCAATCTTTTCTTTCATTGTTTTCTTCACATCAAATTCCTGTTTGTCATTGAAAAATTGGTTAGAAATTTCAACTTTACCAATTTTCTTTTTATAATTTTCAGCCTGAAGTGATGGAAATTCCTCATCATTCAAAATCGGAAATGATTTTTCATCTTTCAAAACAGCTTCACTTTTTGAAACAACTTGTGGCTCAACTGACTTTGTGGAATCAGCTTCATCGCCCGAAGATAGCTCCTCTGATTTTGATCCATCAGAATCATCGCTAGAGCCTTCACCAACCTTCTTAACAACCCATTTCTAGTTGTCATATTTAGCTCTCTTCTGGTAAAACTTGTTCGAACTCTCACCAACTTCAAAAATAGAATCTTTAAACAGTTTTGTTCTATCAAGTGGTGATTCGAATGCAAACACTTTCTCTTTGATTTTACGAAATACTCCCTGTTTTGATTGTATTGCCTCAGAACAATCTCGAGCAATATGTCCAACAGTGTTGCATCGGAAACAGGTTTTCATGTCTTTCTTCTTCTCAGCCTTTTTCTTCAATTCATCTTGCTTCTTTGCAAGGAATTCATTGTTTGACTGTCTCCAAAAGGCTTTCTTTTCTTCTTCTTCAGATGATGTTCCTGAAACAAAAGTCATTTTGGATTGAAGATCACGAACATATTTTTCATTTTTCTGTTTTTCTGTAGGTGTAAAACCAAGACCTTTCTTTTTGAAATTACCGTTATGGTTTGATTTCTTTTGGAAACCAGAACCAGAACCGTAACCCTGTTTCTTGTTTAATCTTTGTTGTACTCTTGAGGTGTATTTTTTAGGTTTTTCATTAAGACATAAGTCTTTTATTTCAGAAATATTAATTTCTGTGAGTTTGAAAACCTTGTTTATCAATTCAGTTTTGACACCTCTTATTGGAAATTCCTCATCAGAATATAATTTGTCAGAATCATTCAAAGTGTAAAAAATTTTAAACAACCCATCATCCAAATTAGATTTTGATAACAGGAATTCTTTGTCATAGACTATTTTTCCCTGTTTTTCTGTTTGACCCGGAGTGCTTGACTCAGACTTTGACTCTGACGCAAACTCCGACTTTGACTGTTCACAATCATCACTCTCTAACACATGATCCACGACTTTCTTCATTAATTGAGACTGTTGATCAGTGTCTGATGATGTAAACACAATATCAATGCTTTCTGGAAGATTGACTGACGACTCTGACTCCCACTGTAAATTTGTGGCCTTTTGACTCTTTCATCGTTTGGATATCTAGGCAAATATCCATTTTCCAGCGGGGGTGGACACTGGTTATAACTGACACCATGCTTCTTACCAGATGTTGTCTTTTCAGTGTCTTTTTTCTTGTCATTCTTCTTCTTGTCAGCAATCTTTATCTCAACATTAACTTCAGCTGCTTTCTCTTCAGTTACCTCATCATCTTCCCATACCTTCATGCTTTCAACCGTTAGATAAATCCTGTCAATAACATAGGAAGTACATGAGTAACTTTTTAATAAACGATTAACTCTATCAGTTTCAATTCTCTGCAGCTCAAGTTTCTGTTCTAAAGCAGTACACTTCTCAATGTAGTTGTTTACAACTTTATGTTTCGTCATAAACGCTCCCTGAAGAGTCTTCATTGCTACAGCTTGTTCTTCACTTGTTTGATTGTACTGATTCATCGTTTTGTTCAGCACATCATAAGACTCCTTCAGACTGTTCAAGTTGTAAATCAATGTGCTATTCTGCTTCATCACAACTTCACAATTCTCACATTTAACTGGAATCTTTTTCGCATCAACTTCTTCCTCAACCTTGAATTTAGGCACTTCTTTCTTTTTTTGTCTTCTCATTACCGGTACCTCTTCATCATCACTGCTCACCGGTGTTTTGATCTTCTTCTTTTTCTTTTTGGCTTTTTCATCTTCACTATCACTCTCAGCAAGCAGCTTCATGTCTTCTTTGTATTTTCTTGCCCAATATTCCGTATCATCATCACTATCATCTACAACCTTTGCTGTAAAAGCAGTGTAAGCTGTAGTTTGATCAGGAATATAATCATCCCAAGTGAAATTTGCCCAGCTAAAACCCTCTGGTAGCTTTTCGTATTCTTGATCAATCAAACAAGATTTCTTGTTATCTGGAATATATTTATCCAAGTTAAACGACTGCTTTTGATCTTGATTCACCACACATGCTCTCTTTCCAGAATCTTCAATCACATCTATTCCATGTGCAGTTTGAGCTTGATGTTTTTGTTGTTGAGATGATTGACCAACTTGATGGTAGATGGCTTTCCGATAGTAATCATTGTTGTTGTTGAACGGATTTTGAGCCCCACTTGCTTCTCGGTTAGTGCACTCCCTCTTGAAGTGTCCATTTTCCTTACATCGAAAACAACTGACTTTAGATTTGTCAAAACCTAAAGTATAAGCATTCGCATCACGAGATCATCTCTCCCCGTGATTTGTTTGAATTTCTCACCTCTCCGTAAAACACTAGCCAGACACCATTTTATGTCCATCAGCTCCATCTCTTCAGCATCTATCTGGTCGTAGTCTTCTTTTGTTAACATCGGATTTCCGATACGACCTGCAACAAAACAAGTATAAGATTCCAAAACCATTCCTAATAAAGACATTTGGTTTTTGGCAACTTCCTCAGAATAATCTTGATCATTTTCAAGATTTAACACAATGTTGCATTGTAATTTTCTCCCATTCTTCGTTGCAGAGATGTTTGGATCGAAAGATGAAAATGGAGTGAAACTGGTTTTGCTGTTGGACCCAGATGATGGACTTCCAGATGAATTCTTGGCACTATATGCAGTCTCAACCTTCGGAGATAGATTTGAAGGTTTCTTCTCATTTACCCCAGCCTTATAATACAACCTGATGTCCTGTTCACCATCAAAATCTTTCATTCTGATAACTTTCCGTTGTTCCATCTCCTGAGCTTCGATCTTTTCAATGAACTTACTGAGCGTCAGATTGCTAAAACCCTTCTTGTTTCTGAGCATCATAAGGTATGTGCCCCACGTCTCGTATGGCAAAGCATCAGCAAGTTTTTCGATCAACTCATCATTTGTTTTTTCAATACTCAATCTCTTCATGTTAGCAAGCAAGTTACAGTATCGTTCAATAATCTCTCGTGTACTTTCATTCTTTAACCCTCGGAAAAGATCAAATTCTTTCTTTAGAAGCGACTTCTTGCTCTTAACCATCTCTTCGCTTCCTCGAAACTTTGAACGTAATGCTTTCCAAATCGAATATGATGTTCCATTGTGTTGCAGAAGAACCATGATATCTTCTTTTACTGCCTGTTGAAGAAGACTAAGCATCATCTTCTCATCTTTGTACTTCTTCCTAGTATCAGCAGATAGATCTTTGATTGGAACAGGTTCTTCATCATCATTCAAAGGTCGAACATACTTCGTCTCCACGCATTCCCAAGCGTCAAGATAGTTAGCTTGCACCCAATTCTCAAACCGACCTTCCCAACCTTTAAATTCTTCGATGTTCATTAGTTTGGGAGGCTTTTGCATCGTCCCTGTTTCGTTTTCCAACATCGTGTTCTGGGTAATACTCATTGGTGTAACCGGAGTAGCGAATGCGTTGTAGAAATCCTCGTCCATTTTTCGAATTTTTAAACGAGCTGTATCACCATGTAAGAATGCCTGACAATAATAACTTGACAAACAAACAAAAAAACAACATGATCAGTTATAAAGACTTATCAATTAACAACAAAATGATACTCGAACTGGTGACAATTTTGTACGGAATGAAGATTGACACACTGTGCAGACTGCTTTGACCCGGATTAAATTCGGACGACCTTTTTAATGACCTGGCAAAACGACATGACCTTGAGCAAGCTTGACTTCAACTGACTGATTAATTTCTCAAACGAAGAGAATCAATTTCAAGCGACGTTGTACGAATGAGACTGAATGATACTCGAGTTTAATTGAGCCACCAACAAGTAAGACAATGATCAGGCTATATCCCTTAGTGGGTCGATGATATCATGCAGTCAAACCTTTTACACAAACTTATACAACTCCTTTATATTCTCATTTGACCAATGGAATGAATCAATCACATGCAGTACTTGAATCATATCATTTGATTTTCTAAATTCCCGAATTCAATTAGTTAATGTGATAGGGCCACAACTTGGGCTGGCAAACAATGTTGTTGGGCCTCAATTTCAAATGCGATGTGTTTTTATTTTTTTTTTTTATTTTTTATTTTTTTTTATTACATGCAACTCCAAACAACTCGACAACTTGCAGAAGACAACCTTTTAATTAATGATCCATTAAAAGGTGATTGGACCTCACTGTTTGCTTTAATACTATGTGACCATTTTTAAATGAACGGCGGCGCAAGCATGTATTAAACACCTAAAAACTTTTGATTGAACCAATTTGTGTAATGGGACGGTGCACTTAAAGAGCTGCAATTGGGCCACACTAACAACAAATCACATGGGGCGGTGACATGGGCTGCAGCAACCGACAACTATCAATGATTGGGCCAAAAACTTAAGTGGATCGGTGATAACAACTACTCACACACAAAAGCAACTTTAATCGACAACTGCATTTAATGTGATTGGGTTATTAATTTTGAAGCCTTTCATTGGACCAACATATAATGTGAGGGCACCTTTTATCATTTAATGAATGATCACATGGGCCACAGCCGACAACTTTTCTAAATGATCTTTAATAGGACCTCAAATAACTAGTGGACTGGTGAACTTTAATTTCACATGCAATGAATACTTTTCAAACGATTATTAAATTTCAAACGGTTCGGTGTCTTTCAAGCAATTGGTCAAACGGAAGGCATGTTTCAAGCGATAGGATTTGTTTTCAAACGGCTATGTTCTATTTTCAAACGAGGGGACACCTGTTCAAACGATAAGAACTATGTTCAAACGATGGGTAACATTCAAACGGTCTTTTTCAAACGGTTATGCATTTTTTCAAAAGACAGGACCATTTTTCAAACGGTGGAACAAGTTTCAAACGATGGAAACCCTTTTCAAACGGACTAGTGCAGTTTCAAACGGCCAGTCGCTGATTTCAAACGAACTGCGGACCGAAAAACTCGAATATCTCCTAAACGACTTGGAATTTCGATCTGAAACTTGGTAGGGTTGTTAATATGATGTTTGCGCACAACATATTCAAAAATCAGTTGAATCGGACCGTAAACACCTGTTCAATTTGACGAAAATCAGTAGAAAACGTGAAAATATGAAAAAGATGAAGAAATAGATGAAATTCAGATCTGAAATCGATGTAATCCTGTGCGAAATCGTGTGAAAGATATGTGCAATCGAGCTCCTACTCTGATACCACTTGTAGGACCGGTTTTGAATCTGAAACGATTGCAAAACGTACGTATAACGTGCGGAATCCGTACACGAACGCGACCGAACACGCGTGATGTAATATAAACTGTGATTCTATTGATTAGATCTGAAAACGTACAAAACCTTGAATCACGATGTCACTTTCTCTCTCTAGTTTCTCTCTCTAGCTCTAGAAACCTCCAAGTTGTGAAAATGACAAAAAGCTCCTAACTCTAACATTAAGCTCCCTATTTATACTCCAAGGCATTTAATGAGGAATCTCACTAATTACAGTTATGCCACCTTGCCTTTTGATTAACTATCACTAAAATAACAATGTAAATCTTTTGTTTCCCGGTTTCTGCTATGGACTAGATTGACGGAGGCGCTAGACAAATAATGCACTAACAAAGCTGCAACAGGAACTAATAGAAGAGTTATTTTGGTGGATCAAGCTACTTATTCTTCGTCTTCTCTCCATTCAGCCTTTATGGCTAATGTCGATAGTTCATTATGTCAGGTATGTGTCGATGAACCCACTGCTGTTAATTGTGATAATTTTGATAGTTTGATTATTAAATATGTTGATTTGGAAGCAAACATGTCTGAGTTGCAAGGCAAACATGACGCTTTACAAGCTATTTTCTTTGACTTGCAAGACAAACATGTTTCATGAAGGATAAGTGGTGTGAATTGCAAAGCAAACACGAGGCTTTGCAAGAGAAGTATGATGTGACATTCATCCACAACCAGAAGTTGACCGTGGATCTTTCCAAATGCACTGAAGCATGAAAAGGAGTTTAAATCGGTAATTGAGAAATTAAAGAAAGATAAAACCGAATTAACAAAAATGGTTTCCAGAAAACAAACTGACATTAATTTGTATATAACTCGCCTTGAGATTATGCAAAAGGAAATGGCTAGTGTTAAAACTAAAAGTGAGGCGATCCAACTTAAGCTAGACAGTTATGTGAGCTCTAGCTATGTGTTGGATCACATCATTCACGTTCAGAAAGAGAAACAGGATGTCACATGTATAGGTTACAAGAAATGTCCACCACCTGTGAGACACAATTATGATGCCATGCCTGACGAGGAAGATAAAACTTACTTTGAACCATCTGTTCCTCTAGATGTTAAGGAATTTGCTACAGGGCTCAGACACAAGAAAGAAGTATCATCAGATTCAGATGTATCAGCAGATACATGTGTGTCTTCTGCTGAACTGAATCAGGATCCTACCGTTATTGTTGAGGATGCTGATTCTTCTGATGATGAATCCGATGATGCTATTCCAGCAAAGTCTGATGCGGTTATCAAAGATGAGGACATACCTCTTGAGAATTACATTCTATGTGATCATCCTGCAAAACCCGCTAAGACTGTTGCAATCGAGTCCTCATCTGCAAAAGAGTCAGAGAGTGTGAACTTGCTGTACACTCTTGTTGGTGATGATAAAATTTATTCGGACAAAGATTTTCCTATCAAGAATGTTAATCAATCTTTAATAAGTAAAGTCTTTGAAAATTCGACAAGTTTTTGGGAAAGACAGGCTCACATGTTACAGTAACATAGTGCCCTCCTATTCCAAAGGACGAAGTTCGAAAACAATATGGAAATCAGAAGTTACCAACAGTACAAAAACAGCAAAATCATACCAAACCCAAAGGAAAATCAACGCTCAAACTCAAAAGAAGCCGAATCAAAAGAAGAACAAGAATCTGAACTTTGTGAAATCAAAGGGAACGGACAAAATTGAAACTTTTGAAAACAAATCTAACTTGAATTTTGTTAAACAAGCAAAAGTACAGAAAAGAAATGAACCAAATTGTTCAAAACCTAGTACCTCGGGATCACAAAGTTCATCATCATCGACAAGACGATCACATGATACTTCAGGATTTGTTGAACGAAGATCATGTTTTGAATGTGGTACAATTGGACATGTAATTCGAAATTGTCCATATCTTCATAAACAAAAAGGTAAAGTTGATGTTCCCCGTGACCAAACTGACCGTAAGTGATCTGTTTCTTTAAAACAAGATCTCCGTCTTGTAAAAGAAAGGGAAAAGAAACAGAAACGCCAAGAGGTCAAGAAAATTGAAAAGGCGATTAAAACAGATGTGGTTAACAAACCATCTGTTTCTGTCAAACCAGAAAATCCAAAAACTTCCGACAATCATGAAGTTAAAATTTTAAAGAACAACACTGGTAAAACAAAACAGACCTGGAAACCAGGGGGTCATCACAATTTACGAATCATCAAAGAAAAGAAGTTATTGTTGTTGATGAAAATGGAAGACCCAAGACCACAATGGCTTGGGTCCCCATCTCCAACTAATCAATTGAGTTCATGTGCAGGGTGTTCCAGGAGGAACTATCAGTAGTCACTGGATTGTTGATAGTGGGGCATCCAGGCACATGATAGGCGACATGAAGCTTCTCTACGACGTCAAATCTATTAGAGGAGGTTATGTTGCTTTTGCTAGAGATAAGGGCGGATATATTACGGGTGAAGGAATGATATCCAACGGGATTGTCAGCTTTGATAAGATCAACTTCGTGCAACAACTTGATCACAATCTTCTCAGCGTTTCACAAATCTGTGATAAGCAGTTCTCAGTACACTTTGATGTTAATGGATTTTATGTGCTGAAGCCCGGCTTCAAAACTCCAAAAGAATGGATTCTCTTGTCTGCTCCAAGGATAAATGATTTGTATGTCCTTGATATGAGCCAAGCTATCACTACGTCTGCACAAGCAACATGTTTCATTTCCAAAGCCACAGAAAAAGACTCAATCTCTTGGCACAGACGAATGGGTCACATTCACTTGCGCAAAATGAATCATTTGGTGTCAAATGAATTGGTGAATGGTGTTCCTCTTAAAAACTTCCATCTTCAAGACGTCTGTGTTTCGTGCCAGAAAGGAAAATAAACGAAGAAGCGACACCCGACTAAGAAGATTAACACGGTGGCAGTTCCTCTTGAACGTTTGCACATGGATTTGTTCGGTCCTGTGAAGCACAAAAGCATCAGGAATGATCAATACTGCCTCGTGATAACTGATGATTATTCAAGATTTTATTGGGTGGCGTTCATGGCACACAAGGGTGAAACCTTTGGTATTATCAAAAACTTGATCATTCAGATTGAGAATTTGTATAAGTTGAAGGTTAGGCGGATACGTAGCAACAATGGTACAGAATTTAAAAATCATGCCATGGCGGAGTTTTGCACTTCAAAAGGTATTCTTCACGAATTTAGTGCAGCTTATACTCCTCAACAGAATGGCGTCGCTGAACGTAAGAACCGCACATTGATTGAGACTGCTAGGACAATAATTTTAGAGTCGCAGTTGCCCATTCCATTCTGGAGTGAAGCTGTGGCCTCTGCATGTTATACATTGAATCGAGTCCTTACAGTCAAAAGGCACAACAAGACCTGTTATGAGCTTCTTCACAAATGGAAACCAGATTTGTCATATCTAGAACCGTTTGGAGCTCCATGTACAATAATTGATCCTAATGGAAAGTTTGGGGCAAAAGCAATTGAAGGATACTTTCTTGGGTTTGCCACCCCAAACTTAAGAGTCTGGAATCTAGAGACAAAAAGGGTCGAGGAATGGTCTGAGGTCAGAGTACAAAGGCACACTTTGCCAGTCAAATGTCCTGGTCAGCCTTGGATGTTTGAATACGATGACTTTTTCAATTCGATCAATGTTGAAGCCGTTGAAGAAAATGTTGCGGCAAGGATGTTTTTCGAGAGTGACAATGCAACAGTTTCACTGGTGGTTCGTCCAATTCTTGTCAATCAAGAACCATCTTCAATGAACAACAATGCTCTCGACAATGAGGATTTTCACGATGCTGCCGAATTGAACGAATCTTCAGAGGATGATGAATTTCTAGATGCAGATCAAGAAGCTCCAACAACAGCAATTCATGGTACTTCAGAGGGTACTCCTCCAGTGGATGCCCCTAGAACAGCTGAAGCTACTGCATCATCCTCTTGGTCAATTCCGGGCATTGATTTGGTTGTTGATCTCAACCTCAACAACCTGGGTACAAATATTCCAGTTCGAGATAATCCTGAAACAAGGATTCAAAATACCCATCCTCAACAAACGTCATTGGAAATGTGCAAAGTGGCATTCAAACAAGAAACATGTTGCGGAACAACAACAATGCAGGCTTGTATGCAGCGATTCGAGAATCCGGGCAACAAAATGATTGGTCTTTCGCGTGTTATGTCTCACAGGAAGAGCCAAGAACTTGGAAAGAAGCAATGAAAGATAACTCATGGGTGGAAGCAATGCAGGAAGAATTGCAACAATTCTAGAAGCTTGGTGTCTGGAAACTCGTAGAGAAACCTGCTGGTTACAAGAAGATTGGTACCCGTTGGGTGTTTAAGTGCAAAAAGGATGACCGTGGAGTAGCTATCCGGAACAAAGCCCGCTTAGTCGCTCAAGGTTTTCGTCAGATAGAAGGGATCGACTACAACGAAGTGTATACACCTGTTGCACGTCTGGAAGCAATTCGAATCTTTCTAGCCTACGCATCCTTCAAAGGATTCAAGGTTTATCAGATGAACGTGAAAAGTGCATTCTTACATGGTGTGGTTGAAGAAGAGGTGTACGTCGAACAACCTCCGGGTTTTGAAGATCCTATCCATCCCGATCGGGTTTGCTTGCTCAACAAAGCTCTCTATGGTCTACATCAAGCACTGCGAGCTTGGTACGCAACCTTATCTAATTATCTACTGGAGAATTGTTTTCGCAGAGGTCTTATCGACTGTACTCTTTTCATCAAAGAACAAGATGGAGATCTTCTTCTGGTACAGGTATATGTTGATTATATTATTTTTGGTTCTGCTAATGACGTTTTGTGTAGGAATTTCGAGCGCATTATGCAGGATAAATTCGAGATGAGTGCTATGGGGGAAATGACTTTCTTCTTGGGCCTACAAGTGCAACAAACTGATTCTGGGATTTTCATCCATCGGACTAAATATGTTGGTGACATCTTGAGCCGGTTCCAGATGTCTGATGCAACGCTCATCGGTACCCCACTGCCACAAAATCACGGAATTACTCCAGACTTGAAGGGTGAATCTATTAGCCCCTCATACTACCGCGTAATGATCGGATCTCTTATGTACCTCACAGCATCAAGACCAGATATAATGTACCCAACGTGCCTGCTTGCCAGATATCAAGTCAACCCGAAGGCCTCACATCTTGCAGCTGTCAAAAGGATTTTTCGTTATTTGAAGGGTTGCCCTGACACCGGTCTATGGTACCCTAGGGATAATAACTTTGACTTGATCGCTTTCAGTGATTCTGATTTTAGCGGATGCAAAATCGACGGCAACTCCACAACGGCTGGATGTCAGTTTTTGGGAAATCGCCTAATCACATGGCAGTGCAAGAAGCAGACGTGCGTCTCTACATCAACATGCAAAGCTGAATACATTGCTGCCTCAAGTTGTTGCTCCCAAGTCCTTTGGATCCAACAACAATTACGCGATAACGGTATTGAATTCCTAACTACTCCTATTTATGTTGATCATTCTGCTGCCTTACAGATCGCTAGAAATCCTGTGCAGCATTCAAAGACAAAACACATCGAAATCAAATATCACTTCATACGTAATTGCTTCGAGAAAAGGCTAATCGATGTTGTTAAGGTCCACACCGATGACCAACGTGCCGACCTTTTTACCAAAGCCTTTGACAAATCAAGATTTGACTTTTTATTATTGGTAAACGGCATTAAGGTGAATCAAGAGTAAAACCAACATCGGAAAATAATTTTTGTAAATATCTTTGTGTCTTTTAAATTTATCTTAGTTTATTGAGTTTAGGGGGAGTAAATCCAAAATTTCAAAAATCCAAAAACATTGAAATATTTCAAAAACACAAAAACAATAGAAAAGCAAAAATGAGTTTCCTGGCGAGCAAAAGAGAAAATGATAGTACATCGGTGGTCTATCCAAACCTCATTAACCCTTAAGTGAAAAACGATAAGCAGCTCTATATAAGATGTATCGGTAGGCTCACAATCATTTTAAAGTGTGCAGGGTGATATAAATCTTAAACCGACTGAAGACCAGGTGGGAACCATTCATTGGCATATGGTCTTAGTACCGAAATTTCATTTGGTAGATTGCCGAGGTTCTGAGATATTCGGTCTTTATGCTGCTTATCATCTGGGAATCATGGTTGTATCTTTTACCGAAAAATAACGGGGACGCAAGTCTAGATCTTCCATGATACTATACATACGTGTACATATTGCATACGACCTCAATAAGTGATCAACAATCACATGTCGAAACAAATAAGTGATAAAATATCACATTTATCCGGGAGTCAAGTTCGTCTCTCTGATGTACGAAAGAACTGACCTGTTCACGGACATGCTCCTTTGCCCTTCATGCATCTGAAAATCAAGTTCCTCATCAATAAGTGATTATAGCACATAGGGCTTGTTTTCAAAATAAGTGAGAATCTCACATCATATACGGTCAAACAGATGATAATCGGTATACTCACCGGTAAGATGAACTCTCGTGCATACCTTGATACGGGAATGTGTCGTGATGTGGATGAACACCGGTCTGTAAGTATTAATCATACCTTAACGTATCCCCTCGCCATGATTACATCTGATAAGTTGAGCTTATGTGGACAACAATACCGATAATTGTTATAGGATGCTTATCTTAATGTTAACTAACTGAACAACAAGAGCGTTTTGACATGACCGTACACTGATATGATTATCTTACCCTCGAAACTCGCAAAAAGAATGTTTGTAAATATTTATTTACTGCTTTATGTCATTACATTTGAAATATTGAAAAATAACAAAAAGATTTTAGGTGTGTTTTAATATAAACTTTATAAAAGCCAAAAAGATTTTATTTCCATTTTATTTTCGATCGTACGATGTTGGATCTCGAGTCTTCGTTACCTAAAACCTGAAAGAAAACCAAATTGACTAAATCTTCAAAAACGGTCAAAATTTGCAAGTTTTGAAAGTTGAAAACTAAAATTGACAAATTTGTTAAACATTCAAACTGTCGGACGGTGTTTGATTGAAACATGGTCGTTCGTGTATCATTTGTTAATACTAACTATATTCCAAGTAGTTGTTCTTATTACGCGTTTAGATTTCTTGCATGTGCAGATTCTAAAGGCAAGGAGAACATGGTCGATGACAAGCTTCGGAATGAAGACACAACGTGAAGGCACTCAAATGATGAAGATGATCGAGTTGCCGTTGACCATCGTCAACACCACAAGGATCTCAAGTACTAAAGATCAAGTCATTCACGAGCATAACTCAAGGGGGAGCTTATGTTAAGGGGGAGTTTGTTAACACAGTTCCTACATGAAACGGGGAGTTTGTTGATACACTTTCTTCTTTCAAGACGTGAAGACTTTAAAGATCCTCCCACATAGAAGACATGAAAGGCGAATCTCGTGAGTAGCGTCCAAGAGGGAGTTTGTTGATACATATTTGTGGACGCGACTCGACGCGACGTGATTCGATCAAGGACGCGACTTTCCTCCGTCGTGTACAAGATCAAACATGGGCCAAGAAGACATAAAGGACATTAATCTAGTCCTTGGGCTAAACAGTTTGAGGAAACAAAGCTTTGGGCTCAAACAATGTTGGCGAAACAAAGATTGGGCTTCATATGTTGGGCCCAAGCCCATGACTGCGAAACAAGACTGGAAGTCGACAAAACACAATGTTTCGTCGACATGGAATCCCTTTCGTCGCCCCTTGTTTTCTTTCTTCGTCCTTTCGTCGTTAGTGATTGTGATTCGCCAAGCAGAATCAGTTTCGTGGTATCTGGTGCTATAAATAGTCTGTAGTTAGGCTGAAAATGTTAGACACAAGAAGTGAGAGCACATAACACACACACACACACACTTTGAGAGTTTACAGAGTATATTTGTAAACATTGAGCTTGTAACTGATCTTTTCATACGTATTAATACAGAGGTGTTAATCGGTGAATATTGTGTGTCGTTTATTTGCGTGTTCTATCTCGGTTTGCTATCTCAGTTGGATTCCGCACAACCGGGGTGGTTTGTATACAAGGATTAGGTGACTAGATCCTTCTAGCCGGACCTACACTTATTTGGGGTGAATGTGACATTTTTATCACTTATTGATGGCGGTATGCAGCATGTATTATATACATGTATGTATAATATGTAGACGTATGTATCGTATCATGGAAGTTCTAGACTTGCGACCCTGTTTTTTTTTTTTTTTTTTGTAAAAGAAACAACCATGATACCCGGATGACAAACAACATAAAGATCACATATCTCAAAACCTCCGCAATCTATCGAACAAAATTTCAGTACCAAGACCATATGCCAATGTGCGGTTCCCACACGTTCTTTAGTCGATTAAGTTTATATCACCCTTCACACCTTAAAATGATTGTAAGCCTACTGATACATCTTATATAGAGCTACTTATCGTTCTTCATTTTAAGTTCAAAGAGGTTTCGATAGACTACTGATTTACTATCATTTTCTTTTTTTCTCGCCAGGAAAGTCATTTTTTTTATTTTTCTATTGTTTTTGTACTTTTCTAATTCTTGGATTTTCAAGTTTTTTATTTTTCTGTTGCTTTTGTATTTTTTTTTTTTATTTTTTCATCACTGGTTGGTCCATACATGATGTCTTCCACATGCTTTTGCACCAGCAAAGTTCTTCGACTTTCTCCATGAGAAGTAGTGTGCGATTGTTCATTCCATGCCAAGGTATCCGCACACCCGGTTGGTTTGATCAACAAATGCATTGTCTTCAACACACCGAAGAGAAATGTACACTGCACGTTCATCTTGAAAGTCTTAAACTTCTTGTGAGATGTATAAGCCTTGAATCTTCGAAAGGTTTCAGATGTGCAACAGGTGCGTACTTCGTTGGAATTTATCCTTTTGAGCCGATCAGAACCCATAACAATAAAACTATAACACGTTTTTCATCTTGTCGAAGTTTGCAATTTATTTCATCATCATTCTTTCATCAGACATTTTTGTCTTATTTTTTTCTTTCTATCAAAAGGCAACAATATTCTCCTGGATTAAAATTTTGTCAGAGCTATATGTCGTCGATCTTGTGCATGAACGCTCCACTATCAACGATCCTAAGACTATCAATAGTTTCTCCTAGAACATCCTTCACACTCACTCAAGGATCAATTCTAGAGGGGGACCCAAGCCTTCATAGACATGGGTCGTCCGACATCATCGTGAATTGTGACTTCTATTTCCTGATGATTCGGAACCGATTGAACTCCCACTTTTTTTTCATTTTTAACATTAGTTTTAACATATTGTGGTCGGAAAACCTCTGGTTTCAAAGCATTTTCAATTTCATTTCTTTGTTTCCTTTTCTGTTTCACTTCTCGCTGTTTAACAAAACGAGGGTCATGTTTTGGTGAAACAGATCTTTTATGGTAACTGTTACCATGAGGGGCATCAACTTTTGCCTTTCCTTTCGTGAGATATAGACAGTTTCTAACAATGTGCCCATATTCACCGCATTCAAAGCATGATCTCCGCTCAACGAACCTCGGAGTATGATAACTCTATGAACTTGATGATGAACTTCGTGATCTTGAGGTACTTAGTTCTACATCACAACCTTTTGTGTATTGTGTGTAGTTGTTGTGAATGTTTTTTCTTTAAATTTGACTTTGTATAACAAAATGCAGGTTGGATTTGTTTTCAAAAGATTCAATTTCATCGGTCCCTCGGGATTTCACGAAGTTCGTCTTCTGAACCTTCTTCTTGTTTAGGCTCTTTTTGCCTTTTCCTTTTCCTTGGTGAGCGTGACTTTGCTTTTGTTGATTGTTTTGAGATTGCAATGTTTTATTCCCGTATTGCTTTCTAACTTCAGATTTTGGAATAGGAGCACACTTAGTTACTACAACTCTTGGGCTCGACATACCCAAAAACTTACTAGTAGAATCTTCGAAAACTTTATCAATCAATGATTGATTGAAATTTTTTATTGGGAAGTCCTTATTTGAATATATCTTATCAAATCCAATCAACATGTAAACCAAGTTCACGCTTTCACAACTCTTAGCAGAAGGTTCAATTGGTTTGGCCAAAGCAGTAAATAATGATTTTACAGGTGGATCACAAAGAATGTGATTTTCGAGAGGTATCTTTTACTCTTTTTTTACCGTCTCTGACTGTTAAGGTTTGTCCTCATTTGTCACACCCATCTAGTAGTCGAAGCGTATTGTGTGTGCCTTATGAATGGTAATTATTGCATGCGACTATATAAACGATAGATATCAACAATGCCATTCATAGATTGTTAGAAACATAAGTACAAGGTGTTTAGAACAAGTTGACAATGTTTTCCCAAAACATATTACAAGTTCCAAAAGGACTTTAACAAAGGATAGTTTGATTCATAAATATAAAACAAGGCTTTGACTTCTATATGTCCGCATGAGGGCGGTATATAAAAGGCAAACCCTTCTAAAATGGTCATCGTTCTTGTTGTCCATTTTCTTAATCTTCCATCATGTTATGTTATCTTTCCTGAAATACATGTAATTTGAAAAACCAACATAATGTTGGCGAGTTCATGCGTTTGTATGCTTTGTATCAAGTGACTATTTGTATTTGTAAAAATGGTATGTAAAAGCGTCTATGAAATTCGAGGATCCGTTAATGTGTAGCTAATACAATGTTGTTAATAACTCGAGTACCGCAAGATGGCTCCAGATTGTTGCCCTTCCCCAATGCTCTATCAAACATTGGTGGAGTGGTTAAGGTAATCAGTTCACGTTCGTCCTCCCCGGTACGGTGTGAGGGTGCCAAACCTAATAGCGTTATCAACTAATAACCCCGTTGCCTCCCCGGCAACTAATTCGGTATATGATGGGACTTAAGTGATAGATATGAGTGTATTAATCAACATCTCGAGTTTAAAATTCCAGTTAAACCCATTTACCCAATATTCCTCCCCGGAATATTTACCAGATGTCCATCCCTGGGACGCATGCTTGAAAAAGAGCAATGAACTCACCTTAGATTGCTCGGTTGGTTATTTACTTGTTTCAATTTCAATCTCGCCCTATGATGATTACCAATGCTTATCAGTTTTATGTTCAAGTAGTCATACAGGCTCCTATACACATTTAAGCACACAATATACAAGTATAACATGTAACAACATTTGACACGTATATATTTCATTAGTCAATCGGGTGACTTATCAGTCCAATACCATCATATGGCCCAACAATATACGGCCCGCGAAGTTGTACGACTCGGTGTTCATTGGGTCCAACAACCAGCATGTGGCCCAAGAGGCCCAATATATCATTTCGAGTGACCATCAGTCTAGACTAGGAGGTTTCGACTCGCAACATAAGGTCTCAAGTTGTAGTTCCATGGTCTCGAGTTGCAACTAAGGGGATTCTCTGTTCATGCATTCATCACTCGAGACTCGGTGGTCTTGGGTCAGGTCTCGAGTTGCAACAAGACCCGCAACCAAGGTCTCAAGTCTTGTTGTTTGTGTGCAAGTGAGGTGTGGTTTCGAGTTGAGACTGTGCGGTCTCGGCTCGCAACCACTATTGAGACCAAGGATGTAACAAACTTCCTAAATTGCAGCCCATTATCTCTGCATCATCCATAACAGATTTGGCAAATTCAAATCAGATCAAATATCACATTAAATTAACAATATACACGTTCCTGAAGTATTATCATGATCAACAATTTTTATCAATCATTTTGAATATTCAAACCGAATCATTGAAGGAGGATTTAAACCATCATTTGTTTTCATGGAGCTTTAGATCATTACTTAATCGAAACAACTATCATCGAACATAATCATCATTCAAACTCAATCGAAACTCTTATGTGCAAGAGCCCTAACCCACTATTCGATCATCACGACCATTAAAAACACATCATCCTTTAATTCGGTTTCCATTACATAATCATGCCAACGAGTACCTCGTTAAACAGTTCTAGATCATTGACTAACATTACTCATGCCCCTAAATCGATCCTAACAGTTTGTTAGTGCAAGTTTGTTCATCAAGGATTTTACTAACATGCAAACCTAACACAAATCAACATGTAAGAACATAATCAAACACCCACTTAGATCGATCAATAGATATTAAGGACTAGCACTAACCGGATGAGATGATGAAACCAAGATCTCGAACAAGAAAGCTATGGTATGCCGTCGAGTGAGAGAGAGGAAGAGGGAGAGGGAGTAGGGTTTGCTAGTTTTGTGTTTAGTGAGATTATGAGGGACATACACATAAACCGTGTATGTGTGTATGTGCTCAACAAGTGAGCAGGGCTTCCATGGGCTCGTTTGGATTGGGCCGAGAATTAGAAGAGAAGGAAAAAGGGGTTCGACCCACAAGGCTATGTATCATAAAACATGACGTTTAACATTCATCGCTTAAGACAATAAGTACAATCAAACACGTTAACCATTCAATTATAAACAAACATGCAAGGACTAATACTTGAACAACCGTTGAAAGTATGAGTTGTGACAATGCTCCTTTGGTATTGTTCGGCTAGCTTGTAATCGGGCCGGTTTGTAATGTTATGCTACCAAATTTAGACAAAAAATTTGTTTTATCCGTCTCTAATCTTTTCGTCTTTGAACATAATCACACACTAATCACGGGTTTCGGTCCGAATCACACGAACCTACAATAGACCAGATCCTTTTTCAGTTAGAGTAGTTACATGTTGCACTATAAAGATTCGGCTTATTGCGGAAAATAGAAAATTGTAAGTATCAAAAGTGAGTATACACGTCAATATATAAATAATAGAGGTCAACTTGAAATAATAAAACTTCATTATAGCAAAGCTTGTGTTACCTTGGTTTGAGCATTGCAGTTGTATCTTTTCCCGTCATTTGTGATGAATAATGACCAACTTATGCCAGCACACTTCTCTCTAAACAAAATATAAAATTAATTAGGAGAGCAGAAAGCTACAGTAAAGTAATACCATAAATAAAATAATATAAAACATACAAAGAATAAAATAATTAGGGTTCGAATTGCATAGAGTAAGCAACACCAAAATCCCATTTATAGAGTCAACATGAGATTACAAGCAATAAAGCTCAAACAAGCAGAGCTTAAACAAGCTCGAGCACAAGCTTTACTTGTTGAGCTCAAGCCGGCTTGCGAGCCTAAACGAGCGCATTAGTTATATAGTTTTTAACTTATATAATTAGAGAAAATACTTACCATATATGGAATTCTGAATAAATTGCTAAATTATATATATATATATACACACACATAGGTGACCGCTAAAATGAGAACCACCTCGAGTTGTAAGAACCTGAGAGCTACACCGTACGGGGCGAGGTGGACCAAAATTTTTTTCATAAACATACATGCGTGTATTATAAACGCAATTGTAAAAAAAAATTCAAAAGAACATGTCGTATGTGTAGTTTTGAGCACCACAAGTTTGTTTACGGGTACCGTAAATCTTACCGGAAAATTTATGGTACCCGTAAACACAAACTTGTGGTGCTCAAAACTACACACACGACATTTTTTTTAATTTTTTTTTTACAAATGTGTTTATAATACATGCATCTACGTTTAAGAAAAAAAAATTTTGGTCCAACTCGCCCCGGATCAAGTAGTTCTCATGGTTTTACGACTGGAGGTGGTTCTTATTTTAGCGCAATTCTATATATCTATATATGAAGTGTGGGAGTTAGCTACAAAGTTTATTTTCCTACAAAGTGTAAAAAGTCATAAAACACCACAATTTCAGCCACATAACACACTCAAGACTCACAAATAACAAAATGGAGATTACTAAAACACAATAAAACACTACAATTTCATAGTTCTATGATGGTGTTTTTGAAGTTTTTATGACTGTTAAGGTTTAGATATTGTGTTTTAGTGATCTTCACTCTGTTATTTGTGGGTTTTAAGTGTGTTTTATGACGGATATTGTGGTGTTTCATGACTTTGTACACTTTGTAGGAAAAATTCACTTGTAGCCGAACCCCACCCTCAAATCAAAACCACTAGTTATCGCGAAAACTCGAAAACTAACTAAAAAAGCCTAAAAAACATACCATATTTTTTTTGCATACCAATTTTCGCTATGTATATTATATAAAAAATACTTTTTTTTAAAAAAAAAACAAAAATTTGTAGTGCAATATTACACATGTGTATGTGTACTACACATGTGAATTATTACATATGTGCACTACATTTTTTTTTTTTGAAAATTTTTTTATATAAAATAACTAGCGATTTTTATAAAAATATTGAAAAAAAAATTTTTGTGTGTTTTTAGTTGGTTTTCGATTTTTCGCAATAAAAGTGGTTTTCAAATGAACCATCCCCTATATATATATATAAAGTGTATTGTACAAAATGGCTTAACGTACGCTACGTACGCAATATGAAATCACATGTAACAAAATAGCATGGGTGAAATCGCATGTGATAAATTTGATGAAATCGCATGTTGGTTTTATGTAACAATTTTGCATGTGATAATTTTGATGAAATCGCATGTTGGCTTTTTGTAACAATTTCGCATGTGGTAATTTTGATAAAATCGCATGTTAAAAAACCAGCATGCGAAACTGTTACAAAAAACCAACATGCGATTTCAATGTGGGATGAAGATCTGACAACTGAGATGATCGCATACATAATGTAGGATAAGGGCTCTTGTACGGATCGCGTACGTAGTGTAGGATAAGGGCTCTTGTACGTTTAATCTTCTGTCACACCCCGACTCGCAGTGGAAGCACACGCGAGGTGCAACAGATACATGGTATAAAGGTGCTATTTAAAAGGATATTAAAATACACACCAAAAGCATCGGTTACAACATTTGATTACACACTAAGTTTTAATGTACAGACACTAAGCACGCTTCTATGTACAGTAATATCCGATCAACAAAACTTGAAACCCATTCGTACTCCCCTTTATTCTTCTTTAGTTTTACCTGAAAAGCATGTTAAGTTTGAACGGTCAACTACAAATAGTTGGTAAGTTTCACTGTTTTAGTTTGTTTCACAATTTAGTTTAAACCGATTAATTAGGTATGTTTGACATGAAATTATACTAAGCCCACAAATGAAACCTTGACTGTTCTCAAGTGTCGTGTTCCACAACCGACACCTTAGCACTTTACCACCCCAAGTAGCTATGTCTAACACCACATAGCGTGTTCACAGAAAGTGTATGGACATGTGCAATTGCAGTAGAACCTATGGCATTCGTGCCAGCTCAATTGGGTTTGTCAAACCAATAGTACTATTCACACATCCACCGGCATATAGTTGATCACTCGTGTTTGTGGGGACTTTTTTAGTGTTAGTATAACTCAGATAACTCATATCACAACATGTATGTATCTACAAGTATGTATGTATGTATGTAACATGCATTTCACCCCAAGTAAAATAATAAAACAGTTTGAAAGTGGGGCGGTGAAAACTTAGATAATAAGTAAGCACAACAATCACGTGGGGTATATGTGTCATGTTGGGTTAATTATCGAAAACAGGGTTCTGGTCGGGAATCGTTATAAATTGGGTTCGAATGGAAATATTCATCCGAGAATTGACCTATAGCATAACAGTAGAATTGTGGATTTTATCTTAGTGTCAAATTTCAGTTTGGCTTCCGGGCACCGTTTTGCATGCCAGTCAAAGTCACTTGTTTTAGATGTTCGGAAAATGACATGATCATATGGAAGGTACTAATATGTTGTCCATCAAAAATGATTAACTTTATGTTAAGGGAGTTTGGTCGTTTGGGGATCCCAGGTTGCCCAATTTTAAGTTTCTGTTTTCGCTGTTGGGTAATCGCCCGAACTGGCGTGTAATGTATCCTAAGTACCCGTTTTATCCCGGAACAGTCCAGAAGACTCTGGTGTTCCACTTATTGCCAGTTTAGTCTTTGGTCAGTTTGCAGTTCCAGCAGGTTCGTTGTGCGTTTACAACTGCCGGTTTTGTATAAAATAATAAAATTTTTAAACAAAAAAAACCATTATTACTCAATGTATATATGTTATAAAATTATGAAAATTTCTAATTAAATTAATAAAAATATATAGAATTCTGGAAAAATATTTTCAAAATTTATAAAATTAATTTATTAATTTCAATAAAATCATGAAAAACTGTATTTTAACCAAATAATTTGCGCCCCCAATGATCTTACTTTCAAAAATTCCCAAAGATTCACAGAAGTGTACCAATATGTCCAGGAACTTCCTGGAAAAATTTGAGATTTCTGAATTGTTATAGCGCGTTTCCGGTTACCGAAATTCGTGACAACGTGATTTTTGAAACCCAAGTAAAACTCAGTCAATGGTCCCAAAGCTTTCCCAGGATGTTTTTCATATTAAACTTAACATTCCTGTAATTTTTGGTGATTTATTGAGCTTATCCGAAATTAATTCTTTAAAACACTTAAAAATTCACTAAAAATCACCAAAACTTCGGAAAATTCTAAAATTTTATTCGAGTCTTATTTTCACCATATATGATCAGCCTGCAAAATTTCAGGTTCATTGAATACCCACCGACCAAGTTATGCTATAAACAATTCTGTATATCGAATCGGTTTCACAAATTATACTTTTGTGCGTTTTCAAGCAACTTTGGCGTTTCCAGAAGTGAAAGATCCTTATGTTCAGTACCTATACACCATAAACAACACAAATATGCAATAACCCATGTCAATCAAGCCTTAGAAACATTATTTTTCGATTTGTGTTTCGATTTGTGTTTGATTTGACCGAATATCGCGTAATCCGTATTTTTTTACATCATTTAACATCATGTATCATGTTGTTACTCCATATTTATGTTGTAATAACCTTTGAGCGTCAAGAACATCAAGATTTCTTGGTCTAGGTAGTTTCTTTTTATCAAAAACAAGAATTAAGCATGAAAAGAAAAAAATACAATAAAAATCGATGTACAAGAGCCCTTATCCTACATTACGTACGCGATCATATCAGCCGTCAGATCTTCATCCCACATTGAAATCTGTAAGTGCAGTTCCTGCCGGGTAACTGTCGCTTATCAGTTCTGGTCAACCAAAGCAGAAGTCCAAGTTAATTTCAACCATAACGAAGAATTCAAGACCACATGAAGACCTGCATTGATCAAGGGGGAGTTGTTAATGCACTTTGGGAGAAAAGTGTGTGGCTTCCAATTGTTAGGGTCTTTATTGTACAAGTGCCCAAAGTTAGTCCCAAGAAGTTCTTAGGGACAATTTGTCCCTAAGAAGTTCCTAGGGACAACTTGTCCAAGGTTTGGAAGGGTTTTTGTTTAGTCAGAGTTTTATGTAAAGTTGGTCCCAAGAAGTTCCTAGGGACAACATGTCCCAAGAAGTTCCTAGGGAGAACTTTTATCTGAGTTTTGGTGTAGAATTGGTTTGTCCGAGGTTTAGTCCCTAGCCTATATATATGTGTGTATTGTGTAGATTAGGGAAACGATTTAGAGAAAGCTTTGTGCAACTCTTGTAGCTGGGTGCACCTCTCCCACTCTTTCATCCTTCTGTGTGAATTCTAGAGAGAGAGAGACTATGTGTTAGTGAGAGAAAGCTAGGGTTTAGATCTTTGTGTAGGTCCCTTTTCGCGGAGAATTACGAACCTAAACCTTGTTATACAAACCTACTAGCGAGTGCGGAATCCAAGCTAGCAAGCAAACCGAGTTAGTAGCAAGTAGAGAGACAAACACACGAGTTCACCGATTAACACAACTTGTATTAATGCAATGAGGGTTCGGTTACAAGCTCAATGTTTACAGAAATGTTCTATAAACTCTCAAAGTGTGTGTGAGTTTGGACAGAATGCTCTCAGCCCGTGTGGGTGTATTCTCTCTGTCTTGTGTCTGTCTCACTAAACTCAACACATGCATGGGTATTTATACCCAGCCCAAGATGCTATGTCCGAAGGATTCGACAGATGGTCCGAAGGATCATCTGTCGACCACATGTTACACGAAAGATCAGCATGGACCTCGAAGGATCATCCTTCGAGGTCTAATGGTCGAACCATGGTCGAACCATATCTTTCGATCACCTCGAAGGATCAGGTGTATCCTTCGAGGCTATCCTTCGATCCAGACAAACATCTTTCTAACTGTTGACTAAGTCAAACCGGAGGATGGTTGACTTTGTCAACTTACAGGACTGACATGGACATCGTTTACATACAGACCGAATACAGACAAAGTACAGACACAAGTGCACCAACAAACTCCCCCTTGGCTGTAGCTTTGTCTTTGATCTCTAAGCTTTGTCTTGTTCTTCTAAAAGTGTAGACTCGTCTTGAACTTCGACGGTCTTTGGTCTTCAGGTCTTCAAGACTTTGATGTCCTATCATGTCTTCAATGTCGGAGGATCTTCAAAGTCTTCACGTCTTGAAAGTAGAAAGTGTATCAACAAACTACCCGTATCATGTAGGAAGTGTGTTGACAAACTCCCCCTTAACATAAGCTCCCCCTTGAGTTATGCTCATGAAATACTTTAACTTTATGAAGTAAGATCCTTGAGGTGATGATGATGGCCAGCGGCAACTCGATCATCTTCATTCATTGAGTGCCTTCGTGTCTTCATTCCAAAACTCGTCAACGACCATGTTCTCCTAGCCTTTAGAATCTGCACACGCAAGAAATCTAAACGCGTAATGAGAACAACTGCTTGGAATATAGTTAGCATAAACAAATGACACACGAATGACCATGTCATAATCAAACACCGTCCGACAGTTTGAAAGTTTTAATAAATTTATCAATTTAAATTCTAACTTTCAAAACATGCAAATTTCTGACCGTTTATGAAAATTTAGTCAATTCGGTTTTCAGTCAGGTTTCAGGTAACGAAGACTTGAGCTCCAACATCGTACGATCGAAAATAAAGCAGAAATAAAATCTTTTTGGCTTTTATAAAGTTTAAGACAACAATTTAAAATCCTTTGAGTGTTATCAAACGACATCACCGCTAATGTCGTGCTGATATGCACCAAACGACGAAACTGTTTAAAAGAAATAATAAAAGTTAAGCAGTAAATAAATAAATATATACAAACATTCTTTTTGCGAGTTTCGAGGGTAAGAGAATCATATCAGTGTACGGACATGCCAAAACACTCTTGTTGTTCAGTTAGTTAACATTAAGATAAGCATCCTATAACAATTATCGGTATTGTTGTCCACTTAAGCTCAACTTATCAGATGTAATCATGTTTAGAGGATACGTTAATGTATGATTTATACTTACCGACCGGTGTTCATCCACATCACGACACATTCCCGTATCAAGGTATGCACGAGGGTTCATCTTACCGGTGAGTATACCGATTATCATCTGTTTGACCGTATAAATTGTGAGATACTCACTTATTTTGAATTGAAAACAAGCCCTATGTGATATAATCACTTATTGATGAGGAACTTGATTTTCGTATGCATGAGGGCACAGGTGCAAGTCCGTGAACAGGTCAGTACTTCCGTACAGCAGAGAGACGAACTTGACACCCGGATAAATGTGATATATTTATCACTTATTTGATTTGGACATGTGTTTGTTTATCACTTATTGAGGTCGAATGCAGTATGTAATATATACACGTATGTATAGTATCATGGAAGATCTAGACTTGCGTCCCCGTTATTTTTCGGTAAAAGATACAACCATGATACCCAGATGATAAGCAGCATAAAGACCGAATATCTCAGAACCTCGGCAATCTATCAAACGAAATTTCGGTACTAAGACCATATGCCAATGAATGGTTCCCACCTGATCTTCAGTCGATTAAGATTTATATCACCCTGCACACTTTAAAATGATTGTGAGCCTACCGATACATCTTATATAGAGCTGCTTATCGTTTTTCATTTAAGGTTTAAAGAGGCTTGGATAGACCACTGATGTACTATCATTTTCTCTTTTGCTTGCCAGGAAACTCATTTTTGTTTTTCTATTGTTTTTGTGTTTTTGAAATTTTTCGATGTTTTTGGATTTTCAGATTTTGGATTTACTCCCCATAAAATCAATAAACTAAGATAAATTTAAAAACACACAAAGATATTTACAAAAATGATTTTCCGATGTTGGTTTTACTCTTGCTTGACCTTAATGCCGTTTACCAATAATAAAAAGTCAAATCTTGATTTGTCAAAAGCTTTGGTAAATAAGTCGGCACGTTGGTCATCGGTGTGGACCTTAACAACATCGATTAGCCTTTTCTCAAAGCAATCACGTATGAAGTGATATTTGATTTCGATGTGTTTGGTCTTTGAATGCTGCACAGGATTTCTAGTGATATCTAAAGCAGCAGAATTATCAACGTAAATAGGAGTAGTTAGGAATTCAAAACCGTAGTCTCGCATTTGTTGTTGGATCCAAAGAACTTGGGAGCAACAACTTGAGGCAGCAATGTATTCAGCTTCGCATGTTGATGTAGCTACACACGTCTGCTTCTTGCACTGCCATGTGACTAGGCGATTTCCTAAGAACTGACATCCAGCCGTTGTGGATTTACCGTCGATTTTGCATCCGCCAAAATCAGAATCACTGAAAGCTACCAAGTCAAAGTTATTATCCCTAGGGTACCACAGACCGGTGTCAGGGTACGCCTTCAAATAACGAAAAATCCTTTTAACAGCAGCAAGATGTGAGGCCTTCGGGTTAACTTGATATCTGGCAAGCAGGCACGTTGGGTACATTATGTCTGGCCTTGATGCTGTGAGGTACATAAGAGATCCGATCATAGCGCGATAGATTGAAGGGCTAACAGCTTCTCCCTTCAAGTCTGGAGTAATTCCGTGATTAGTTGGCAATGGGGTACCAATGGGCGTTGCATCAGACATCTGGAATCGGCTCAAGATGTCACCAACATATTTAGTCTGATGGATGAATATCCCAGACTCCGTTTGTTGTACTTGTAGGCCCAAGAAGAAGGTCATTTCCCCCATAGCACTCATCTCGAATTTATCCTGCATAATGCGCTCGAATTCCCTACACAAGACATCATTAGTAGAACCAAAAATAATGTCATCAACGTATACCTATACCAGAAGAAGATCTCCATCTTGTTCCTTGATGAAAAGAGTACAGTCGATAAGACCTCTGCGAAAACCGTTCTCCAGCAGATAGTGTGATAAGGTTGCATACCAAGCTCGTGGTGCTTGATGAAGACCATAAAGAGCTTTGTTGAGCAACCAAACCCGATCGGGATGAATAGGATCTTCAAAACCTGGAGGCTGTTCGACATACACCTCTTCTTCAACCACACCGTGTAAAAATGCACTTTTCACGTCCATCTGATAAACCTTGAATCCTTTGAAGGACGCATAGGCTAGAAAGATTCGAATTGCTTCGAGACGTGCCACTGGTGCATAGACTTCGTTGTAGTCGATTCCTTCAATCTGACGAAAACCTTGAACGACTAAACGAGCTTTGTTTCGGATAACAACTCCGCGGTCATCCTTTTTGCATTTGAAAACCCAACGGGTACCAATCTTCTTGTATCCAGCAGGTTTCTCTACTAGTTTCCAGACACCCAGCTTCTGGAATTGTTGCAGTTCTTCCTGCATTGCTTCAACCCAAGCATTATCTTTCAAGGCTTCTTTCCATGTTCTTGGTTCTTCCTGTGAGACATAACACGCGAAGGACCAGTCGTTTTGTTGCCCGGATTCTCTAATAGCTGAATACAAGCCTGCATTGTTGTTGTTTCGCAACATGTTTCTTGTTTGTACGCCACTTTGCACATTTCCAATGATGTTTTGTTGAGGATGGGTATTATGAATCCTTGTTTCTGGATTATCTGGAACTGGAACATTTATACCCAGGTTGTTAAGATTAAGATCAACAACCAATTCAAGACCCGGAATTGACGAAGAGGATGATGCAGTAGCCTCAGCTGTTCTATGAGCATCTACTGGAGGAGTACCCTCTGAAGTACCATGAACTGCTGTTGTAGGAGCTTCCTGATCTGCATCTAGAAATTCATCATCCTCTGAAGATTCGTTCAATTCGTTTGCATCATGAAAATCCTCATTATTGAGAGTATTGTTGTTCACCGAAGAAGATGGTTCTTGATTCACAAGAATCGGACGAACCACCGGTGAAACTGTTGCATTGTCACTCTCGAAAAACATCCTAGCCGCAGCATTTTCTTCAACGGCTTCAACATTGATCGAATTGAAGAAGTCATCATATTCAAACATCCAAGGTTGACCCGGATTTTTGACTGGCAAGGTGTGCCTTTGTACTCTGACCTCAGACCATTCCTCGATCCTTTTAGTCTCTAGATTCCAGACTCGTAAGTTAGGGGTGGCATACCCAAGAAAGTATCCATCAATTGCTCTTGCCCCAAACTTTCCATTAGGATCGATGATTGTGCATGGAGCTCCAAACGGTTCTAGATAAGACAAATCTGGTTTCCGTTTTTGAAGAAGCTCAAAGCAGGTCTTGTTGTGTCTTTTGACTGTAAGGACTCTGTTCAAAGTGTAACATGCAGAGGCCACAGCTTCAGTCCAGAATGGAATGGGTAGCTGCGACTCTACCAACATTGTCCTAGCAGTCTCGATCAATGTGCGGTTCTTACGTTCAGCGACACCATTCTGTTGAGGAGTATAAGCTGCACTAAACTCATGAAGAATACCCTTTGAAGTGCAGAACTCCGCCATGGAATGATTTTTAAATTCAGTACCATTGTCGCTACGTATCCGCCTAACCTTCAACTTATACAAATTCTCAATCTGAATGATCAAGTTTTTGATGATGCCAAAGGTTTCACTCTTGTGTGCCATGAACGCAACCCAAGAAAATCTTGAATAATCATCAGTAACCACGAGGCAGTATTGATCACCCCGAATACTCTTGTGTTTGACAGGACCGAACAGATCCATGTGCAAGCGTTCAAGAGGAACTGCCACTGTGTTGATCTTCTTTGTAGGGTGCTTCTTCTTTGTTTGCTTTCCTTTCTGGCACGAAACACAGATGTCTTGAAGATGGAAATTTTTGAGGGGAACACCATTCACCAATTCATTTGAAACCAAATGATTCATTTTGCGTAAGTGAATGTGACCCATTCGTCTGTGCCAAGAGATAGTGTCTTTTTCTGTGGCTTTAGAAACGAAACAAGTTGCTTGTGCAGACGTAGTAATAGCCTGGCTCATGTCAAGGACGTACAAATCATTTATCCTTGGAGCCGACAAGAGAATCCATTCTTTTGGAATTTTGAAGCCGGGTTTCAGCACATAACATCCATTAGCATCAAAGTGTACTGAAAATTTCTTGTCACAAATTTGAGAAACACTAAGAAGATTGTGATCAAGTTGTTGCACAAAATTGATCTTGTCAAAGCTGACAATCCCGTTAGATATCATTCCTTCACCCGTTATATATCCACCTTTATCTCCAGCAAAAGCAACATAACCTCCTCTAATAGATTTAACGTCGTAGAGAAGCTTCATGTCGCCCGTCATGTGCCTGGATGCCCCACTATCAACAATCCAATGACTACTGATAGTTCCTCCTGAAGCACCCTGCACATGAACTTAAATGAATTAGTTGGAGATGGGGACCCAAGCCATTGTGGTCTTGGGTCTTCCATTTTCATCAATGACAATAACTTCTTGTCTTTGATGGTTGGTGAATTGTGATGGTCCCCCTGATTCAGTAACCGATTTAGGTTTCCAAGTCTGTTTGGTTTCACCAGTGTTTTTCTTTAAAAGTTTAACTTCTTGATGATTTGAAGTTTTAGAATTGTCTGGTTTTACAACAACAGATTGTTTTTGAACCGCATCGGTTTTAATCGCTTTTTCTATCTTTTTGACCTGTTGGCGTTTCTGTTTCTTTTCCCTTTCTTTTACAAGGCGGGGATCTTGTTTTGTGGAAACAGTTGGCTTACGGTCAGTTTTACCACGGGGATCATCAACCTTTCCTTTCTGCTTATGAAGATATGGGCAGTTTCTAATAATGTGCCCAATGGTTCCACACTCAAAACATGATCTTCGTTCTACAAACCCCGAAGAATCATGTGATCGTCTAGCCGATGATGTTGAACTTTGTGAACCCGAGGTACTAGGTTTTGAACTGCTTGGTTCGTTTCTTTTCTCGACAATAGCTTTCTTGACAAAATCTAAGTTAGATTGATTTTCAAACTTTTCAATTTTGTCTGTTCCCGTCGATTTCACAAAGTTAACATTCTTCTTTTTCTTTTGGTTCGGCTTCTTGTTAGCTTGAGCCGGTGTTTTACCTTTGGGTTTGGTGTGATTTTGTTGTGTTGGCACTGTTGGTAATTTCTTGTTGCCAAATTGTTTTCGAATTTCAGCCTTTGGAATAGGAGGACACTGAGTAACTGTAACTTTAGGTCCTGCCTTTCCCAAGAACTTACTCGTCGAATTCTCAAAGACTTTGCAGATTAAGGATTGATTAACATTCTTAATGGGAAAATCTTTGTCTGAGTAAATTTTATCATCACCAACCAGAGTGTACAGCAAATTCACACTCTCCGGCTCTCCTGCAGATGAGGACTCAGTTGCAACAGTCTTAGCGGGTTGAACAGGGGGATCACATAGAATGTGATTCTCAAGAGGTATGTCCTCATTTTTGGCTACCGCATCAGACTTTGCTGGGATAGTATCATCAGATTCATCATCAGACGAATCAGCATCCTCAATCACAACTGGAGGATCTTGATTCTGTTCAGCACTCACAAATGTATCTGCTGACACATCTGAATCTGAGGATACTTCCTTTTGGTATCCGAGTCCTGCAGCAAACTCCTTAACATCCAGAGGCACAGAAGGTTCAAAGAATACCCTGTCCTCTTCATCAGGCATGGCATCATAATTATGTCTCACTGGTGGTGGACACTTCTTGTACCCTATGCATGTGACATCTCTCTTTTCCTTCTGAACGTCAATGATGTGATCTAACACATAGCTAGAACTCAAATAACTGTCTAGCTTGAGCTGGATCGCATCACTTTCGGTTTTCACACAAGCCATCTCTTTTTGCATATTCTCAAGGCGAGATATATACAGATTAATATCAGTTTGTTTTCTTGAAACCATTTTAGTCAGTTCAGTTTTATCCTTCTTTAATGTTTCAATTACTGACTTAAATTCTTTTTCATGGTTTTCATAAAACATGTTGGCTTCTGTGCATTTAGAGAGGTCCACAGTCAACTTCTGATTGTGGATGAATGTCACATCATATTTCTCTTGCAAAGCGTCATGCTTACTTTGCAAGTCACTCAAATTCTCATTCACAGTAGTATGTTTGTCTTGCAAGTCAAACAAACTAGCTTGTAAAGCATCATGTTTGCCTTGCAACTCAGACATACTTTTCTCCATTTCAGCACATCTAGCATGCAACCTAGCACATTCATCACAATTAATAGCAGTGGGTTCATCGACACATACCTGACTTGATGAACCGTCGACATTAGCCATAAAGGCTGAATGGAGAGAAGACGAAGTATAAGCAGCTTGATCCACCAAAATAGATCTTCTTTGAGTTTCTGCTGCAGCTTCCCCCAAGAGTTCATCAATGTCAATATCATCCGAAACATTAGATGTCTCACCCACATGATCATCACCAGAGTTGGATGATTCTTCATCAACACTCCTGCTGTATCCAGAGGAGTCTTCATCTTCAGACGAGACGATTCATCACCACTGGCAGAAGATTCTCCACCACTGGTGTGAACTAGCTCCTTCACAATCTGGGCAAAACATGCTGTTCCATCAGGAGCATCACCACCCAACTGGATTGACCAGTCACAACCTTCATCCACCTGAACTGCAAGTGCTCGGTTGGTTTGGTTGTTGACAGGCACCAATGTACGATCATTGTTTCTGTTCTGCTGGTTGCCTTGGTTCCTGAAGGGGTTTTGATTCCCGTGCTGGGCTGGCTTTGTACATTCCCGTTTAAAGTGGCCCCGTTCACCACAGTTGAAGCACTTAACAGCTTGCTTATCGAACCCATACTTGGTGTCTCGCTTACTTTCCAAGCTGGTTCTGCCAGTACTTTCCATCCAATCCTTTGCTCTTCTCACAGCACTCGCAAAGGCCCACTTGATGTCCATCAAGTCCATCTCCTCCTTATCAATCTGCCTGTAATCTTCTTGTGTCAGATTAATGTTTCCAATCTGACCTTCTATCAACCCACAGTACGCGCTCACTACAGTGTTAAGCAGCTCCATGTGTTCCTTAGCTACTTCTACACTGATTTTAGAGAAGCTTGACGTGTCGAGCTGTACTGTACTTGACTTTGATTGTTGACCTGCAGCAGATGATGTTCCTCCATAACACGCATATTGAGGTTGTTGAGCAGGAGGAGGAGGAGGTGGTTGTATTGGATTTCCATACAGATCTGTGGTTGGAGGCGGCTTCACAGGAACTTGCACTGGATTGCCATACATATCCGTGCTTGTGACAAACGCCGTTTGAAGTGGAGCATGTGAACCGGCTTTTGCAGATGAAGTAGTGGAGGTGCCATAATACATCTCTGGATTCTGTGGCACTGCAACTCTCTTTGCCTTCAACGTTTCTTCCTGATCCTTGTTCTCCAGAAGCTGCACGAAATCGTTGATATTTGTAGTTCTCAACGTTCCGTTGTACTTCAAGATTTCCAGGAAGTTATTCCATTGAGGGGGCAATGCATCGGCAAACTTCTTTACCACCTCTGTTGGAGTCGTTGTGACTTCAAAGTTGGTCAGCTCAGTAAGTAGGTGATAGAAACGGCTTGTCATATCTCCTAAGGACTCCTTATCCATACATGTGAAGCCATCGAATTCTTTCTTCAGTAGATCTCGTCGTAGTTGACGCGTGGCTTCATTACCTACTCCTCTTGTCTTCAATGCATCCCACAACTTCTTCGTAGTCTTGAAACTGACGAACTGATGATAAATATCCTTGCTCAGTGCTTGAGTGAGAATAGCGTATGCTTTCTTTTCTAAGTCATACGTCTTCTTTTGTTCATCAGGAAGATCGGCAAATGTAGCTGTCGAAGAAGCAGCAACCTCGATAGTTTGATCGAATTCCGTAATGAACCGCAACCACAACTCTGTATTTTGACCAAGAATGTATGTATGGAAACGATCAACCCATCCTGGATATTCATGAAGATGCATCAACTTTGGAGGCCTGTTCAAACTTCCGGTTTCACTTTCGCTTAGTAGAAGACTTTGAATACTCGGAGTTTGATTTGAAACAAACGCCCATTGACCAGCTGGAGTGGCATTTGTTTGTGAGGATGTAGATACCGGAGATTCGGCCCATGATGGAGATTGACTGGTATTCATGTATTTTCCACTGTCTGGAGCCGGACTTCCCCACCAACTCGGATTCATGATAGATGAGCAAAATAAATGCTAAGTAAGAATGATCCAAAGATACACAGCCGAAGGATCCTGGTCGAAGGATCTGAAATCACAGAAACTTGTTAACAATAAACAAACCTCAATCGAAAGATATAACCTTGTTCGAAGGATCAACAGTACTCGAAAGATTACTGTTGACTCTCGAACAATGATTTCGAAAGATTCAAGAACTCGAAAGATTCCCTTAGAAAGATCCTTATCTTTCGAGCCAAATCCTTATCTTTCGAATAACAGATCTCGAAAGATTCACCAATACGAAGGATCCTAATCTTTCGGACACTAGTCTTTCGAAAAGATTCCTTTCTCGAAGGATATGTTTCAGACTTCGAAGGATGGGTCGAAGGATATTAATCTTTCGAGCCCTCCTTGGTCGAAAGATATCGAAGGATGATCTTTCGATGTCGAAAGATATCTTTCGAGAGCTCTGACACAAACTGATCTGATGTGAAAGGTTGGTGAAAAAGGTGATGGGGTTGGTGAAGTTGCTTTCGGCAGAAGGGATGTTTCTGCACAACTTTCCACCAACCTTTTGACTTTCAAAAATAATACCCAAAAAGGCAAAACCTTATCCTCAAGTCCAGTCACCGGAAACACACCGGAATACCACCGGAAAACACAAAGTTTTCTAAAAACCAATTTTTATGTTACCCAACCCAACCTTGAACACTCCCGGTTAGTTTAGACACGTTTTTACTCAAAGAAAATGCAAGAAACTTAGTAAAAACAGGTGCAAAACCAAGTGTTTCAACACACCAAAACTTGTAAAAACCCGGTTTTAAACAAGGTAAAGAGCCAAGCTCTGATACCACTTGTAGGTCCCTTTTCGCGGAGAATTACGAACCTAAACCTTGTTATACAAACCTACTAGCGAGTGCGGAATCCAAGCTAGCAAGCAAACCGAGTTAGTAGCAAGTAGAGAGACAAACACACGAGTTCACCGATTAACACAACTTGTATTAATGCAATGAGGGTTCGGTTACAAGCTCAATGTTTACAGAAATGTTCTATAAACTCTCAAAGTGTGTGTGAGTTTGGACAGAATGCTCTCAGCCCGTGTGGGTGTATTCTCTCTGTCTTGTGTCTGTCTCACTAAACTCAACACATGCATGGGTATTTATACCCAGCCCAAGATGCTATGTCCGAAGGATTCGACAGATGGTCCGAAGGATCATCTGTCGACCACATGTTACACGAAAGATCAGCATGGACCTCGAAGGATCATCCTTCGAGGTCTAATGGTCGAACCATGGTCGAACCATATCTTTCGATCACCTCGAAGGATCAGGTGTATCCTTCGAGGCTATCCTTCGATCCAGACAAACATCTTTCTAACTGTTGACTAAGTCAAACCGGAGGATGGTTGACTTTGTCAACTTACAGGACTGACATGGACATCGTTTACATACAGACCGAATACAGACAAAGTACAGACACAAGTGCACCAACACTTTGTGATCTAAACCAGCTTGTAGATGATGTATACTCCTTTGGTTTGTGTAATCTGTGATGACTGATTCATAATAAAGAGTTCATCTTCTACATCTTTCTATCATGTTCTTCATATTTTGTTCTTCATGTCTTGAATCAAGTGCAATGTTTGATGTTCGTCATCGATCCGGTGCTTTCACAAAATCGCATGTTGGTTTTTTGTAACAATTTCGCATGATGATTTTTTAACGTACGATTTCATCAAACTTACCACATGCGAAATTGTTACAAAAAACCAACATACGATTTCATCAAAATTATCACATGCGATTTTATCCATGCTATTTTATAACATGTGATTTCACATCACGTACATAGCGTACGTTGAGCCATTTTGTACAATACACTTTTTCATATTTTCCAAAAAATATATATTTATAAGTTTCCATTTTAACTTATGAAAATTACCATAAGTACTTAGGAGTTTAACACTTGCACTTTTCACCAAAAAGTTTGCCTAATCATGATTAAGATCCCTGATGGTGTTTAACCATTTTAATGACACTTTAATCCCCACTTAATCATGAATAGAATTTTAGAAAATTTCTCCATAGTTTCCCCTAAACTATGGTATTTTCTCACATTTTAAAAACATATTTAAACCACTTTTCAATTTCCCAAATCATCATCATCAATTCATCAAGTTCATGAGAATTAATTTCTCTAGTAATAAGCACATAACTTAACTTCAACATTTCATGAGCTTTCATACATGTATTTTTCTAAGACTTTTGAAGTATCAAAACTTTTTGTTCATCTTTTAATGAACACATTTTATACAACTTGATTATTCATATTTTTATATTTTATAATCTCTAAAATTTCATGACTTTATGGTATCAAAATGTCAAGACTTTTTGTGTACAACTTTTATAACCATTTTAATATCACGTGTTTTATATAAATATCAACTTTACTAGTTCTTTAAATTAAAAGTTTCAAGGCAATTAAAGCCCATAAATTTCAAGTATCAATAATATATGTGAAGCTCATCAACATGAACATTTTGAAGGAGAGGTGATCTTTTGTTATTTAAACATATACTTGTTTAGATCACATTTTCAAGTCTCGAATGGCAAGATCATCATACTTATAAATACTACATCAAATAACAACAAGAACATAATATATATCATAGTTTTATCTTTACAATTTCTTGATTAGTGTAGGGTTTTAAGATGATTTCTTTTATGATGTTCAAGACGAAGTTTACTTGTACTTTTATAAATACCAAGATATGATAACTAAAAAAAGTTTAGAATCCTTACTACTAGCACAAAGGCTAGGGATAATCCAAGATGAAAAAGATGAAGAAGAACAAGAAGATTGAAGCTCCAAATGATTAGAAATAGGCTCCTACATTGCTTCCATGGTTGCAAAACTTTTAGATCATCAAAGTATGGATTTGTGAGGATTATTTTGTGAGCTTGAGAAGATGAAAATGGTGTTGTAAAGAGGGTTAGGGTTTGTAATGTCGGTGACCCTCACATTGGTCATGCCAAAGAGGGAGTCAGTGATCACCATCCATAAATTAGTGAGTGTGGATCGGTTGGGAATCCTAATCTCTTCGGTGTAAAGTGCCATAGTCGTCTCTGGCATGGTATGTAGTTAGAGATCTAAAAAAATGGCGAGGGAACATCTGATGTGTCTTGTGAGCTAAACCAAAAATAACTTTAACGAATGGGTGGTCTGGGCGTCCATCTCCTCCAGTTGAATAGCTATCCAAGGCATCGACAACCAGTTCGCGAAATAGCTGCTGGAATGCCAGATCCAACAACCGATCCCATCGGGTATCATGTACGATGAGATCCCAAAATCTATCAACCTTGCTGACCTCCTCTGCCATGTCCAACAATGTGTATCCTACGTAGCTTCTGACATCGGTCAAAAGCATCGGTATGCTCCTTAAACTCGAAGTACAGGTGCCCGTGAAGTGGGTCAACCGAAGACCTACTGTGCTTATGCCCCAGCCCTCGACCAGCCAGTCCCACATCTATATCTAGATCGAATGAATAGATATACGTAACTTAACTTCATATTTAACAACATTAATATTTAATATTAAAATAAACTAATTAATATTTAAATGAAAATAAAGTAAATTAAAATTTTAAAATAAATAATATTTTATAAAAAGGTTAATTTATTTTTGAATTTTATGAATAATTAATAATAATTAATACACTTCTTAAATTTATAAACCTTTTTGTTATTTTGATCAATTAATAATAAGTAATAAACTTTTTAACTTATAAACTTTTTAAATATTTTTAATTTATATATTAATTAAACATTTAAGAAAAATATTAGGGTATATACACGTGGCGTATATGGAGGCCATGTCATCATCAATTTAAATAGTTCATATAGTTCATCTCATTTTGAAAAATTTTGAAATTAAAATAATAAAAAAAACCAACCCCAAATCATACAATCTAACATATAAAATTTTATACAAAATACATTGTCATGCACGGGTTAAAATAACTAACCTTTTGCGGGACAAAAACGAGAAACGGGCCGGTTGATTTGTCCGTTCCTGAGTTAGTGTTTTTGAGTATGTTTGATTTTTCAGTCATATGAGGATATACGACTCGTATAAGTCTTTACGAGTTATATAGGGGTTCATCTGAGGTTGATACGCATCAACCTTCCCTCATAAGAAGCCCTTATTCGACTCGTAAAATCTTATACGAGCCGTATAATGGCTTACTATTTTTTTTATATTTAATTTTATAATTAATATAAATTTTATACAATTAACTTTTACCCATTAGATTTTATACATTAAAACAATTATAATTAATTTAAAATTATACATTTAAATTTTTATAAATTACATAAAACTAGTGTTTAACCTCCGCGTTGCGGGTGCATGGATCGAAAAATTACATATAAAATTACAGATTAAGCTAGAAAATACAGTGGGTCCAGATATTCATTAGCACCCTACACCACTATATGCAAGGCTCGCAGTTATTATACCAAAGTTATGCTTGGGTGTCAATTCTCTCTTACAAATCTTGGATTTGCTATTAAAGAGGTGAAAGTTATGTCGGGAAGATGCACGGAATCAGACATGAACGTCGCCAAGGTTGCATATATAGCTCTTAACAATGGTAATCACCAATTTTGATCTCTCTTACACACTTCATGATGTTATTTTGATCTCCATTAGATCTCATAATAAATTAGATTTTTATGTTACAACTAAATACATATGCCGGTACGAGAGTAGTATACATGGGCCCATTTATAACCCCCACAAAACACAAATTAAAAGGTCCAAAAAACAACCAATAGTACAACAAACATCTACATAACCAGTGGCGGAACTTCAAAGAAATCTGTGAGGGCCGAACACTCAAAATCCAAATCAATGGGCCCTAACTCTTTAAAATCCAATATTTTAAACTACACATTTTTTCAATAAACGTAACAGTACGAGCGAAAAATCAGTTGGGGCCGAGGCACCCGGGCCACCAAGAACCTCTGCCACTGTACATAACTTAAAAAACTAAAACAATAATTAATGGTTCAGGTTCAAGCTCACGCCACCACCATGCAAAGAAGCTTGATCGCTTTACAGAAGTACACAAACGTAGAGCTATTCATTGAGACGAAAGTCACACAACTTGACTTGTTGCAGGTATCCTGAAAATTAAAATAAAAATATAGAAAATGAGAAATCATGAGATATTCCCTGTTTTTATATTCTATGTTGGTACCAAGTAACAGCTTCATAAAATGTCTTCCTAAACTAGGAGTTTGTGTTTTTATCCAGTTAGATTCAAATTCAAAATTTGCAAAAAGGTACCTTTACCACGTTACATAGAAATCAAGTAGATAGGCGTGTTATAGAAAAGGCATCAGAAATTTCTAATAGAAGACAACACGAATCTTCATTCGGCATTTCTCCTGCTTGTCCGGCTCCGTTTCTTGTAGAAAGCTTGATCCACAAGTGGTGTGTACTCCGATGCTTGAGCAGGTGATGGTCTTGGCTTTGTTTGTTGAAGGAAACTGGCGGTTGCTGGATTTTCATCTAGCGGTGCTGATACCCTAAGAGTACATGAGTTGTTGACCACCACATAAGGGTTGTACACCACAAATGAGACTAGGGTCAAAAACCGAGGTTTTGATACTTGTGGCATAGGTTGTTGAGTTAAACAACAATAGGAACAGCCGGATAGATTGGGTCAGCAACGTTATGACCAGCTACTGCTTGTGCTTCCAAAACATGCGAGCTAATCCCAAGTATTAAAAGTTATAGTGTTACTAGCGTCCACGTCCAAGTTCAGCTTACCGTAACAAAAGTTAATCTTGACAAGCTTAGGATCACTAGTGTGAGGACAAACCCCAAAACCAATAACAATATCAGAGGACCATTCCGAATCGGTAACCATGCTCTGATACCACTGTGAAAGCACCGGATCGATGACGAACATCAAACATTGCACTTGATTCAAGACATGAAGACAAAAAATGAAGAACACGATAGAAATATGTAGAAGATGAACTCTTTATTATGAATCAGTCATCACAGATTACACAAACCAAAGGAGTATACATCATCTACAAGCTGGTTTAGATAACAAAGATCTAAACCCTAGCTTTCTCTCACTAACACATAGTCTCTCTCTCTCTAGAATTCACACAGAAGGATGAACGAGTGGGAGAGGTGCACAAAGCTTTCTCTAAGATCGTTGCCCTAATCTACACAATACACACATATATATAGGCTAGGGACTAAACCTCGGACAAACCAATTCTACACCAAAACTCAGACAAAAGTTCTCCCTAGGAACTTCTTGGGACAAATTGTCCCTAGGAACGAACTTCTTGGGACCAACTTTACATAAAACTCTGACTAACAAAAACTCTTCCAAACCTTGGACAAGTTGTCCCTAGGAACTTGTTAGGGACAAATTGTCCCTAGGAACTTCTTGGGACTAACTTTGGGCACTTGTACAATAAAGACCCTAACAATTGGAAGCCATACACTTTTCACCCAAAGTGCATTAACAACTCCCCCTTGATCAATGCAGGTCTTCATGTGGTCTTGAATTCTTCGTTATGGTTGACTTTAACTTGGACTTCTGCTTTGGTTGATCAAAACTGATAAGCGACAGTTACCCGACAGGAACTGCACTTACAGTCTCCCCCTTAACTGTTGCATCAGTTCTGTGTGGCATCGATAATCTTCAATCACGGATACTGCACTTAGAGACTCCCCTTTAACTGAAGATATCATGTCAGCTTTCAACTTTGGCTGAGACTTGATCTTTTAGGTAGAGCACAACGATCTTCAACCCTTCTAATCAAAGACTTGCTGACGATCACTTAAGGCCGCTTTGAGAAACCCGAAGAATCCAACATCGAACACTGTAGATCCTCCCCCTCAAACTACTCCCGAATCAAATTAACGCGAACCAACCTACAACCACATGTAGGAATATCGCTCGATACATTAATCTTCAAACCTAACTGGTAGCAGAAAGAAACATTGGATTTCCAATGCCCAACCTTGAACACTTCAAACTTCACAAAGACATGAAGCTCAGTTCGATAAGTTAATAACAAACTGAACTTTGTAAAAGTACATCCACCACATTGATCAAAAGTCTTCAACCCTTCATGTATGATCTCATCTCATCACGAATCTTCATGAATCAATCTCCTATCTTCGCGAATCCCTTGAATTCCCGATGGCTTTCATCTCCGACCTTCCCCTCAAATCAAGAAGCCCCACATTATTTTGAGACCAGAACTAATCTTCTCTACTCTAAATAGCAACTTAATAAGGCTCAATCTTCAACTAGTCATCAACCGAGAATTCAGCTTCATCATGTCAACACTTGATTAATAACATAAACACACGTGACAAAAACTCCATCACACACGAGCTATTTCACGCACAAGCTTTATATTTACAAAGAAAACAGGAACTTCAAAATTTTTCTCCCCTTTTTTCTTTGTAAACAATACAAAAATCCAAGCAAGTCTTATTTTCTTCACCTCCTCACTTGATCCGGACAACATAAGTACCATAAAACTTTTCGATAATCCGAAACTGACTTCAAGTCTTCAAACTACGCATAATTCTGACTCTTAGTTAGTTATCCGGTACCCCAGGTAACCCGGAATAACTAGAAAAACTCGGAACATGCACAACTCGAAACTTCCGAACTACACAAGCTTCTAAACTTAGTTAAAAATCCGGTACCCCAGGTAACCCGGAATTCTAGAAAATTCGGAACTCGTAAAACCCGAAAGCTCTTGAAACCTCGAATCAGATCATCGGAATAGTACTTAGAGTACAAAGAAATTCAGAAAAAGCAAAGAGATCCGAAAGATCTTCGCACTTATCACCCATATTTAGCAAGTGGGCCCAAGAGAATGATTACACAATCATGTACACATGAATGTGGAATTTATGTGGACAATGCACCATCGGCCCAATCATGTATGCATCTCAACTCTAGCTCATGCAAACACAAACCTGCCAAAACCCTAGCCGACACTTTACAGCCGCCAACATCATCTGCTATCAGACAACATCTACAATAATTCCGTTGACCGGAAAATAAATGTTCCAGCAACCGCCATTCACAACAAAAATACCTAGCCGACACATCTCGATATCCACGTTCTGCTATAAACCTTAACCGAACCGCACAACCGCACTGATAAATACCCATACCGTGTCAGTAGGCGCCTCCGAACAACCACCTGAACCACTGTATAACTTCAACGAATTGGAAACGAATTCCAATAATCACCAAGAGTTTCGTGCGATTCCGACATTCATTTCATTTAAAGAACTTTCTTGATATGATCTTCAATTGATTTCTTCAGAGTTATTGCCTGCCTCCAGTCTGGCACAATCTCCAAGCAGCGATCAACAAGTTGTCTGCTCCTCGAGTAGTCCCCACTTCGATAATACCCAACAGCAAGTAGATACATCTTTTCTCTCATTTGCAACGGGTTGCTAGTGCTAGGCAATGAACCTTCGAGCATGGCTATCCCACGTTGCACATCTTCAGGTCGCTTTGAATGAACAAGAGCCCAAGATAAGCGAAGAAGACACTCACTTTTGCTCGGAAAAACAGAGTTTACAGTAATATTCGGACATGATTGAACTCCGGACAATACACAAGAGTATTTAAAACTCGGACTCAGATCTGTATCACTCGGACAACACACAAAAAAAAACAAAAAAACTGTTTCATGAAACTCGTAGATTGTTAAACATGGAGCCCCTGATGAACAAACAGCGGACAAGCATCGGAACTCGGAATCAGACATGTTAAAAAAGAAAACTCGGAGCATTGAACATATATAAGAGCTCGGAATTGCAATTTTTTTTTTTATAAACATCGGAGACCAAAAACATCCTCGGAACAGTTGACTGCTTTCAAAACTCGGATTATTCTGAACTTGAGAGAAATTTGATAAAGAACTGTTTAAACTCGGACTAACCGAACTGTTTAAAACTCGGAACTAACAAATAGTTCGGAACCCTTGGAACCTATCTAAAACTCGGAATTAAACAAAGGAAACACACTTGGACCTGATCAAAGAAACAAAACTCTGACTCAAACAAGGAAGGAAACTATTCAGAATAAAACTCGAACAAACTCTGATTATTAAACTCTGAAAAATAAAACTCTGATTAAGAAACTCTGAAATAAAACTCTGATTAATGATTAAGAAACTCTGAAAAATAAAACTCGGACAAACAGGTGTAAAACTCTGATTAAGAAACTCTGAAAATAAAACTCTGATTAAGAAACTCTGAAAAAAAACTCTGATTAAGAAACTCCGAGGGGTGTAAAACTCGGACACATTTGATAAGGAAACTTGGAACAGACATCTTTGCATAAACCTCTGAATGTTACAACAGTTTAAGAACTCGGACTTTTAAAACTCGGAATGTCGGAGCCAAAACTGTTTTAAAAACTGAAAACACGGAACCAAATAACCATATATAAAACAATAAAACTCAGAACAACAGTATTCGGAGCACAATTTATTCAAAAACTCGGTGATACAGAGATATATGAAACTCAAAACAAACTCCCAAAACTCGGAACATGGACATATGTCAATCTTGTACAAAACTCGGAGAGAACACTAAAACTCGGTACTGATAAAAGTTAAAACTCGGAGATGTATTCTCTTTTCAAAACTCAGAGTCACTAAGCCAGTTTAAAACTCGGAACGATGTGAATAAACAGTAAAACTCGGACTGCCAACATAAGAACTCCCAACAGTAAAACTCGGACTGTCACGCGGAACTGTATAAAAACACTCTTTAAAGAAGCTCGGAACTGTTATTGGGTCAAAACTCGGAATGATGTGAACCAGAAACTCGGAACCATCGTTGTTTTCTGTTTAAAAACTCGGATCAGCAAACTGGTTGTTAAACATCGGAACATCTCAAAACTCGCACTCGCTTAAAAGTCCAAAACTCGGACCATATACAGAGGTTAAAAGTCCAAGTGATTAAAACTCGGACATGATAAATGAAAACTCGGACAAACTAAAAGCTCAGAAGAAACAAGTCTCCGGACAATCTCCCTAGTGTGACTTCACACTAGTTCACCAAAAACCACGGAAAAAACACAGAGTTTTAAAAACTCAGACAAGTTTAACACTAAGAAAAACTCGGACAGAGCAATTTTTGGATCAAACCTCACATCTGCAACAACTTGGAGAACAAAACAACCACGAACAGCTCCATTTTCTTCAACTTTTCTGCAAAATCTTCAAGTCTTCCAGATGTTTGGCGGAAACAAACATCAAATCAAGAGCAATGGTGATTCAGAAGGTGGTTAGACCATTCTGAATCGGTAACCACGCTCTGATACCACTGTGAGGCCTCCTAATCCAAGATCTCACTCAGCTAAAGCAACCAACAGGTGTGCGGAATCCACCTGATGATCAACCACTGTAGATGAAACACAAGAATGCAAGGATTTGAGAGAGAAATCAAGAATACACTGAGTATTCTTGATGAAGATGAATGACGTCACTCACACAAAGCGCCGCCAGACAAAACACAATGATTAGGGCACAGAAATTCACACAGAAATCGTTACCTTGTCTATTCCATATTAAAGTATATATACAAGGTGAAACCCGGACTTTCAACACTAAATAGAAAGCCCGGACAAAACATAAAGCACAAAGCAAACACAGAGTTTTTGCCACAAAACTCAGACAAAGTCTAATCTATACAAAAACTCTGACTAAACAAAAACTCTGACTAAACAAAACTCTTTCCAAACCTTGGACAAGTTGTCCCTAGGAACTTCTTAGGGACAAACTCTCCCTAGGAACTTCTTAGGGACTAAGTTTGGACATTGTTCAATAAAGACCCTAAATGTTGGAAGCCTTGCACTTATCACCCAAAAGTGCATTAACAATTAGAAGATCAAACGTATATCGTACTGATACAACACACATAATATAAACTATATTATATTTCCTTTAAAGAAATTAAAATCAAACAGTAACATGAATATTATTAAATATTCCATAAAAATTCTAAAATCACACAGAATCAGTATACATCACCCTAAACTTGTAACATTCGTAAGGAATGACAGTAAAAAATCATTCAAAATTTAGGTATGTCATACTGTAACATAATCACAAACAGAATTTGACACATTCTTTTTCACTGTTTATAACAAAATCATCAAAAATTAACCGTTATACGTTACATAAATTACATATCTACAAATATAAAAAAGATTAAATTTGTGGCTTACCCTACGAAATCGGCTTTAACTGTAGTAGAAGATGAAATTGTCGGGAGAAATGTAACAATGAAGGCATAACTAAATGATCAGAGCAAAAAGAGAGTCCAAATCCCAAGAGTTGAAAGAAAACTGAAAAAAGAGGAAGGTTTTTTAATGGGAATATCGAGTATGAATAACATAAGAAAAAACTCAGAAAGAGAAAAATCGGAGCTTACATGCGATGAAAGAACGTCGGAGCTTCAGGTGACCAAACAACAAAATCGAAGAAGAAATCAAAGGTTGTTGGCTGATTATAGGGTTGGGATGGATGGCTGGTTTTTAGGGTGAAATGAAGTTGACAGCTAATTGTTACGTTATATAGAGAGCGGAGGAGCATTAGGTTAGACAGTGATGCATTTGAGATACAATGGAATATCAATAAGATATGTGAATTAGATATGAATGAAACGGTTGATATTTATGTTAAACGACATATACCCCCGCTTATATTTAATTTCTCTTTTTTTTCTTGGAACGGAAATACTGTAGGTCCCTAGAGGAGGATCTAGAACAACCTTATTGTTGTTTAACACAAAACCAAGTGCGGAATCCTTGATTATGTGCAAATCAAGTCCAAGAACACACAAACACAAGAATGCTTTAACTGTTTAAAGCTCAAAGTGTATTTCAACAGAGTTTTGTTACAAGAAACTCTATCTCTACTGAAACTATGCTCTCTTGAAATTAAACAGGGGAAGATCTCTAGTATTTATACTCATACCAGATATTCACAACGAAACATATTGTAACAACCTGTATTTTTGGTTGTTCCCTTTTTATTGTCATTTCATTCGTAGACGCTTGTACTCCGAGATTCGATTAATGCCAATGGGTTGAACTATATTTTAAACACAGTCTACATTGCTTATTTATCGCAGTTATCACATTTACACGCTTACTAATTAAACGCTCTTCGCAACGCAAACTCGAAACGCAGATTTATGTATATTGTTTGTATTAATTCTGTGTGTACATGTTTAACGTGTTATATGTGTTGATTACATCGCTCAAAACGCTCAAACGCTACTCGCACCACTCAATTGATCTTGCTAAAACGCAACACATCGCAAAACTTAACATCTCGCTAAAATACTTAAAGTACTCATGCTAACTAACGCAACAAAACACGCCACACGAGCACTGTAACAACCTGCACCTTCGTGCTTGTTACTCTCGACACACTCGTTACGCCTACCACCAGAGCTTCAGATCATAATGTAACTATATCGCTTATAACACTATTTCGCATATATATTCACATACCTTCACACGCTATATCGCATATCACAACACATACACTAACGCTAACGGTGACATCGCGTGAATAGTTAAGTTGCTCCCATCGATCGTCGTGAAGCAACGCAATCACGCTGACGACGACATCGCGTGAGTACTTAAGCGGTTCCCATCGATCGTCGTAAAGCGTCGCAACGGAATGCAGACTCAAGCGCAATTCTTATGCTATGACCTGTTATATATATATAATAATAATATAATAACAACATAATAATAACAAAAGGTGTTGAAACTATTAAAACGCGCGCGCAACTCAATCTATCTCACTTAACACGACGCTCCTTATATGGCTAAAACGCTTAACGTGTCCACATTACTTAACGCAACAAAAACATGTTGAACGAAACGAAAGTCGGAAAACCAACTCACTCAAGCCACCCGATCGAATGACCCTTTGATAGAATGGCCATCCATCCGGATGACCTTCCGATCAGATGGCCAGCAGATCGAACGGCTGTCCGACCCATGTAACTCCCCACCGCCTTTCTCCCTTTCACCTATAAATACCCCACTTGTCACATCAACTGTTCGTTGATGTGACAGCCTCATCTGACCAGCACGCTCCCAAGCACTTTTCTCTCGATTCCTCACAATTTCGTAAGTATTCTATCCTAAATCTTGTACTTCTATCTTCAGCACACACTTTCTCATCATCTTCTCCATCAAATCATACTTTTTCACCATGAAATCACCTGATTTGGGTTGTTCTAGGGTGACGTCACCTCAGGTTCTTATGAACATTGAAGTTTGACCTCATCTCATAAAGAACGGGCCAGATCTACTGGATTTCTACATGATTTTACACAAAACTAAGCTAAATATAAACACTTTTCAGCTGATTCAAACTTTCTTTCAACTCTTTTACACTCTTCAATGCAAAACCGATGGAATCTAATGTCACACCCCGACCGCGCTAAAACAACAAAACCGCGGTGGAAACGTCGGGGAGTGTTGCAACAGAATTATTGTTTCACAACCATGGATACACAAAGAGTTTCGTTTTATTGAAAATATTAACATTATATTGTCTTGACACATAACAAACACGTTAAATATCGACTATCATTGTTATTATGTCACTAAGGCCTTGTCCAGAACCTACGTGACACATGCATCCTAGAAACCACATCCTGAAACATATGTAAAAACTTAGTCAGCAAGGAAATGTTGGCGAGTACATAGGTTTTATAGGAGTGTCGGATTCATAGTTAGTTTAAATGTTGCAATACTTCATTTTAAAACTTTGTTTTGAAAAGAGTGTAATATTGCAACTTAATTAACCAACTCAAATCAAGCGGGTTATATTTTAAAAAATCTCGTAGCCATGATTCTTAACCCAAAAACATTTGTTTTAGTAATGCAATTTGTAAAACATCTCGTATTAAATCGTTAATAAAATCCAATTAATAAAACTCGTATTATTTCAAAAACCTCGTTTGTGTGATATCGTTCCATAATCGTTTACCCAAGTGAACTAAATAACGCCACGGTATATAATATGTTGAAAACACTTATATATAAGAAGTACCAGCGGTGTATCTACCATGTTTTCACCACATTATACTTGTCCCGTTATCTAAACACTAGCCAAAAACCAATCGTTTACCCAGATTGTTTAGCATCGTTTCCAAATCGTTTACTCGTTTAAATCGTTTTAATTGTGATAACTTATATATGGTTGTCTCATTAATAACATTCAAACCTTCGTGACTCGATCACCTCGTTTATTGCTTCTGGAGTTAACAAACCACCAAAGGGTAAGTTAACAAACATCAGATTCAGTCGTTACCCACAACCCCCACACATAACCACGGGTGTAGTAAAGTAACGGGATTTGTCAGATCCTATGGTACCATAACCTAATACTGGTCGGTTGGGCCAAAATTAATGAATTTCATTTGTTATGTAACTACAACCTTCAAGTTTCGTTCACATTATTGAAATCGTTATTAGTTTAGAAAAAATCGTTTTAATCGTTTTTGAAATCGTCGTTTAAACCTTGAAAACATTTCGTACATATGATTCACCCCAAAACATTTAAAAACAGTAAAATAGGGAAACTATGTACTCACATGGAGTGCAAAGTATCCTCAATCGATAGAACTTCAACAAACTCGAGCAAACCAGAGAAATCAAACAGCACCTAGTAATCGAACCACTAGTCAAACAATAGACGCCTAAATCCGAAGATCGGACATAATGAGATCTTGTAAACCAAATGAGTGTTGGAACTCATGTGATATGGTTTAACAAAGCCTACATTCTAAATTGAAACCTAACCTATGTGCTTTCGACCCATCGCGACCCATTAAGGTAGCTTACGCTACTTTATCGCGCCGTGCACGCAAAAGCGCGTTCGAGACGTCTAACTAGTCCTATGACAAGTATTATATGCACATACATGTTTAATTATGTTACATAATTACTTACGTGTCAAAAGTTTAGGTTACATATGCTTAATTACCAATTATGTATGAAAAGGGTATTTTGGTAATTTACCAAAGGCATATAACTACCTATCATGCGACTAATTAAAACTAAGTGACCATAAGGTATAATCTTGAAACGTTATTCCCTATGCTACTATGGTCACTAAACATGTTTGGTCGGATCCTAATGATCGACCAAACGGGTCGTGTTCGAAAGTCTAAGCGGGTGTTTTGACTTACGACTCTACACAAGTACCAAACTAAGAGTGACGAGCTAAACATGCTAGAACATGTTTAGTTAAGTTAGAAAACAGGTTTTGATATCAAAACAAACGGTTCTGATACCCTAAAGTAGTTTGGTTACAAAATACACATAAACACGCATTTTGGACGAAACTACGACTCGTCACTACACCTAATCAACGTGGTAATCAGTAGGTATAGTCACAAGGGACTATAACCATCGTGATTACGCTCACGTTGCAAAGTTCAACGGAACTTTGTGTTGACCATTGACTTGGTCAAAGCTGTGTTTGACTTTCATGCTTGAAATTCAAGAACAAGCAAGAAGAGGACTTACAAAGGGTCCAAGAGGGTGTTTTGATTCAAAATTACTCAGGTATGAGGTGTTAAAACCTCAACTTAGAGCAGAGATTGAATCAAGTTGTGAAAAACCCAAATGAGGAAGCTTGCTATTTATAGGAAGTTAGGATCAGTAGGATGATTCCAAGTGTTTAAAGGGTGAAATCTTGGCCATACATGTGGGTTAATGGTATTAGAATACAATGGGAGTCGAAAACCAGCTCCAGGTATTGCAAATATTACATTAAAACCCCTGAATTTAGCCCAGATTGTTGAATCTGAAGTTTCTGTCTGACAGTCTCTCGCCTAGGTATTGTAAGAAAAATAAACTACCTCATGACAAGTGAACATACTTAAGAAAATTTCCCAAACAGTGGTAACAAAGTTTGCAAATCAAACAAAGTACTTCTGTTTTGAAACAAATTACATAACAGTAAAATTAAAGTCAAGTTTTCAAAACAATTTCACACGTTTGTACACATCTCCTGACTTCAATTTTTTTCTTGTAGGAGATGTATTTCTTGCAAGTGTCATACACGTCCTTGTACAAGATCCTTGCTTGTATCCACTCATCAATCATCTACTCAATCTTCTATTTTACTTTTTCTTTGTTTATTCATCTTTTTTCAAGCTCCTCCTGCCTTTTGTTCATGCACTCCTTAATAAACCTTAGTGTTTGGTTTGAGTACTTGCAGATGTCCACACTTCTAAACAGAGCTTTGATCTTTTTAAAATCTCTGTAAACAACACAATGGTTGTGTCTGTCTTTAATCTTTGGTAGTTCAATGATGTCTCCAGATCTTGCATCATCTTTCAACTCTGAGGGAATTGATGTATCTGGTGTAGTGAGATAGACCTTCTTATTATGCACATACTCATAGTTGATACACAGATCAAAGTCAGAAAAAGCTATTCTTTCAAATAACTTCATTCCTGCTTTTGATATGTTTGTTAATACTCTTCTGATGAACTGAGTACTGCCTTTTTCATTTTCATAGTATTCCTTCATAAACAGAATGTCTAAAGGATGCAACTTATCAACAAGGTCTCCATCTGTTACTTTCTCTTATGTACCATTTTTCTAAGAAGAGTGTATTTGTTCTGCACATAGGTTCCCCCATCACCACCAGTTCCAATCTTCTCTTGATCTACTTTCATGATTCTTTTTATTGGATTTGGATTCGTGTAGTGGATGCTCAGTTCACCATTTTCTAGCCTTTCTTCCCATATGCCCCTTCTGTAAGGACTTGGTGGTTTCTCTAGCATATCTTCTTCAGTCCAGTAGTATTCCACCAAATTGTATTGAGGGATTATCATGACATCCCTGTCAATCTCTTGAACCATGATTGTTTGAGTTTCAGAAATCTTTCTTTTTACAATATGTAGTTGTCTTGAAGAGTTAGCTTCCTCTTCCCAATTCTTCATGACTTGTTGATTTATTCTTGTACTAATGACACTGCCTCTGGATAAAGTTGGCTTTGGACCAATTTGAGGGATCTTAAGGTTTAAATTAGAGATAACCAAAGGTAAGGTAATGCTAACCTTTTTACCATTTCTTCTTTTGAGACTGCAGGAGGTGGACCCAGTACAGTGGTTCCAGCTTCAGTGATTGGTACGACACTTGGTTGTTGTCTGATTGGCTTTGGAATTTGCAGATGAGATGCTTCAAAAGGAATTGGCTTCATGATTTCATGAGGGTCAATCTTAGCCAATCTGGAAATGTTGAAATGTATTATCTTCATGAGAGACTGCACTTCACCTACCTGTTTTGCATTGTTGGCTACATTCTCCTGACTAAAGTGTTAAAAACGGCTAAATATATACATAAAAAATATATCACACCTAACTCATATCATTAACCATTCAATTATAAATAAACATGCAAGGACTAATGCATTGAACAACCGTTGAAAGTATGAGTTGTCATATCATCCCCAACTTGAAAGAAATTTCGTCCTGAAATTTGATAAACAACAGCGGAGAAAAGAAATGAAAAACTAAGATGACTATGGATTTTCCTCAGGTGCCACATCATCCCCAACTTGAAAGGAAATTTTGTCCCGAGATTCACCAATTGTGTCAGACTTAGGTTCAGCAATTTTGAACAGTTGAGGATACTTGAGCTTCATCTGATCCTCGCATTCCCATGTGAACTCTGGTCCACGTCTTGAGTTCCAACGAACTCTCACAATTGGGATTTGACTATGCTTATGAACCTTGACTTCCCGATCCATGATTTCGATAGGTTCCTCAACAAACTGCAACTTGTCAACGATTTTAAGTTCTTGGAATGGCACATCAAGTGTTTCATCAGACAAACACTTTTTCAAGTTCGATACATGGAAGACATCGTGAAGGTTACCCAACTCATCAGGTAACTCAATCCGATAAGCAACATTGCTGATTCGTTCGAGGAATTTGAATGGTCCAACGTAACGTGAGTTGAGCTTGCCGCGCTTCCCAAAGCGCACCACACCCTTCCATGGTGAAACTTTCAACATAACGCAATCGCCTTCAGCGAACTCCAAGGGTTTCCTATGCTTATCAGCGTAGCTTTTCTGATGGCCACGCGCTGCTGCCATACGATTTCTAATCTGGACAATCTTTTCAGAGGTTTCAAGTACAAATTCTGGACCTGTAATCTGGTTGTCACCCACCTCAGCCCAACAAAGAGGAGATCGGCATTTCCGTCCGTACAAATCCTCGAACGAAGCTTCCTGAATACTGGAATGGTAACTATTGTTGTAGGAGAACTCTACCAAGGGCAAGTGTTTTTCCCAACCTTTACCAAAGCCGATCACACATGCTCGCAGCATGTCTTCAATTGTTTGGATGGTTCGTTCGCTTTGACCATCCGTCTGTGGGTGATAAGCAGTCTCCATGTCAAGACGTGAGTCAAATGATTTGTGCATCGCTTGCCACAAATCAGATATGAAACGCGGATCGCGATTAGAGATGATAGAGGTTGGCACCCTGTGCCTAGAAACCACCTCTTTCAAATATATTCAAGCAAGTTGTGAGAACTTATCAGTTTCCTTTATCGCAAGGAGGTGTGCAGATTTCGTGAGACGGTCAACGATTACCCAGATGGTATTATTTCCGTTTTGAGTTCCAGGTAGCCCTGTAACAAAATCCATGGCTATTTGCTCCCATTTCCACATGGGTATTTCTGGTTGCTGATGCAAACCAGATGGTTTCTGATGCAAACCAGATGGTTTCTGATATTCCACCTTGACCGTCGCACAAGTCAAGCACTTGCTCACATACATCGCTATGTGGGCTTTCATCTTCGGCCACCAATATAAGACCTTTAGGTCCTGATACATCTTATCAGAACCTGGGTGAACAGAGTAGCGAGACTTGTGTGCTTCGTCCATCACAAGTTCTCTAGGGTTTCCGTACAGATTGACCTATATTCGCTCCATGAAGCAGCGAATACCGTCAGATCTTTCCACGAGTTGTTTCTCCAAGCCTCGCAGGGCTTCGGCTTTAAGGTTCTCGTCCTTCAACGCTTCAGCTTGGGCAGAACGGATTTGGTCAGGTAGATTAGAATGGATGGTGAGCTGCAATGCACGGACACGTTTGGGTTTCGTTTCCTTTCGACTAAGGGCGTCAGCTATAACATTAGCTTTGCCTGGATGATACTTGATGGCACAATCGTAGTTGTTTAAGAGTTCCACCCAACGATGCTGTCGCATATTCAACTCCTTATGATCAAAGATATGCTGAAGGCTCTAGTGGTCGGTATAAATTGTGCATTTAGTATCGTACAAGTAATGCCTCTAGATTTTCTGCGCAAAAACCATGCCCCCAACTCCAAGTCGTGAGTCATGTAATTCTTCTCATGAATCTTCAACTTTCGAGAAGTGTAGGCTATCACCTTCTCGCGTTGCATTAGCACGCAACCGAGACCCTGAATAGAAGCATCACAATACACTACGAAATCTTCGGTACCCTCAGGTAAGGACAGGATTGGCGCACTGCAGAGCTTTTGTTTAAAAGTTGGAATGCGTCTTCTTGCTTTGGTCCCCAAGAGTATACAACGCTTTTCTGTGTTAACACGGTGAGAGGTTGAGCGATCTTTGAGAAGTCTTTAATAAATTTGCGATAGTACCCAGCGAGACCAAGAAATTGTCGCACCTCCAAATGATTCTTTGGTGCCGTCCAATTCCTGATAGCATCAATCTTTGCAGGATCCACATGTATCCCCAGCTCGTTAACTATGTGGCCAAGGAAGTGTACTTCTCGAATCCAGAAGTCGCACTTAGAAAACTTCGCGTAAAATTGCTCCTTCCTTAGAAGCTACAAGATAAGACGCAAGTGTCGCTCGTGGTCCTCCTTGCTCTTAGAATAGATCAGGATGTCATCGATAAACACGATGACGAAATCGTCGAGATACGACTTGCACACACGGTTCATAAGATCCATGAAAACCGCTGGTGCGTTAGTCAACACGAATGGCATAACCAAGAACTCGTAATGGCCATACCACGTACGAAAAGCTGTCTTGTTGACATCCTCCTCTCGGACTCTCATCTGATGATAGCCCGATCTTAAGTCGATCTTTGAATAAAAACTTGACCCTTCCATGTGTGTATTGTGTTACATGAGTGTCTTCACAGCTTCCATGTGTGTATTGTGTTAGCCTTAGGAAAGGCTTGTATATTAGAAGTCCAAAAGAATAGAGGGAAGCAAGGAAGAGAGAAGGGAATATTGTCTTAAACAGCAAATAAATGAGAAAGCTCCTAAACTATAGACTAGGCAAAGCAAGGCATTCCTAATTCCCTATAGTTATGGCTCTGATACCAATGGTATCAGAGTACTCCTACTATAGACCAGGGAAAAGTATAGGAATTCTACCTAATTCCCTATAGTTATGGCTCTGATACCAATCTGTCACACCCCAACCGATGGCGGAAACATCGGGATGAGACATACAAACTGTTCAAAGACATCATAACACTAAATGTGACAATATAATTAAATTCCATTTATTAAAATTTAAAAGTTTCATACATAGTCAAAAAGGAAATAACATAACATTAAACAAAGTTTATTTCGTAGGTGGGTTTCTAGGCCATCCTATTTATTTCTTCAAGTCTTTATTCATCATCCTGCGGTATGCATTTAAAATAAAGTCAACAAAACATGTTGGCGAGTATACAAGTTTGAATATAGTATAATATGATTAAAATAGTTTAACATGATCAAATCCACGTGAATACATGATTTCATTTTAATAGTTATACTCGTAACGATGAATCTATGTGTTCAAACCAAAGTTTAACGCAATTAACATAGCCTAACCCAAAAGGGTGGTAACATGAGTAACATAGAATAAACCTAACAATACCCATAATATTATGGGAGGGGCGTTACAACCTACAGCGCTGCCATTGTTAGGGGAGGCTTGCAAAGTTAATGAACACATAATCATAAATGTTTAACATTAGCATAACATGATTAACATGAGTCAAATAGATTCACATGAAATGTGGATTGACAGTGCAAAAATGTTTAACATAGTGTTTTTGATATAGGAAATGCATACAACACCCAAAATGTGATAAAACAGAAAATGGGTCATGTATACTCACCTTAGAGTGCGTTGCGTATTTCTTGGAATAAGATTAAGAATCAAGGATTTCCCAAGAGTGTGCACAAGAGAGTTACCCTATTAATTTTGAGGATTTGTTAAATATTGGAAATTTATAGATTTTGAAATAACAAGACTTTTACAAAATAAATTTAACATTTCAATAATAATATCATAAGTCTCATAAACGAAATATATGATAATTTATTTTATAAATAAATAAATGGAATAATACTGATTTTTATACATTATTATAGTAATATTACTGATTTTACCAAAATAATATAAATGTTATCACTAAAATGAACAGTAATTCTTGATTATTATGCACTCAAAAATAATAATATTATAGATTAATAATTTTGAAAATAATAAATTTGATTATTATTTATAAAATAATAATCCTAATCTAAATAAAATAGTAAACCTATTTAGATATTAATCTTGATTTAGTTAAAATAAAATAAATTATGGTTTTTAAAATATAATTTCTGATTTATTAAACTAATAATTCTGATTAAAATAGTAATTAAATAATAATTCTGATTAATATATAAAACCTAAATTCTGATTTTATATATACATATGTATATATTTAAAATGATAATTCTGAAATAAAAATTCTGATTTTATAATTTCTGATTTAAAAAATAATATATAAATTCTGATTTATGTATATAATACTTCTGATTTTATAAATAAAACAGAAATAATAATTTTTGTTAAAATTAAATCTCAGATTTAAATATATAATAATATTTCTGTTTAAAAATAGTAATAAATCTGTTTTAAATAATAATAATAATAATAAGTCTGATTTAAAAAAAATATTCTGATTATAAAAGAAGGTTTTGGTATTTCAGATTTAATAAATAATAATATTAATATCTAATAATAATATTAATAATAATAATGGTAATAATAATAATTATTATAATAATAATAATAATAACAATAATAATAATAATAATAATAATAATAAAACCGGAACTGTGATCGCATATAAAAAAAACCAAACAGAAACGGTTACCGGACAAGGATGGCGGTGGTCGGCGGTGATTTGCAGGTTTCCGGCGACGGCGGGTGGTGGTTTTCCGGCGGCGTGAACGACAACGAACCGAGTTCGGTTCGTGGTTTACTTCGGTTTCGGTTATTGTCGAAAATGAAAAGGAATGATCAAGAAGGTTAGGTTGCTTATATAGGGGATGGAGATGCCAGTTACGAACAATGGAAGGTCGCAAAAGTCCGGTCGAAAATCAACAGCCGGATAAGATGAAAGGTTTGGCGGTTAAAATTTAAATTTCCGATTTTAATATGATGATAAATATCATACGGGTCCGGGATATGCCGGATGTGGCATTCCCGGCCGAGCGGTTAGTGTGTTGCTTTGTGAACTTGAGGTCGCGGGTTCGATCCGGGTTACTTGCGAATGAAGCCCATATTTTTTTTAAAACAAACTAACTGAACTAAAAAACTGGGGTTTCTAACCCAGTTGGTGATCCCTTAATAAAACTAACCTAGTTAGCCATAATTAGGTTATCTACAATGTTTCAAAGGATGTGCTAACCTAGTTAGTTAATATTAACTAAAATTCAATAAAAATCATTTTCTTTTTTTTTTATTTATTTATAATACTAATTTATTTAATTAATTAGTTTATTTAATTATTTAAAATATTAATAAAATAATATAAAAACCATTTTAACCCAAATTTTGATATTTTTACCGAATTAACGTACGAATTCCCAATTTTCGTACGGTTTAGGGTAATCTCTTGACAACGATGAATTTAAGAGCTGAGATTATGATGTATTTTCACTGTTTTTACGTGTTTAACATAGTTTCAACATGTTATCAATTGTTTTGATAATACATAGCATTCAAACACAACTATGGATAAAATCATGCATTTTCATTATGATTTCAAGTCTCGAGTACAATTTGGGAATATAACCAAATACCACAAAGGTACAACTTACAAAAATAGAAAGTACAAGCAGACTTGCCAAAAATGGAAAGATTGAAAATACGAGATGTCACAGTCTCCCCTACTTTAGCAGATTTCGTCCTCGAAATCTTAAGAAGAAGACTGATTCTTGTTCCCAAACTTGAAATGAAGATAACGCTCAAATATAAAGTTTCGTTGAAAACGAAAAAGAGTTGGCAACTACCTCTGAGGTAAGGAAATCACCCCTGGCTCATTGGTGAAGTTGAAAATTCAGAGAAGCTAATCGTCAAGGTAAGGAAATCACTCCTATCTTGATGATATTAGCATAAGATTTAGAACAATCCACATGACACACTTTAGTTAACAAGATTAACGTATCACTGGCATGTGAATAAACATGTCAACCCATCGTGTACCGCAATTGAAAGACTTAACATGACCACTAGAATACGGGCGGGCGCTACTCCTATAGCACTACGCATAGTGCTATACATGTTAAGGTGTGGGTTAAAAGACAAGTTTATCACATAAGAATAACCCAGTAATCACGAATCCAGTATAACATATTAGTATGCATGTGTTAAAGTGAAATTATATAACGTACAAATGTAGAACACATGAAGAAAATGAGATAGCATAAAAGAGATTTAACGTAAAACATAGTAATTGAGATAACATAAAAAGAGATTTATCATAAAAATATGGATTGTCACGGAACGTAACATAAGACTATTCCAAAGTGAGTCGAAATCCTTTTCGAATTAAGGGGACGTGCTTTGGCCTAATAGACAAACACTCTCATCGAGGAGCGACTAACGATGTTTGTCCTTCCAGTTACTACACGTCCTTAATCGATTGGGAAAATCGAAACTTTGGCGAGATCGAAAATCAATGAATGGGACTAGTTAACAAGATGCGAGTTTCACCTCTAACTTGATAACATCGTACCATGTGTGTATTGTGTTAGCCTTAGGAAAGGCTTGTATATTAGAAGTCCAAAAGAATAGAGGGAAGCAAGGAAGAGAGAAGGGAATATTGTCTTAAACAGCAAATAAATGAGAAAGCTCCTAAACTATAGACTAGGCAAAGCAAGGCATTCCTAATTCCCTATAGTTATGCTCTGATACCAATGTATCAGAGTGCTCCTATTATAGACCAGGGAAAAGTATAGGAATTCTACCTAATTCCCTATAGTTATGGCTCTGATACCAATCTGGTATCAGAGTACCCCTACTATAGACTAGGGAAAAATAAGGCAATCCTACCTAATTCCCTATAGTTATGGCTCTGATACCAATCTGTCACACCCCAACCGATGGCGGAAACATCGTGATGAGACGTACAAACTGTTCAAAGACATCATAACACTAAATGTGACAATATAATTAAATTCCATTTATTAAAATTTAAAAGTTTCATACATAGTCAAAAAGGAAATAACATAACATTAAACAAAGTTTATTTCATAGGTGGGTTTCTAGGCCATCCTATTTATTTCTTCAAGTCTTGATTCATCATCCTGCAGTATGCATTTAAAATAAAGTCAACAAAACATGTTGGCGAGTATACAAGTTTGAATATAGTATAATATGATTAAAATAGTTTAACATGATCAAATCCACGTGAATACATGATTTCATATTAACAGTTATACTCGTAACGATGAATCTATGTGTTCAAACCAAAGTTTAACGCAATTAACATAGCCTAACCCAAAAGGGTGGTAACATGAGTAACATAGAATAAACCTAACAATACCCATAATATTATGGGAGGGGCGTTACAACCTACAGCGCTGCCATTGTTTGGGGAGGCTTGCAAAGTTAATGAACACATAATCATAAATGTTTAACATTAGCATAACATGATTAACGTGAGTCAAATAGATTCACATGAAATGTGGATTGACAGTGCAAAAATGTTTAACATGGTGTTTTTGATATAGGAAATGCATACAGCACCCAAAATGTGATAAAACAGAAAATGGGTCATGTATACTCACCTTAGAGTGCGTTGCGTATTTCTTGGAATAAGATTAAGAATCAAGGATTTCCCAAGAGTGTGCACAAGAGAGTTACCCTATTAATTTTGAGGATTTGTTAAATATTGGAAATTTATAGATTATTGAAATAACAAGACTTTTACAAAATAAATTTAACATTTCAATAATAATATCATAAGTCTCATAAACGAATGAAGCGGGTTCGATCTGGGTTACTTGCGAATGAAGCCCATTTTTTTTTAAAACAAACTAACTGGGGTTTCTAACCCAGTTAGTGATCCCTTAATAAAACTAACCTAGTTAGCCATAACTAGGTTATCTACAATGTTTCAAAGAGGATGTGCTAACCTAGTTAGTTAATATTAACTAAAATTCAATAAAAATCATTTTCTTTTTTTTATTTATTTATAATACTAATTTATTTAATTAATTAGTTTATTTAATTATTTAAAATATTAATAAAATAATATAAAAACCATTTTAACCCAAATTTTGATATTTTTACCGAATTAACGTACGAATTCCCAATTTTCGTACGGTTTAGGGTAATCTCTTGGCAACGATGAATTTAAGAGCTCAGATTATGATGTATTTTCACTGTTTTTACGTGTTTAACATAGTTTCAACATGTTATCAATTGTTTTGATAATACATAGCATTCAAACACAACTATGGATAAAATCATGCATTTTCATTATGATTTCAAGTCTCGAGTACAATTTGGGAATAGAATCAAATACCACAAAGGTACAACTTACAAAAATAGAAAGTACAAGCAGACTTGCCAAAAATGGAAAGATTGAAAATACGAGATGTCATAGATGTACAGTTCAATTCTTCTCCAGTTCGTGAGATCGTTTCGCGTAAGCCTCGATCTCAGACCCCACCATCGTCAAATTGTAGTACTCGTTCTCGAGTTTCTGAATCTCGTCACGAGGACAGTACTCCTCCCGCATCAACTCTTTGAAATCATCCCAAGTAGTTGCATTTTCCATCTCGATGCCCAACATCTGTACTTAGGCATTCCACCAAGTTAAGGCACCATCCTCCAGTGTGCCTGTTGCATACTTCACCCGGTCCCCCACGGGACAATTACACATAGCGAAAACTGACTCGGCTTTCTCAAACCAACGAAGTAGCCCCACTGCTCCTTCGGTTCCACTAAAAGTTTGTGGCTTACAATCCGCGAATGTTTTAAAAGTGCAAGCAGGTGGGTTATTCTGGTTCTAGTTCACATGTTGACCTAGAGATAAGAAAAAGTACGACGCACGAGTGAGCATTTGGTACGCATCGTACCAGCTTGCTGAGCCGCTAGGGCTTCAGCCACGCGAGTGTTGATCAAGTCGGTTAGTTCTGCCTGGGACTTAACAATGTTGCCACGTCCACCGTCGTGGCCACCACCACGTCCACCGTTACGTCCACCACGCCCACTCATGATTCTGTATAAGAAAAGGAAAAGGTTAAGGGTCGGGATGGAGTAGGAGTCAAACATCGCTATGACCTCTACGGACTACTGAGACCTACCATCACGTCAGGTAATGGAACAGAACCCCTTTTACACTCGTTAAGCCTCACTGGGACTCACATGCACCCCCCATTATTATTATGTGTGAACCCATAATGATAATGCGGTTTACATGCTTATCTCAGCTCCTCTTAACTCACGCTAAAAGGTTCTTCAGATTCGAGTAACAAGACAAAAGGAAACGTAAAACATGGATCACAAAAGTCTAGAGGAAATTTCACACTACCAATCACCACGTAACATAGGCAAACAACACACGAATCTATACTACAGTGCGAAGTGTGCAATAACAAGTCATGTCATACGTATGGGTATACTATGTATGTAATGCAATAAGTAAACAAGAGACGAACCTTGCGATCTGAAGCTGAATGTCATGGTCGATTTCAAAACTGTTCGGTTATAGTCAGGTTTTATAAAAGCGTTTTAAAACCTAGTTCGCTATAACCAATGGCTCTGATACCAATCTGTCACCCCCCCCCAAAAAAAACCACATGCGAGAATCCCGCTAGGCGTGTAACGTACCAGGATCTAGCCACCAATCACATTGAACTATTGACAAGATATTAAATAAAGGTTTCCATTTATTCCTTAAAGTATTTCCAAAACATAATATAAAACCAATACGTTCAGCGAAAGCATAAAGTAAATTGAAATTCAATTGTTTCAAAACCAATGTACGAAAACAATAAGCAGGACATGTGTAACCAAGAGACTGTTGCCCTTCCCCAATACTCTATCAAACATTGGTCGAGTGGTTAAGGTAATTAGTTCACGCTCGTCCTCCCCGGTACGGTGTGAGGGTGCCAAACCTAATAGCGGTATCAACTAATAACCCCTTTGCCTCCCCGGAAACTAATCGGTATATGATGGGACTTAAGTGATAGATATGAGTGTATTAACCAACATCTCGAGTTTAACATTCCAGTTAAACCCATTTACCCAATATTCCTCCCCAGAATATCTACCAGATGTCCCTCCCTGGGACGCATGCTTGAAAAAGAGCAATTAACTCACCTTAGATTGCTCGGTTGGTTATTCACTTGTTTCAAGTTATTCAATCTCGCCCTATGATGATTACCAAGGCTTATCAGTTTTATGTTCAAGTAGTCATACAGGCTCCTATACACATTTAATGTGACAACTCGAACTTTAGACTTGCTTTGATGTAACGTTACGTGCTCATGAGAACTGAATTATATGATTTTAAATGAATATTTGTTTACGTGTGTTGTGTGTGTATGAATGTTATGCGTTGCACGAGCCCAAACTACACAAACCGGCCACACAAAACCCTTTGGGCCACTCCTTGTGCACGCGGACCATTAGACAACCGAGTGGGCTCGGCCCACTCCCCACTCGCAACACAAAACCGAGTTAGGGGTTTTGTTTTACCACTTTTGCAAATCACAAACACACACACACACAAACCCTAGCTAGTTTTCTCTCTCTCTCTCGGCTTGCTTGGAACCCGACGGCACACACACACACTTTGAAGCTTGTGAAACGAATCGATCCTCTACCTTCATCCGGTTAGTGTTATTGTGCTGATTGAATGTTTTGGTTGTATGTTGTTGCTATTATACGTGTATGCTAACCGAGGATTCTGGTCCATATGATTGTTTTTGATGGTAGTTAATAATGTGTTGTTGATCGGTTCGCATATACAAATCAATCTAGGTTGCATGATGTAGAATCAAACCGGTATTGTATGATGATGATGATCCGCTGTTATGATTGGATAAACATATTGATGATTCATTAAGAGGCTCTATGATTGTTAAACCGGGTATGTTTAAGGGTTTTGATAAATTGTTCTTGATTACGGGTTGTTATGATTTAAGGAATGGTTATATGGTTCATATGTTTGATTAAGGTTCATATGATTTGGTGTTACAATTGTCCTGTTGATCGAGGATTGCTTGAATGGTAAACTGTTAGTTGGTAATTGATTTTTGGAAACTGTCAATGATAATTGAATTGCCTAAATGAATTGCACGAAATCAGGAAACCGGTTACACGTTTGGTTGCGACTCGGATTGCGAGTCGGAACCCCACTCGAGACCAAACCGCACGAACCGCAACCACGGTTGCGAGTCAGATTACGACTCGTAACCAGACCATGATGACCCGAGATCTCCATTGCGACTCGCGACCATCTATTGCGACCCGTATCCAGCCGTTACGACTCGAGATCCTCGTTGCGACTCGTAACCCCGTTGCGAGTCGAGACCACCGTTGCACATTCACTGTCTTGGGCTTTCACTGTCACGGGTCAAATCATTTGGGCCCAACGATTTGAATTGTGGACTGTTTGTTATTGGACCAGCATACGTTTACTAATTGGGCCGATTGAGAATCTGAACTGTTTTGTCATTGGGCTGCTTATGTCATTGGGCCGGGTATGATTGGACTTAGAACAATTGGATCCTCACATGCTATGTCTTATCTGCTTACGTGCGTACATGTTTGCCATGACTATACGTGATTACTATATACGTGCTATATACGAACCTGACTCGTATAATAACCATGATAGGACGTGGTTGACCATTTACTTGCTACTTGTACTTTCTGTGTATCTGCCGAGCAAACCAAGGTGAGTTCACACAGCCAAGGCATGGGATTCCCGGGTTGGGAATTGGGTTGGATATGTTATTGTAAAAGGAGATACTCGTACTTACGCATATACCAGACTATAGACCATCGTCCTCAGGTTAGTCAGGACACGTTGCGTAAAGCCTACGCAACCCAGATTATTTGTCATATGTCTCCCGGGTCGGGAGGACACGTTACGTAAAGCCTACGTAACCCAATACCATCTACTGGCTTCCAGGTCGGAAGGCCACGCTGCGTAAAGCCTACGTAGCCCCCACGCGTACCACTGTCCTCGGGGAAGGGCACGTCACGTAAAGCCTACGTGACCCTGTACGTATTCCTGTTCTCGGTAAAGAAGAACACATGGTCGGAAGTTAGTCTAGTAAGTACCGTCAATGAGAAGCCCTCATTAACCAGGATGATCATGGGAAGCCCCCACCTTTATTACACACTAGTATGGGAAGCCCCCACTAGCTATACTTATGCATTACACTATGAACTTACTTTCTGTGAACTCGCTCAACTAGTTTGTTGATTATTTGCTGCATGCCTTGCAGGACCTTAGGTATACTTGGAGCTTGCACAGGGAAGAGCAGGTCGTTGTGGGCAGATGGATCGTTAATGATGTTGAACTCATAACTCGTATAACTATTTGGATTTACTTTACTATGCTTCCGCTACTTAAAACAGTGTTTGGTTTTTGAAACATCAATCATGTCATGGTGACTTATATTAACTACTTCTATTATTAATTGCTATGGTTTGATATGATTGATGGCTTGATCCTGGTCAGTCACGCTCCCAAGCGGTGGTATTCCGCGGGTGGATTTTGGGGGTGTGACAGATTGGTATCAGAGCCATTGGTTATAGAGAACTTGGTTTTAATATGGGGAAAACGTTTTTATTAAAACCGGACTATAACCAGTACAGTGCTCTCAACGATCCACAACGACGCTTCGCTCCACGTGCAAGACTCGACATCCTAGGTAATAAGGTTTATGTTTATTGCCTGTTTGCTAGAACTGCTTAGAACTTTGCTCGCATTACGCTTAGATACACATGCTTTGATTTCATGAGAACACCTATATGCCTACGCTTTTCTGTCATCGCCCTATTCGCGAACCATTCTTACGTATGCTACTTGTTACTATGAAGATCATGTCTGGACGAATCAACATGACACAAGCCCAGCTAGAGGCTCTTGTTCAAGCTCAAGTTGCTGCGGCAGTTGCAGCAGCTCAAGCAGGTAGTATATCCTGCAGTATAGGCACACACTAAGATCTTTAGATCCTACACTAATTCTCGTATTTAACTCTCGTCCTATTCGTACACAATAGGTCAACACGCGCAGCAGCCTGTCTGCACGTTCAAGAACTTCATGGACTGTCGTCCAAACTCTTTCAGCGGCACAGAGGGGTAGTGGGACTCCTCCATTGGTTTGAAAAGTTAGAATCAGTATTTGAAATGTGCGAGTGCCCTGAGGCTCGCAAGGTCAAGTTTGCCACCGGTACTTTGGAAGGAATAGCATTGACTTGGTGGAACGCCCAAGTCCAGATCTTAGGGTTGGCAGCTGCTAACGCCACCCCATGGAACGATTTTAAGGAACTCATCAAGCGTGAGTATTGCACGCGTGAAGATATTCACAAGCTGGAAGACGAGCTGTATAACTTGAAAATGGTTGGATCGGAAATCGAGGCGTATACTAAACGGTCTAATGAGCTGGCCGTTCTGTGTCCAACTATGGTGGACCCTCCATACAAGCGCATTGAGTTGTATCTCAAGGGATTGGCGCCAGAAATTCAGAGCCACGTGACGTCGGCTAATCTCGAAAACATCCAGGAAATCCAGCGCCTCGCTCATCGCATCACTGATCAGGCAGTGGATCAGAATAAACTGCCCAAGCGTGTTAATGCTACTGCTAATGTCACCACCTCAGTTACTCCTGCTACGTCCGGTGACAGTAAAAGAAAATGGGATGGAGATTCTAGTAAAGGTTCAGCGATTGTTCAGCCACAAGCTCAGCAGCAGAAGATTGACCACTATCAGAGTCCCAGTCAGCAATCCTCTGGTGGTCACAGACAGAGGAGATATCAGGGTAGTCAACCTAGGTGCCACAACTGCAACAGGCATCACCACGGCCCATGTAACAAGGGTCGTTGTCAAAGGTGTCTTAAGATGGGTCACGAGGCCAAAGACTGTAGGAGTCCACGACCTGCGAATCAGAATCAGCAGCCTCAGCAACCAGCTCCACAGAACCAGCAGCAGCAGCAGCAGCCACAGCGTGGAAACCGGGGGTGTTTCCAGTGTGGGGCTGAAGGTCATTTCAAACGCGATTGCCCTCAATTGAACCAGAATCGCAACAACAATAACCAGGGCAACGGGAACAACAACGGTGGAAACAACAACAACAACGGCAATGAAGCTCGTGGTCGCGCTTTTGTGCTAGGTCGAGGCGACGCAGTGAACGATCCCAACGTTGTCATGGGTAAGTTTCTCCTCGACGATATTTACGTTACTGTTTTATTTGATTCGGGTGCGGATACAAGCTATATGTCTGTGAAAATGTGTCAACTGCTAAAACGTGCACCAACACTTTTACCCACCAAACATGTAGTAGAGTTAGCTAACGGTAAAAGTCTAGAAGCCACGCACGTAGTTCAGGGTTGTAATCTTATCTTAGCTGGCCAAGCTTTCTCTATCGATCTTATTCCCATAGTTTTGGGTAGCTTCGACGTCGTGATTGGGATGGATTGGTTATCCCAACACCAGGCAGAAATCTTATGCAGCGAGAAGGTCATTCGTATTCCACGTTCTGGTCAGGAACCCCTCGAAGTTCAAGGCGACAAGAGTGGTGCTGTGGTTGGCATCATCTCTTTCTTGAAGGCTCAGAAGTGCTTACGTAAAGGTCACACAGCCATTCTGGCTCTCGTTACAGACGCATCAGCAAAGGAAAAGAAATTGGAGGATATTCCAATTGTACGTGATTACCCTCAGGTGTTTCCTGAAGACTTACCTGGCTTACCGCCTCATCGTCAGGTCGAATTTCAGATCGAGCTCACTCCAGGAGCAGCACCCATAGCTCGCGCACCATATCGTCTAACTCCATCAGAATTGGAGGAACTGTCTAAGCAACTGCAAGAACTCTTGGAAAAGGGTTTCATACGACCAAGCTCTTCGCCTTGGGGAGCTCCAGTACTTTTTGTGAAAAAGAAAGACGGTACGTTCAGGATGTGCATCGACTACCGTGAACTGAACAAGGTGACGGTGAAGAACCGTTATCCTCTACCGCGCATAGATGACTTATTCGACCAGTTGCAAGGGTCGTGCTACTATTCGAAGATAGACTTGAGGTCGGGGTACCATCAGTTGAGAGTCCGGGATGAGGACGTCTCCAAGACAGCCTTCAGAACTCGTTATGGTCACTACGAGTTTCTCGTCATGCCGTTTGGGTTAACGAACGCGCCTGCTGTATTTATGGATCTTATGAATAGGGTGTGCAAACCCTACCTTGACAAGTTCGTCATTGTTTTCATCGACGACATTCTGATTTACTCCAAGAGTCAGGAGGAACACGAGCAGCATCTTCGCCTTATTTTGGAACTCCTTCGGAAGGAACAGTTGTACGCCAAGTTTTCTAAATGCGACTTCTGGCTTCGTGAAGTCCACTTCTTAGGCCACGTGGTAAACAAGGATGGGATCCATGTCGATCCATCCAAGGTAGACTCGATCAGAAACTGGCCTGCACCGCGTACACCGACGGAAATACGCCAATTCTTGGGTCTGGCAGGTTACTACAGACGGTTTATCAAGGATTTCTCGAAGATTGCTCAGCCGCTTACGTTACTGACACAGAAGGGTGTTACCTATCGCTGGGGAGAGCCCCAGGAGACTGCTTTTCAGCACCTGAAGGATAGACTTTGCAGTGCACCTATCCTCTCTTTGCCAGAGGGCACGGATGACTTTGTGGTATATTGTGATGCATCCATTCGGGGATTGGGATGTGTGTTAATGCAGCGCGACAAGGTTATTGCTTACGCCTCTCGTCAACTCAAGGTTCACGAACGAAACTACACGACGCACGATTTAGAGCTGGGAGCTGTTGTTTTCGCGCTTAAGGTATGGCGACACTACCTGTACGGTACCAGGTGCACGATTTACACCGATCACAGGAGTCTCGAGCATATCCTTAAGCAGAAGGATTTGAACATGCGTCAACGACGATGGGTCGAGTTACTTAATGACTACGAATGCGCTATCAAGTATCATCCAGGCAAAGCCAATGTTGTGGCTGATGCCCTTAGTCGAAAGGACACTTTACCGAAGAGCGTGCGAGCGCTACAGCTTACGATTCAGTCTAGCCTTCCTGCACAGATACGAGCTGCTCAGACAGAAGCATTGAAGCCCGAAAACGTCAAGGCTGAAGCCTTACGCGGCTCACGACAACAGATGGAACAGAAGGCAGACGGCGCCTATTATGTAACGGGCCGGATTTGGGTCCCTCTTTATGGCGGTTTACGCGAACTTGTAATGGATGAAGCTCACAAGTCTCGCTACTCGGTACATCCAGGGTCGGATAAAATGTACCACGATATCAGCACTACTTATTGGTGGCCTAGTATGAAGGCCCACATCGCTACGTACGTTGGAAAATGCTTGACCTGTGCAAGAGTCAAGGTCGAATATCAGAAACCAGCTGGCCTACTTCAGCAGCCTAAGATACCACAGTGGAAATGGGAAGAAATTTCCATGGATTTCGTTACAGGCCTACCTAGATCTCAGCGTGGGAACGATACAATATGGGTCATAGTTGATCGACTCACTAAGTCTGCACACTTCCTACCTATAAAGGAAACGGACAAGTTCTCCACTCTTGCAGACGTATACCTTAAAGAAGTTGTCTCGAGGCACGGGGTGCCCACGTCCATCATTTCGGATCGCGATGCACGATTCACGTCAGAACTTTGGCAAGCAATGCATAAATCCTTTGGCTCACGATTAGACATGAGCACAGCATACCACCCTCAGACGGATGGGCAGTCTGAGCGTACGATCCAAACTCTCGAAGACATGCTTCGAGCATGCGTTATAGATTTCGGCAACGGCTGGGAAAAGCACCTCCCTTTGGTGGAGTTTTCTTACAATAACAGTTATCATACCAGCATACAAGCCGCTCCATTCGAGGCATTGTACGGGCGTAAATGCCGGTCACCTCTCTGTTGGGCAGAGGTGGGGGATAGTCAGATTACGGGTCCAGAGATTGTAGTGGACGCCACAGAAAAGATTGCACAGATACGACAACGCATGGCGGCAGCACGCGACCGTCAGAAAGCCTACGCAGACAAGCGTAGAAAGCCATTGGAATTTGAGGTCGGGGACCGGGTTTTATTGAAAGTTTCACCCTGGAAGGGTGTGGTACGTTTTGGCAAACGGGGCAAACTGAATCCGCGGTATGTCGGACCATTCGAAATCATTGAAAAGATTGGCAAGGTAGCCTACAAGTTGAACCTACCAGCTGAACTCGGGGCAGTTCACAATGTCTTTCATGTATCGAACCTAAAGAAGTGCCTATCAGATGAAAACCTCATCATTCCTTTTAAGGAACTTACTATCGACGAGCGGTTGCAGTTCGTCGAGGAACCAGTGGAAATCACGGACCGGGATGTGAAGGTCCTCAAACACAAGAGAATCCCTCTTGTTCGAGTTCGTTGGAACTCCAAACGTGTCCCAGAGTACACCTGGGAACGCGAAGACAGGATGACAGAAAAGTACCCCCAGTTATTCGGGAACAAGGCAACCACTACTGAGGCTGAAGCTACTACTTCGGAATTTCGGGACGAAATTCCAGATCAACGGGGGGAGGATGTGACGCTCCAGGAAAATCAGTGAACAATACAGTTTACCTAGCTTCCTCAGTGAGTGCATACCAAATTTCGGGACGAAATTTCCAATTAGTTGGGGATAATGTGACAACTCGAACTTTAGACTTGCTTTGATGTAACGTTACGTGCTCATGAGAACTGAATTATATGATTTTAAATGAATATTTGTTTACGTGTGTTGTGTGTGTATGAATGTTATGCGTTGCACGAGCCCAAACTACACAAACCGGCCACACAAAACCCTTTGGGCCACTCCTTGTGCACGCGGACCATTAGACAACCGAGTGGGCTCGGCCCACTCCCCACTCGCAACACAAAACCGAGTTAGGGGTTTTGTTTTACCACTTTTGCAAATCACAAACACACACACACACAAACCCTAGCTAGTTTTCTCTCTCTCTCTCGGCTTGCTTGGAACCCGACGGCACACATACACACTTTGAAGCTTGTGAAACGAATCGATCCTCTACCTTCATCCGGTTAGTGTTATTGTGCTGATTGAATGTTTTGGTTGTATGTTGTTGCTATTATACGTGTATGCTAACCGAGGATTCTGGTCCATATGATTGTTTTTGATGGTAGTTAATAATGTGTTGTTGATCGGTTCGCATATACAAATCAATCTAGGTTGCATGATGTAGAATCAAACCGGTATTGTATGATGATGATGATCCGCTGTTATGATTGGATAAACATATTGATGATTCATTAAGAGGCTCTATGATTGTTAAACCGGGTATGTTTAAGGGTTTTGATAAATTGTTCTTGATTACGGGTTGTTATGATTTAAGGAATGGTTATATGGTTCATATGTTTGATTAAGGTTCATATGATTTGGTGTTACAATTGTCCTGTTGATCGAGGATTGCTTGAATGGTAAACTGTTAGTTGGTAATTGATTTTTGGAAACTGTCAATGATAATTGAATTGCCTAAATGAATTGCACGAAATCAGGAAACCGGTTACACGTTTGGTTGCGACTCGGATTGCGAGTCGGAACCCCACTCGAGACCAAACCGCACGAACCGCAACCACGGTTGCGAGTCAGATTACGACTCGTAACCAGACCATGATGACCCGAGATCTCCATTGCGACTCGCGACCATCTATTGCGACTCGTATCCAGCCGTTACGACTCGAGATCCTCGTTGCGACTCGTAACCCCGTTGCGAGTCGAGACCACCGTTGCACATTCACTGTCTTGGGCTTTCACTGTCACGGGTCAAATCATTTGGGCCCAACGATTTGAATTGTGGACTGTTTGTTATTGGACCAGCATACGTTTACTAATTGGGCCGATTGAGAATCTGAACTGTTTTGTCATTGGGCTGCTTATGTCATTGGGCCGGGTATGATTGGACTTAGAACAATTGGATCCTCACATGCTATGTCTTATCTGCTTACGTGCGTACATGTTTGCCATGACTATACGTGATTACTATATACGTGCTATATACGAACCTGACTCGTATAATAACCATGATAGGACGTGGTTGACCATTTACTTGCTACTTGTACTTTCTGTGTATCTGCCGAGCAAACCAAGGTGAGTTCACACAGCCAAGGCATGGGATTCCCGGGTTGGGAATTGGGTTGGATATGTTATTGTAAAAGGAGATACTCGTACTTACGCATATACCAGACTATAGACCATCGTCCTCAGGTTAGTCAGGACACGTTGCGTAAAGCCTACGCAACCCAGATTATTTGTCATATGTCTCCCGGGTCGGGAGGACACGTTACGTAAAGCCTACGTAACCCAATACCATCTACTGGCTTCCAGGTCGGAAGGCCACGCTGCGTAAAGCCTACGTAGCCCCCACGCGTACCACTGTCCTCGGGGAAGGGCACGTCACGTAAAGCCTACGTGACCCTGTACGTATTCCTGTTCTCGGTAAAGAAGAACACATGGTCGGAAGTTAGTCTAGTAAGTACCGTCAATGAGAAGCCCTCATTAACCAGGATGAACATGGGAAGCCCCCACCTTTATTACACACTAGTATGGGAAGCCCCCACTAGCTATACTTATGCATTACACTATGAACTTACTTTCTGTGAACTCGCTCAACTAGTTTGTTGATTATTTGCTGCATGCCTTGCAGGACCTTAGGTATACTTGGAGCTTGCACAGGGAAGAGCAGGTCGTTGTGGGCAGATGGATCGTTAATGATGTTGAACTCATAACTCGTATAACTATTTGGATTTACTTTACTATGCTTCCGCTACTTAAAACAGTGTTTGGTTTTTTTGAAACATCAATCATGTCATGGTGACTTATATTAACTACTTCTATTATTAATTGCTATGGTTTGATATGATTGATGGCTTGATCCTGGTCAGTCACGCTCCCAAGCGGTGGTATTCCGCGGGTGGATTTTGGGGGTGTGACATTTAAGCACACAATATACAAGTATAACATGTAACAACATTTGACACGTATAAATTTCAACAGTCAATCAGGTGACTTATTAGTCCCATACCATTATATGGCCCAACAATATAAGGCCCGCGAAGTTGTACAACTCAGTGTACATTGGGCCCAACAACCAGCATGTGGCCCAAGAAGCCCAATATATCATTTCGAGTGACCATCAGTCGAGACTAGGAGGTCTCGACTCGCAACATAAGGTTTCGAGTTGTAGTTCCACGGTCTCGAGTCGCAACTAACAGGATTATATGTTCATGCATTCATCACTCGAGACTAGGTGGTCTTGGGTCAGGTCTCGAGTTGCAACAAGACCCGTAATCAAGGTCTCAAGTCTTGTTGTTTGTGTGCAAGTGAGGTGTGGTTTTGAGTTGAGACTGTGCGGTCTCGGCTCGCAACCAATGTCGAGACCAAGGATGTAACAAACTTCCTAAATTGCAGCCCATTATCTCCGCATCATCCATAATAGATTTGGCAATTCCAAATCAGATCAAATATCACATTAAATCAGCAATCATACACGTTCATGAAGTATCATGATCAACAATTTTTATCAATCATTTTGAATATTCAAACCGAATCATTGAAGCAGTATTTCAACCATCATTTGTTATCATGCAGTTTTAGACCAGTACTTAATCGAAACAACTATCATCGAACATAATCATCATTCAAACTCAATCGAAACTCTTATGTGCAAGAGCCCTAACCCACTATTCGATCATCACGACCATTTAAAACACATCATCCTTTAAATCGGTTTCCATTACATAATCATACCATCGAGTACCTCGTTAAACAGTTCTAGATCATCGACTAACATTACTCATGCCCCTAAATCGATCCTAACAGTTTGTTAGTGCAAGTTTGTTCATCAAGGATTTTACTTACATGCAATCCTAACATAAATCAACATGTAAGAACATAATCAAACACCCACTTATATCGATAAATAGATATTAAGGACTAGCACTTACCGGATGAGATGATGAAACCAAGATCTCGAACACGAAAGCTATGGTATGCTGTCGAGTGAGAGAGGGGAAGAGGGAGTAGGGTTTGCAAGTTTTGTGTTTAGTGAGATTATGAGGGACATGCACATAAACCGTGTATGTGTGTATGCGCTCAACAAGTGAGTCGGGCTTCCATGGGCTTGTTTGGATTGGGCCGAGAATTAGAAGAGAAGGAAAAAGGGGTTGGCCCACAAGGCTATGTATCATAAAACATGACGTTTAACATTCATCGCTTAAGACAATCAAGTACAATCAAACACGTTAACCATTCAATTATAAACAAACATGCCAGGACTAATACTTGAACAACCGTTGAAATTGAAAGTATGAGTTGTCACAATGCTCCTTTGGTATTGTTCGGCTAGCTTGTAATCGGGCCGGTTTGTAATGTTATGCTACCAAATTTAGACAAAAAAGTTGTTTTATCCGTCTCTAATCTTTCCGTCTTTGAACATAATCACAAACTAATCACGGGTTTCGGTCCGAATCACGAACCTACAATAGACCAGATCCTTTTTCAGTTTGAGTAGTTACATGTTGCACTATAAAGATTTAGCTTATTGCGGAAAATAGAAAATTGTAAGTATCAAAACTGAGTATACACGTCAATGTATAAATAATAGAAGTCAACTTGAAATAATAAAACTTCATTGTAGCAAAGCTTGTGTTACCTTGGTTTGAGCATTGTAGTTGTATCTTTTCCCGTCATTTGTGGTGAATAATGACCAACTTATGTCAGCACACTTCTCTCTAAACGAAATATAAAATTAATTAGGAGAGCTGAAAGCTACAATAAAGTAATACCATAAAGAAAATAATATAAAACATACAAAGAATAAAATAGTTAGGGTTCGAATTACACAGACTAAGCAACACGAAAATCCCATTTATAGAGTCAACATGAGATTACGAGCTCGAAAATAAAGCTCAAACAAGCAGAGCTTAAACAAGCTCGAGCACAAGCTTTATTTGTTGAGCTCGAGCCAGCTTGCGAGCCTAACTGAGCGCATTAGTTATATAGTTTTTAACTTATATAATTAAACAAAATACTTACCATATAAGGAATTCTAAATAGATTACTAAATTATATATATATATATATATATATATATATATATATATCCTATATAGGGTAGGGATCCTAAGAGAAGTCCACCCTATATGAGAAACTTGAGAAGCATTCTGGACCACACATTTTTCTAAGCCTTTCGTAATATACACATATGTATAGTTTAAAATTGACTATATACATATGTGTATAACTCAATATACATATATGTATATAGTCAATTTTAAACTATACATATGTGTATATTACGAAAGGCTTAGAAAAATGTGTGGTCCAGAATGCTTCTCAAGTTTCTCAACTAGCCTATCACTTCTCACATGATCCTTATCCTATATATATATATATATATATATATATATATATATATATATATATATATATATATATATATGTCTATTTTCCTACAAAGTGTAAAAAGTCATAAAACACCACAATTTCAGCCACATAACACACTCAAGACTCACAAATAACAAAATGGAGATTACTAAAACACAATTAACCACCACAATTTCATAGTTCTATGATGGTGTTTTTGAAGTTTTTATGACTGTTAAGGTTCAGATATTGTGTTTTAATGATCTTTACTCTGTTATTTGTGGGTTTTGAGTGTGTTTTATGACGAAAATTGTGGTGTTTCACGACTTTGTACACTTTGTAGGAAAAATGCACTTGTAGCCGAACCCCACCCTCAAATCAAAACCACTAGTTATCGCGAAAACTCGAAAACTAACTAAAAAAGCCTTAAAAACATACCAGATTTTTTTTTTGCATACCAATTTTCACTATGTATATTATATAAGAAAACTTTTTTTCAAAAAAAACAAAAATTTGTAGTGCAATATTACACATGTGTATGTGTACACATGTGCACTACATTTTCTTTTTTCTTTTTTGAAAATATTTTTCTATAAAAAACCTAGCGATTTTTATAAAAATATTGAAAAAAAATTTTGTGAATGTGTTTTTAGTTAGTTTTTGATTTTTCGCAATAAAAGTGGTTTTCATATGAACCATCCCCTATATATATATAAAGGTGTATTGTACAAAATGGCTTAATGTACGCTAAGTACGCAATGTGAAATCGCATGTTATAAAATAGCCGGGTGAAATCGCATGTGATACATTTGACGAAATCGCATGTTGGTTTTTTGTAACAATTTTTCATGTGATAATTTTGATGAAATCGCATGTTGGTTTTTTGTAACAATTTCGCATGTGGTAATTTTGATAAAATCGCATTTTAAAACTAGCATGCGAAACTGTTACAAAAAACCAAGATGTGATTTCAATGTGGGATGAAGATCTGACAGCTGAGATGATCGCGTACATAATGTGGGATAAGGGCTCTTATACGGATCGCGTAAATAATGTAGGATAAGGGCTCTTGTACGTTTAATCTTCTGTCACACACCGACTCACAGCGGAAGCGCACGCGAGGTGCAACAAATACATATAAACGTGCTATTTAAAAGGATATTGAAATACACAACAAAAACATCGGTTACAACATTTGATTACACACTAAGTTTTAATGTACAAGCACTAGTATTCCAAAAGTCGTTTGTCCCTTGCTAAGCATGCTTCTATGTACTGTAATATCCGATCAACAAGTGAAACCTTGACTGTTCTCAAGTGCCGTGTCCCACAACCGACACCTCAGCACTTTACCACCCCAAGTAGCTATGTCTAACACCACATAGCGTGTTCACAGAAAGTGCATGGACATGTGCAATTGCAGTAGAACCCATGGCATTCGTGCCAGCTCAATTGGGTTTATCAGACCAATAGTACTATTCACACATCCACCGGCAGATAGTTGATCACTCGTGTTTGTGGGGACTTTTCGTGTGTTAGTATAACTCAGATAACACATATCACAACATGTATGTATGTACAAGTATGTATGTATGTAACATGCATTTCACCCCAAGTAAAATAGTAAAACAGTTTGAAAGTGGGGCAGTGAAAACTTACATAATAAGTAAGCACAACAATCACGTGGGGTATATGTGTCAGTGTTCTACTACTTCAGTTCAGTCCTGGTATTAGTTACTGTTGGGTTAAGTCCTGGTATTAGTTAGTGTTGGGTTAATTATCGAAAACAGGGTTCTGGTCGGGAATTGTTATAAATTGGGTTCGGATATCCGAGAATTGACCTATAGCATAACAGTAGAATTGTAGGTTTTATCTCAGTGTCAAATTTCAGTTTGGCTTCCGGGCATCGTTTTACGTGCCAGTCAAAGTCGCTTGTTTTAGATGTTCGGAAAGTGGCATGATCATATGGAAGGTACTAATATGTTGTCCATAAAAAATGATTAACTTTATGTTAAGGGAGTTTGGTCGTTTGGGGATCCCTGGTTGCCCAATTTTAAGTTTCCGTTTTCGCCGTCGGGTAATCGCCCGAACTGTCGTGTAATGTACCCTAAGTACCCGTTTTATCCCGGAACAATCCAGAATTCTGGTGTTCCACTTATTGGCAGTTTAGTCTTTGGTCAGTTCGCGGTTCCGGCAGGTTCGTTGTGCGTTTACAACTGCCGGTTTTGTATAAAATAATAAAATTTTTAAACGAAAAAAACATTATTACTCAATGTATATATACTATAAAATTATGAAAATTTCTAATTAAATTAATAAAAATATATAGAATTCTGGAAAAAATTTTCAGAATTTATAAAATTAATTTATTAATGTTAATAAAATCATGAAAAACTGTATTTTAACCAAATAATTTGGGCCCATAATGATCTGATTTTCAAAAATTCCCAAAAATTCACAGAAGTGTACCAATATGTCCAGGAACTTCCTGGAAAAATTTGAGATTTTTCTGAATTGTTATAGCACGTTTCCGGTTACCGAAATTCGTGACAACGTGATTTTTTTAAAACCCAAGTAAAACTCAGTCAATGATCCCAAAGCTTTCCCAGGATGTTTTTCATATTAAACTTAACACTCCTGTAATTTTCGGTGATTTATTGAGCTCGTTTACTATTTTATCCGAAATTATATCTTTAAAACACTTAAAAATTCACTAGAAATCACCAACAATTCGGAAAATTCTAAAATTGTGATCGAGTCTTATTTGCACCATAAAAGATCAGCCTGAAAATTTCAGGTTCATTGAATACCCACGGACCAAGTTATGCTATAAACAATTATGTATATCCTAGATTCGGTTTTCACAAATTATACCTAGTGGTTTGTGTGTTTTCAAGCAACTTTTGCGCTCCCAGAAGTGAAAGATCCTTATGTTCAGTACCTATACACCATAAACAACACAAATATGAAATAACCCATGTCAATCAATCCTTCGAACCATTAGTTTTCGATTAATGTTTGATTTGACCGAAATTTGTCGAATATTTTGTGTTTTTATCGCATAATCCGTATTTTTTTACCTCATTTAACATCATGTATCATCTTGTTACTCCATATTCAGGTTGTAATAACCTTTGAGTGTCAAGAACATCAAGATTTCTTGGTTTAGGTAGTTTCTTTTTATCAAAAACAAGAATTAAGCATGAAAAGAAAAAAACAATAAAAATTGATGTACAAGAGCCCTTATCCTACATTATGTACAAAATGGCTTAACGTACGCTACGTACGAAATTGAATTCGCATGTTATAAAATAGCATGGGTGAAATCGCATGTGATAAATTTGATGAAATCGCATGTTGGTTTTTTGTAACAATTTTGCATGTGATAATTTTGATGAAATCGTATGTTGGTTTTTTATAACACTTTCGCATGTGGTAATTTTGCTAAATTCGTATGTTAAAAAACCAACATGCGAAACTGTTACAAAAAACCAACATGCGATTTCAATGTGGGATGAAGATCTGACAGCTGAGATGATCGCGTACATAATGTAGGATAAGGGCTCTTGTACGGATCGCGTACGTAATGTAGGATAAGGGCTCTTGTACGTTTAATCTTCTGTCACACCCCAACTCGCAGCGGAAGCGCACACGAGGTGCAACAGATACATGGTATAAACGTGCTATTTAAAAGGATATTGAAATACACAACAAAAGCATCGGCTATAACATTTGATTACACACTAAGTTTTAATGTACAGGCACTAGTATTCCAAAAGTCGTTTGTCCCTTGCTAAGCATGCTTCTATGTATAGTAATATCCGATCAACAAAACTTGTAACCCATTTGTACTCCCCTTTATTCTTCTTTAGTTTTACATGAAAAGCATGTTAAGTTTGAATGGTCAACTACAAATAGTTGGTAAGTTTCACTGTTTTAGTTTGTTTCACAATTTAGTTTGAACCGATTAATTAGGTATGTTTGACATGAAATTATACTAAGCCCACAAGTGAAACCTTGACTGTTCTCAAGTGTCGTGTCCCACGACCGACACCTCAGCACTTTGCCACCCCAAGTAGCTATGTCTAACACCACATAGCGTGTTCACAGAAAGTGTATGGACATGTGCAATTGCAGTAGAACATATGGCATTCGTGCCAGCTCAATTGGGTTTGTCAGACCAATTGTACTATTCACACATCCACCGGCATATAGTTGATCACTCGTGTTTGTGGGGAATTTTCATGTGTTAGTATAACTCAGATAACTCATATCACCCCAAGTAAAATAGTAAAACAGTTTGAAAGTGGGGCGGTGAAAACTTACATAATAAGTAAGCACAACAATCACGCGGGGTATATGTGTCATGTTGGGTTAATTATGGAAAACAAGATTCTAGTCGGAAATCGTTATAAATTGGGTTCGGATGGAAATATTCATCCGAGAATTGACCTATAGCATAACAGTAGAATTGTTGGTTTTATCTTAGTGTCAAATTTCAGTTTGGCTTCCGGGCACCATTTTGCGTGCCAATCAAAGTCGCTTGTTTTAGATGTTCAGAAAATGGCATGATCATATGGAAGGTACTAATATGTTGTCCATAAAAAAATGATTAACTTTATGTTAAGGGAGTTTGGTCGTTTGGGGATTCCAGGTTGCCCAATTTTAAGTTTTCGTTTTCGCGTCGGGTAATCGCCCGATGTAGGATGGTGACGCTGACCCGAATGAGTCGATCAGAGGAGCTTTGATCAGTTACAGGTGCGGAAAACAAGTAATTGACTTAGAAACAGTTTATTCTTCACTTTTAACACTGGTTGTATTGATTAGAATGCAAGTACACTCAGTCTTCACACTAGCAGCACCTCGGCGTGGAATACAGGACAACTGTTACTTGATTTCGCTCTAGGTGACCTATATATAGGCCACCTGATTTCGCCCGAGATGACACTGAACAATAGGAGTGAAATCAGCAATATATGATTTCGTGCGAAATCACATCCACATGCACATAGGAGCGTAACACTTCCTATTTTCTCGTAAAACGTGCCCTAATCTATACAATGCAATCTAAGACTCGATACAAGATGAAGTCGACAGATGTAGTGCACTAACAGACTCCCCCTCAGATGTTGACGAGTCGCATGTGTCGAGTATTCTCAAACTTCAGTCTTGATCAGTCTCTGGGCTTCTCTATCTCTTCTCGTCTCGCATATCTTCAGACTCCCCCTTGCGATATGCTGGCATTCCTTTAGTTCTTCAGCATCATCTGCTTCAGGATCGTTGTCTGGCTTTCACACATACATAATCGTTATCCTCGCTTAAGCTTTGTCCTCAGAATCGAAACCTGGCACATGCTCTATCCACAGAATCCTTAGGTGTCGAAATCTGGCTCAAACTCGAATGACCTGGCCCTTCTGAAGATTGTTCCAAGATTGAAACTTGGCTCTAGTCCTGCTCTCGGTCGATAGCCCGGCTCAAACTTAACCTGCGTAAACTCTACCTCAAAATAAGATTCATATATCAAAAATAGAGATATGCGCTAACACAGACTCTCCCTCAGATCAACCAAATATTTTGATGAACCACTTGAAAGGTTAGATTTTGAAAACATTTAATTTCTAAGTACACGCTCCCCCTCAAGTTTTGCCCATCATGTTTAGCACTCGAAATTTTGAAAATTAGTTTTTCAATAACAGTTGTCAAAAATCTTTTTGAATTCTTCAAAATTTATGCTAAAACACATTGAAATTTTTTTTGACTTTTGAAAATAAGAGAAATGCAGTAAAGAAATATTTACAAACAATATTTTTGTGAGTTTGTGTAAGAGGATCATATCAGTTTTGAAACATGTCACCAACACCGTTAAGCTAGAATCATTTTAAGTTCTAAACAATTTACCTAGATTGTCAGTATGTTTGTCTACTTAAATTTTCACACAAAGTTCAACTGTTTCGAGATACGATGTTAATGACTTAAGAACTAACTTATTCATGTGTCCCACTACTTGAATATACTCCCGTATCCAGATCCCAATATTCAGTCTTACAGGTGAGTATACCACAGATGATATCTGTCAGGGGTTAAAATGCAAAGGCCGTGAGAGCTCAGGTCGATACTTCCGTATACGTGGAGAGATGACGGCTTCGACTTTTGGTGTGTCCCCTTTAGAGGATCTTTTGTTTCAACAGCAATGATTATCAATTTTATTGTTTAATCAGATTGCTGAGGGCTAGCTTATATTTCAAAGCTTTTTGCAGAAAGCATTATTCGGGGACTAGGTCAGAACTTCCATTCAGCAGAAGTCCCGGGATAATAACCCAGATATCACTGAGCATAAAAACCTAGTATCTCAGAATAAGGGACCTTTCAAACAAGATTTCAGGGGTTACCTATATATCCAAGAAGTTGTTACCCACTAAATAAGCCAGTTTGAATTTTTAGGTTTATATCTCGTCACAATTTACTAAATGTGTAAAAAACCTACTGACACATCCGCAGTAAGATTGTTTATCACTTTTTTAACTTTACATATCTTTAGCATGTTGTGACAACCCACTGATGTACTATCATTTCCTCTTTTCACAACAAAACTCATTTTTAATTTTATCATGTTTTTGGATTTTTCAAATTTTCTAATGTTTTTGGATTTTCTAAAAATTTTCTACTCCCCCTAAAATGCAAACACATTAACGAAAAATTGAAAACAATACTAGACTCTTGACCCAATTGTAAAACAAAACTATACAGAAAAATGACAACTGACATCGAATTGCATCAATTCGCCATCCACTAATACATAAACAATCCGAGCTCCCCCTTTCAACAAACCATTCTCTCATTTAGATTTCAAAACACTTAAGTTTGTTTTAATCTAAATGATTTTTCCAGAAAATGAGTTTGTTTGTACCAATTCTAGGATCGACAAGAATAGATTTGGGGATACGGTTCATCATCTGTTTAATCATGTGTAGTAAATCAAGTACAAATTAATGTCCCTGATTTACCTTTTTGCAATTAAGCAACCTCTTGTACCAATTGTAAGTATATCTGAAACAATACCACTTGTAGTAATGTCACGTCTACATAAATCACTTTACCAATCAGGATGCTGATTCCTGCTTCACACTTACCTACCTGGAAGCTCCGGCGTAGTCATTCAACCTGTAACATTTGAAAACTATCAAAAAAAACTTTCATACAACTCATTAAACATGAAAGATGCCGATTCCTGATCCACGATTACAAACTTGGGATCTCTGGCATAGTCCTAAGACTTCAAGGAAAACAAACTTCCATCCCTTGATGGTTTTCAATTCTTGCGCAGTAGGGTTGTAAGTTGCCTTTTTAGTTGCATAAAAATCTTTAACCCCCTTAGCTTTCCCATTAAGCATTTTCCCAAAAATTTTCTTAACATTCCCATTGAATGTTTTCTCGACATCAAACTTAGTTTTCTCGGTATAAAACTGATTCGAGATTTCAACCTTACCCACTTTCTCCTTAACTTCTTCAAATTTCAGTGATGGAAATTCTTTATCATTCACTGAAACTTTCTCTTCAACCTGTGGCTCTTCTGGCTTTGTGGAACCAGATTCATCGCCGACTTTCTAATCAACCTTTTTAACAACCCACACTTGGTTGTCTTTGTCTTTCTTTTTGTAAAAAATCTTTTTAGAACACTCACCAACCTCATAAATTGAGTTTTCAATAACTTTGAGTTTTTCAGTTGGTGGTTCAACAACAACAACCATTTCTTTCAATTTGTTAGAAACTCCCTGTATTGTTTTGGCATTTTTCGGACAGTTCCATGCAATGTGACTAACTTCATTGCATTTGTAACAGATTCGAGTCTCTTTTGGATGAAACACTCCAGTTCCATTCCTTTTCTTCTCAGCAAGAAACTCCTGGTTTGATTGTTTCCAGAACAGTTTCTTCTGTTCATCTTCAGCACTCCCTCCTGAAACAAATTATGTTTTTGTTTTAGATTTTTTCATATTTTTATGATTTTCTTATGGAATAAAACCTAAACCTTTCTTTTTGTAGCTACGATTTTGGTTTGGTTTCTTTTGAAAACCAGAACCAGATTTATAACCCTTTTTCTTATTTAATCGTTGTTGAACTCTTGAAGTGTATTTTTTAGGTTTTCCAGTAAGATTTAAATCTTTTATTTCAGAAATATTAATTTCTGTTATTTTGAAAACCTTTTTGATCATTTCAAAACGAACACTTCTTATTGGAAAATCTTTGTCAGAGTATAACTTGGCAGAATCATTCAAAGTATATGCTACCTCAAATGTTTCATCATTCAAGTTTGCTTTTGATAATAAAAATTCTTTACTATAAGACCGTTTAACCGACGACTTTGGACCACTGACTGACGAACTCGACCCTCCAGGTTCGACGAACTTGACCCTCCAGATTCCGATTTTGACTCAGACTCCTCATCAGTATCCAACACCTGATCGACCACCTTTTTTATTAACTCAAACTCATGATCAGTGTCAGACGAGGTAAACGTGACGTTAATATTTTCTGGTAATTCATCAGTTGTGTCGGTTTTTAACTTTATATTGACTGCTTTTTCAAGTTGCTCCTCGTTTGGTTTTCTAGGAGAATATCCTTCCCAAATTGGAGGCGGACACTTGTTATAGCTAACAGTCGGTTTCTTACCACTATCTTTCTTCTTCGGCTTGTCATCTTGAAAAGCTTCCATACCTGCAACAGTCGGATACATTCTATCAATAAGATAATCAGAACTAGAATAACTTTATAATAAACGTCTAATTCTCTCATTTTCAATCTTCTCTGTCTCCAACTCTTGCTTCCATTTAGCACTTTCTTCGATGTAGAAGTTTATAGCTTTCTGTTTCGACATCATGACTGCATTCATCATTGTTAATGCCTGTTCTCTCTCAGAGTTTGTCTTTTGATGACCAGTTACTGTTTTGTTCAAAACATCATAAGATTCTTTCACATAGTTGAGATTGAACAACAACTGCTCTTTCTTCTTCTCATATTCAGCAATCATATCATCTTTTGCTGCACATTCTTTGCATGCTTCCAAACACTTCATGCAAGGCTTGATGACTTCAACAGTCTTTTCAACTTCGATTGTTTTCACCACTTCAACCACCTTTTCTTCTTCTGTCACATGTTCAGCTACCTTCACTTGCTCAGTCTCAACCATCTCCTCAACAACACTCTCAACTTTCTTATTCTGAACAACATCTTCAGTATTCATTTGTTGTTGTTCTTTAGCAGCTCGTTTCTCCTTCAGTTTCTCCATGTGATCTGCAAAATAAAAATGAAAACTTTCAGGAGATAAATGAGATTTTGCAATATTAATATGTTTTTCCTCCTCATCATCACTACTACTATCATTAGTTGGTGACTGATCAAACTGTACAGATTTTTCAGAACTAGCATCTGATAATCCAGAATCTGATGGTGTTTGATCAAAACAACTTCCTTTTCTGAACTAACATCATTTTGTACACTCTCATCTGAAGTCTGTGAGTTTTCATCAGCACTTTCTGAGCTTTCATCAGATGTGATAGACTTTACAGTTTCACGGATAGATTTCATCCATGCAGTAAACATGTCAGGTTCTTTCACGATCTTAGCAATGAATGATTTAAAATCTCCCTTTTCATCAACAAACATATCCCAGCTGAAGCCTTCAGGTAGTCTTTTATCATCTTGATCGACTATACATGCTTTGCTTTCAGGTGATACGTAATTGTTCCAGTTGAAATCCACCAAACACGCTCTCTTAGAATCCTCAATCTTTCTACCATGAGCCACCTGCGGTTCTTGTTGTTGACCAACCTGTTGATAAATGGTTTTCCGGTAGTAGTCGTCTTTTCCAAATGGATTCTGAGCTCCACTATCTTCCCTGTTCTTGCACTCCCATTTGAAATGACACTTGTCCCTGCAACGAAAATAAGTAACTTTAGATTTATCAAAACCTAAAGTAGAAACATGTGCATCGAGAAAGTCATTTCTCCCGGTAACCGTCTTGAACTTTTCAGCACGCCTAAGAATGCTAGCTAGACACCATTTGATGTCCATCAGTTCCATCTCTTCGGCGTCTATCTGATCGTAATCCTCCTTTGTGAGCATAGGATTTCCGATACGACCTGCAACAAGACCTTCATACGAGAGAAGCACAGAACTAAGTAAAGCCATGTGGTCTTTAGCAGTTTCTTCAGAAAAACTTTGACCCTCTGGAAGATTCAAAGCGATGTTACACTGGATCACATAACCATTTCCTGTCTTTGTGCTCTGAGAATGGAAACTTGTAGTTGACTCTTTTGGATTGACACTTGGAAATGAAGAGAATCGACTACTTTTGTTTGAAGTCTGATCAACTTTTTCTGATGAATCCCCAGCACTGAATGCAGTTTGGATTTTCGGACTTCTCTCAGCTTCTGGAACTGGAACACTACCTTTGTAGTACATCTTTACATCCTGTTGACCACTTGGACTCTTCATCCTCGCGATCTTCTGTTTTCCAAATCTTGACTTTCAATCTTTTCTATAAATTGAGAGATAGTCAACCCATCATAAACCCCCATATTCTTCAAGATCATCAAATATGTTCCCCACTCTTTCTGCGGCTGCGCATCAGCTAACTTGTCTACCCACTCTTCACGATCTTTTGTAATACTCAACATCGACATAGATCGCACCAAGTGGCAGTATCGCTCAATTAGCTTCTTTGTGTCTTCAGCCAGTAGACTACTGAACAGATCAAATTCTTTCTTGAGCAAAGCTTTCTTGCTCTTAATCATGTTCTCACTAACCTCAAATTTCACACGAAGAGCATCCCAAATCGATTTTGACGTTTTGTCATGCTGAAGCAGTATGAACATGTCTTCTTTGATAGCTTGTTGAAGCAGACTGATCATCATCTTCTCGGCTTTGTACATATTCCGTTCTTGATCAGTAAAATCTGATAACTCTTTGAGAACCTGCAAATATGTTCGTGGGAAAAAATACTTCTTTAGAATACATTCCCATGACCTTAGATGGTTTGCCTGAACCCAATTTTCGAATCTGTCCTTCCACCCGTAGTATTCTTCAATACTCATTAGTTTCGGGGGCTTTTGTGTAGTTCCCGTCTCATTTTCTAAATTCATGGCCTGCGCAATGACAGTTGGTGCAGAAGGAATTGCAAACGCGTTGTAAAACTCGTTATCCATGATTTGTCAGCACGTTGTTCAAAAACAGTTGGTTTTGAGCGAAATTAGATGATTGCACAGAAACGAAATCAGCAATTTGATTGTCTTGAGCGAAATCAGATGACACTTAGGAGCGAAATCTGTTACAAACAGCTAGGAGCGAAATCACAAGAATCCTTAGAGCGAAATTAGTAAGTTCTTTGGAGCGAAATCACTGAATTGGTTGATTGGAGCGAAAACAGAACACACTTTGGAGCGAAACCTTAATTGTTGTCTTCCATAAGCGAAATAAGAATCAATTCCAAGAGCGAAATCAGACTAGTATGAGCGAAATCAAAGAACTTGTAGGAGCGAAATTAGCAAGTCTTGGCAGCTAGAAACGAAATCAGGAATGTCCTGTCCGAGCGAAATCAATTCGGGGTCAATTTTAGTCCATTTTTAGTCCGATTTTAGGTGTGAAACTTTCAAGGGTTTGTCTATGTCCAATTATACACAATCTGTGAAATTTTGAGTGGATTTTGACTGATAAAACTTCCTGAAATGATGAAAGAAGGTGTAGAAGCTAGAAATCTCAATGTAAATCGGCTGAATACTGCAGAACTCCTCCAACTGGCTCTGATACCAATTGTAGGATCGTGACGCTGACCCGAATGCGTCGATCAAAGGAGCTTTGATCAATCACAGGTGCGGAAAACAAGTAATTGACTTAGAAACAACTGATTCTTCACTTTTAACACTGATTGTATTGATTAGAATGCAAGTACACTCAGTCTTCACACCGGCAACACCTCGGCGTGGAATATAAGACAACTGTTACTTGATTTCGCTCCAGGTGACCTATATATAGGCCACCTGATTTCGCCCGAGATGACACTGAACAACTGGAGTGAAATCAGCAATATATGTTTTCGGGCGAAATCACATCCACATGCACATAGGAGCGAAATCAGCTTCCTAACTCACTAACACTTTCTATTTTCTTGTAAAACGTGCCCTAATCTATACAAGGCAATCTAAGACTCGATACAAGACGAAGTCGACAGATGTAGTGCACTAACACCCGAACTGGCGTGTAATGTACCCTAAGTACCCGTTTTATCCCGGAACAGTCCAGAAAGAGTATGGTGTTCCACTTATTGCCAGTTTAGTCTTTGGTCAGTTCGCGGTTCCGGCAGGTTCGTTGTGCGTTTACAACTGTCGGTTTTGTATAAAATAATAAAATTTTTAAACAAAAAAAACATTATTACTCAATGTATATATGTTATAAAATTATGAAAATTTCTAATTAAATTATAAAAATATATAGAATTCTGGAAATGTAAGTCCCATTTAACCGGATCTTTCAATGATATCAAACCTAATCTTGTGAGAGTGCGGAATCCAATCACAAGATGATTCAAGATTAAACACAAGAAACTGAAAATACGAAGAACACAATACCGAATCACTTTTCAACTTGCACACGTTCTATTACTATGAAAGCAAAACGTCTGGTACAAGTTGACACACCACCAATCGAATCCTCTGCCTCTCTCTCTAGAGAAATTGTAACTATGAAGATCAAACCCTAAAACAAGTAGAAAACTTGTTTATACACCTAGACAAGCCCACTTCCCACATGGGCTCCCCTTGGGCCTGCTTGGCCCACATGGCCTAAAGCTTAGCCCAAGTGACCTATAAAGGTCCACAATCTAATATAAGCTAACCCGGTAAAGCCCAGTTCGTAACAATAGTCCGTTGTATTAATTTGATGCGTCAGTCTCACACTTTAGGGCCTAACAATCTCCCCCTAGACTGATGCCATCAAACTGTCTTCATAACTTGAATTCAGCAACGTCTTCAACGAAATCTATGGTCGTCTCCATGCTGCAGATGTTGTGGAAGTTCTTGACTTCTGAACTCTCAGCACTGGGTCTCTTTCTTCAGATTTTGTGGTTAGCTTCATATCAGGATTTAGATCAGCATTTGCTTGAAAATCTTGTCAAAAAGAATGCGAGAGGAGGATTCTCAGCAGCTCTTTTCTTCTTCAATCTTTGTCTTTCAAGCAGGTTCACGGTACTTCTTCAAATGCACTTTCATTGTAAGACGGCGTCTCGTATCCGGTTCTTCAGACTCAGGTACATCTTGTTGTTGAGCTGCTTCAGGCTTCTTCAGCACCTAGCAGCATCTCAATCTTCATCAACCCCTGTTCTTGATTGAAATCAAGTTCTACACATGCTCACAAACTTATAAGCAAACATTTCTTATGAAACAGGGAGAGTACCACATGAACACTAGGTACATAAAATTTCACAATTTAAATTCTTTTAACCTTTGATGATCAGTCAAATCTTCAAGAACGGTTACATTTTTAATTTTTAAGAGAAACAAATAAACACACTATTTTTGGATTTTTGAATTTTCTTCTTTTTTTTAATTTTTAATTTTTAAGAACTAAAACAAATAAAAACTCAAAATATAAACAACTACCATAATATACAATTACAATTGCAAATGGGAGCAAAATTCGTTCTCAGGCAGACTAAGGAACACTTTTCAGTAAGAGCCTAATCAAACTGGTCTATGCGATTGCCAATATGTTTGTCCACTTAAACTTTAACGCTCAACTTTCAATTTTTCAACTTCGTGATATGATTAAGGTAATATTATACTATTATACCCGTGTGTCCCATTCCAAGGCATACCCTCGCGATCAAGGTAAGCACAACGATTCATCGTAGCAGGTGAGTATACTGATGACATCCTTTAAGATATCCTGACTGTGTCTAGGTCTGCATATAATCTGTTTTATCATGTTTTGATTTCTTAACAATGAACACCCAAATAAATACTAATCAAATCCCGGAAATATAAACAGCACACTCTATCATGCAAGTATCTTCCCTACCGTATATTTCACAAGTCCAATCCAAATTTCGGAAATCTTAACTTGGAATAGGTTGAGAAGAGAACAGAATAGATCTTTTGCAGAGATGGTATAATATACAGATCAAATGAGTTTTTCTCAATTTGATATAGGTTTCTTGGGGTTTCTTTTGGGCACTTGAGGGCCTCTTTCGGGTGTATTAGATCTATAGCGCGACAACGTACAGCTAGGTCAGCATGTATCTGGATGCAGCAGAAGCTGTCGTTGCCTAGCACCTCCAGGTCAGCATGTATCTGGATGCATCAGAGGAGGTACACGACTTTTTTCAGAGAAGATTTCAGAATCAGATCAAAATTGTGTGTATCGGGAAAACATACAGACATTCAAATAGAAATGAGCTAATTCCAAGTGACTTTCTTTCCTAGGTTCATGTACAATTTTAGTTCTAAGCAGAAAGACAACCAAGATATCCCCGGATGATTCAACAATATAAAGACCCGAAACCTCAGATATTGGCTATCTATCAACGCAAGATTTAAGACCATAAAATCATACGCCGTTGGTATGTTACCCACATGATACATAGTTCGTTATGTTTATATCACTTAGTATCTTTTATCATCTTGAGCGTCAAGCCTATCGACATATCGCAGTAGATCCTAGTCTTTTCAGCTATGGCACCTTACATGTGTTAGTCAAACCCTTTAACACGAACATTTATTTCACTTCCCATATCATGCAATCTTTCTTTTTTGCTTTTTCATTTTTCTAATGTTTTTGTGTTTTTCTCATTTTCTCCTATTTACAGCAAACTCTTTTTGTATTTTCAGAGTTTTCTCCCCCTAAACTTTATATATGTCTCTCTCTCCCCCTAAATTTGTGCATAAATCTTGGATTTTTTGCGCAAATTTACCATTTACAAGAGAAATGACACTTTATATACAAGGTTATAAACTAAGAAAAAGGGAAAATATTTTTGTTTAACCGTTCTATCATCAGATTGAAGAGTAATCAAATTCAAATCAAAGTACTGAATTTAAACGGTACCTTTTGCTGATCATTTCTTACTTCTTTTATCTCCTCCAAAGGAAACATATCATCTGTAAAAAAAAAAAAATTGAACTTTTTACAACAGTGAAATGTTACCCGTTTTATCTCTGGAACAACCGCTATCAACATTCCAGAGATTGTCAACAGCTCCTCCTTGGTTGTTCCTAAAAAGTAAGAAGATTAGTAAGACATTGGTACCCAGGCCATCGTGGTCATGAAATTTCCTGAAGCATCAAAGTAAGACACTTCTTTCAAACACAAGTCCCCTTTAATTTCAAGGATTGGAGACATTGCTGCTTTAGATTTGGGTTTCCAAATCTGTTTCGGTTTAACAAACGTATTTGTTGCCTTCGGTTCAGTAACTTTAGCTGTTTCAGGTTTGTGAGTTTTGGAAACAGATTTTTGTTTTTGTTCCTGAACAGCTTTGCGTTTGTTTTTGGCAGCGTTCCAATCCCCATCAGAAGGTCTAACCTTGGGATTCACATTCTTCATTGCCTTAGGTGATGATACCTTCATCGGCTTAGAATGGTAGTTATCCTTTGGTGTAACCCTCCGATTTTGCATATAATATGGTACATGGGGACGCCGTGTGCAGTTTCTAGCAATATGACCCGCGATGCCACAGTTGTAGCAAGTCTGTCTTTTCATCGGAAAGACGTTTTGAGCAGCTTGATTTGCTCCTGCAGGTCCTGAAGGACAAACCGGTCCTTTTTGCGCTTGATGCACCTGCACATTTCTCTTAGACGAAGACGAATTTGGGTGCTTGTATTTCTTGTTTGTAGAAGTCTTGTTGCTCTGAGCACCATTCTTCGTCTTTTCTCCCTTATTGGAGCTTTCAATCACCTTGTCACGAGCCTTATAAAGATCGTGATTGTCCTTGATAAGCAGACTTCGCATACCCCCGACTTTGATCTGCTTGTTTTGGCTCATTCCGCTTGTTGTGAACCGGCTCACAAACATTAGCACACGAGTGAGTGTTGGCATTTCGTTGCACTTTTGGACGATGAACACAATTTCTAGCAATGTGTCCAGGAATTCCACAGTTGAAACATGTCTGTCGTTTCAATGTATGGAGATTCTGAGAGCTAGCAACATTATCTAATTTGATGGGTCTAGATGACCGAGCTTGCGTTGCCTGTGTTCCATGTGCCTTTTCTGAGTCCTTTTGAACCTGTTGATCAGAACTAGCACAAGCATGAGATGTAGACGAATGATGAGATTCATCCTTCTCACTTTTATTATGATCATTTTGAAAAACCGGTGTTTCAGTTTTATCTTTATTTTCAGAAACATTTTTCGGTGACTGTTCATTTATTTCAACTTCTTTTTCTTCTTTAATAGATTCAGATTCAGTTTCGATTTTAGGACAAGTTGAAATTTCATCAACACATGTTTCATGTGAATCCGATTTAGGTTTGCTTTCATCTACAGTTTCCAATGGGGTTCCACTAGATTCAACATTAGGGACACCCACTGAGACAGATTCAGAAGAAGAATCAGGATACTCTTGATTTTCTTGAGAAGAAGTTTCAGTGGTTTCACTGAATGTGTCCTGAGGAACCTCACCTGTAACACTGCCAACAACTGACATATTAGAAGCATCACAATTACGTGCATTAACTGAAACACAATCATCACCACAATTATTGTTCAAAGATTCAACACAAACATCATCAGTTTTGCCCCTAACGTCAGACACACTTGACGAAACATAAGCAGAAAACGACGCAAATAAAGAACGACTAAAAGCAATGTCAGATTCAGTTGGTTCAGAATAAGGTTCAAAATAAGGTTCAGAAATATTTGAAATAACGACTGGTTCACTCCCAAGAACATCTCCACACTTTACTTCAGGTACTTCATCTGCACAAGAAGACGAAACGTTAGGATCAAAAGTACCCTTTGAAACAAAATTTACCGAAGGAGTCGCTCGTTTATCAACATGTCTGCTGTTGATTGATGACTTATCAGTTTTAGGACCGTAAGCCATCTTGTCCTCATTCATCAATTCCTCCTCAGTCATGGGTAAATATGTGTAATTATCATTATAAGGAGGAGGAACTTGATTGAATCCCAACCCACACCCCTTCTTTTTTGTAACGCCCTGCTTTTTCATACTTTCCATAATTAGAAAGCTCGCCTTGTAATGCTATTTTTGGAAATCTTGTATTATTGTAGTCGTCTTTTCTTTGTAAAATCCGAGACTTGGATCATAAATAAAATTCGTATTTCTTTAAATTCACCATCTACATATTCATACATGTTCATACGTTCGAATTCATTGTACATCGAATCCTTATTTGTAATTCATACTTATACGACACTTATTCACGATGCATGTCCAAGCTTGTCCTTATATTGTTGATACCTAAAAACCCCTAATAATATGCTTATTTATACAACGGTTAATCATCTAATATGTGACATATACTTGTCACTTACAAACATGTTACATACTTGTACATTACACTTTTTACCTAGTTAATTCGTGTTTTATTTCATATTTCACCTTGTTACAAGTTAGGGGAAACATTGTTTCATATTATTACACAACTTAATTAACAAAATTACTCATAATAATGTTTTAAAAATAAAAAAAAAATAAAGAAATATGGCAGCCCCAATTCAACAAAATTCAGCCCCATATAGTTGGGTTTTGTGGGCTAGTTTCAAGGTGTAACCCCTTCTAAACACTTCCAAAGCCCAACCCATTGAAACCCTAATCCTTCCCCCTATAAATACCACTTATAACCAGCCTCCCTACCACTTTTGCAACCCTAAAAACTCACAAAACATCCACCAAACCGTAGCTGAAAGCAAGGGTTCGAGTAGATTGACACCCCTTCACGAAAATGAGCATAACTCACTCAATTCTTATCCGATTCACTCGATTCTTTTCCTACATGCTTGTATAATCATGGGGTTCGATTCCTAGACTTCTCCTTGGAGAAATCAGACCTGGAAATGCCCCGAAATAGTCCATAAACTTTCTGTTTGTTTTTATGTTCATCAAAAACTTGTTTAAACCTATGCAACTTGTGTCCAACACATCTCATACCTATGTCCTAATGCTTACAACTTATCCCATGGTTGGTTACGCTTAAAAACAAGGTTGAGACATTTAAAATCAGAGGATTAAACCTCATAAACTTGGTGTTTTGTTTAGGGTTTTTAACCCACAAGTCATGTCAAACTTTGTCTTTGATACATGAGTGATTACGGAACAACTTGGGTTGTCCAAACATACAATCCTCACATGATTTGATGATTTCTCTTAGTTAGTGTGTATATTTCTTATTCTTTATTGTATGTTCATGACCCTCCTTGGTTGTTTTTTTTACATCAAGTGTAGTGGTGAACACATAGAGGTGCCTAAATGGAAGACTTGATCTTCCTACCTCCTACATGACTTCTATGACATTTAGAGGTACCAAAATGAAGATTTTAATCTTCTACCTCATGCTTGAACTATTGGACATATATTATATAACCTAAATATATTATTCGAATAATCGAATCTTTGATGATGAACTAGTGTTCATATGTCGGGGTACTAGATTACATCATCCTAGACTATGATAACTTGTCACGATTCTAATGGAACCTTGTTCCATGAAAACATCTAAACCCCTTCGAGTTTCCTAGTGTCAAGAACAAGAATCATATGTACTAAATGATTATTTTCCATGTTATTCTCATATCTTATTTTTATGTTGTTTTAAACACCGAATCTCGACTCTAAACATACTTGAACTTTAACTCTTATACATTCGGACTCTAAATCTATACTCGTCAACAATTGGATAATCGGAAAACATATGCAAACTTTGTGAGTATACTTGTACTTTTCCCCTTTTTACTTTTACCACTTTTGGGGTGTAACATGTTTACCTATTGAAACTTACACATGAACTTTTGTCTAAACACATGAACATTCCTATAACATGCTTGTATATGTGATGGCTTGATACTTTAAATTTGGATGATTCTTATGTGTTGAACTTATCATTAACTTCGTACGAGCCAAACCTTGACATATGTAGCGCTATAGGATTAACGACCCGCCTCTACTGAAACTTTGGTTATGTCATGAGCAAGTTGCGTTTTCTTGGTTTGATATGTTATACACATGCCTTATTTAATGTTTATCTTGAATCGCATGCTTGCTATGAGGGATTGTTCACACTTTTATCTTATGCTATGTATGTACCAAACTTGTATACTCGCCTTTGCTTTTGCATTGAATTGTATTTTAAACATGTTACAAGTTGATGAGGACGATGCTAAGAAAAGAAGTAGCGTTGATGCCTAGATACACATATAGACGTTAGGGTTTAATATGTTGTATCATTTTTTGTTATGTTGTCATGTTATTTTGTTAGACTTGTTGTATTTGAATTTCTTGTAATGTTGACAATTTATCTTATGAAATGAAATCGGATTATTTAAATACTTGTCATAATCATTAGCGTTATGATGTCTCGAGCAATCTTCACACTTCGTCTCATCCCGATGTTTCCGCCATTGGTTGGGGTGTGACAGATTGGTATCAGAGCCATAACTATAGGGAATTAGGGAAAGTAGGAATGCTTTAGCCTAGTCTATAGTTTTAGAGCTTTATTCTTATGCTTTACTTGAAGCTACTTGCATGCTACTTTATGTACTCTTATTTATTCTCTTTTGATCTTTTGAGCATATATGTCGCTTACGTGTTAACACTTGACATGCTATACTTGCTTTATTATGTGCTAATATATGTTTTATTGTCCCACTCATTATGTGCTATTCTTAATATGCTTCATTGTGCGTTTATATTTTTTGTTTATTCCTTTAACATACTCTTTCCCCTCATGCATTTTACTCGTCTATTCTAAATCCGTAAACACTCGTATTACACAAATGAGACAAATTCACCAAAATAGGCGTGAAACCCACAATTTGGTGAACGACTCTCAAACTACCCATTCTTTTTACACGAGATATCGCCATTAAGCTAGGAGTGAAATCCACATCTTAATGGTAAATCTCAAATTTCAAATTCTAGTGGACCCTCGTCAACATGTCGAAATTAAATTTTGACCCGACGAGTACCAACCACACTTAGGATACGAAATCGTCAAGTTAGGGGTGAAACCCGCACCTTGTCGACTAGTTCCACTCCTTGGTATTTTTTTTCATAAATCCCGCCAAGTCTCGAAATTTCGATTGATTTGGGACATGTAGTAACCGGAAGGGTAAATACCGTTAACCGACTTGTCGGCAAGAGTATTTTACCTATTAGGCCAAAGCATGCTCCTCAAATCAAAAGACTTTTCGACCACTTTGGTTAGTCAAAGTTCCGTTTTGGAACCATCCAAATTTTGATCAACATGTGTTTCTATTATTTATTTTATACGATGCAATCCTTCAAACTCGAGTTTACTTTCGATATTCTCTTTTCACACACACAACATATTGAATCTTTTCCATACATTTATATATATGCATGATTTTCATATAATTTAAATTCATATTCCTTGTATCGACTAGTGGAGACATATCATTGAGATTGGAGTGATTTCCTTACCTTGACGATTAACTCCACTCCCCTTTACTTAAAACGACCTCACCAACGAGTTAGGGGTGATTCCTTACGTAGGTGAAAGTTACCAAAACGTCTCTTCAAAATATCTTATTATGCAAACTCGATCATATTTTATACCCAAATTGTTTAATGTTATTCAAAATACCCACTCATACCGATTTCAAAATACATTGTTTTATCAAACGTACTTCTTATTCTACTATGTACTTTCACTCAACTCATTTACGTGAGATTCATAATCATGTCTTAAATCGTTTTATTGCTCGAACTTCAAAACCTTACGAAATGCTACCTATCAATTTAATCGGTTCAATGAAACTCTTGCCCATGAACTTCATATTCGACTTAATCACTAAAACATGCTCACCTTCTACTTTTAATCAAAATCCAACCAACCTTTCTCAAATACTTATAAGATCTTATAGAAGTTATATGATTGTTTTACCAAATACCCTTTTCAACATCAACAAATCATTTGTTAATTTTTTTAATCACTAAGTCCTTTTGCTAAATTTCTCTTCTAAGGATCCTAGTTTTCACAAGAACCTCCTAAATTCATAATTTCTTCTTTGATGAAACGAACTTACTTTTTAACGAAAACCTTTTTCCTACACCAATTTACAAAACACGTGGGCAAGAGACTTCATAGGAATACGTTATGCATAACCAACGACTACTTTATGTTCCTTTACATATACAAACTATATTCTACCTTTCAAACCAGGCTCAATCTAATTTTGATTCGATAAACTCAACGTTTTGTTGGAACAACTATACATGCACATCGTCATACACGTTTTAGTCGATATCTCACGATAACACCATTTATATCATTCGTATCTACATACTTAGCCTTTCTAATCCGCAATGCCTCAACGTACACCATATACGCAATATTTATCTTTCAAACCTACACCTATGTTCATACGTTTTATGCTTGTACTCATACACATACTACTTATACGTTTTACGCTTCTGCTTGTACACATACTACTTACACGTTTTATGTTTATGCTCATACATACATGCGTATTCATACTTAAACTTATGCTCATACTTTCATCCTTACTCATGATTCATACATTTGTACCTATACGCGAGCATAACCTGAGGGATTCGCTTGCGTGGGTCCCACACATACTTAAGCATAGACTTGCTTATATACTATATTCTTGTACGTACACATTCTAAACTTTTTATGTATACCCCGACTCATACACAACTAGTACAAGCTATGCGGATCATGCGACGATCAAAATAATCACGGGTGCACACGGGATTATAGTGATAAGCGCATGAGAACCCTAGAGTGTACTACTGTGTATGGTAAGACACGGAATGTCACATGACATCAAATACGAAACGGACGTAATGTGGTCAAAACGTGGTGGATACGCCGCTGGTACTTCCTATATATAAGTGTTTTCACCATGTTACCAAAATTTCGTAAAACGTGCCATGGGAAATTCAGTGTTTTGCAGACCTTTTGACCTAATACAAACTTTAAATAACTCACAAACGCATTATATCCGATTATCCATGACGAGACTTCATCTTTAACAAGCTACTTTCGTCTATATAATACTTATATTATTCATATACTTGCATTCATTTAGTGTCCATTGTTCGCCCCATACTCCTATTATTCTCCATTATCCTTTCTTTCATACGAACCCCGTTCGCAATCAAGCTTGTTTAAACATTCAAATCCTAACTTATCTCATTACCTTTAAAACCGTCTTCATATTCTTTATTCTTATGTAAATGTACTTAGTATACCTTTAACGCTTTATTCAAAGTATCAAATCTTTTTGTTACTCTCAATAAACAATTTTTACGAAAGTGTGATTTTATACTATCCTTTAAACTCAACATGCAAACTACCACACTTTTCATCAAAATACTAACCGCATTATACGAAAGTTATACTTCTTCGATATCATATTTTAAAGATACCTCCCCATTTTGGGACATTCAAACTTATTTAAACTCCTTTGCCTATGTGCACGCATACACGTTTTACCTATGCTTAAACGCCTCAACTCATTTTAGTCAAACAAATTCCTATCCTATCGTTCTTCAAAATTTCGTACTTTTCTAAACGTTTCAAAACTCCCAAGTCTCGATTCTTTTAGCCAAAATGCTTTTTCTCCAAGGTCTTCCTCTTGAATAAATTTCGGGACGAAATTTCCTAAAGGAGGGGAGACTGTAACGCCCTGCTTTTTCATACTTTCCATAATTAGAAAGCTCGCCTTGTAATGCTATTTTTGGAAATCTTGTATTATTGTAGTCGTCTTTTCTTTGTAAAATCCGAGACTTGGATCATAAATAAAATTCGTATTTCTTTAAATTCACCATCTACATATTCATACATGTTCATACGTTCGAATTCATTGTACATCGAATCCTTATTTGTAATTCATACTTATACGACACTTATTCACGATGCATGTCCAAGCTTGTCCTTATATTGTTGATACCTAAAAACCCCTAATAATATGCTTATTTATACAACGGTTAATCATCTAATATGTGACATATACTTGTCACTTACAAACATGTTACATACTTGTACATTACACTTTTTACCTAGTTAATTCATGTTTTATTTCATATTTCACCTTGTTACAAGTTAGGGGAAACATTGTTTCATATTATTACACAACTTAATTAACAAAATTACTCATAATAATGTTTTAAAAATAAAAAAAATAAAGAAATATGGCAGCCCCAATTCAACAAAATTCAGCCCCATATAGTTGGGTTTTGTGGGCTAGTTTCAAGGTGTAACCCCTTCTAAACACTTCCAAAGCCCAACCCATTGAAACCCTAATCCTTCCCCCTATAAATACCACTTATAACCAGCCTCCCTACCACTTTTGCAACCCTAAAAACTCACAAAACATCCACCAAACCGTAGCTGAAAGCAAGGGTTCGAGTAGATTGACACCCCTTCACGAAAATGAGCATAACTCACTCAATTCTTATCCGATTCACTCGATTCTTTTCCTACTTGCTTGTATAATCATGGGGTTCGATTCCTAGACTTCTCCTTGGAGAAATCAGACCTGGAAATGCCCCGAAATAGTCCATAAACTTTCTGTTTGTTTTTATGTTCATCAAAAACTTGTTTAAACCTATGCAACTTGTGTCCAACACATCTCATACCTATGTCCTAATGCTTACAACTTATCCCATGGTTGGTTAAGCTTAAAAACAAGGTTGAGACATTTAAAATCAGAGGATTAAACCTCATAAACTTGGTGTTTTGTTTAGGGTTTTTAACCCACAAGTCATGTCAAACTTTGTCTTTGATACATGAGTGATTATGGAACAACTTGGGTTGTCCAAACATACAATCCTCACATGATTTGATGATTTCTCTTAGTTAGTGTGTATATTTCTTATTCTTTATTGTATGTTCATGACCCTCCTTGGTTGTTTTTTTTTACATCAAGTGTAGTGGTGAACACATAGAGGTGCCTAAATGGAAGACTTGATCTTCCTACCTCCTACATGACTTCTATGACATTTAGAGGTACCAAAATGAAGATTTTAATCTTCTACCTCATGCTTGAACTATTGGACATATATTATATAACCTAAATATATTATTCGAATAATCGAATCTTTGATGATGAACTAGTGTTCATATGTCGGGGTACTAGATTACATCATCCTAGACTATGATAACTTGTCACGATTCTAATGGAACCTTGTTCCATGAAAACATCTAAACTCCTTCGAGTTTCCTAGTGTCAAGAACAAGCATCATATGTACTAAATGATTATTTTCCATGTTATTCTCATATCTTATTTTTATGTTGTTTTAAACACCGAATCTCGACTCTAAACATACTTGAACTTTAACTCTTATACATTCGGACTCTAAATCTCTACTCGTCAACAATTGGATAATCGGAAAACATATGCAAACTTTGTGAGTATACTCGTACTTTTCCCCTTTTTACTTTTACCACTTTTGGGGTGTAACATGTTTACCTATTGAAACTTACACATGAACTTTTGTCTAAACACATGAACATTCCTATAACATGCTTGTATATGTGATGGCTTGATACTTTAAATTTGGATGATTCTTATGTGTTGAACTTATCATTAACTTCGTACGAGCCAAACCTTGACATATGTAGCGCTATAGGATTAACGACCCGCCTCTACTGAAACTTTGGTTATGTCATGAGCAAGTTGCGTTTTCTTGGTTTGATATGTTATACACATGCCTTATTTAATGTTTATCTTGAATCGCATGCTTGCTATGAGGGATTGTTCACACTTTTATCTTATGCTATGTATGTACCAAACTTGTATACTCGCCTTTGCTTTTGCATTGAATTGTATTTTAAACATGTTACAGGTTGATGAGGATGATGCTAAGAAAAGAAGTAGCGTTGATGCCTAGATACACATATAGACGTTAGGGTTTAATATGTTGTATCATTTTTTGTTATGTTGTCATGTTATTTTGTTAGACTTGTTGTATTTGAATTTCTTGTAATGTTGACAATTTATCTTATGAAATGAAATCGGATTATTTAAATACTTGTCATAATCATTAGCGTTATGATGTCTCGAGCAATCTTCACACTTCGTCTCATCCCGATGTTTCCGCCATTGGTTGGGGTGTGACATTTTTCTTGTATGCAAGTTGTTGATCACACAGGTTCTTGACCAGTTTGCTGGAAGAATCAAATTTCTTAATGTTAAGTTCGTTAATTTGATATCTTTCTCTGATATCTTCCAGTTCTTTGGTCAAAATGCATACTTTCTCCTGAACTTCTAGAAAATGGGCTGTTTTTACACTTACATCATCCTTGAGTTTGATGATATCTTTTCCCTGAGCTTCAATTTTATCTTTATAAAGCTTTTCATTCTTTGATAAAGTAAAATTTTTATTTTTTATGTCTTGATAATCTTGTATTAGCTCAGCGTTGTGTAAATGATATGCCTCAACCCTTTCTCTACATTAAGGAGTGCAAAAGACAGAAAGTATCTCTTCTCTGGTAATTTCTTGAGCCACTGGTTTGTGAAACATGAATGCCATAAATTCAGTGGATGACTGTTACTTTTGATTTTTCCCAAAAACACAAACCAAACGAGAACCCGTGTACTCGCCAACGCAAACCCTTTGCTCACGAATGAACCCGTTGTCTGAATCGCGCCTCAGAACCAGTCAAACTTAATTCATCACCAAACAAACCCCCCTTTTTTTAATTTATAGAATAAACCTTTTTTTTAAATTACTTAATTAAATAACAAACAAAACTATTATTATTATTATTATTATTATTATTATTATTATTATTATAAAAAATCAATAATGATTAAGAAATTATGAATCAATGATTAGTCAATTATGACTTAATGATTATTAGAATTATTATATTAGTATATTAAAAATAATCAAAAGAGACACTGTCTTCTTCTTCGTAACACAACCCAAAACCCTAATCAAATATCAGCCGTCAACACCTCACCGGAGATGATGAAGATCGATGACGGTGTTGTTTGTATGGCAGATGACGATGCACGATGAAGATGATGTTGAACGACGGAGGTGGTCCGGAGATGAAGATGATGGAACGGAAATGGGAACGAGGTGTACGATGACGAACAGTGGAGAGGATGATTATTATTGGGGAGCTCGGTGACTGTGAAGGACAAGAGGATGGACGGTTGAAGGTGATGATGATGACCGGATAACGATGATGACCGATGAAGGTGGTGAATATGAGACAATGCAGCGGAGAATATAACGGTGGTGAACGATGAACGACGAGAGTGACCGGAGAAGGAGTTGCAGGTTCCGTGATTATGGTGAGATGAAGGTGAGACAGTTGCGACACGAAACGAAGGTTGCGACTCAAGATGAACGATGAATCTTAGAAGGAAACAACCTTTTCCAAAACTCGAGACCAGTTGTGATGATGGAGGTTGCGAGTCCGGAGGTTGCGACTCGGAACCGGGATGATGATGGAGGTTGCGTGTAGATGACGGAGAAGAATGTGAGGAGTCGAAACCTTGAGTTTGTGGGGAGTCGAGACCTTGAGTTATGAGTGATTTTCACGTCAGGTTCACCAATGATATGATTGATTTTATGGAGGTTGCGTGTGGTGGAATTGATATGAAGAATCTGAGATGCCTCGAGACTGTTTGAGCTGATGAAGATGATGACTGAATGGAGTTGGTGACTCGAGACCTTTAAGGATGAAGAAGGAGGTTCATGGGAAAGATTGCGACTGGGATGTATGACTCGAGACTGGGGAATTTATACGAGTCGGAACCGAGGTTGCGAGATGAGTCGAGACCTAGGAAGAAGATGAATCGAGACCTTGATGCCAATTGAGAGAACAGTTTCCTTAAAAGATGGACTCGAGACCTTGTGAAGATTGACAATTCAAAACAGTGAATTAATGATAAAAATAGGAAATCTTTTCGAAAATTGTCAAAACTTTTAAAAGTTTGAATTCCAAGATTTTTGGATCTTTCAAATCAATTCAGAATTTTTTAAATCTTTTGAAGATAATTTTAAAAATTCAAATACGTAGATAAATCTATTAACACCTTCCAAAAAGATCAAAATACCAAAGTATGACAAAATTTCACTAGAAACTCGATGAACACTTTGAATACCGCGAAGAACACGATGAATGCAAAGAACACCAAACCAAAAACAACGAAAATCTTGAATCTTTGATATCAAACCGAGCCTAGAAATAGGTTCTAAAGGCTCTGATACCACTTGTAAGTCCCATTTAACCGGATCTTTCAATGATATCAAACCTAATCTTGTGAAAGTGCGGAATCCAATCACAAGATGATTCAAGATTAAACACAAGAAACTGAAAATACGAAGAACACAATACCGAATCACTTTTCAACTTGCACACGTTCTATTACTATGAAAGCAAAACGTCTGGTACAAGTTGACACACCACCAATCGAATCCTCTGCCTCTCTCTCTAGAGAAATTGTAACTATGAAGATCAAACCCTAAAACAAGTAGAAAACTTGTTTATATACCTAGACAAGCTCACTTCCCACATGGGCTCCCCTTGGGCCTGCTTGGCCCACATGGCCTAAAGCTTAGCCCAAGTGACCTATAAAGGTCCACAATCTAATATAAACTAACCCGGTAAAGCCCAGTTCATAACCATAGTCCGTTGTATTAATTTGATGCGTCAGTCTCACACTTTAGGGCCTAACAGGAAAAATATTTTCAGAATTTATAAAATTAATTTATTAATTTTAATAAAATCATGAAAAACTGTATCTTAACCAAATAATTTGCGCCCATAATGATCTTACTTTCAAAAATTCCCAAAAATTCACAGAAGTGTACCAATATGTCCAGGAACTTCCTGGAAAAAATTGAGATTTTTCTGAATTGTTATAGCGCGTTTCCAGTTACCGAAATTCGTGACAACGTGATTTTCGAAACCCAAGTATAACTCAGTCAATGATCCCAAAGCTTTCCCATGATATTTTTCATATTAAACTTAACATTCCTGTAATTTTTGGTGATTTATTGAGCTCGTTTACTATTCTATCCGAAATTATTTCTTTAAAACACTTAAAAATTCACTAAAAATCACCAAAATTTCGGAAAATTCTAAAATTTTAGTCGAGTCTTATTTTCAGCATATATGATCAGCCTGCAAAATTTCAGGTTCATTGAATACCCACGGACTAAGTTATGCTATAAACAATTCTGTATATCCTAGATTCGGTTTTCACAAATTATACCTAGTGGTTTGTGCGTTTTCAAGCAACTTTTGCGCTTCCAGAAGTAAAAGATCCTTATGTTCAGTACGTATACACCATAAACAACACAAATATGAAATAACCCATGTCAATCAAGCCTTAGAACCATTATTTTTCGATTAGTGTTTGATTTGACCGAAATTTGTCGAATAGTTTGTGTTTTTATCGCATAATCCGTATTTTTTACATCATTTAACATCATGTATCATCTTGTTACTCCATATTCAGGTTGTAATAACCTTTGAGTGTCAAGAACATCAAGATTTCTTGGTTTAGGTAGTTTCTTTTTATCAAAAACAAGAATTAAGCATGAAAAAAAAACCAATAAAATCGATGTACAAGAGCCCTTATCCTACATTACGTACGTACGCGATCATATCAGCCGTCAGATCTTTATCCCATATTGAAATCGCATGTTGGTTTTTGTAACAATTTCGCATGTTGGTTTTTTAACATGGGATTTCATCAAAATTAGCACATGCGAAATTGTTACAAAAAACCAACATACGATTTCATCAAAATTATCACATGCGATTTCATCCATTCTATTTTATAACATGTGATTTCACATCGCGTAGATAGCGTACGTTAAGCCATTTTGTACAATACACTTTTTCATATTTCCCAAAAAATATATATTTATAAGTTTCCATTTTAACTTATGAAAATTACGATAAGTACTTAGGAGTTTAACACTTGCACTTTTCACCAAAAAGTTTGCCTAATCATGATTAAGATCCCTGATGGTGTTTAACCATTTTAATGACACTTTAATCCCCACTTAATCATGAATAGAATTTTAGAAAATTTCTCCATAGTTTCCCCTAAACTATGGTATTTTCTCACATTATAAAAACATATTTAAACCACTTTTCAACTTCCCAAATCATCATCAATTCATCAAGTTCATCAGAATTAATTTCTCAAGTAATAAGCACATAACTTAACTTCAACATTTCATGAGCTTTCATACATGTATTTTTCTAAGACTTTTGAATTATCAATACTTTTTGTTCATCTTTTAATGAACTCTTTTTATACAACTTGATTATTCATATTTTTATATTTTATAATCTCTAAAAATTTCATGACTTTCAGGTATCAAAATGTCAAGACTTTTTGTGTAAAACTTTTATAACCATTTTAATATCACGTGTTTTATATAAATATCAACTTTACTAATTCTTTGAATTAAAAGTTTCAAGTCTATTAATGCCCATAAATTTCAAGTATCAATAATATATGTGAAGCTCATGAACATTTTGAAGGAGAGGTGATCTTTTGTTATTTAAACATATACTTGTTTAGATCACATTTTCAAGTCTCGTATGGCAAGATCATCATACTTATAAATACTACATCAAATAACAACAAGAACATAATATATATCATACTTTTATGTTTACAATTTCTTGATTAGTGTAGGGTTTTAAGATGATTTCTTTTATGATGTTCAAGCCGAAGTTTACCTGTACTTTTATAAATACCAAGATATGCTAACTAAAAAAAGTTTAGAATCCTTACTACTAGCACAAAGGCTAGGGATAATCCAAGATGAAAAACATGAAGAAGAACAAGAGGATTGAAGCTCCAAATGATGAGAAATAGGCTCCTACATTGCTTCCATGGTTGCAAAACTTTTAGATCATCAAAGTATGGATTTGGGAGGATTATTTTGTGAGCTTGAGAAGATGAAAATGGTGGTGTAAAGAGGGTTAGGGTTTGTAATGTCGGTGACCCTCACATTGGTCCTGCCAAAGAGGGAGTCAGTGATCACCATCCATAAATTAGTGAGTATGGATCGGTTGGGAATCCTAATCTCTTCAATGTAAAGTGACATAGTTGTCTCTGGCACGGTATGTAGTTAGAGATCTAAAAAAATGGCGAGGGAAATCCGATGTGTCTTGTGAGCTAAACCATAAATAACTTGAACGAATGGGTGGTCTAGGAGTCCATCTCCTCCAGTTGAATAGCTATCCAAGGTATCGACAACCAGTTCGCGAAATAGCGGCTGGAATGCCAGATCAAACAACTGATCCCATGGGGTATCATGTACGATGAGATCCCGAAATCTATCAACGTCGCTGACCTCCTCTGCCATGTCAAACAATGTGTATCCTACGTAGCTTCTGACATCGGTCAAAAGCATCGGTATGCTACTTAAACTCAAAGTACAGGTGCCCGTGAAGTGGGTCAACCGAAGACCTATTGTGCTTAAAATAAACTAATTAATATTTAAATGAAAATAAAGTAAATTAAAACTTTAAAATTAATTATATTTTATAAAAAGGTTAATTTATTTTTGAATTTTATAAAAAATAAATAATAATTAATACACTTCTTAAATTTATAAACCTTTTTGATATTTTGATCAATTAATAATAAGTAATAAACTTTTTAACTTTTTAAAAAGTTAAATTAATAATAATTAATACACTTCTTAAATTTATAAACTTTTTAAATATTTTTAATTTATATATTAATTAAACACTTAAGAAAAATCTTAGGGTATATATATTTATATATTAATTAAACATTTAAGAAAAATCTTAGGGTATACATATGTGGCGTATATGGAGGCCATGTCATCATCAATTTAAATAGTTCATATAGTTCATCTCAAATTGGAAAATTTTGAAATTAAAATAATAAAAAAACCAACCCCAAATCATACAATTTAACAGATAAAATTTTATACAAAATACATTGTCATGATCACGGGTTAAAATAACTAACCTTTTGCAGGACAAAAACGAGAAACGGGCCGGTTGATTTGTCGGTTCCTGAGTTTGTGTTTTTGTGTATGTTTGACTTTTGAGTCATATGAGGATGAAGATGGAGGTTCATGGGAAAGATTGCGACTGGGATGTATGACTCGAGACTGGGGAATTTATACGACGAGTCGGAACCGAGGTTGCGAGATGAGTCGAGACCTAGGAAGAAGATGAATCGAGACCTTGATGCCAATTGAGAGAACAGTTTCCTTAAAAGATGGACTCGAGACCTTGTGAAGATTGACAATTCAAAACAGTGAATTAATGATAAAAATAGAAAATCTTTTCGAAAATTGTCAAAACTTTTAAAAGTTTGAATTCCAAGATTTTTGGATCTTTCAAATCAATTCAGAATTTTTTAAATCTTTTGAAGATAATTTTAAAAATTCAAATACGTAGATAAATCTATTAACACCTTCCAAAAAGATCAAAATACCAAAATATGACAAAATTTCACTAGAAACTCGATGAACACTGTTGATGCAGATTTTGTGTCCGATGCTTGTCGAATAGATTAGTTTTACTTTACGCTGAATTTGTAATAGTTAGTGGCACGGTCTATCGAACTTGTATAGACCCGCTCGTTTGAAGTGGTCAAACGAGAGGGTTATTCGTTTGACCGTGTGTGTTTGCTAGACAAATTATGGTTGTATAATTGGTGTCGAAGGATAGGGCATCGAAGGATTGTGGATATCCTTCGATGAGCTCGAAAGATATCCATCGAAGGATGAAGATGGACCTCGAAGGATATGTCATCACTAAAAATCACCAAAATTTCGGAAAATTCTAAAATTTTAGTCGAGTCTTATTTTCAGCATATATGATCAGCCTGCAAAATTTCAGGTTCATTGAATACCCACGGACTAAGTTATGCTATAAACAATTCTGTATATCCTAGATTCGGTTTTCACAAATTATACCTAGTGGTTTGTGCGTTTTCAAGCAACTTTTGCGCTTCCAGAAGTAAAAGATCCTTATGTTCAGTACCTATACACCATAAACAACACAAATATGAAATAACCCATGTCAATCAAGCCTTAGAACCATTATTTTTCGATTAGTGTTTGATTTGACCGAAATTTGTCGAATAGTTTGTGTTTTTATCGCATAATCCGTATTTTTTTACATCATTTAACATCATGTATCATCTTGTTACTCCATATTCAGGTTGTAATAACCTTTGAGTGTCAAGAACATCAAGATTTCTTGGTTTAGGTAGTTTCTTTTTATCAAAAACAAGAATTAAGCATGAAAAAAAAAACCACTAAAAATCGATGTACAAGAGCCCTTATCCTACATTACGTACGTACGCGATCATATCAGCCTTCAGATCTTTATCCCATATTGAAATCGCATGTTGGTTTTTGTAACAATTTCGCATGTTGGTTTTTTAACATGGGATTTCATCAAAATTAGCACATGCGAAATTGTTACAAAAAACCAACATACGATTTCATCAAAATTATCACATGCGATTTCATCCATTCTATTTTATAACATGTGATTTCACATCGCGTAGATAGCGTACGTTAAGCCATTTTGTACAATACACTTTTTCATATTTCCCAAAAAATATATATTTATAAGTTTCCATTTTAACTTATGAAAATTACGATAAGTACTTAGGAGTTTAACACTTGCACTTTTCACCAAAAAGTTTGCCTAATCATGATTAAGATCCCTGATGGTGTTTAACCATTTTAATGACACTTTAATCCCCACTTAATCATGAATAGAATTTTAGAAAATTTCTCCATAGTTTCTCCTAAACTATGGTATTTTCTCACATTTTAAAAACATATTTAAACCACTTTTCAACTTCCCAAATCATCATCAATTCATCAAGTTCATCAGAATTAATTTCTCAAGTAATAAGCACATAACTTAACTTCAACATTTCATGAGCTTTCATACATGTATTTTTCTAAGACTTTTGAATTATCAATACTTTTTGTTCATCTTTTAATGAACTCTTTTTATACAACTTGATTATTCATATTTTTATATTTTATAATCTCTAAAAATTTCATGACTTTCAGGTATCAAAATGTCAAGACTTTTTGTGTAAAACTTTTATAACCATTTTAATATCACGTGTTTTATATAAATATCAACTTTACTAATTCTTTGAATTAAAAGTTTCAAGTCTATTAATGCCCATAAATTTCAAGTATCAATAATATATGTGAAGCTCATGAACATTTTGAAGGAGAGGTGATCTTTTGTTATTTAAACATATACTTGTTTAGATCACATTTTCAAGTCTCGTATGGCAAGATCATCATACTTATAAATACTATATCAAATAACAACAAGAACATAATATATATCATACTTTTATCTTTACAATTTCTTGATTAGTGTAGGGTTGATGTTCAAGCCGAAGTTTACCTGTACTTTTATAAATACCAAGATATGCTAACTAAAAAAAGTTTAGAATCCTTACTACTAGCACAAAGGCTAGGGATAATCCAAGATGAAAAACATGAAGAAGAACAAGAGGATTGAAGCTCCAAATGATGAGAAATAGGCTCCTACATTGCTTCCATGGTTGCAAAACTTTTAGATCATCAAAGTATGGATTTGGGAGGATTATTTTGTGAGCTTGAGAAGATGAAAATGGTGGTGTAAAGAGGGTTAGGGTTTGTAATGTCGGTGACCCTCACATTGGTCCTGCCAAAGAGGGAGTCAGTGATCACCATCCATAAATTAGTGAGTATGGATCGGTTGGGAATCCTAATCTCTTCAATGTAAAGTGACATAGTTGTCTCTGGCACGGTATGTAGTTAGAGATCTAAAAAAATGGCGAGGGAAATCCGATGTGTCTTGTGAGCTAAACCATAAATAACTTGAACGAATGGGTGGTCTAGGAGTCCATCTCCTCCAGTTGAATAGCTATCCAAGGTATCGACAACCAGTTCGCGAAATAGCGGCTGGAATGCCAGATCAAACAACTGATCCCATGGGGTATCATGTACGATGAGATCCCGAAATCTATCAACGTCGCTGACCTCCTCTGCCATGTCAAACAATGTGTATCCTACGTAGCTTCTGACATCGGTCAAAAGCATCGGTATGCTACTTAAACTCAAAGTACAGGTGCCCGTGAAGTGGGTCAACCGAAGACCTATTGTGCTTAAAATAAACTAATTAATATTTAAATGAAAATAAAGTAAATTAAAACTTTAAAATTAATTATATTTTATAAAAAGGTTAATTTATTTTTGAATTTTATAAAAAATAAATAATAATTAATACACTTCTTAAATTTATAAACCTTTTTGATATTTTGATCAATTAATAATAAGTAATAAACTTTTTAACTTTTTAAAAAGTTAAATTAATAATAATTAATACACTTCTTAAATTTATAAACTTTTTAAATATTTTTAATTTATATATTAATTAAACACTTAAGAAAAATCTTAGGGTATATATATTTATATATTAATTAAACATTTAAGAAAAATCTTAGGGTATACATATGTGGCGTATATGGAGGCCATGTCATCATCAATTTAAATAGTTCATATAGTTCATCTCAAATTGGAAAATTTTGAAATTAAAATAATAAAAAAACCAACCCCAAATCATACAATTTAACAGATAAAATTTTATACAAAATACATTGTCATGATCACGGGTTAAAATAACTAACCTTTTGCAGGACAAAAACGAGAAACGGGCCGGTTGATTTGTCGGTTCCTGAGTTTGTGTTTTTGTGTATGTTTGACTTTTGAGTCATATGAGGATGAAGATGGAGGTTCATGGGAAAGATTGCGACTGGGATGTATGACTCGAGACTGGGGAATTTATACGACGAGTCGGAACCGAGGTTGCGAGATGAGTCGAGACCTAGGAAGAAGATGAATCGAGACCTTGATGCCAATTGAGAGAACAGTTTCCTTAAAAGATGGACTCGAGACCTTGTGAAGATTGACAATTCAAAACAGTGAATTAATGATAAAAATAGAAAATCTTTTCGAAAATTGTCAAAACTTTTAAAAGTTTGAATTCCAAGATTTTTGGATCTTTCAAATCAATTCAGAATTTTTTAAATCTTTTGAAGATAATTTTAAAAATTCAAATACGTAGATAAATCTATTAACACCTTCCAAAAAGATCAAAATACCAAAATATGACAAAATTTCACTAGAAACTCGATGAACACTGTTGATGCAGATTTTGTGTCCGATGCTTGTCGAATAGATTAGTTTTACTTTACGCTGAATTTGTAATAGTTAGTGGCACGGTCTATCGAACTTGTATAGACCCGCTCGTTTGAAGTGGTCAAACGAGAGGGTTATTCGTTTGACCGTGTGTGTTTGCTAGACAAATTATGGTTGTATAATTGGTGTCGAAGGATAGGGCATCGAAGGATTGTGGATATCCTTCGATGAGCTCGAAAGATATCCATCGAAGGATGAAGATGGACCTCGAAGGATATGTCATCACTAAAAATCACCAAAATTTCGGAAAATTCTAAAATTTTAGTCGAGTCTTATTTTCAGCATATATGATCAGCCTGCAAAATTTCAGGTTCATTGAATACCCACGGACTAAGTTATGCTATAAACAATTCTGTATATCCTAGATTCGGTTTTCACAAATTATACCTAGTGGTTTGTGCGTTTTCAAGCAACTTTTGCGCTTCCAGAAGTAAAAGATCCTTATGTTCAGTACCTATACACCATAAACAACACAAATATGAAATAACCCATGTCAATCAAGCCTTAGAACCATTATTTTTCGATTAGGGTTTGATTTGACCGAAATTTGTCGAATAGTTTGTGTTTTTATCGCATAATCCGTATTTTTTTACATCATTTAACATCATGTATCATCTTGTTACTCCATATTCAGGTTGTAATAACCTTTGAGTGTCAAGAACATCAAGATTTCTTGGTTTAGGTAGTTTCTTTTTATCAAAAACAAGAATTAAGCATGAAAAAAAAACCACTAAAAATCGACGTACAAGAGCCCTTATCCTACATTACGTACGTACGCGATCATATCAGCCTTCAGATCTTTATCCCATATTAGATCTTTATCCCATATTGAAATCGCATGTTGGTTTTTTAACATGGGATTTCATCAAAATTAGCACATGCGAAATTGTTACAAAAAACCAACATACGATTTCATCAAAATTATCACATGCGATTTCATCCATTCTATTTTATAACATGTGATTTCACATCGCGTAGATAGCGTACGTTAAGCCATTTTGTACAATACACTTTTTCATATTTCCCAAAAAATATATATTTATAAGTTTCCATTTTAACTTATGAAAATTACGATAAGTACTTAGGAGTTTAACACTTGCACTTTTCACCAAAAAGTTTGCCTAATCATGATTAAGATCCCTGATGGTGTTTAACCATTTTAATGACACTTTAATCCCCACTTAATCATGAATAGAATTTTAGAAAATTTCTCCATAGTTTCTCCTAAACTATGGTATTTTCTCACATTTTAAAAACATATTTAAACCACTTTTCAACTTCCCAAATCATCATCAATTCATCAAGTTCATCAGAATTAATTTCTCAAGTAATAAGCACATAACTTAACTTCAACATTTCATGAGCTTTCATACATGTATTTTTCTATGACTTTTGAATTATCAATACTTTTTGTTCATCTTTTAATGAACTCTTTTTATTCAACTTGATTATTCATATTTTTATATTTTATAATCTCTAAAAATTTCATGACTTTCAGGTATCAAAATGTCAAGACTTTTTGTGTAAAACTTTTATAACCATTTTAATATCACGTGTTTTATATAAATATCAACTTTACTAATTCTTTGAATTAAAAGTTTCAAGTCTATTAATGCCCATAAATTTCAAGTATCAATAATATATGTGAAGCTCATGAACATTTTGAAGGAGAGGTGATCTTTTGTTATTTAAACATATACTTGTTTAGATCACATTTTCAAGTCTCGTATGGCAAGATCATCATACTTATAAATACTACATCAAATAACAACAAGAACATAATATATATCATACTTTTATCTTTACAATTTCTTGATTAGTGTAGGGTTTTAAGATGATTTCTTTTATGATGTTCAAGCCGAAGTTTACCTGTACTTTTGTAGGTCCCTTTTCGCGGAGGATTTCGAACCTAAACCTTGTTATACAAACCTACTAGCGAGTGCGGAATCCAAGCTAGCAAGCAAAACGAGTTAGTAGCAAGTAGAGAAACAAACACACAAGTTCACCGATTAACACAACTTGTATTAATGCAATGAGGGTTCGGTTACAAGCTCAATGTTTACAGAAGTGTTCTATAAACTCTCTAAGTGTGTGTGTGAGTTCTGGGCAGAATGCTCTCTAAGCTTTCTATCTCTCGGGTGTGTAAAATGGCAGAACTGCAGAACTCAACACATGCATGGGTATATATACCCAGCTCAGCAGGTCTGCTCGAAGGATTCGACAGATGGTCCGAAGGATCATCTGTCGACCACATGTTACACGAAAGATCAGCGTGGACCTCGAAGGATCATCCTTCGAGGTCTAATGGTCGAACCATGGTCGAACCATATCTTTCGATCACCTCGAAGGATCAGGTGTATCCTTCGAGGCTATCCTTCGATCAGAACATCTTTCAACTGTTGTCCAAGTCAAACCGGAGGATGGTTGACTTGGTCAACTTACAACACAAATCAGGACATCGTTTATATCAGACCGAATACAGACAAAGTACAGACACAAGTGCACCAACAAACTCCCCCTTGGCTGTAGCTTTGTCTTTGATCTCTAAGCTTTGTCTTGTTCTTCTAAAGGTGTAGACTTGTCTGGAACTTCGACAGTCTTTGGTCTTCAGGTCTTCAAGACTCTGATGTCCTATCATGTCTTCAATGCCGGAGGATCTTCAAAGTCTTCACGTCTTGAAAGTAGAGAGTGTATCAACAAACTACCCGTATCATGTAGGAAGTGTGTTGACAAACTCCCCCTTAACATAAGCTCCCCCTTGAGTTATGCTCGTGAAAAGACTTTATCTTTATGAAGTGAGATCCTTGTGGTGTTGATGATGGCCAACGGCAACTAGATCATTTTCATCACTTGAGCGCCTTCTCGTCGTGTCTTCATTCCAAAGCTCGTCATCGACCATGTTCTCCTAGCCTTTAGAATCTGCACATGCAAGAAATCTAAACGCGTAATGAGAACAACTGCTTGGAATATAGTTAGCATAAACAAATGACACACGAATGACCATGTCATAATCAAACACCGTCCGACAGTTTGAAAGTTTAATAAATTTATCAATTTTAAATTTTAACTTTCAAAACATGCAAATTTCGACCGTTTATGAAGATTTCGTCAGTTCGGTTTTCAGTCCGGTTTCAGGTAACGAAGACTTGAGCTCCAACATCGTACGATCGAAAATAAAGCAGAAATAAAATCTTTTTGGCTTTTATAAAGTTTATATTAAAACAAGCCTAAAATCTTTTTGGTATTTTTGAAATTAAAAGACAACAATTTAAAATCCTTTGAGTGTTATCAAACGACATCACCGCTAATGTCGTGCTGATATGCACCAAACGATGAAACTGTTTAAAAGAAATAATAAAGGTTAAGCAGTAAATGAATAAATATATACAAACATTCTTTTTGTGAGTTTCGAGGGTAAAAGAATCATATCAGTGTACAGTCATGCCAAAACACTCTTGTTGTTCAGTTAGTTAACATTAAGATAAGCATCCTATAACAATTATCGGTATTGTTGTCCACTTAAGCTCAACTTATCAGATGTAATCATGTTTAGAGGATACGTTAATGTGTGATTTATACTTACCGACCGGTGTTCATCCACATCACGACACATTCCCGTATCAAGGTATGCACGAGAGTTCATCTTACCGGTGAGTATACCGATTATCATCTGTTTGACCGTATAAATTGTGACATACTCACTTATTTTGAATTGAAAACAAGCCCTATGTGATATAATCACTTATTGATGAGGAACTTGATTTTCGTATGCATGAGGGCACAGGTGCAAGTCCGTGAACAGGTCAGTACTTTCGTACAGCAGAGAGACGAACTTGACACCCGGAAAAATGTGATATTTTATCACTTATTTGATTTGGACATGTGATTGTTTATCACTTATTGAGGTCGAATGCAGTATGCAATATGTACACGTATGTATAGTATCATGGAAGATCTAGACTTGCGTCCCCGTTATTTTTCGGTAAAAGATACAACCATGATACCCAGATGATAAGCAGCATAAAGACCGAATATCTCAGAACCTCGGCAATCTATCAAACGAAATTTCGGTACTAAGACCATATGCCAATGAATGGTTCCCACCTGGTCTTCAGTCGATTAAGATTTATATCACCCTGCACACTTTAAAATGATTGTGAGCCTACCGATACATCTTATATAGAGCTGCTTATCGTTTTTCATTTAAGGTTTAAAGAGGTTTGGATAGACCACTGATGTACTATCATTTTCTCTTTTGCTCGCCAGGAAACTCATTTTTGTTTTTCTATTGTTTTTGTGTTTTTGAATTTTTCGATGTTTTTGGATTTTCCGATTTTTGGATTTACTCCCCCTAAAATCAATAAACTAAGACAAATTTAAAACACAAAGTTATTTACAAAAATGATTTTCCGATGCTGGTTTTACTCTTGCTTGACCTTAATGCCGTTTACCAATAATAAAAAGTCAAATCTTGATTTGTCAAATGCTTTGGTAAATAAGTCGGCACGTTGGTCATCGGTGTGGACCTTAACAACATCGATTAGCCTTTTCTCAAAGCAATCACGTATGAAGTGATATTTGATTTCGATGTGTTTGGTCTTTGAATGCTGCACCGGATTTCTAGTGATATCTAAAGCAGCAGAATTATCAACGTAAATAGGAGTAGTTAGGAATTCAAAACCGTAGTCCCGCATTTGTTGTTGAATCCAAAGAACTTGGGAGCAACAACTTGAGGCAGCAATGTATTCAGCTTCGCATGTTGATGTAGCTACACATGTCTGCTTCTTGCACTGCCATGTAACTAGGCGATTTCCTAAAAACTGACATCCAGCCGTTGTGGACTTGCCGTCGATTTTACATCCGCCAAAATCAGAATCACTGAAGGCTACCAATTCAAAGTTATTATCCCTAGGGTACCACAGACCGGTGTCAGGGTACGCCTTCAAATAACGAAAAATCCTTTTAACAGCAGCAAGATGTGAGGCCTTCGGGTTAACTTGATATCTAGCAAGCAGGCACGTTGGGTACATTATGTCTGGCCTTGATGCTGTGAGGTACATGAGAGATCCGATCATGGCGCGATAGATAGAAGGGCTAACAGCTTCTCCCTTCAAGTCTGGAGTAATTCCGTGATCAGTTGGCAATGGGGTACCAATGGGCGTTGCATCAGACATCTGGAACCGGCTCAAGATGTCACCAACATATTTAGTCTGATGGATGAATATCCCAGACTCCGTTTGTTGTACTTGTAGGCCCAAGAAGAAGGTCATTTCCCCCATAGCACTCATCTCGAATTTATCCTGCATAATGCGCTCGAATTCCCTACACAAGACATCATTAGTAGAACCAAAAATAATGTCATCAACGTATACCTGTACCAGAAGAAGATCTCCATCTTGTTCTTTGATGAAGAGAGTACAGTCGATAAGACCTCTACGAAAACCGTTCTCCAGCAGATAGTGAGATAAGGTTGCATACCAAGCTCGTGGTGCTTGATGAAGACCATAAAGAGCTTTGTTGAGCAACCAAACCCGATCGGGATGGATAGGATCTTCAAAACCTGGAGGTTGTTCGACGTACACCTCTTCTTCAACCACACCATGTAAAAATGCACTTTTCACGTCCATCTGATAAACCTTGAATCCTTTGAAGGACGCATAGGCTAGAAAGATTCGAATTGCTTCGAGACGTGCCACTGGTGCATAGACTTCGTTGTAGTCGATCCCTTCAATCTGACGAAAACCTTGAACGACTAAACGAGCTTTGTTTCGGATAACAACTCCGCGGTCATCCTTTTTGCATTTGAAAACCCAACGGGTACCAATCTTCTTGTATCCAGCAGGTTTCTCTACTAGTTTCCAGACACCCAGCTTCTGGAATTGTTGCAGTTCTTCCTGCATTGCTTCAACCCAAGCATTATCTTTCAAGGCTTCTTTCCACGTTCTTGGTTCTTCTTGTGAGACATAACACGCGAAGGACCAGTCGTTTTGTTGCCCGGATTCTCGAATAGCTGCATACAAGCCTGCATTGTTGTTGTTTCGCAACATGTTTCTTGTTTGTACGCCACTTTGCACATTTCCAATGATGTTTTGTTGAGGATGAGTATTATGAATCCTTGTTTCTGGATTATCTGGAACTGGAACATTTATACCCAGATTGTTGAGGTTAAGATCAACAACCAATTCAAGACCCGGAATTGACGAAGAAGATGATGCAGTAGTCTCAGCTGTTCGATGTGTATCAACTGGAGGAGTACCCTCTGAAGTACCATGAACTGCTGTTGTAGGAGCTTCTTGATCTGCATCTAGAAATTCATCATCCTCTGAAGATTCGTTCAATTCGTTTGCATCATGAAAATCCTCATTGTTGAGAGTATTATTGTTCACCGAAGAAGATGGTTCTTGATTAACAAGAATTGGACGAACCACCGGTGAAACTGTTGCATTGTCACTCTCGAAAAACATCCTAGCCGCAGCATTTTCTTCAACGGCTTCAACATTGATCGAATTGAAGAAGTCATCGTACTCAAACATCCAAGGTTGACCCGGATTTTTGACTGGCAAAGTGTGTCTTTGTACTCTGACCTCAGACCATTCCTCGACTCTTTTAGTCTCTAGATTCCAGACTCGTAAGTTAGGGGTGGCATACCCAAGAAAGTATCCATCAATTGCTCTTGCCCCAAACTTTCCATTAGGATCGATGATTGTGCATGGAGCCCCAAACGGTTCGAGATAAGACAAATCTGGTTTCCGTTTTTGAAGAAGCTCAAAGCAGGTCTTGTTGTGCCTTTTGACTGTAAGGACTCTGTTCAATGTGTAACATGCAGAGGCCACAGCTTCAGTCCAGAATGGAATGGGCAACTGTGACTCTACCAACATTGTCCTAGCAGTCTCGATCAATGTGCGGTTCTTACGTTCAGCGACACCATTCTGTTGGGGAGTATAAGCTGCACTAAACTCATGAAGAATACCGTTTGAAGTGCAGAACTCCATCATGGAATGATTTTTAAATTCAGTACCATTGTCGCTACGTATCCGCCTAACCTTCAACTTATACAAATTCTCAATCTGAATGATTAAGTTTTTGATAATACCAAAGGTTTCACTCTTGTGTGCCATGAACGCAACCCAAGAAAATCTTGAATAATCATCAGTAACCACGAGGCAGTATTGATCACCCCGAATACTCTTGTGCTTGACAGGACCGAACAAATCCATGTGTAAACGTTCAAGAGGAACTGCCACTGTGTTGATCTTCTTTGTAGGGTGCTTCTTCTTTGTTTGCTTTCCTTTCTGGCACGAAACACAGATGTCTTGAAGGTGGAAATTTTTGAGGGGAACACCATTCACCAATTCATTTGAAACCAAATGATTCATTTTGCGTAAGTGAATGTGACCCATTCGTCTGTGCCAAGAGATAGTGTCTTTTTCTGTGGCTTTGGAAACGAAACAAGTTGCTTGTGCAGACGTAGTAATAGCTTGGCTCATGTCAAGGACGTACAAATCATTTATCCTTGGAGCCGACAAGAGAATCCATTCTTTTGGAATTTTGAAGCCGGGTTTCAGCACATAACATCCATTAGCATCAAAGTGTACTGAAAATTTCTTGTCACAGATTTGAGAAACACTAAGAAGATTGTGATCAAGTTGTTGCACAAAATTGATCTTGTCAAAGCTGACAATCCCGTTAGATATCATTCCTTCACCCGTTATGTATCCACCTTTATCTCCAGCAAAAGCAACATAACCTCCTCTAATAGATTTAACGTCATAGAGAAGCTTCATGTCGCCTGTCATGTGCCTAGATGCCCCACTATCAACAATCCAATGACTACTGATAGTTCCTCCTGAAGCACCCTGCACATGAACTCAAATGAATTAGTTGGAGATGGGGACCCAAGCCATTGTGGTCTTGGGTCTTCCATTTTCATCAATGACAATCACTTCTTGTCTTTGATGGTTGGTGAATTGTGATGGTCCCCCTGATTCAGTAACCGATTTAGGTTTCTAAGTCTGTTTGGTTTCACCAGTGTTTTTCTTTAAAATTTTAACTTCTTGATGACTTGAAGTTTTAGAATTTTCTGGTTTTACAACAACAGATTGTTTTTGAACCACATCGGTTTTAATCGCTTTTTCTATCTTTTTGACCTGTTGGCGTTTCTGTTTCTTTTCCCTTTCTTTTACTAGGCGGGGATCTTGTTTTGTGGAAACAGTTTGCTTACGGTCAGCTTTGCCACGGGGATCATCAACCTTTCCTTTCTGCTTATGAAGATATGGGCAGTTTCTAATAATGTGCCCAATGGTTCCACACTCAAAACATGATCTTCGTTCTACAAACCCCGAAGTATCATGTGATCGTCTAGCCGATGATGTTGAACTTTGTGAACCCGAGGTACTAGGTTTTGAACTGCTTGGTTCATTTCTTTTCTCGACAATAGCTTTCTTGACAAAATCTAAGTTAGATTGATTTTCAAACTTTTCAATTTTGTCTGTTCCCGTCGATTTCACAAAGTTAACATTCTTCTTCTTCTTTTGGTTCGGCTTCTTGTTAGCTTGAGCCGGTGTTTTACCTTTGGGTTTGGTGTGATTTTGCTGTGTTGGCACTGTTGGTAATTTCTTGTTACCAAATTGTTTTCGGATTTCAGCCTTTGGAATAGGAGGACACTGTGTAACTGTAACTTTAGGTCCTGCCTTTCCCAAGAACTTACTCGTCGAATTCTCAAAGACTTTGCAAATTAAGGATTGATTAACATTCTTAATGGGAAAATCTTTGTCTGAGTAAATTTTATCATCACCAACTAGAGTGTACAGCAAATTCACACTCTCCGGCTCTCCTACAGATGAGGACTCAGTTGCAACAGTCTTAGCGGGTTGAACAGGGGGATCACATAGAATGTGATTCTCAAGAGGTATGTCCTCATTTTTTACTACCGCATCAGACTTTGCTGGGACAGTATCATCAGATTCATCATCAGACGAATCAGCATCCTCAATCACAACTGGATGATCTTGATTCTGTTCAGCACTCACAAATGTATCTGCTGACACATCTGAATCTGAGGATACTTCCTTTTGGTATCCGAGTCCTGCAGCAAACTCCTTAACATCCAGAGGCACAGAAGGTTCAAAGAAAACTCTGTCCTCTTCATCAGGCATGGCATCATAATTATGTCTCACTGGTGGTGGACACTTCTTGTACCCTATGCATGTGACATCTCTCTTTTCCTTCTGAACGTCAATGATGTGATCTAACACATAGCTAGAACTCAAATAACTGTCTAGCTTGAGTTTGATCGCATCACTTTCGGTTTTCACACAAGCCATCTCTTTTTGCATACTCTCAAGGCGAGATATATACAAATTGATATCAGTTTGTTTTCTTGAAACCATTTTAGTCAGTTCTGTTTTATCCTTCTTTAATGTTTCAATTACTGACTTAAATTCTTTTTCATGGTTTTCATAAAACATGTTGGCTTCTGTGCATTTAGAGAGGTCCACAGTCAATTTCTGATTGTGGATGAATGTCACATCATATTTCTCCTGCAAAGCGTCATGCTTACTTTGCAAGTCACTCAAATTCTCATTCACAGTAGTATGTTTGTCTTGCAAGTCAAACAAACTAGCTTGTAAAGCATCATGTTTGCCTTGCAACTCAGACATACTTTTCTCAAGATCAGCACATCTAGCATGCAACCTAGCACATTCATCACAATTAACAGCGGTGGGTTCATCGACACATACCTGACTTGATGAACCGTCGACATTAGCCATAAAAGCTGAATGGAGAGAAGACGAAGAGTAAGCAGCTTGATCCACCAGAATAGATCTTCTTTGAGTTTCTGCTACAGCTTCCCCCAAGAGTTCATCAATGTCAATATCATCCGAAACATTAGATGTCTCTCCCACATGATCATCACCAGAGTTGGATGATTCTTCATCAACACTCCTGCTGTATCCAGAGGAGTCTTCATCTTCAGACGATTCATCACCACTGGCAGAAGATTCTCCACCACTGGTGTGAACTAGCTCCTTCACAATCTGAGCAAAACATGCTGTTCCATCAGGAGCATCACCACCCAACTGGATTGACCAGTCACAACCTTCATCCACCTGAACTGCAAGTGCTCGGTTGGTTTGGTTGTTGACAGGCACCAATGTACGATCATTGTTTCTGTTCTGCTGGTTGCCTTGGTTCCTGAAGGGGTTTTGATTCCCGTGCTGGGCTGGCTTTGTACATTCCCTTTTGAAGTGGCCCCGTTCACCACAGTTGAAGCACTTAACAGCTTGCTTATCGAACCCATACTTGGTGTCTCGCTTACTTTCCAAGCTGGTTCTGCCAGTACTTTCCATCCAATCCTTTGCTCTTCTCACAGCACTCGCAAAGGCCCACTTGATGTCCATCAAGTCCATCTCCTCTTTATCAATCTGCCTGTAATCTTCTTGTGTCAGATTAATGTTGCCAATCTGACCTTCTATCAACCCACAGTACGCGCTTACTACAGTGTTAAGTAGCTCCATGTGTTCCTTAGCTACTTCTACACTGACTTTAGAGAAGCTTGAAGTGTCAAGCTGTACTGTATTTGGCTTTGATTGTTGGCCTGCAGATGATGTTCCTCCATAACACGCATATTGTGGTTGTTGAGCAGGAGGAGGAGGAGGTGGTTGTATTGGATTTCCATACAGATCTGTGGTTGGAGGCGGCTTTATAGGAACTTGCACTGGATTGCCATACATATCCGTGCTTGTGACAAACGCTGTTTGAAGTGGAGCATGTGAACCGGCTTTTGCTGATGAAGAAGTGGAGGTGCCATAATACATCTCTGGATTCTGTGGCACTGCGACTCTCTTTGCCTTCAACGTTTCTTCCTGATCCTTGTTCTCCAGAAGCTGCACGAAATCGTTGATATTTGTGGTTCTCAACGTTCCGTTGTACTTCAAGATTTCCAGGAAGTTGTTCCATTGAGGAGGCAATGCATCGGCAAACTTCTTTACCACCTCTGTTGGAGTCGTTGTGACTTCAAAGTTGGTCAGCTCAGTAAGCAGGTGATAGAAACGGCTTGTCATATCTCCCAATGACTCCTTATCCATACATGTGAAGCCATCGAATTCTTTCTTCAGTAGATCTCGTCTTAGTTGACGTGTGGCTTCATTACCTACTCCTCTTGTCTTCAATGCATCCCACAGCTTCTTCGTTGTCTTGAAACTGACGAACTGATGATAAATATCCTTGCTCAGTGCTTGAGTGAGAATAGCGTATGCTTTCTTTTCTAAGTCATACGTCTTCTTTTGATCATCAGGAAGATCGGCAAATGTAGCTGTCGAAGAAGCAGCAACCTCGATAGTTTGATCGAATTCCGTAATGAATCGTAACCACAACTCTGTATTTTGACCAAGAATGTATGTGTGGAAACGATCAACCCATCCTGGATATTCATGAAGATGCATCAACTTTGGAGGCCTGTTCAAACTTCCGGTTTCACTTTCGCTTAGAAGAAGACTTTGAATACTCGGAGTTTGATTTGAAACAAACGCCCATTGACCAGCTGGAGTGGCATTTGCTTGTGAGGATGTAGAAACTGGAGATTCGGCCCATGATGGAGATTGACTGGTATTCATGTATTTTCCACTGTCTGGAGCCGGACTTCCCCACCAACTCGGATTCATGATAGGTAAGCAAAATAAATGCTAAGTAAGAATGATCCGAAAGATACACAACCGAAAGATCCTGGTCGAAAGATCTGAAATCACAGAAAGTTGTTAACAATAAACAGATCACAATCGAAAGATATAATCTTGTTCGAAGGATCAACAGTACTCGAAGGATTACTGTTGACTCTCGAACAATGATCTCGAAAGACTCAAGAACACGAAGGATTCCCTTTTGAAAGATCCTTATCTTTCGTGTTAAATCCTTATCTTTCGATCAACAGATCTCGAAAGATTCACCAGTACGAAGGATCCTAATCTTTCGGACACTAATCTTTCGAAAAGATTCCTTTCTCGAAGGATATGTTTCAGACTTCGAAGGATGGGTCGAAGGATATTAATCTTTCGAGCCCTCCTTGGTCGAAAGATATCGAAGGATGATCTTTCGATGTCGAAAGATATCTTTCGAGAACTCTGACACAATCTGATCTGATGTGAAAGGTTGGTGAAAAGGTGACAGGTTGGTAAGGTCAACCTTTCGGCAAAGGGGATGTCAGATCAACTTTCCCACCAACTTTTGAAAAGATTGCCCAAAAAGGAAAACCTTATCTTCACACTAGTCACCGGAAACCTTGATCGGAACTTGACCGGAAATACCAAGTTACTTAAAACAATTTTTCAAGTTACCCAACCCCACTTTAAACACTCCCGGTTAGTTTAGACACGTTTTTACTCAAATAAAAAGCAAGAAAACAAGTAAAAACAGGTGCAAAACCAAGTGTTTCAACACACCACAACTTGTAAAAACCCGGTTTTAAACAAGGTTAAGAGCCTACGCTCTGATACCACTTGTAGGTCCCTTTTCGCGGAGGATTTCGAACCTAAACCTTGTTATACAAACCTACTAGCGAGTGCGGAATCCAAGCTAGCAAGCAAAACGAGTTAGTAGCAAGTAGAGAAACAAACACACAAGTTCACCGATTAACACAACTTGTATTAATGCAATGAGGGTTCGGTTACAAGCTCAATGTTTACAGAAGTGTTCTATAAACTCTCTAAGTGTGTGTGTGAGTTCTGGGCAGAATGCTCTCTAAGCTTTCTATCTCTCGGGTGTGTAAAATGGCAGAACTGCAGAACTCAACACATGCATGGGTATATATACCCAGCTCAGCAGGTCTGCTCGAAGGATTCGACAGATGGTCCGAAGGATCATCTGTCGACCACATGTTACACGAAAGATCAGCGTGGACCTCGAAGGATCATCCTTCGAGGTCTAATGGTCGAACCATGGTCGAACCATATCTTTCGATCACCTCGAAGGATCAGGTGTATCCTTCGAGGCTATCCTTCGATCAGAACATCTTTCAACTGTTGTCCAAGTCAAACCGGAGGATGGTTGACTTGGTCAACTTACAACACAAATCAGGACATCGTTTATATCAGACCGAATACAGACAAAGTACAGACACAAGTGCACCAACAACTTTTATAAATACCAAGATATGCTAACTAAAAAAAGTTTAGAATCCTTACTACTAGCACAAAGGCTAGGGATAATCCAAGATGAAAAACATGAAGAAGAACAAGAGGATTGAAGCTCCCAATGATGAGAAATAGGCTCCTACATTGCTTCCATGGTTGCAAAACTTTTAGATCATCAAAGTATGGATTTGGGAGGATTATTTTGTGAGCTTGAGAAGATGAAAATGGTGGTGTAAAGAGGGTTAGGGTTTGTAATGTCGGTGACCCTCACATTGGTCCTGCCAAAGAGGGAGTCAGTGATCACCATCCATAAATTAGTGAGTATGGATCGGTTGGGAATCCTAATCTCTTCAATGTAAAGTGACATAGTTGTCTCTGGCACGGTATGTAGTTAGAGATCTAAAAAAATGGCGAGGGAAATCCGATGTGTCTTGTGAGCTAAACCATAAATAACTTGAACGAATGGGTGGTCTAGGAGTCCATCTCCTCCAGTTGAATAGCTATCCAAGGTATCGACAACCAGTTCGCGAAATAGCAGCTGGAATGCCAGATCAAACAACTGATCCCATGGGGTATCATGTACGATGAGATCCCGAAATCTATCAACGTCGCTGACCTCCTCTGCCATGTCAAACAATGTGTATCCTACGTAGCTTCTGACATCGGTCAAAAGCATCGGTATGCTACTTAAACTCAAAGTAAAGGTGCCCGTGAAGTGGGTCAACCGAAGACCTATTGTGCTTAAAATAAACTAATTAATATTTAAATGAAAATAAAGTAAATTAAAATTTTAAAATTAATTATATTTTATAAAAAGGTTAATTTACTTTTGAATTTTATAAAAAATAAATAATAATTAATACACTTCTTAAATTTATAAACCTTTTTGATATTTTGATCAATTAATAATAAGTAATAAACTTTTTAACTTTTTAAAAAGTTAAATTAATAATAATTAATACACTTCTTAAATTTATAAACTTTTTAAATATTTTTAATTTATATATTAATTAAACACTTAAGAAAAATCTTAGGGTATATATATTTATATATTAATTAAACATTTAAGAAAAATCTTAGGGTATACATATGTGGCGTATATGGAGGCCATGTCATCATCAATTTAAATAGTTCATATAGTTCATCTCAAATTGGAAAATTTTGAAATTAAAATAATAAAAAAACCAACCCCAAATCATACAATTTAACAGATAAAATTTTATACAAAATACATTGTCATGATCACGGGTTAAAATAACTAACCTTTTGCAGGACAAAAACGAGAAACGGGCCGGTTGATTTGTCGGTTCCTGAGTTTGTGTTTTTGTGTATGTTTGACTTTTGAGTCATATGAGGATGAAGATGGAGGTTCATGGGAAAGATTGCGACTGGGATGTATGACTCGAGACTGGGGAATTTATACGAGTCGGAACCGAGGTTGCGAGATGAGTCGAGACCTAGGAAGAAGATGAATCGAGACCTTGATGCCAATTGAGAGAACAGTTTCCTTAAAAGATGGACTCGAGACCTTGTGAAGATTGACAATTCAAAACAGTGAATTAATGATAAAAATAGAAAATCTTTTCGAAAATTGTCAAAACTTTTAAAAGTTTGAATTCCAAGATTTTTGGATCTTTCAAATCAATTCAGAATTTTTTAAATCTTTTGAAGATAATTTTAAAAATTCAAATACGTAGATAAATCTATTAACACCTTCCAAAAAGATCAAAATACCAAAATATGACAAAATTTCACTAGAAACTCGATGAACACTGTTGATGCAGATTTTGTGTCCGATGCTTGTCGAATAGATTAGTTTTACTTTACGCTGAATTTGTAATAGTTAGTGACACGGTCTATCGAACTTGTATAGACCCGTGTTGGTGCACTTGTGTCTGTACTTTGTCTGTATTCGGTCTGTATATAAACGATGTTCTAAGTCTGTAAGTTGACCAAGTCAACCATCCTCCGGTTTCACTTGGTCAAACAGTTAGAAAGTAGTTGTCTGTCTCGAAGGATAGCTCCTCGAAGGATACTGTTGATCCTTCGAGGTAATCGAAAGATATGCTTCGATTGTTAGACCTCGAAGGATCATCCTTCGAGGTCATTGCTGATCATTCGAACATCTTGTCATCGATAGATGATCCTTCGGACCATCTATCGGATCCTTCGGACAGATCTGCTGTGTATGGGTATATACCCATGCAGTGTGTTGTGTTAGACAGTTCTGAGAGTTCACATAGGTGCACACACCGAAAGAGAGGGAGACTTCTTGAGAGCTTTCTGTCCGGAACTCACACACACACTTTGAGAGTTTACAAGTTAGGTTTGTAAACATTGTGCTTGTAACCGAAACCTTCATTTGCATTAATACAAGTTGTGTTAATCGGTGAACCCTTGTGTGTTGTGTTTATACTTGCTTAATCTCGGTTTGCTTGCTAGCTTGGATTCCGCACTCGCTAGTGGGTTAGTATAACAAGGTTTGAGGTTCGTCATCCTCCGACAAAAAGGGACCTACAAGTGGTATCAGAGCTTGGCTCTTTACCTTGTTTAAAACCGGGTTATTCAAGTTCTTGGTGTGTGTTTGAACACTTGGTTTAACACCCGTTTTTGTTGGTTTTTCTACACTTTTAAACTGGAAAACATGTTTTAAACTTACCGGGAGTGTTCATAAGTGGGTTGGGTAACTTGAAAACTTGTTTAAGTGATTTGGTGTTTTTCCGGCGAATATTCCGGTTAAACTTCCGGTGACTGGTTCTAGGATAAGGTTATCCTTTTTGGGCAATCTTTTCAAAGTTGGTGGGAAAGTTGTCAGCCTGCCATACCCTTTTGCCGAAAGTTGACTTACCAACCCATCACCTTTTCACCAACCCGTCACATCTGTGTCAGTGTGTCAGTGAACATTCGAAAGATAGCCTTCGACATCGAAAGATATCTTTCGACATCGAAAGACCATCCTTCGTTCAGAGACAGCTCGATAGATAAACATCTTTCGAGTAGTCCTTCGAAGTTCGAAACATATCTTTCGATCAGGGAATCTTTTCGAAAGATAGTTGTTCGAAAGATAGTTTTTCGAAAGATAGTTGTTCGAAAGATAAGGATTTATCTCGAAAGATAAGGATCTTTCAAGTGTGAATCTCTCGAGATTTTGAATCTTTCGAAGCCAGTGCTCGAAAGTCAACAGTGATCCTTCGAACACTGTTGATCATTCGAACAAGTGTGATCTTTCGAAAGTCAGCTATACGAAAGATAAGGATATTTAATTCGAAAGATAAGGATCTTTCAAAAGGGAATCCTTCGAGTTCTTGAATATTTCGAAATCATTGTTCGAGATACAACAGTGATCTTTCGAGTACAGTTGATCCTTCGAACAAGAGTTGATCTTTCGATTCTGGTCTGTTTATTGTTAACAGGTTTCTGTTTTACAAGTTAGATCGTTTGAACTAGTGGATCTTTCGAATCAGGATCCTTCGGCTGTGTGTGATCTTTCGGGTGGCTATTATCCTTCGAGACATTGATATAGTATTCATTTTTCTGATCAAAAATGATCCAGCATGGGGTAATCCGTCAATTGCAGAGAGCAGTACGTTTTCTGCAAGATTCAGTGTGCCATGCAATTCTGATATGTATTTTGGAACTTCCAGTACTTCGTTTGCAAGACCCGTTCCACATGCTCCATTAAAAACGGAGTACGTCACAATCACAGATTGTTTTGGCAATCCAAAACAAGTTCCTGTAAAGCCAGCTCCCACCACAGACATGTATGGAAATCCATTACCCCCAGTTGCCGTACAACACCATTATTCTACTGTAGAATCGTCATTTCTTAATCCCAAGAACAGTAGTCAGACAAAAACGGCGTTGTATGCTGAAATTGACAAAGATGTCAGCAATGGTGGATCCTCGGGGAATGATAACAGTTCTGAACATGTTAGAAGTTCAGATGAAGATGTTTCAATTTCAGTTGAGGGTGATACAACTTCAAGTTCAAGTGAGGATGGATCTGAATGTGAATCATCAAGGGAGATTGTTGATTCTGATGCAGAAAGGCCAACACCTGAGAGTAATTCCAGTCAGGTATGTGTTGATGAACCAACTGCTGTAGATTGTGATAATTGTGCTAGATTAAAGGCAAACATGTCTGAGTTGCAAGGCAAACATGATGCTTTACAAGCTAGTTTGTTTGACTTGCAAGACAAACATGTTTCATTGAATGCCAAGTGGTGTGAATTGCAAAGCAAACACGAAGCTTTGCAAGAGAAATATGATGTGACTTTTATCCACAACCAGAAGTTGACCGTGGATCTTTCAAAATGCACAGAAGCCAATATGTTTTATGAAAACCATGAAAAAGAATTTAAGTCAATGATTGAGACATTAAAGAAAGATAAAACTGAATTGACTAAAATGGTTTCCAGAAAACAAACGGACATTAATTTGTATATCTCACGTCTTGAGACAATGCAAAAAGAAATGGTCTGTGTAAAAACGGAAAGTGAGGCAATCCAACTCAAGCTAGATAGCTATTTGAGTTCTAGCTATGTGTTGGATCACATCATTGACATTCAGAAAGAAAAACGGGATGTCACATGCATAGGATATAGGAAATGTCCACCACCTGTGAGACACAATTATGATGCGATGCCTGACGAGGAGGATAGAGTGTTCTTTGAACCATCTGTTCCTCTAGATGTAAAGGAGTTTGCAGCAGGACTCGGATACAAGAAAGATGTATCACCAGACTCAGATACTTCAGCAGATGCATGTGTGTCTTCTGCTGAACTGAATCAGGATCCTCCAGTCATCATTGAGGATGCTGATTCTTTTGATGATGAATCTGATGATACCATCCCAGCAAAGTCTGATGCGGAAGTCAAAGATGGGGACATACCTCTCGAGAATTACATTCTATGTGATCCTCCTGCAAAACCCGCTAAGACTGTTGCAATCGAGTCCTCGTCTGCAAAAGAGTCGGAGGGTGTGAATTTGCTGTACACTCTTGTTGGTGATGATAAAATCTACTCTGACAAAGATTTTCCTATTAAGAATGTTAATCAATCTTTAATAAGTAAAGTCTTTGAAGATTCGACTAGTAGATTTTTGGGAAAGACAGGACCACGTGTTACAGTTACACAGTGCCCTCCTATTCCAAAGGCTGAAATTCGAAAACAATATGGCAATCAAAAATTACCAACAGAAAAGAGGCAGCCAAATCACACCAAACCTAAAGGAAAGGCATCGACTCAGGGTCAAAAGAAACAGACCCAAAAGAAAAACAAGAATGTGAACTTTGTGAAATCTAAGGGAACGGACAAAATCGAAACTTATGAGAACAAATCTAACTTAGATTTTGTTAAACAAGCAACAGTTTTGAAAAGAAATGATCCAAACTGTTCAAAACCTAGTACCTCGGGATCACAAAGTTCATCATCATCGGCAAGACGAACGCATGATGCTTCGGGGATTGTTGAACGAAGATATTGTTTTGAATGTGGTACACTTGGACACATAATTCGAAATTGTCCATATCTTCATAAGTTGAAAGCAAAGATTGATGATCCCCGTGAACAAAATCATGCCGCCCAAGAGAATAGAAAAGGCAAACAGGGCGAAAACAAGAAAAAGGTTCGGAAGATAAACCTCGTGAAATCTAGAGGGACTGATAAAATTGATACTTCCAAAAACAAATCCAATAAGGATTTTGTTAAACAAAGTAAAATTTTGAAAAGAAACAGTCAAAACAACTATACACAACACACAAACGGTTGTGATGTAGGACCAAGTACCTCAAGATCACGAAGTTCATCATCCGGCTATTGCAGTTATGATACTCCGAGGTTTGTTGAGCGGAGATCATGCTTTGAATGCTGTGAGTATGGACACATCATTAAGAATTGTCCATATCTCACCAAGAGAAAGTCAAAAATTGATGCCCCCCATGGTAACAATTACCATAAAAGATCTGTTTCACCAAAACAGGACCCTCGTCTTGTTAAACAGCGAGCAAAGAAACAGAAAAGGAAACAAAGAAAAGAAGTTGAAAAGATTTTAAAACCGGAGATTATCCAAACAAAATCTGTTAAATTGGATGTTAAACATGAAAAACAGAAAGAGATTTGGATACCAAAACCGGTAACTGTTTCAGGGGGAGCTGCATCAATTCCGAATCATCGGGAAATGGATGTTACAATTCTCGATGATGACGGACGACCCAAGTCTGTGAAGGCTTGGGTCCCCCTCTCCAACTAATCTCTGAGTGAGTGTGCAGGAAGTTCCAGGAGGAACTATTGATAATCTTAGGATTGTTAATAGTGGAATGTCCTTGCACAAGATAGGCGACAGAAGAAAATTGTTGCCTTTGATGGAGAGAGAGGAAAGAAAAAGAAAATGTGGCTGAATGAAGTTGCAAAATTCGACCAAATGAAGAACGTGCCAAAAATTTGGTCATTCTGGTTTTTGATCGGGTCCTCAGGAACGAATGAAGTGAAATGTGTGCCGATGCCTTAGCATGGATTGAACATCCGCACACCATTTCTGAAAGAGAAAGTCAAGACCTTCGCTGGTACAATGTGGAAGACCAGCCGGACCCGGAGGTTTATGATTTTATTGCTGTCAAGAGACTTTTCAGTAGTTGCAAATTCGACCTTGAAGTCCACACCGGGTGGATATCCAGTTGGGAGAGTGCTTAGATTCCTTGCAATGCACGGAACAGTTGCAGGATACGCCTTTAAATTCTTAATCTCTCCTATACTTGTCGATATTTAAGCTACTTTGTGAATTATTATTATCTCGAACAGCACTCTTTGACCTGACACATTGATCTCGAATATCACCTCACACGTGATTGTTTCTATATGAAACTCATCAATGTTGTCATGGTCCGCACCGCTTACCGACATGCCAACTCACTTTTCCAAAATTTGTTAAATCTTTTCTGATAAAACTTAATTTTGGTAAACGGCATTAAGGTCAAGCACAAGAGTAAACCAACATCGGAAAATCACTTTTGTAAATATCTTTGTGTGTTTTTAAATTTATCTTAGTTTATTGATTTTAGGGGGAGTAAATCCAAAAATCTGAAAATCCAAAAACATCGAAAAATTCAAAAACACAAAAACAATAGAAAAACAAAAATGAGTTTCCTGGCGAGCAAAAGAGAAAATGATAGTACATCAGTGGTCTATCCAAACCTCTTTAAACCGTAAATGAAAAACGATAAGCAGCTCTATATAAGATGTATCGGTAGGCTCACAATCATTTTAAAGTGTGCAGGGTGATATAAATCTTAATCGACTGAAGACCAGGTGGGAACCATTCATTGGCATATGGTCTTAGTACCGAAATTTCGTTTGATAGATTGCCGAGTTTCTGAGATATTCGGTCTTTATGCTGCTTATCATCTGGGTATCATGGTTGTATCTTTTACCGAAAAATAACGGGGACGCAAGTCTAGATCTTCCATGATACTATACATACGTGTACATAATACATACTGCATTCGACCTCAATAAGTGATAAACAATCACATGTCCAAATCAAATAAGTGATAAAATATCACATTTATCCGGGTGTCAAGTTCGTCTCTCTGCTGTACGGAAGTACTGACCTGTTCACGGACTTGCACCTGTGCCCTCATGCATATGAAAATCAAGTTCCTCATCAATAAGTGATTATATCACATAGGGCTTGTTTTCAAATCAAAATAAGTGAGTATCTCACATTTTATACGGTCAAACAGATGATAATCAGTATACTCACCGGTAAGATGAACTCTCGTGCATACCTTGATACGGGAATGTGTCGTGATGTGGATGAACACCGGTCGGTAAGTATAAATCATACCTTAACGTATCCCCTCGCCATGATTACATCTGATAAGTTGAGCTTAAGTGGACAACAATACCGATAATTGTTATAGGATGCTTATCTTAATGTTAACTAACTGAACAACAAGAGTGTTTTGGCATAACCGTACACTGATATGATTCTCTTACCCTCGAAACTCGCAAAAAGAATGTTTGTATATATTTATTTACTGATTAACTTTTATTGTTTTCTTTTAAACAGTTTCGTCGTTTGGTGCATATCAGCACGACATTAGCGGTGATGTCGTTTGATAACACTCAAAAGCTACAGCCAAGGGGGAGTTTGTTGGTGCACTTGTGTCTGTACTTTGTCTGTATTCGGTCTATATATAAACGATGTTCTAAGTCTGTAAGTTGACCAAGTCAACCATCCTCCGGTTTCACTTGGTCAAACAGTTAGAAAGTAGTTGTCTGTCTCGAAGGATAGCTCCTCGAAGGATACTGTTGATCCTTCGAGGTAATCGAAAGATATGCTTCGATTGTTAGACCTCGAAGGATCATCTTTCGAGGTCATTGCTGATCATTCGAACATCTTGTCATCGATAGATGATCCTTCGGACCATCTATCGGATCCTTCGGACAGATCTGCTGTGTATGGGTATATATACCCATGCAGTGTGTTGTGTTAGACAGTTCTGAGAGTTCACATAGGTGCACACACCGAAAGAGAGGGAGACTTCTTGAGAGCTTTCTGTCCGGAACTCACACACACACTTTGAGAGTTTACAAGTTAGGTTTGTAAACATTGTGCTTGTAACCGAAACCTTCATTTGCATTAATACAAGTTATGTTAATCGGTGAACCCTTGTGTGTTGTGTTTATACTTGCTTAATCTCGGTTTGCTTGCTAGCTTGGATTCCGCACTCGCTAGTGGGTTAGTATAACAAGGTTTGAGGTTCGTCATCCTCCGACAAAAAGGGACCTACAACCCGCTCGTTTGAAGTGGTCAAACGAGAGGGTTATTCGTTTGACCGTGTGTGTTTGCTAGACAAATTATGGTTGTATAATTGGTGTCGAAGGATAGGGCATCGAAGGATTGTGGATATCCTTCGATGAGCTCGAAAGATATCCATCGAAGGATGAAGATGGACCTCGAAGGATATGTCATCCTTCGAGGCATATGTGTATCTTTCGAAAGCTGAATGATCGACAGATGATCTATCGATCAGTCAGTTAGATCCTTCGACCATACAACCTGTGTTGGGTATAAATACCAACACTTGGTCATTTGCAACACAAGAGAGGGAGAGGAGGTTTGGTACCTCACCGGGAGAAATCACCACTTGATTTCTCCCTGGATGTATACTTCTTTGGTATTAGTTCGGTTATCATGTAATCGGGCCGACTTGTAATGTTTTACTACCGGATTAATGCAAAGTTGTTTGTTTTTCATCTCTTATCTCTTCCGTCTTTGAACATAATCATGAAAATCACGGTTTTGATCCCGAAACCCGGACCTACAATTGGTATCAGAGCCATGGTGCCCGATTTAGTAAAACTAACCGTTTACTAAGTCACATGTGCTCTAGATCTGTGATTTTTGTGCGTTTTTGTTCAAGATGTAAAAAAAGGTGAAAATTGAGAAAAACTCAGATCTGGACCCGATTATTCAGATCTGTGATAAAACGAGTGTTGGGTTTTATGTTTTTCTCTAAAATACTCAAGTTTTCTTCATCAAAAATAGTGTACAAGTGTTTTCATCGAATCTGCAGATCTAACAGTCGCTGTGTTCTTGATGTGTTCTTGATGTTCGTGACACATCTTCAAATTTCGAAAGATGAACAAGCTGATAGAAAGACCCCAATCATTTTCGAAAGATCAACCTCTTCATAACTGTATTTCGAAGGGTCATTCTTGTTTCTCCTCGAAGGATCATCAGTTGTATCGAAGGGTCATCCTTCCATATGTCTTTCGAAAGATCCCAACTTCGATAGACCAACCTTCGAAATCACAGCAGGTTCGAAAGATCAGAAGCTTTCGAAGGGTAATCCTTGGTCGAAGGATCATCATCACCGGCTGAAGTAACAGGTTGATGTCAGCTGGATTATTGTGCTTGTTTTGGAGGTGTTGTATCGAAGAGATTGAGGAGAGAGAAAGAGGTTGGTTGCTGCCTTTTTGTTCATCGCAGAAATGGAAACCAGGAGAGGGAACAGAAGTGATGTCGGCTGTGATGATTCCTTAAAATGTTAAAGTAGGGTTGTTGAATGTTGACTAGGGCAAATGTCTGCATCATATCATCAGACGACATGGTGGGCCTCAACAACTTAATATTTTTTTTTTGGGCCATGACATTTAATTATTGTTCATTCCTTGAGTTGGCAGTTGGGCCTTTAGGAATTGATCGGGTATATGGACCAAAATTTATTTGTGGATTTTTATTGATGGCCCACTAGCAATTTACTAGCAACCATTATCATTATGGACTCACATGATGGTTTCTACAAATTACTAGTGGGAGTGGGGTCGGGTATTTGCGGAGTTGATCTGAATCGCGCTCCTAATATCAAGGTCAAAATTCGTATGGGTTTTGGGAGCACGCGGGATGATTCGGAATGATGAAAACAAGAGATGATGAAAGCTTGATTTTTGAAAATTGTGGGGTAGTCACGGTTACCGATGCAAATGGCAAAAATGGTGACGCGACTATTATGGGCCAAAAACAACACGACGAACGTATGAACCTAGAACGTCAATACCGGTCCTAACGAGTCCACAAATTCTTTGGGGGGATACAAGTCAGATCCTACGGGGTACTAGGGGACGCTCTTATTCAACTAGATTATGCAAAGAAGAAAGTCATGTTCGTGAATTTTCGGAACCGAGAACATTCAATGAAGATTGATGACAGTTCCGCTCAGTGGAGGGAATTGGTGAACATTTGACGACAGTTTCTTTGAAGTGGAAGGAATCTGTTAAGGTTTAGAGATTTTACCAAAGAAATGGGGGGATAAAAATTTTCAGATGTTGAATTTCTTCGGTAAATTTCTAAACGCAATCACAGGTGGTAGAGTTTGTGATTTTCTGGTGATACAAGCGGTTCGGAGTGGAATGTTTTGCACAGACACATATTTGAGGATTTTAATTAATTCTCCAGCCAGCGTGAAGAGTTTTGCACGGAAACATACAGGTATCTAAAGTCGACAGTAGTGTCAAAGCGCTGTTTACCGAAGACCTGGGGAATCTTTATGGAAGTTGATAGTTCAAGGCTGAAGACCTGCAGGATTCGGTTTTGGGTTTGATGTTTCTTTGGGATTTTACAGGGATCTGGGGGTAACTCAATTCGTTGAGTTTGCAAACGATGTACTTGGTCAAGCTGACTTCCTGAGTACTGATGCTGAAGATTCGTAGTGCATTACGTGGTCAACTTCACAAAGGCGAGACAATGAGATGTGGATGTAGTTCAACTAAGCGTGCCGTTTGGTTGAGCTTGCAAGGGATACACTTGGTCTAGCTGACTTTCCTGAGTGTTGATGCTGAAGATTAAAGTGCATTACTTGGTCGATTCCACAAAGACGGTTTACAGAAGACAGTTCACCAGAAATCTCTATCAATGTAGTATGCTTGAAGATCAAGACTTGATGCAGTTTTTAAAAGAATGGAACCCTTATCAAATGCCGGTTGGAGTGTTGGAAGATCAACGGAAGATCGGTCAATTGAGCCTTTTGAGGAAATTGCACAACACCCAACACGGATACGCGTACTTTGAGGGGGAAAATGTTATACAGGGTGCATCAAGATACTACTTACCTGGATCATCGGTCAAGGGGGAATTTGTTAACGCACAGAAAATGAATACTTGACAGAAGATCGATTGCAGTTGCATTTTCAGCATTCGACAGCAACGGACAAGGGGGAATTTGTTGATGCAGATTTTGTGTCCGATGCTTGTCGAATAGATTAGTTTTACTTTACGCTGAATTTGTAATAGTTAGTGACACGGTCTATCGAACATGTATAGACCTGCTCGTTTGAAGTGGTCAAACGAGAGGGTTATTCGTTTGACCGTGTGTGTTTGCTAGACAAATTATGGTTGTATAATTGGTGTCGAAGGATAGGGCATCGAAGGATTGTGGATATCCTTCGATGAGCTCGAAAGATATCCATCGAAGGATGAAGATGGACCTCGAAGGATATATGTCATCCTTCGAGGCATATGTGTATCTTTCGAAAGCTGAATGATCGACAGATGATCTATCGATCAGTCAGTTAGATCCTTCGACCATACAACCTGTGTTGGGTATAAATACCAACACTTAGGTCATTTGCAACACAAGAGAGGGAGAGGAGGTCAGTTAGATCCTTCGACCATAATGATCTTACTTTCAAAAATTCCCAAAAATTCACAGAAGTGTACCAATATGTCCAGGAAATTCCTGGAAAAAATTGAGATTTTTCTGAATTGTTATAGCGCGTTTCCGGTTACCGAAATTCGTGACAACGTGATTTTCGAAACCCAAGTATAACTCAGTCAATGATCCCAAAGCTTTCCCATGAGATTTTTCATATTAAACTTAACATTCCTGTAGTTTTTGGTGATTTATTGAGCTCGTTTACTATTCTATCCGAAATTATTTCTTTAAAACACTTAAAAATTCACTAAAAATCACCAAAATTTCGGAAAATTCTAAAATTTTAGTCGAGTCTTATTTTCAGCATATATGATCAGCCTGCAAAATTTCAGGTTCATTGAATACCCACGGACTAAGTTATGCTATAAACAATTCTGTATATCCTAGATTCGGTTTTCACAAATTATACCTAGTGGTTTGTGCGTTTTCAAGCAACTTTTGCGCTTCCAGAAGTAAAAGATCCTTATGTTCAGTACCTATACACCATAAACAACACAAATATGAAATAACCCATGTCAATCAAGCCTTAGAACCATTATTTTTCGATTAGTGTTTGATTTGACCGAAATTTGTCGAATAGTTTGTGTTTTTATCGCATAATCCGTATTTTTTTACATCATTTAACATCATGTATCATCTTGTTACTCCATATTCAGGTTGTCATAACCTTTGAGTGTCAAGAACAACAAGATTTCTTGGTTTAGGTAGTTTCTTTTTATCAAAAACAAGAATTAAGCATGAAAAAAACACCAATAAAAATCGATGTACAAGAGCCCTTATCCTACATTACGTACGTACGCGATCATATCAGCCGTCAGATCTTTATCCCACATTGAAATCGCATGTTGGTTTTTGTAACAATTTCGCATGTTGGTTTTTTAACATGGGATTTCATCAAAATTAGCACATGCGAAATTGTTACAAAAAACCAACATACGATTTCATCAAAATTATCACATGCGATTTCATCCATTCTATTTTATAACATGTGATTTCACATCGCATAGATAGCGTACGTTAAGCCATTTTGTACAATACACTTTTTCATATTTCCCAAAAAATATATATTTATAAGTTTCCATTTTAACTTATGAAAATTACGATAAGTACTTAGGAGTTTAACACTTGCACTTTTCACCAAAAAGTTTGCCTAATCATGATTAAGATCCCTGATGGTGTTTAACCATTTTAATGACACTTTAATCCCCACTTAATCATGAATAGAATTTTAGAAAATTTCTCCATAGTTTCCCCTAAACTATGGTATTTTCTCACATTTTAAAAACATATTTAAACCACTTTTCAATTTCCCAAATCATCATCAATTCATCAAGTTCATCAGAATTAATTTCTCAAGTAATAAGCACATAACTTAACTTCAACATTTCATGAGCTTTCATACATGTATTTTTCTAAGACTTTTGAATTATCAATACTTTTTGTTCATCTTTTAATGAACTCTTTTTATACAACTTGATTATTCATATTTTTATATTTTATAATCTCTAAAAATTTCATGACTTTCAGGTATCAAAATGTCAAGACTTTTTGTGTAAAACTTTTATAACCATTTTAATATCACGTGTTTTATATAAATATCAACTTTACTAGTTCTTTGAATTAAAAGTTTCAAGTCTATTAATGCCCATAAATTTCAAGTATCAATAATATATGTGAAGCTCATGAACATTTTGAAGGAGAGGTGATCTTTTGTTATTTAAACATATACTTGTTTAGATCACATTTTCAAGTCTCGTATGGCAAGATCATCATACTTATAAATACTACATCAAATAACAACAAGAACATAATATATATCATACTTTTATCTTTACAATTTCTTGATTAGTGTAGGGTTTTAAGATGATTTCTTTTATGATGTTCAAGACGAAGTTTACCTGTACTTTTATAAATACCAAGATATGCTAACTAAAAAAAGTTTAGAATCCTTACTACTAGCACAAAGGCTAGGGATAATCCAAGATTAAAAACATGAAGAAGAACAAGAGGATTGAAGCTCCAAATGATGAGAAATAGGCTCCTACATTGCTTCCATGGTTGCAAAACTTTTAGATCATCAAAGTATGGATTTGGGAGGATTATTTTGTGAGCTTGAGAAGATGAAAATGGTGGTGTAAAGAGGGTTAGGGTTTGTAATGTCGGTGACCCTCACATTGGTCCTGCCAAAGAGGGAGTCAGTGATCACCATCCATAAATTAGTGAGTATGGATCGGTTGGGAATCCTAATCTCTTCAATGTAAAGTGACATAGTTGTCTCTGGCACGGTATGTAGTTAGAGATCTAAAAAAATGGCGAGGGAAATCCGATGTGTCTTGTGAGCTAAACCATAAATAACTTGAACGAATGGGTGGTCTAGGAGTCCATCTCCTCCAGTTGAATAGCTATCCAAGGTATCGACAACCAGTTCGCGAAATAGCGGCTGGAATGCCAGATCAAACAACCGATCCCATGGGGTATCATGTACGATGAGATCCCGAAATCTATCAACGTCGCTGACCTCCTCTGCCATGTCAAACAATGTGTATCCTACGTAGCTTCTGACATTGGTCAAAAGCATCGGTATGCTACTTAAACTCAAAGTACAGGTGCCCGTGAAGTGGGTCAACCGAAGACCTGTTGTGCTTATGCCCCTGCCCTCGACCAGCCAGTCCCACATCTATATCCAGATCGAATGAATCAATATACGTAACTTAACTTCATATTTAACAACATTAATATTTAATATTAAAATAAACTAATTAATATTTAAATGAAAATAAAGTAAATTAAAATTTTAAAATTAATTATATTTTATAAAAAGGTTTGTAGGTCCCGTTTCGCGGAGGATAACGAACCTAAACCTTGTTATACAAACCTACTAGCGAGTGCGGAATCCAAGCTAGCAAGCAAACCGAGTTAGTAGCAAGTAGAGAAACAAACACACAAAGATTCACCGATTAACACTAGTCGTATTAATGCAATGAGTGTTCGGTTACAAGCTCAATGTTTACAGAAATGTTCTATAAACTCTCAAAGTGTGTGTGTGAGTTTGGACAGAATGCTCTCAGCCCGTGTGGGTGTATTCTCTCTGTCTTGTGTCTGTCTACTGAAACTCAACACATGCATGGGTATATATACCCAGCCCAAGATGCTATGTCCGAAGGATTCGACAGATGGTCCGAAGGATCATCTGTCGACTACATGTTACACGAAAGATCAGCATGGACCTCGAAGGATCATCCTTCGAGGTCTAATGGTCGAACCATGGTCGAACCATATCTTTCGATCACCTCGAAGGATCAGGTGTATCCTTCGAGGCTATCCTTCGATCCAGACAAACATCTTTCTAACTGTTGACTAAGTCAAACCGGAGGTTGGTTGACTTCTTCAACTTACAGGACTGACATGGACATCGTTTACATACAGACCGAATACAGACAAAGTACAGACACAAGTGCACCAACAAACTCCCCCTTGGCTGTAGCTTTGTCTTTGATCTCTAAGCTTTGTCTTGTTCTTCTAAAAGTGTAGACTCGTCTTGAACTTCGACGGTCTTTGGTCTTCAGGTCTTCAAGACTTTGATGTCCTATCATGTCTTCAATGTCGGAGGATCTTCAAAGTCTTCACGTCTTGAAAGTAGAAAGTGTATCAACAAACTACCCGTATCATGTAGGAAGTGTGTTGACAAACTCCCCCTTAACATAAGCTCCCCCTTGAGTTATGCTCGTGAAATACTTTAACTTTATGAAGTAAGATCCTTGAGGTGATGATGATGGCCAGCGGCAACTCGATCATCTTCATTCATTGTGTGCCTTCGTGTCTTCATTCCAAAGCTCGTCAACGACCATGTTCTCCTAGCCTTCAGAATCTACACACGCAAGAAATCTAAACGCGTAATGAGAACAACTGCTTGGAATATAGTTAGCATAAACAAATGACACACGAATGACCATGTCATAATCAAACACCGTCCGACAGTTTGAAAGTTTTAATAAATTTATCAATTTAAATTCTAACTTTCAAAACATGCAAATTTCTGACCGTTTATGAAGATTTAGTCAATTCGGTTTTCAGTCAGGTTTCAGGTAACGAAGACTTGAGCTCCAACATCGTACGATCGAAAATAAAGCAGAAATAAAATCTTTTTGGCTTTTATAAAGTTTATATTAAAACACACCTAAAATCTTTTTGGTATTTTTGAAAGTAAAAGACAACAATTTAAAATCCTTTGAGTGTTATCAAACGACATCACCGCTAATGTCGTGCTGATATGCACCAAACGACGAAACTGTTTAAAAGAAATAATAAGAGTTAAGCAGTAAATAAATAAATATATACAAACATTCTTTTTGCGAGTTTCGAGGGTAAGAGAATCATATCAGTATACGGTCATGCCAAAACGCTCTTGTTGTTCAGTTAGTTAACATTAAGATAAGCATCCTATAACAATTATCGGTATTGTTGTCCACTTAGGCTCAACTTATCAGATGTAATCATGTTTAGAGGATACGTTAATGTATGATTTATACTTACCGACCGGTGTTCATCCACATCACGACACATTCCCGTATCAAGGTATGCACGAGAGTTCATCTTACCGGTGAGTATACCGATTATCATCTGTTTGACCGTATAAATTGTGAGATACTCACTTATTTTGATTCGAAAACAAGCCCTTTGTGATATAATCACTTATTGATGAGGAACTTGATTTTCGTATGCATGAGGGCACAGGTGCAAGTCCGTGAACAGGTCAGTACTTCCGTACAGCAGAGAGACGAACTTGACACCCGGATAAATGTGATATTTTATCACTTATTTGATATGGACATGTGATTGTTTATCACTTATTGAGGTCGAATGCAGTATGCAATATGTACACGTATGTATAGTATCATGGAAGATCTAGACTTGCGTCCCCGTTATTTTTTGGTAAAAGATACAACCATGATACCCAGATGATAAGCAGCATAAAGACCGAATATCTCAGAACCTCGGCAATCTATCAAACGAAATTTCGGTACTAAGACCATATGCCAATGAATGGTTCCCACCTGATCTTCAGTCGATTAAGATTTATATCACCCTGCACACTTTAAAATGATTGTGAGCCTACCGATACATCTTATATAGAGCTGCTTATTTTTTTTTTTTTCATTTAAGGTTTAAAGAGGTTTGTATAGACCACTGATGTACTATCATTTTCTCTTTTGCTCGCCAGGAAACTCATTTTTGTTTTTCTATTGTTTTTGTGTTTTTGAATTTTTCAATGTTTTTGGATTTTCTGATTTTTGGATTTACTCCCCCTAAAATCAATAAACTAAGACAAATTTAAAACACAAAGGTATTCACAAAAATGATTTTCCGATGTTGGTTTTACTCTTGCTTGACCTTAATGCCGTTTACCAATAATAAAAAGTCAAATCTTGATTTGTCAAATGCTTTGGTAAATAAGTCGGCACGTTGGTCATCGGTGTGGACCTTAACAACATCGATTAGCCTTTTTTCAAAGCAATCACGTATGAAGTGATATTTGATTTCGATGTGTTTGGTCTTTGAATGCTGCACAGGATTTCTAGTGATATCTAAAGCAGCAGAATTATCAACGTAAATAGGAGTAGTTAGGAATTCAAAACCGTAGTCCCGCATTTGTTGTTGAATCCAAAGAACTTGGGAGCAACAACTTGAGGCAGCAATGTATTCAGCTTCGCATGTTGATGTAGCTACACACGTCTGCTTCTTGCACTGCCATGTGACTAGGCGATTTCCTAAGAACTGACATCCAGCCGTTGTCGACTTGCCGTCGATTTTACATCCGCCAAAATCAGAATCACTGAATGCGACCAAGTCAAAGTTATTATCCCTAGGGTACCACAGACCGGTGTCAGGGTACGCCTTCAAATAACGAAAAATCCTTTTAACAGCAGCAAGATGAGAGGCCTTCGGGTTAACTTGATATCTGGCAAGCAAGCACGTTGGGTACATTATGTCTGGCCTTGATGCTGTGAGGTACATGAGAGATCCGATCATGGCGCGATAGATAGAAGGGCTAACAGCTTCTCCCTTCAAGTCTGGAGTAATTCCGTGATTAGTTGGCAATGGGGTACCAATGGGCGTTGCATCAGACATCTGGAACCGGCTCAAGATGTCACCAACATATTTAGTCTGATGGATGAATATCCCAGACTCCGTTTGTTGTACTTGTAGGCCCAAGAAGAAGGTCATTTCCCCCATAGCACTCATCTCGAATTTATCCTGCATAATGCGCTCGAATTCCCTACACAAGACATCATTAGTAGAACCAAAAATAATGTCATCAACGTATACCTGTACCAGAAGAAGATCTCCATCTTGTTCTTTGATGAAAAGAGTACAATCGATAAGACCTCTGCGAAAACCGTTCTCCAGCAGATAGTGAGATAAGGTTGCATACCAAGCTCGCGGTGCTTGATGTAGACCATAGAGAGCTTTGTTGAGCAACCAAACCCGATCGGGATGGATAGGATCTTCAAAACCTGGAGGCTGTTCGACGTACACCTCTTCTTCAACCACACCGTGTAAAAATGCACTTTTCACGTCCATCTGATAGACCTTGAATCATTTGAAGGACGCATAGGCTAGGAAGATTCGAATTGCTTCGAGACGTGCAACAGGTGCATAGACTTCGTTGTAGTCGATCCCTTCAATCTGACGAAAACCCTGAACGACTAAACGAGCTTTGTTTCGGATAACAACTCCGCGGTCATCCTTTTTGCATTTGAAAACCCAACGGGTACCAATCTTCTTGTATCCAGCAGGTTTCTCTACGAGTTTCCAGACACCCAGCTTCTGGAATTGTTGCAGTTCTTCCTGCATTGCTTCAACCCAAGCATTATCTTTCAAGGCTTCTTTCCACGTTCTTGGTTCTTCTTGTGAGACATAACACGCGAAGGACCAGTCGTTTTGTTGCCCGGATTCCTGAATAGCTGCATACAAGCCTGCATTGTTGTTGTTTCGCAACATGTTTCTTGTTTGAACGCCACTTTGCACATTTCCAATGATATTTTGTTGAGGATGGGTATTATGAATCCTTGTTTCTGGATTATCTGGAACTGGAACATTTATACCCAGATTGTTGAGGTTAAGATCAACAACCAATTCAAGACCCGGAATTGACGAAGAAGATGATGCAGTAGTCTCAGCTGTTCGATGTGTATCCACTGGAGGAGTACCCTCTGAAGTACCATGAACTGCTGTTGTAGGAGCTTCTTGATCTGCATCTAGAAATTCATCATCCTCTGAAGATTCGTTCAATTCGTTTGCATCATGAAAATCCTCATTGTTGAGAGTATTATTGTTCACCGAAGAAGATGGTTCTTGATTAACAAGAATCGGACGAACCACCGGTGAAACTGTTGCATTGTCACTCTCGAAAAACATCCTAGCCGCAGCATTTTCTTCAGCGGCTTCAACATTGATCGAATTGAAGAAGTCATCGTACTCAAACATCCAAGGTTGACCCGGATTTTTGACTGGCAAGGTGTGCCTTTGTACTCTGACCTCAGACCATTCCTCGACCCTTTTAGTCTCTAGATTCCAGACTCGTAAGTTAGGGGTGGCATACCCAAGAAAGTATCCATCAATTGCTCTTGCCCCAAACTTTCCATTAGGATCGATGATTGTGCATGGAGCTCCAAACGGTTCTAGATAAGACAAATCTGGTTTCCGTTTTTGAAGAAGCTCAAAGCAGGTCTTGTTGTGTCTTTTGACTGTAAGGACTCTGTTCAATGTGTAACATGCAGAGGCCACAGCTTCAGTCCAGAATGGAATGGGTAGCTGCGACTCTACCAACATTGTCCTAGCAGTCTCGATCAATGTGCGGTTCTTACGTTCAGCGACACCATTCTGTTGAGGAGTATAAGCTGCACTAAACTCATGAAGAATACCCTTTGAAGTGCAGAACTCCGCCATGGAATGATTTTTAAATTCAGTACCATTGTCGCTACGTATCCGCCTAACCTTCAACTTATACAAATTCTCAATCTGAATGATCAAGTTTTTGATGATGCCAAAGGTTTCACTCTTGTGTGCCATGAACGCAACCCAAGAAAATCTTGAATAATCATCAGTAACCACGAGGCAGTATTGATCACCCCGAATACTCTTGTGCTTGACAGGACCGAACAAATCCATGTGCAAACGTTCAAGAGGAACTGCCACTGTGTTGATCTTCTTTGTAGGGTGCTTCTTCTTTGTTTGCTTTCCTTTCTGGCACGAAACACAGATGTCTTGAAGATGGAAATTTTTGAGGGGAACACCATTCACCAATTCATTTGAAACCAAATGATTCATTTTGCGTAAGTGAATGTGACCCATTCGTCTGTGCCAAGAGATAGTGTCTTTTTCTGTGGCTTTGGAAACGAAACAAGTTGCTTGTGAAGATGTAGTAATAGCCTGGCTCATGTCAAGGACGTACAAATCATTTATCCTTGGAGCCGACAAGAGAATCCATTCTTTAGGAATTTTGAAGCCGGGTTTCAGCACATAACATCCATTAGCATCAAAGTGTACTGAAAATTTCTTGTCACAGATTTGAGAAACACTAAGAAGATTGTGATCAAGTTGTTGCACAAAATTGATCTTGTCAAAGCTGACAATCCCGTTAGATATCATTCCTTCACCCGTTATGTATCCACCTTTATCTCCAGCAAAAGCAACATAACCTCCTCTAATAGATTTAACGTTGTAGAGAAGCTTCATGTCGCCTGTCATGTGCCTGGATGCCCCACTATCAACAATCCAATGACTACTGATAGTTCCTCCTGAAGCACCCTGCACATGAACTTAAATGAATTAGTTGGAGATGGGGACCCAAGCCATTGTGGTCTTGGGTCTTCCATTTTCATCAATGACAATAACTTCTTGTCTTTGATGGTTGGTGAATTGTGATGGTCCCCCTGATTCAGTAACCGATTTAGGTTTCCAAGTCTGTTTGGTTTCACCAGTGTTTTTCTTTAAAAGTTTAACTTCTTGATGATTTGAAGTTTTAGAATTGTCTGGTTTTACAACAACAGATTGTTTTTGAACCGCATCGGTTTTAATCGCTTTTTCTATCTTTTTGACCTGTTGGCGTTTCTGTTTCTTTTCCCTTTCTTTTACAAGGCGGGGATCTTGTTTTGTGGAAACAGTTGGCTTACGGTCAGTTTTACCACGGGGATCATCAACCTTTCCTTTCTGCTTATGAAGATATGGGCAGTTTCTAATAATGTGCCCAATGGTTCCACACTCAAAACATGATCTTCGTTCTACAAACCCCGAAGAATCATGTGATCGTCTAGCCGATGATGTTGAACTTTGTGAACCCGAGGTACTAAGTTTTGAACTGCTTGGTTCATTTCTTTTCTCGACAATAGCTTTCTTGACAAAATTTAAGTTAGATTGATTTTCAAACTTTTCAATTTTGTCTGTTCCCGTCGATTTCACAAAGTTAACATTCTTCTTCTTCTTTTGATTCGGCTTCTTGTTAGCTTGAGCCGGTGTTTTACCCTTGGGTTTGGTGTGATTTTGCTGTGTTGGCACTGTTGGTAATTTCTTGTTACCAAATTGCTTTCGAATTTCAGCTTTTGGAATAGGAGGACACTGTGTAACTGTAACTTTAGGTCCTGCCTTTCCCAAGAACTTACTCGTCGGATTCTCAAAGACTTTGCATATTAAGGATTGATTAACATTCTTAATGGGAAAATCTTTGTCTGAGTAAATTTTATCATCACCAACTAGAGTGTACAGCAAATTCACACTCTCCGGCTCTCCTGCAGATGAGGACTCAGTTGCAACAGTCTTAGCGGGTTGAACAGGGGGATCACATAGAATGTGATTCTCAAGAGGTATGTCCTCATTTTTAGCTACCGCATCAGACTTTGCTGGGATAGTATCATCAGATTCATCATCAGACGAATCAGCATCCTCAATCACAACTGGAGGATCTTGATTCTGTTCAGCACTCATAAATGTATCTGCTGACACATCTGAATCTGAGGATACTTCCTTTTGGTATCCGAGTCCTGCAGCAAACTCCTTAACATCTAGAGGCACAGAAGGTTCAAAGAAAACTCTGTCCTCTTCATCAGGCATGGCGTCATAATTATGTCTCACTGGTGGTGGACATTTCTTGTAGCCTATGCATGTGACATCTCTCTTTTCCTTCTGAACGTCAATGATGTGATCTAACACATAGCTAGAACTCAAATAACTGTCTAGCTTGAGTTGGATCGCATCACTTTCGGTTTTCACACAAGCCATCTCTTTTTGCATACTCTCAAGGCGAGATATATACAAATTAATATCAGTTTGTTTTCTTGAAACCATTTTAGTCAGTTCAGTTTTATCCTTCTTTAACGTTTCAATTACTGACTTAAATTCTTTTTCATGGTTTTCATAAAACATGTTGGCTTCTGTGCATTTAGAGAGGTCCACAGTCAATTTCTGATTGTGGATGAATGTCACATCATATTTCTCTTGCAAAGCGTCATGCTTACTTTGCAAGTCACTCAAATTCTCATTCACAATAGTATGTTTGTCTTGCAAGTCAAACAAACTAGCTTGTAAAGCATCATGTTTGCCTTGCAACTCAGACATACTTTTCTCAAGATCAGTACATCTATCATGCAACCTAGCACATTCATCACAATTAACAGCAGTGGGTTCATCGACACATACCTGACTTGATGAACCGTCGACATTAGCCATAAAGGCTGAATGGAGAGAAGACGAAGTATAAGCAGCTTGATCCACCAGAATAGATCTTCTTTGAGTTTCTGCTACAGCTTCCCCCAAGAGTTCATCAATGTCAATATCATCCGAAACATTAGATGTCTCACCCACATGATCATCACCAGAGTTGGATGATTCTTCATCAACACTCCTGCTGTATCCAGAGGAGTCTTCATCTTCCGACGATTCATCACCACTGGCAGAAGATTCTCCACTACTGGTGTGAACTAGCTCCTTCACAATCTGAGCAAAACATGCTGTTCCATCAGGAGCATCACCACCTAACTGGATTGACCAGTCACAACCTTCATCCACCTGAACTGCAAGTGCTCGGTTGGTTTGGTTGTTGACAGGCACCAATGTACGATCATTGTTTCTGTTCTGCTGGTTGCCTTGGTTTCTGAAGGGGTTTTGATTCCCGTGCTGGGCTAGCTTTGTGCACTCCCTTTTGAAGTGACCCCGTTCACCACAGTTGAAGCACTTTACAGCTTGTTTATCGAACCCATACTTGGTGTCTCGCTTGCTTTCCAAGCTGGTTCTGCCGGTACTTTCCATCCAATCCTTTGCTCTTCTCACTGCACTCGCAAAGGCCCACTTGATGTCCATCAAGTCCATCTCCTCTTTATCAATCTGCCTGTAATCTTCTTGTGTCAGATTAATGTTGCCAATCTGACCTTCTATCAACCCACAGTACGCGCTCACTACAGTGTTAAGCAGCTCCATGTGTTCCTTAGCTACTTCTACACTGATTTTAGAGAAGCTTGACGTGTCGAGCTGAACGGTACTAGACTTTGATTGTTGACCTGCAGATGATGTTCCTCCATAACACGCATATTGTGGTTGTTGAGCAGGAGGAGGAGGAGGTGGTTGGATTGGATTTCCATACAGATCTGTGGTTGGAGGCGGCTTTACAGGAACTTGCACTAGATTGCCATACATATCCGTGCTTGTGACAAACGCCGTTTGAAGTGGAGCATGTGAACCGGCTTTTGCAGATGAAGTAGTGGAGGTGCCATAATACATCTCTGGATTCTGTGGCACTGCAACTCTCTTTGCCTTCAACGTTTCTTCCTGATCCTTGTTCTCCAGAAGCTGCACGAAATCGTTGATATTTGTAGTTCTCAACGTTCCGTTGTACTTCAAGATTTCCAGGAAGTTATTCCATTGAGGAGGCAATGCATCGGCAAACTTCTTTACCACCTCTGTTGGAGTCGTTGTGACTTCAAAGTTCGTCAGCTCAGTAAGTAGATGATAGAAACGGCTTGTCATATCTCCCAAGGACTCCTTATCCATACATGTGAAGCCATCGAATTCTTTCTTCAGTAGATCTCGTCGTAGTTGACGTGTGGCCTCATTACCTACTCCTCTCGTCTTCAATGCATCCCACAACTTCTTCGTAGTCTTGAAACTGACGAACTGATGATAAATATCCTTGCTCAGTGCTTGAGTGAGAATAGCGTATGCTTTCTTTTCTAAGTCATACGTCTTCTTTTGATCCTCAGGAAGATCGGCAAATGTAGCTGTCGAAGAAGCAGCAACCTCGATGGTTTGATCGAATTCCGTAGTGAACCGCAACCACAACTCTGTATTTTGACCAAGAATATATGTATGGAAACGATCAACCCATCCCGGATATTCATGAAGATGCATCAACTTTGGAGGCCTGTTTAAACTTCCGGTTTCACTTTCGCTTAGAAGAAGACTTTGAATACTCGGAGTTTGATTTGAAACAAATGCCCATTGACCAGCTGGAGTGGCATTTGTTTGTGAGGATGTAGATACTGGCGATTCGGCCCATGATGGAGATTGACTGGTATTCATGTATTTTCCACTGTCTGGAGCCGGACTTCCCCACCAACTCGGATTCATGATAGATAAGCAAAATAAATGCTAAGTAAGAAAGATCCGAAAGATACACAGCCGAAGGATCCTGGTCGAAGGATCTGAAATCACAGAAACTTGTTAATAACAAACTGACCACAATCGAAAGATATAACCTTGTTCGAAGGATCAACAGTACTCGAAAGATTACTGTTGACTCTTCGAACAATGATTTCGAAAGATTCAAGAACTCGAAAGATTCCCTTTGAAAGATCCTTATCTTTCGAGCCAAATCCTTATCTTTCGAATAACAGATCTCGAAAGATTCACCAATACGAAGGATCCTAATCTTTCGGACACTAATCTTTCGAAAAGATTCCTTTCTCGAAGGATATGATTCAGACTTCGAAGGATGGGTCGAAAGATAGTAATCTTTCGAGCCCTCCTTGGTCGAAAGATATCGAAGGATGATCTTTCGATGTCGAAAGATATCGAAGGATGATCTTTCGATGTCGAAAGATATCTTTCGAGAGCTCTGACACAAACTGATCTGATGTGAAAGGTTGGTGAAAAAGGTGATGGGGTTGGTGAAGTTGCTTTCGGCAGAAGGGATGTTTCTGCACAACTTTCCACCAACCTTTTGACTTTCAAAAATAATACCCAAAAAGGCAAAACCTTATCCTCAAGTCCAGTCACCGGAAACACACCGGAATACCACCGGAAAAACACAAAGTTTTCTAAAAACCAATTTTTATGTTACCCAACCCAACCTTGAACACTCCCGGTTAGTTTAGACACGTTTTTACTCAAAGAAAATGCAAGAAACTTAGTAAAAACAGGTGCAAAACCAAGTGTTTCAACACACCAAAACTTGTAAAAACCCGGTTTTAAACGAGGTAAAGAGCCAAGCTCTGATACCACTTGTAGGTCCCGTTTCGCGGAGGATAACGAACCTAAACCTTGTTATACAAACCTACTAGCGAGTGCGGAATCCAAGCTAGCAAGCAAACCGAGTTAGTAGCAAGTAGAGAAACAAACACACAAAGATTCACCGATTAACACTAGTCGTATTAATGCAATGAGTGTTCGGTTACAAGCTCAATGTTTACAGAAATGTTCTATAAACTCTCAAAGTGTGTGTGTGAGTTTGGACAGAATGCTCTCAGCCCGTGTGGGTGTATTCTCTCTGTCTTGTGTCTGTCTACTGAAACTCAACACATGCATGGGTATATATACCCAGCCCAAGATGCTATCTCCGAAGGATTCGACAGATGGTCCGAAGGATCATCTGTCGACTACATGTTACACGAAAGATCAGCATGGACCTCGAAGGATCATCCTTCGAGGTCTAATGGTCGAACCATGGTCGAACCATATCTTTCGATCACCTCGAAGGATCAGGTGTATCCTTCGAGGCTATCCTTCGATCCAGACAAACATCTTTCTAACTGTTGACTAAGTCAAACCGGAGGTTGGTTGACTTCTTCAACTTACAGGACTGACATGGACATCGTTTACATACAGACCGAATACAGACAAAGTACAGACACAAGTGCACCAACAAGGTTAATTTATTTTTGAATTTTATAAAAAATAAATAATAATTAATACACTTCTTAAATTTATAAACCTTTTTGATATTTTGATCAATTAATAATAAGTAATAAACTTTTTAACTTTTTAAAAAGTTAAATTAATAATAATTAATACACTTCTTAAATTTATAAACTTTTTAAATATTTTTATGTTATATATTAATTAAACACTTAAGAAAAATCTTAGGGTATATATATTTATATATTAATTAAACATTTAAGAAAAATCTTAGGGTATATATATGTGCCGTATATGGAGGCCATGTCATCATCAATTTAAATAGTTCATATAGTTCATCTCAAATTGGAAAATTTTCAAATTAAAATAATAAAAAAACCAACCCCAAATCATACAATTTAACAGATAAAATTTTATACAAAATACATTGTCATGATCACGGGTTAAAATAACTAACCTTTTGCAGGACAAAAACGAGAAACGGGCCGGTTGATTTGTCGGTTCCTGAGTTTGTGTTTTTGTGTATGTTTGACTTTTGAGTCATATGAGGATATACGACTCTTATAAGTCTTTACGAGTTATATAGGGGTTCATCTGAGGTTGATACGCATCAACCTTCCCTTAGAAGAAGCCCTTATTCGACTTGTAAAAACTTATACGAGCCGTATAATGGCTTCTATTTTTTATATTTAATTTTATAATTAATATAAATTTCATACAATTAACTTTTACCCATTAGATTTTATACATTAAAACAATTATAATTAATTTAAAATTATACTTTTAATTTTTTTTATAAATTACATAAAACTAGTGTTTAACCTCCGCGTTGCGGGTGCAGGGATCGAAAAATTACATATAAAATTACAGATTAACCTAGAAAAAATATAATGGGTCCAGATTAGAATTCATTAGCAACCTACACCACTATATGCAAGGCTCGCAGTTATTATACCAAAGTTATGCTTCGGTGTCAATTCTGTCTTACAAATCTTGGATTTGCTATTTAAGAGGTGAAAGTTATGTCGGGGAAGATGCACGGAATCAGACATGAACGTCGCCAGGGTTGCATATATAGCTCTTAACAAAGGTAATCACCGATTTTGATCTCTCTTACACACTTCATGATGTTATTTTGATGTCCATTAGATCTCATAATAAATTAGATTTTTATGTTACAACTTCATGATGTTATTTTGATGTCCATTGAGAGCAGTATACATGGGCAGATTTATAACCCCCACAAACACCAATTAAAAGGTCCAAAAACAACCAATAGTGCAACAAACATCTACATGGCCAGTGGCGGAACTTCAAAGAAATCTGTGAGGGCCGAACACTCAAAATCCAAATCAACGGGCCCTAACTCTTTAAAATCCAACATTTTAAACTACACATTTTTTCAATAAACGTAACACTTACGAGCGAAAAATCAGTTGGGGCCGAGGCACCCGGGCCACCAAGAACCTCTGCCACTGTACATAACTTAAAAAACTAAAACAATAATTAATGGTTCAGGTTCAAGCTCACGCCACCACCATGCAAAGAAGCTTGATCGCTTTACAGAAGTACACAAACCTAGAGCTATTCATTGAGATGAAAATCACACAACTTGACTTGTTGCAGGTATCCTGAAAATTAAAATAAAAATATAGAAAATGAGAAATCATGAGATATTCCCTGTTTTGATATTCTATGTTGTGTTTTTATCCAGTTAGATTCAAATTCAAAATTTGCAAAAAGGTACCTTTACCACGTTACATAGAAATCAAGTAGATAGGCGTGTTATAGAAAAGGCATCAGAAATTTCTAACAGAAGACAACACGAATCTTCATTCGGGCATTTCTCCTGCTTGTCTGGCTCCGTTTCTTGTAGAAAGCTTGATCCACAAGTGGTGTGTACTCCGATGCTTGAGCAGGTGATGGTCTTGGCTTTGTTTGTTGAAGTAAACTGGCGGTTGCTGGATTTTCATCTAGCGGTGCTGATACCCTAAGAGTACATGAGTTGTTGACCACCACATAAGGGTTGTACACCACAAATGAGACTAGGGTCAAAAACCGAGGTTTTGTGGAGTAGGTTGTTGTGTTAAACAAGAATAGGAACAGCCAGATAGATTGGGTCAGCAACGTTATGACCAGCTACTGCTTGTGCTTCCAAAACATGCGAGCTAATCCCATGTATTAAAAGTTATAGTGTTACTAGCGTCCACGTCCAAGTTCAGCTTACCGTAACAAAAGTTAATCTTGACAAGCTTAGGATCACTAGTGTGAGGACAAACCCCAAAACCAATAACAATATCAGAGGACCAATCTTCAACATGAGGCCCATGATTGTATCGACGCAGCTTTCCTCTGCATGTCAGGCTCATTTTGTAAAGCCAGTTCAATACAATTGTTTCTGCATTCTGAGCATCTCCCTCAGTTTCTTGAACATTCCTGGGAGTTAAAGTTGGAGCTACATTTATGAAGGTAGTCTAGTCCACTTAAAGATTGAACACAAAGCAAAAGGCTTGCAGCTTTGTCAAATTGTACTTGTGTTTTTGTCATCCAAGCCTTTGATTGCAAAATGAATCCCTCCACCAGAAAAACAGCGTTGTAGTTGTGTGAAACTAATGATCGCCAACTGTCACAGTTATCATCACAAGTTGCATAGTACATAACCCTCTTTATGAATTGAAACCTATAAATTTTTCGAATAACGACATATGATCATGGACCAGTTATAAACATGAATGATAACACTTACATTTTCGTTTACAAAAGCACAAATGTTGATTAGGTACTATAACATTTCAAATGGCTCAAAAATATCAAAGTACAAAACAAGTATATGTTGTTAATTTGTTAGATCTAGAACTCTATCAAGTATACAAAACTGAATTTAGACATTTAACGCAAAGATTTGAAAAACAACAATTGCAAGTAGAGATACCTCAGAAACGAAAACATCAACGAGAAAGTGAGTGGAAAGCTAATGATTGACTGATTAAGCTCTTCCGTGGTGGAAGGACGGTTGGCGGTCTTGCTAGTGGTCAGTTATTATTGTGCAAGAAGTTTTGTTGTGGGGCGTCTAGGATTTTGACAATACAAAATGAAGAGGATAGAATGTTAAAGTAAGAAAAACTTAAAAATAATGTATACATCACATAACACACATAAGATATACTAATAACATCCAAAAAAATCTTTAAGACTATTGAAACACAAGATACACATACAGTATTACTTAAAAATAGAAAAAAATACTAATTAATTGCCATTATTAATCTATAAACAGAACAATATTATCACCCATTAGTTGATTAATATACTAAATCACCCATTAGTTGATTAATGTATTGTGTACACATCATGCTACACACATAGCATATACTAATAACATCTAAAACAATCTTTAAGATTAGGATCACAAGATACATATACAAAATTATTTAAAAGAAAAGAAATTGCTAATTAAAAACCATTAATAATCTATAAAAAAAACTCCATTATCATATACATTAGAAGATCAAACGTATATCTTACTGATACAACACACATAATATAAACTATATTATATTTCCTTTAAAGAAATTAAAATCAAACTGTAATATGAATATTATTAAATATTCCATAAAAAATCTAAAATCACCCAGATTCAGTATACATCACCCTAAACTTGTAACATTCGTAGGCAATGACAGTAAAAAATCATTCAAAATTAGGTACGTGATACTATAACATAATCACAAACAGAATTTGACACATTCTTTTTCACTGTTTATAACAAAATCATCAAAAATTAAACGTTATACGTTACATAAAGTACATATCTACAAATATAAAATAGAGTAAGTCTGTGGCTTACCCTACGAAATCGGCTTAAACTGTAGTAGAAGATGAAATTGTCGGGAAAATGTAACAATGAAAGCACAAGTAAATGATCAGAGGAGAAAGAGAGTCGAAATCCCAAGAGTTGAAAGAAAACTGGAAAAAGAGAAGCAGTTAGTTTTGTTTACAACTTTATATCCATACACAGACATATATATACATGTAAAGTTGGGGAAAAAAAGAAAGAAATCCTTGTTATATTAAAGAGAATTTGGGTTGGTTTAATAAAAGTGTGTCTGAGATGCATCTAGATGAGAGGTGGTCTCAGGTGAGAGACCGACTTAGACTTAGTCGGGACGTGACTCAAGCGACTTCGTTTCAGGTTTTTTAATGGGAATATCGAGTATGAATAACATAAGAAAAAAAAAAGCAGAAAGAGAAAAATCGGAGCTTACATGCGATGAAAGAACGGAATTGGAGAAGGAATAGGAGCTTCAGGTGACCAAACAACAAAATCGGAGAAGAAATCAAAGGTTGTTGGCTGATTATAGGGTTGGGATCGACGGCTGGTTTTTAGGGTGAAATGAGGTTGACGGCTAATCGTTGCGTTAAATAGAGAGCGGAGGAGCATTAGGTTAGACAGTGATGTATTTGAGATACAATGTAATATCAATAAGATATGTGAATTAGATACGAATGAAACGGCTGATATTTATGTTAAACGACATATACCCCCATTTACTTTCTCTTTTTTTTTCTTGGAAAGGAAATATTGTAGGTCACTAGAGGAGGATCTAGAACAACCTTATTCTTGTTGTTTAACACAAAACCAAGCACGGAATCTTTGAGTATGTGCAAATCAAGCCCAAGAACACACAAACACAAGAAAAAAATAAGGTAGAAGCAAAATATTTTTGGCTTTTATAAAGTTTATATTAAAACACACCTAAAATCTTTTTGGTATTTTTGAATATTTCATGTGTAACGACGGAAAGCAGTAAATAAATATTTATAGACATACAAAAACCGCGAAAACAGAAATAAATATCTACATACATTCCTTTTGCGAGTTTCGAGGGTAAGATAAACACGTCAAAACACACTTGTTGTTCAATTAGTTAACATTTAGATAAGCATCCTATAACGATTATCATTATTGTTTTCCACTTAAACTCAACAATCAGATGTAATCATATGACTTGGGGATACATTAAGGTATGATTTATACTTACCGATCTGTATTCATCCACTCACTACTCATTCCCGTATCAAGGTATGCACCAGAGTTCATCATACTGGTGAGTATTCCATTTATTATTTGTTTTTAACGTATATGATGTGAGATACTCACTTATTTGAGAATGAACACAAGCCCTATGTTATAAAATCACTTATTAATGAGGAACTTGACTCTCGGATGATAGATGTGATTTAAAATCACTTATTCGGGTGAATGTGATATTTTTATCACTTATTGATACTTATTGATGGCCGTATGCAGCATGTATTATATACATGTATGTATAATATGTACACGTATGTATCGTATAATGGAAGTCCTAGACTTGCGACCCTGTTTTTTTCTTTTTTTTTTTTTTTTGTAAAAGAAACAACCATGATACCCGGATGATAAACAACATAAAGATCACATATCTCAAAACCTCCGCAATCTATCGAACAAAATTTCAGTACCAAGACTATATGCCACTGTGCGGTTCCCACACGTTCTTTAGTCGATTAAGTTTATATCACCCTTCACACCTTAAAATGATTGTAAGCCTACCGATACATCTTATATAGAGCTACTTATCGTTCTTCATTTTAAGTTCAAAGAGGTTTCTTCATTTTAAGTTCAAAGAGGTTTCGATAGACTACTGATTTACTATCATTTTCTTTTTATCTCGCCAAGAAACTCATTTTTTTATTTTTCTATTGTTTTTGTACTTTTCTGATTTTTGGATTTTCACGTTTTTTATTTTTCTGTTGTTTTTGTATTTTTATTTTTTTATTTTTTTCATCACTGGTTGGTCCATACATGATGTCTTCCACATGCTTTTGCACCAGCAAAGTTCTTCGACTTTCTCCATGAGAAGTAGTGTGCGATTATTCATTCCATGCCAAGGTATCCGCACACCCGGTTGGTTTGATGAACAAATGCATTTTCTTCAACACACCGAAGAGAAATGTACACTGCACGTTCATCTTAAAAGTCTTAAACTTTTTGTGAGATGTATAAGCCTTGAATCTTCGAAAGGTTTCAGATGTGCAGATGTGCAACAGGTGCGTACATTTCGTTGGAATTTATCCTCTTGAGCCGATCAAAACCCATAACAATAAAACTATAACACGTTTTTCATCTTGTCAAAGTTTGCAATTTCTTTCATCATCATTCTTTCATCGGACATTTTTGTCTTATTTTTTTCTCTCCATCAAAAGGCAACAATATTCTCCTGGATTAAAATTTTGTCAGAGCTATATGTCGTCGATCTTGTGCATGAACGCTCCACTATCAACGATCCTAAGACTATCAATAGTTTCTCCTAGAACATCCTTCACACTCACTCAAGGATCAGTTTTAGAGGGGGACCCAAGCCTTTATAGACATGGGTCGTCCGACATCATCGTGAATTGTGACTTCTATTTCCTGATGATTCGGAACCGATTGATTTCCCACCGAAACAGTTACCGTTTTTGGTTTCCAAATCTGTATCTTTTTTTCATTTTTAACATTACTTTTAACATATTGTGGTCGGAAAACCTCTGGTTTCAAAGCATTTTCAATTTCTTTTCTTTGCTTCCTTTTCTGTTTCACTTCTCGCTGTTTAACAAAACGAGGGTCATGTTTTGATGAAAGAGATCTTTTATGGTAACTGTTACCATGAGGGGCATCAACTTTTGCCTTTCCTTTCGTGAGATATAGACAGTTTCTTACAATGTGCCCATATTCACCGCATTCAAAGCATGATCTCCACTCAACGAACCTCGGAGTATGATAACTGTATGAGCTTGATGATGAACTTCGTGATCTTGAGGTACTTAGTCCTACATCACAACCTTTTGTGTGTTGTGTGTAGTTGTTGTGAAAGTTTTTCTTCAAATTTGACTTTGTATAATAAAATGCAGGTTGGATTTGTTTTCAAAAGATTCAATTTCATCGGTCCCTCGGGATTTCACGAAGTTCATCTTCTGAATCTTCTTCTTGTTTTGGCTCTTTTTGCCTTTTCCTTTTCCTTGGTGAGCGTGACTTTGCTTTTGTTGATTGTTTTGAGATTGCAATTTTTTATTCACGTATTGCTTTCTAACTTCAGATTTTGGAATAGGAGCACACTTAGTTACTAAAACTCTTGGGCTCGACATACCCAAAAACATACTAGTAGAATCTTCGAAAACTTTATCAATCAATGATTGATTGAAATTTTTTATTGGGAAGTCCTTATTTGAATATATCTTATCAAATCCAATCAACATGTAAACCAAGTTCACGCTTTCACAACTCTTAGCAGAAGGTTCAATTGGTTTGGCCAAAGCAGTAAAAAATGATTTTACAGGTGGATCACAAAGAATGTGATTTTCGAGAGGTATCTTTTACTCTTTTTTTACCGTCTCTGACTGTTCAGGTTTGTCCTCATTTGTCACACCCATCTAGTAGCCGAAGCGTATTGTGTGTGCCTTATGAATGGTAATCATTGCATGCAACTATATAAACGATAGATATCAACAATGCCATTCATAGATTGTTAGAAACATAAGTACAAGGTGTTTAGAACAAGTTCACAATGTTTTCCCAAAACATATTACAAGTTCCAAAAGGACTTTAACAGAGGATAGTTTGATTCATAAATATAAAACAAGGCTTTGACTTCTATATGTCCGCACGAGGGCGGTATATAAAAGGCAAACCCTTCTAAAATGGTCATCGTTCTTGTTATCCATTTTCTTAATCTTCCATCATGTTAGGTTATCTTTCCTGAAATACATGTAATTTGAAAAACCAACATAATGTTGGCGAGTTCATGCGTTTGTATGCTTTGTATCAAGTGACTATTTGTATTTGTAAAAATGGTATGTAAAAGTGTCTATGAAATTCGAGGATCCGTTAATGTGTAGCTAATACAATGTTGTTAATAACTCGAGTACCGCAAGATGGCTCCAGATTTTTGCCCTTCCCCAATGCTCTATCAAACATTGGTCGAGTGGTTAAGGTAATTAGTTCACGCTCGTCCTCCTCGGTACGGTGTGAGGGTGCCAAACCTAATAGCGTTATCAACTAATAACTCTGTTGCCTCCCCGGCAACTAATTCGGTATATGATGGGACTTAAGTGATAGATATGAGTGTATTAATCAACATCCCGAGTTTAACATTCCAGTTAAACCCATTTACCCAATATTCCTCCCCGGAATATTTACCAGATGTCCCTCCCTGGGACGCATGCTTGAAAGGGAGCAATGAACTCACCTTAGATTGCTCGGTTGGTTATTTACTTCTTTCAAGTTATTCAATCTCGCCCTATGATGATTACCAATGCTTATCAGTTTTATGTTCAAGTAGTCATACAAGCTCCTATACACATTTAAGCACAAAATATACAAGTATAACATGCAACAACATTTGACACGTATATATTTCAGTAGTCAATCAGGTGACTTATCAGTCCAATACCATCATATGGCCCAACAATATACGGCCCGCGAAGTTGTACGACTCTGTGTTCATTGTGCCCAACAACCAGCATGTGGCCCAAGAGGACCAATATATCATTTCGAGTGACCATCAGTCTAGACTAGGAGGTTTCGACTCGCAATATAAGGTCTCAAGTTGTAGGTCCACAGTCTCGAGTCGCAACTAAGGGGATTCTCTGTTCATGCATTCATCACTCGAGACTAGGTGGTCTTGGGTCAGGTCTCAAGTTGCAACAGGACCCGCAACCAAGGTCTCAAGTCTTGTTGTTTGTGTGCAAGTGAGGTGTGGTTTCGAGTTGAGACTGTGCGGTCTCGGCTCGCAACCACTGTTTTGACCAAGGATGTAACGAACTTCCTAAATTGCAGCCCATTATCTCCGCATCATCCATAACAGATTTGGCAAATTCAAATCAGATCAAATATCACATTAAATTAGCAATCATACACGTTCCTGAAGTATTATCATGATCAACAATTTTTATCAATCATTTTGAATATCAAACCGAATCATTGAAGGAGGATTTCAACCATTATTTGTTATGATGCAGTTTTAGATCATTACTTAATCGAAACAACTACCATCGAACATAATCATCATTCAAACTCAATCGAAACTCTTATGTGCAAGAGCCCTAACCCACTATTCGATCATCACGACCATTAAAAACACATCATCCTTTAATTCGGTTTCCATTACATAATCATACCAACGAGTACCTCGTTAAACAGTTCTAGATCATTGACTAACATTACTCATGCCCCTAAATCGATCCTAACAGTTTGTTAGTGCAAGTTTGTTCATCAAGGATTTTACTAACATGCAATCCTAACACAAATCAACATGTAAGAACATAATCAAACACCCACTTATATCGATCAATAGATATTAAGGACTAGCACTAACCGGATGAGATGATGAAACCAAGATCTCGAACAAGAAAGCTATGGTATGCCGTCGAGTGAGAGAGAGGAAGAGGGAGAGGGAGTAGGGTTTGTTAGTTTTGTGTTTAGTGAGATTATGAGGGACATACACATAAACCGTGTATGTGTGTATGCGCTCAACAAGTGAGCCGGGCTTCCATGGGCTCGTTTGGATTGGGCCGAGAATTACAAGAGAAGGAAAAAAGGGTTCGGCCCACAAGGCTATGTATCATAAAACATGACGTTTAACATTCATCGCTTAAGACAATCAAGTACAATCAAACACGTTAACCATTCAATTATAAACAAACATGCAAGGATTAATACTTGAACAACCGTTGAAAGTATGAGTTGTGACAATGCTCCTTTGGTATTGTTCGGCTAGCTTGTAATCGGGCCGGTTTGTAATGTTATGCTACCAAATTTAGACAAAAAAGTTGTTTTATCCATCTCTAATCTTTCCGTCTTTGAACATAATCACACACTAATCACGTGTTTCGGTCCGAATCACGAACCTACAATAGACCAGATCCTTTTTCAGTTAGAGTAGTTACATGTTGCACTATAAAGATTTAGCTTATTGCGGAAAATAGAAAATTGTAAGTATCAAAAGTGAGTATACACGTCAATATATAAATAATAGAGGTCAACTTGAAATAATAAAACTTCATTATAGCAAAGCTTGTGTTACCTTGGTTTGAGCATTGCAGTTGTATCTTTTCCAGTCATTTGTGGTGAATAATGACCAACTTATGCCAGCACACTTCTCTCTGAACAAAATATAAAATTAATTAGGAGAGCAGAAAGCTATAGTAAAGTAATACCATAAATAAAATAATATAAAACATACAAAGAATAAAATAATTAGGGTTCAAATTGCACAGAGTAAGCAACACCAAAATCCCATTTATAGAGTCAACATGAGATTACAAGCAATAAAGCTCAAACAAGCAGAGCTTAAACAAGCTCGAGCACAAGCTTTACTTGTTTAGCTCGATCCGGCTTGCGAGCCTAAACGAGCGCATTAGTTATATAGTTTTTAACTTATATAATTAAACAAAATACTTACCATATATGGAATTCTGAATAGATTACTAAACTATATATATATATATATATATATATATAATACACATATAGGGAGAGGATCATGAGAAAACTAGATATAAATGAGAAAACTAGAAAACTAACTAAAATCCACTAAAAAGGAGAGGGAGGGAGACTTTTAATGAAGGAGGGGGGACTTTTAATGAAGGAGGGGTAAAATTGGAACAAAAAATATATAAATTTTCAAACATTTCCCATTTCTCCATACGTTATCATTTTAAAACAAAAATGGCACCATAAGATCACAAATTTTCTTATCTTTCATTCAAGTATATTCGAGCATATTTTTTATGACATAAAAAAAGATTTATGGTGTCGTCTTGTTTTCTCCACTATTATTATAGTAGTGCACATGTGCAATGTAACATGTACTACAATTGCATTACATGCTTAAAATTAGCTTTTTTGAGTCTAGTTTAGCTTTTAGGGTTAGTTTTTTTGGAGGTTTAGGATTAGGATTAGGTTTTTGGGTGTGGGGGGAGGGGGGTTTAGGTTTTTTTTTGGGGGTGGGGGGGGTTAGGTTTTTTTTTTTCGGGTTTATGTTTAGGGTTTAGTTTTAGGTTTTTGGGGGGTGGGGGTGGGGGGTTTAGGTTTTTGGGGGGTGGGGGTGGGGGTTTAGGTTTTTGGGGGGTGGGGGAGGGGGGTTTAGGTTTTTTTTTGGGGGGTGGGGGGGTGGGGGGTTTAGGTTTTTTTCGGGTTTATGTTTAGGGTTTAGTTTTAGGTTTTTGGGGGTGGGGGGGGGGTTTAGGTTTTTGGGGGGTGAGGGTGGGGGGTGGGGGTTAGGCTTTTGGTGGGAGGGTGAATTTAGGTTTTGGGGGGTGGGGGTGGGGGGGGGTTTAGGTTTTTGGGGGTGTCGGTGGGTGGTGGGTTAAGTGGTTTAGGCTTTCCGTATTAGTGCACATGTGCAGTACAACAAAAAAATTTTTTTTTTTTTTTTTTTGAAAATTTTTTTCCATACATATAAAGTAGCGATTTTTTATTAAAAAATTGTAAAAAAAAAAAAAAAAAAAATTTGGTATTTTTTTTAGGTTTTTTTAGTTAGTTTTTTGGTTTTCTCATTTAAACTAGTTTTCTCATGATCCATCCCCTACACATATATTGATATATATATATATATATATATATATATATATATATATATATATATATATATATATATATATATATATATATATACATATATACATATATTGATATAGGGGGCCGCTAGAATGAGAACCACCCCGAGTTGTAAGAACCGCGAGAACCACACCATCCGGGTCGCCGTTTACCATGATTTTTTCTACAACTAGATGTGTGTATTATAAACACATCCGTAAAAAAAATTTAAACGCCGCGGTCGAAGGGGTAGTTTTTTACACCACAAGTTTGGTGTAAAAAAAATAAAAACACCAAACTTGTGGTGTAAAAAACTACCCCCTCGGCCGCGACGTTTAAATTTTTTTTTACGGATGTGTTTATAATACACACATCTAGTTGTAAAAAAATCTTGCAAAACGGCGACCCGGATGGTGTGGTTCTCGCGGTTCTTACAACTCGGGGTGGTTCTCATCTAGCAGCCCCCGATATATATATATATATATATGTATGTATATATGTATGTATATATACATACATATATATATATATATACATACATATATACATACATATATATATACATATATATATGTATATATATATATATGTATGTATGTATGTATATGTATATATATATATACAGGTAGAGGATCCTGTAAAAAGTGCTCAAAGTGTGAGAAGTGTAAGAAGTGTATTATAACACTATATATAATACTATATAACACCATATAAACACCGTATAACAATATGTAACACCATATAATACCATATAACACTATATATCATTATATAACAAATATAACACTATAGGTTGTCTGATAGCATGTCTATGAAAGATGTATAGTGTTATATTTGTTATATAATGATATATAGTGTTACATAGTGTTATATGGTATTATATGGTGTTACATGTTGTTATAAGGTGTTTATATGGTGTTACATAGTATTATATTAGTGTTATAATACACTTCTTACACTTCTCACACTTTGAGCACTTTTTACACTATCCTTACCCTATATATACATATATATATATATACGTATATATATATATATTAGGGGAAGGTTCAAATGAAGTGTAGGAGTTAGCTACAAAGTCTATTTTCCAACAAAGTGTAAAAAGTCATAAAACACCGCAATTTCAGCCACATAACACACTCAAGACTCACAAATAACAAAATGGAGATTACTAAAACACAATAAAACACCACAATTTCATAGTTCTATGATGGTGTTTTTGAAGTTTTTATGACTGTTAAGGTTCAGATATTGTGTTTTAGTGATCTTCACTCTGTAATTTGTGGGTTTTGAGTGTGTTTTATGATGGAAATTGTGGTATTTCATGACTTTGTACACTTTGTAGGAAAAATGCACTTGTAGCCGAACCCCACCCTCAAATCAAAACCACTAGTTATCGCGAAAACTCGAAAACTAACTAAAAAAGCCTTAAAAACATACCATATTTTTTTGCCTACCAATTTTCGCTATGTATATTATATAAAAAAGACTTTTTTTCAAAAAAAAAACAAAAATTTGTAGTGCAATATTACACATGTGTATGTGTACTACACATGTGAATTATTACATATGTGCACTACATTTTTTTTTTAAATTTTTATATAAAAAAACTAGCGATTTTCATAAAAATATTGAAAAAAAATTTTGTGTGTGTGTTTTTAGTTAGTTTTCGATTTTTCGCAATAAAAGTGGTTTTCAAATGAACCATCCCCTATATATTTATATATAAAGTGTATTGTACAAAATGGCTTAACGTACGCTACGTACGCAATGTGAAATCACATGTTATAAAATAGCATGGGTGAAATCGCATGTGACAAATTTGATGAAATCGCATGTTGGTTTTTTGTAACAGTTTTGCATGTGATAATCGCATGTTGGTTTTTTGTAACAATTTCGCATGTGGTAATTTTGATAAAATCGCATGTTAAAAAACCAGCATGCGAAACGGTTACAAAAAACCAACATGCGATTTCAATGTGGGATGAAGATCTGACAACTGAGATGATCGCATACATAATGTAGGATAAGGGCTCTTGTACGGATCGCGTACGTAATGTAGGATAAGGGCTCTTGTACGTTTAATCTTTTGTCACACCCCGACTCGCAGCGGAAGCGCAGGCGAGGTGCAACAGATACATGGTATAAAGGTGCTATTTAAAAGGATATTGAAATACACAACAAAAGCATCGGTTACAACATTTGATTACACACTAAGTTTTAATGTACAGGCACTAAACATGCTTCTATGTACAGTAATATCCGATCAACAAAACTTGAAACCCATTCGTACTCCCCTTTTACCTGAAAAGCATGTTAAGTTTGAATGGTCAACTACAAATAGTTGGTAAGTTTCGCTGTTTTAGTTTGTTTCATAATTTAGTTTGAACCGATTAATTAGGTATGTTTGACATGAAATTATACTAAGCCCACAAATGAAACCTTGACTGTTCTCAAGTGTCGTTTCCCACAACCGACACCTTAGCACTTTACCACCCCAAGTAGCTATGTCTAACACCACATAGCGTGTTCACAGAAAGTGTATGGACATGTGCAATTGCAGTAGAACCTATGGCATTCGTGCCAGCTCAATTGGGTTTGTCAGACCAATAGTACTATTCACACATCCACCGACATATAGTTGATCACTCGTGTTTGTGGGGACTCTTTGTGTGTTAGTATAACTCAGATAACTCATATCACAACATGTATGTATCTACAAGTATGTATGTATGTATGTAACATGCATTTCAGCCCAAGTAAAATAATAAAACAATTTGAAAGTGGGGCGGTTAAAACTTAGATAATAAGTAAGCACAACAATCACGCGGGGTATATGTGTCATGTTGGGTTAATTATCGAAAACAGGGTTCTGGTCGGGAATCGTTATAAATTGGGTTCGGATGGAAATATTCATCTGAGAATTGACCTATAGCATAACAGTAGAATTGTGGGTTTTATCTTAGTGTCAAATTTCAGTTTGGCTTCCGGGCACCGTTTTACGTGCTAGTCAAAGTCGCTTGTTTTAGATGTTCGGAAAATGGCATGATCATATGGAAGGTACTAATATGTTGTCCATCAGAAAGGATTAACTTTATGTTAAGGGAGTTTGCTCGTTTGGGGATCCTAGGTTGCCCAATTTTAAGTTTCCGTTTTCGCCATTGGGTAATCGCCCGAACTGGCGTGTAATGTACCCTAAGTACCCGTTTTATCCCGGAACCGTCCAGAATGCACTTATTGCCAGTTTAGTCTTTGGTCATTTCGCGTTTCCGACAGGTTCGTTGTGCATTTACAACTGCCGGTTTTGTATAAAATAATAAAATTTTTAAACAAAAAACCATTATTACTCAATGTATATATGTTATAAAATTATGAAAATTTCTAATTAAATTAATAAAAATATATAGAATTCTGGAAAAATATTTTCAGAATTTATAAAATTAATTTATTAATTTCAATAAAATCAGGAAAAACTGTATTTTAACCAAATAATTTGCGCCCATAATGATCTGACTTTCAAAAATTCCCAAAGATTCACAGAAGTATACCAATATGTCCAGGAACTTCCCGGAAAAAATTGAGATTTCTGAATTGTTATAGCGCGTTTCCGTTTACCGAAATTCGTGACAACGTGATTTTTGAAACCCAAGTAGAACTCAGTCAATGATCCCAAAGCTTTCCCAGGATGTTTTTCATATTAAACTTAACATTCCTGTAATTTTTGGTGATTTATTGAGCTTATCCGAAATTAATTCTTTAAAACACTTAAAAATTCACTAAAAATCACCAAAAATTTGGAAAATTCTAAAATTTTAGTCGAGTCTTATTTTCACCATATATGATCAGCCTGCAAAATTTCAGGTTCATTGAATACCCACGGACCAAGTTATGCTATAAACAATTCTGTATATCGAATCGGTTTTCACAAATTATACCTTTGTGCGTTTTCAAGCAACTTTTGCGATTCCAGAAGTGAAAGATCCTTATGTTCAGTACCTATACACCATAAACAACACAAATATTCAATAACCCATGTCAATCAAGCCTTAGAACCATTATTTTTCGATTTGTGTTTGATTTGAACGAAATTTGTCGAATAGTTTGTGTTTATATCGCGTAATCCGTATTTTTTACATCATTTAACATCATGTATCATGTTGTTACTCCATATTTAGGTTGTAATAACCTTTGAGCGTCAAGAACATCGATGTACAAGAGCCCTTATCCTACATTACGTACGCGATCATATCAGCCGTCAGATCTTAAACGTGAAATCGCATTGAACTCAGAGCCATTGGTTATAGTGCACTTGGTTTTAAAATGAAAGTTTTATTTAACCAATCCCACATTGAAATCGCATGTTGGTTTTTTGTAACAATTTCGCATGATGGTTTTTTTAACATACGATTTCATCAAACTTACCACATGCGAAATTGTTACAAGAAACCAACATACGATTTCATCAAAATTATCACATGCGATTTTATCCATGCTATTTCATAGCATGTGATTTCACATCGTGTAAATAGCGTACGTTAAGCCATTTTGTACAATACACTTTTTCATATTTTCCAAAAAATATATATTTATAAGTTTCCATTTTAACTTATGAAAATTACCATAAGTAATTAGGAGTTTAACACTTGCACTTTTCACCAAAAAGTTTGCCTAATCATGATTCAGATCCCTGATGGTGTTTAACCATTTTAATGACACTTTAATCCCCACTTAATCATGAATAGAATTTTAGAAAATTTCTCCATAGTTTCCCCTAAACTATGGTATTTTCTTACATTTTAAAAACATATTTAAACCACTTTTCAGTTTCCCAAATCATCATCAATTCATCAAGTTCATCAGAATTAATTTCTCAAGTAATAAGCACATAACTTAACTTCAACATTTCATGAGCTTTCATACATGTATTTTTCTAAGACTTTTGAAGTATCAAAACTTTTTGTTCATCTTTTAATGAACACTTTTTATACAACTTGATTATTCATATTTTTATATTTTATAATCTCTAAAAATTTCATGACTTTCTGGTATCAAAATGTCAAGACTTTTTGTGTACAACTTTTATAACCATTTTAATATCACGTGTTTTATATAAATATCAACTTTACTAGTTCTTTAAATTAAAAGTTTCAAGTCTATTAAAGCCCATAAATTTCAAGTATCAATAATATATGTGAAGCTCATGAACATGAAGATTTTGAAGGAGAGGTGATCTTTTGTTATTTAAACATATACTTGTTTAGATCACATTTTCAAGTCTCGTATGGCAAGATCATCATACTTATAAATACTACATCAAATAACAACAAGAACATAATATATATCATACTTTTATCTTTACAATTTCTTGATTAGTGTAGGGTTTTAAGATGATTTCTTTTATGTTGTTCAAGACGAAGTTTACTTGTACTTTTATAAATACCAAGATATGATAACTAAAAAAAGTTTAGAATCCTTACTACTAGCACAAAGGCTAGGGATAATCCAACTTTTTAATAATAAGTAATAAACTTTTTAAATTTATAAACCTTTTTGATATTTTGATCAATTAATAATACGTAATAAACTTTTTAACTTATAAACTTTTTAAATATTTTTAATTTATATATTAATTAAACATTTAAGAAAAATCTTAGGGTATATACACGTGGCCTATATGGAGGCCATGTCATCATCAATTTAAATAGTTCATATAGTTCATCTCGTTTTGAAAAATTTTGAAATTAAAATAATAAAAAAACAACCCCAAATCATACAATCTAACACATAAAATTTTATACAAAATACATTGTCATGATCACGGGTTAAAATATCTAACCTTTTGCGGGACAAAAACGAGAAACGGGGCGGTTGATTTGTCCGTTCCTGAGTTTGTGTTTTTATGTATGTTTGATTTTTGAGTCATATATGATGATATACAACTCGTATGAGTCTTTACTAGTTATATAGGGGTTCATCCGAGGTTGATACGCATCAACCTTCCCTCATAAGAAGCCCTTATTCGACTCGTAAAAACTTATACGAGCCGTATAATGGCTTACTATTTTTTTATATTTAATTTTATAATTAATATAAATTTATAGAATTAACTTTTACCCATTAGATTTTATACATTAAAACAATTATAATTAATTTAAAATTATACATTTAAATTTTTATAAATTACATAAAACTAGTGTTTAACCTCCGCGTTGCGGGTGCATGGATCGAAAAATTACATATAAAATTACAGATTAAGCTAGAAAAATACAATGGGTCCAGATTAGAATTTATTAAGATAAGAATTCATTAGCACCCTACACCACTATATGCAAGGCTCGCAGTTATTATACCAAAGTTATGCTTGGGTGTCAATTCTCTCTTACAAATCTTGGATTTGCTATTAAAGAGGTGAAAGTTATGTCGGGGAAGATGCACAGAATCAGACATGAACATCGCCAAGGTTGCATATATAGCTCTTAACAAAGGTAATCACCAATTTTGATCTCTCTTACACACTTCATGATGTTATTTTGATGTCCATTAGATCTCATAATAAATTAGATTTTTATGCTACAACTAACATATGCCGCTACGAAAGTAGTATACATGGGCCGATTTATAACCCCCACAAAACACAAATTAAAAGGTCCAAAAAACAACCAATAGTACAACAAACATCAACATAACCAGTGGCGGAACTTCAAAGAAATCTGTGAGGGCCGAACACTCAAAATCCAAATCAATGGCCCTAACTCTTTAAAATCCAATATTTTAAACTACATATTTTTTCAAAAAACGTAACACTACGAGCGAAAAATCAGTTGGGGCCGAGGCACCCGGGCCACCAAGAACCTCTGCCACTGTACATAACTTGAAAAACTAAAACCATAATTAATGGTTCAGGTTCAAGCTCACGCCACCACCATGCAAAGAAGCTTGATCGCTTTACAGAAGTACACAAACGTAGAGCTATTCATTGAGATGAAAGTCACACAACTTGACTTGTTGCAGGTATCCTGAAAATTAAAATAAAAATATAGAAAATGAGAAATCATGAGATATTCCCTGTTTTTATATTCTATGTTGGTACCAAGTAACAGCTTCATAAAATGTGTTCCTTGTTGATACATATTATGTGGTCGCGACTCGACTCGGTTCGACTTGGCTCGGTTCAACTCGGTTAGGTTCGGCTCAAGCCCGACGTCACGACATTCCTCCGTCGTGCGTCCCAGAGTTCGACACGCGAAGCATGGAGAGCCGAGAATGTTTCACGGTTGACACATCATCATGACATCATGTCATGATGATGTCAAGACTTTGACTAAAATGCACATATTTGAATCAAGTAGAACGTACGTGCATGAGGTTCATTAACTTGGGCCAATCAGCATACAGTATGGATTTCAACAGTTGGGCTAAAGCCCATGTTGTCGACGAAATAGAGAAGGGTCGACGAAACAAAGCAGTTTCGTCGACCAGGATCATGTTTCGTCAATGACTATGTGTTTCCTCAAGCTCCTGATTCGCCAAGTTGTGATTCGTCAAGACCCATTATGATTCGTGATGCTGTGACTATATATAGACTGTCTGTGGATAAGAAAAACAGGTGAACACATTGTAGAACACAGAGAGCATATTTGTGAGAGCACACACATTGAGAGAGAGTTTGCAAAATAGATTTGTAAACATTGAGCTTGTAACCGAACCTTTCATTCGTATTAATACAAGTGGTGTTAATCGGTGAATATTGTGTGTGTTGTTTTGTGCGTGTTCTATCTCGGTTTGCCATTCCGGTTGGATTCCGCACAACCGGGTTGGTTAGTATACAAGGATTAGGCGACTAGATCCTCCTAGCCGGACCTACAAGTGGTATCAGAGCCTTGGCTCTTCTCCTTGTTAAAACCGGGTGTTCTTGTGTTTTTCGGGTTTAAAAGTTAATATTTTTCTGAAAAACTTTGTTTTTCCGGTTTAAATCTTGTTGCTTTTGCTTTGTGTTTTGTTAAAAACCTTGTTAAAATAATGTTTACATGATAAATATAGGTTTTTATTAAACATTGTTAGCAAAAGAGTGTGTTCGGAAAGATTCGGGTGACCGGAAAACTTATAGTTTACCGGAAAGTTCATCTTGTTCTTCATCATATTCAAGTAATCTTCATGGTGTTCTTGAAAAAGTGAACTTTTTGATTCGTAGGATTTCTTTGGAAAGTTGTTGGTGTATGGGAAACTGTTAATTGATTATAATATTACAAGTCTTACTTGTTTGGTGAAACAAACATACTTTAGCCGAAAGCAGCATGTATGTTGTGTCAGGAAGATAAGGTCAAACCTGACACCAACTTTTCACCAACCCATTTATCCTTTTTGGCGAAACAAGAATCTTTGGCGAAACACAACATTATTACTTTTGGCGAAACAGGATAGTCAACAAAAATGATTTGTGGAATTTGTTTCGTCAAAGAATTCAAAAGCACTAAACCCATTTCGTCAAACAGTTAACTACCGTTTGGGCTTTATACAATTAATTTGCCTCATAAATATTAAGCCAAAATCAATTATCGAAGCCCAAAAGCAGTCCTTCTTTTTAGTTGACTTTTGAAGTGGGTTTTACTTAAAGTAAATTTGTTTTGTGGATAGTGGGCCTACTCCATCGTTTACTTGGAACATACATATATAAAATTTTATTTCGCCAAGTTTGGGTTTTAATATTTGACGAATCTAAGTTTCTGTTTCGTCAAAATAATTCTGAAATTTTTGTTTCGTTGAGAGAGTGTTTAAGATCCATTTCGTCATTAAAAGTGTTTCGTCGAAACACTCTGTGGATTTACACAGTAGGTTTACAATTTGGATTTAATTGTTTCTTTGAGGTGTGATTTTCAGGTATTCAATTTCCAATATCAAATATGAATCCAAGTTGGTGGGGAACTCCGGCTCCAGATAGTGGAAAATATACAAGTTCAGGTTCCACTCCCTCATGGTGGGGTACACCGGCTCCAGACAGTGGAAAGTACACGTCTACCAGTTTATCTCCTTCATGGGCCGAGTCTCCGGTGTCGACATCTTCTCAAGCCAATCAGTGGGCATTAGTATCGAATCAAACTCCGAGCATTCAGAGTATCTTATTGAGCGAAAGCGAAACTGGAAGTTTGAATCGACCTCCAAAGCTGATGCATTTAAACGAGTATCCGGGTTGGGCTGATAGATTCCGTACATATGTTCTGGGTCAAAATACAGAGCTGTGGATACGTTTCACCGCAGACTTCGATCAAGCCATAGAAGTTGCTGCTTCGTCTACTGCTACTTTTGCAGATCTTCCATAGGATCAGAAGAAAACATATGATCTGGAAAAGAAAGCCTACGCCATCCTCACTCAGGCGTTAAGCAAAGACATCTATCATCAGTTTGTCAGCTTCAAGACTACAAAGAAGTTGTGGGACGGTTTGAAAACCAGAGGAGTAGGAAATGAAGCAACACGCCAATTGCGTCATGATCTGCTCAAGAAGGAATTTGACGGTTTCGCATGCTTAGATAAGGAGTCTTTGGGAGACATGACAAGCAGATTTTATCATTTGCTTACTGAGTTGAACAATTTTGGTGTAGCAACAACTCAGACAGAAGTAGTGAAGAAGTTTGCTGATGCATTGCCACCCCAATGGAACAGTTTTCTGGAGATTTTGAAGTATAATGGGGTTATGGCTACTACAAACATCAACGACTTCGTGCAGTTGTTAGAGAACAAGGATCAAGAAGAAACCTTAAAAGCAAAGAGAGTTCCAGTGCCACAGAATCCAGAAATGTATTATGGAACTACAAGTACTTCTTCTTCAAGAGCCATTGTGCCAAGCAACCATGGTTCTCATGCTCCACTGCAAACAACTTTTGTCACAAGCACAGATATGTATGGTAATACTGTGCAGGTTCCTGTTAAGCCTCCTCCAACCACAGACATGTATGGAAATCCCATTCAACCACCTCCTCCTGCTCAAGCTTGTTATGGAGGTACATCATCTGCTGGTCAGCAATCAAAGCCAGATACAGTGCGGCTCAACACCTCAAGCTTCTCTAAAGTCAGTGTGGAAGTAGCTAAGGAACACATGGAGCTGCTTAACACTTTGGTGAGCGCGTACTGCGGGTAAGTTGAAGGTCAGATTGGCAACATTAATCTGACACAGGAAGACTATCAGCAGATTGATAAAGAGGAGATGGAAATGATGGATATCAAGTGGGCCTTTGCCAGTGCTGTTAGACGGGCAAAGGATTTCATGGAGAGAACTGGCCGAACCAGCTTGGAGAGCAAGAAAGACACCAAGTATGGGTTCGATAAACAGGCTGTGAGATGCTTTAACTGCGGAGAACATGGCCACTTCAAACGTGAGTGTACGAGGCCATCTCAACATGGGAATCAAAATCCTTTCAGAGGTCAAGGGAACAGGGCAAACCAGAACCAACCAAGGAACAATGAGCGTACATTGGTACCGGTTAGCAACCAAGCGGGACCATCAAATGCCAAACAGGCACTTGTGGTTCAAGTTGATGAAGGTTGTGACTGGTCTATTCAGTTAAGCAGTGATGCTTCGGATGGTACTGCATGTTTTGCTAAGGTTATGAAGGATACTGTTCACACCAGTGGTGGAGAATCTTCCGCCAATGGTGGTGAATCTTCTGAAGATGAAGACTCCTCAGGTGATAGCAGGAGTTCTGATGAAGAATCCTCAAGGTCAGGTGATGAGAATGTGGGTGAGACATCTGGTGTTTCAGTTGATGCTGACATTGACGAACTTTTGGAGGAAGCTGCAGCAAGAACTGATAGATGATCTATTTTAGTGGATCAAGCTGCTTATGCTTCGTCTTCTCTTTGTTCAGCCTTTATGGCTAATGTCGGCAGTTCATCAAGTCAGGTATGTGTCGATGAACCCACTACTGCTAATTGTGTTAACTGTGATAGTTTGCATGCTAAATGTGCTGATTTGGAGGGAAACTTGTCTGAGTTGCAAGGCAAACATGATGCTTTACAAGCTAGTTTGTTTGACTTGCAAGACAAACATGGTTCCTTGAGTGCTGAGTGGTGTAACTTGCAAAGCAAGCATGAGGCTTTGCAAGAGAAGTATGATGTGACATTCATCCACAATCAGAAGTTGACTGTGGATCTCTCAAAATGCACAGAAGCCAACATGTTTTATGAAAACCATGAAAAAGAATTTAAGTCAGTAATTGAGACATTAAAGAAAGATAAAACTGAACTGACTAAAATGGTTTCAAGAAAACAAACTGATATTAATTTGTATATATCTCGCCTTGAGATTATGCAAAAAGAAATGGCTTGTGTGAAAACTGAAAGTGATGCGATCCAACTTAAGCTAGACAGTTATTTGAGCTCTAGCTATGTGTTAGATCACATCAATGACGTGCAGAAAGAGAAGAGGGATATCACATGCATAGGCTACAAGAAATGTCCGCCACCTGTTAGACACAATTATGATGCATTGCCTGATGAAGAGGATAGAGTGTTCTTTGAACCATCTGTTCCTCTAGATGTGAAGGAGTTTGCCTCTGGGCTCGGATACAAGAAAGAAGTATCCTCAGATTCAGATGTGTCAGCAAATACTAGTGTGTCTTCTGCTGAACTGAATCAGGATCCTCCTGTCATTGAGGATGCTGATTCTTCTGATGATGAATCTGATGATGCTGTCACAGCAAAGTCTGATGCAGTGGTTAAAGATGAGGACATACCTCTTGAGAATTACATTCTATGTGATCCTCCAGCAAAACCCGCCAAGACTGTTGCAATTGAGCCCTCATCTGAGAAAGAGACGGAGAGTGAGAATTTGCTGTACACGTTGGTTGGTGATGAGAAAATTTACTCAGACAAAGATTTTCCCATTAAGAATGTAAATCAATCCTTAATCTGTAAAGTCTTTGAAAATTCGACGAGTAAGTTTTTGGGAAAGGTAGGACCCAATGTTACAGTTACACAATGTCCTCCTATTCCAAAGGCTGAAATTCGAAAACAATTTGGCAACAAGAAATTACCAACAGTGCCAAAACAGCAAAATCTCACCAAGTCCAAAGGAAAATCACCGGCTCAAGCCCAAAAGAAGCCGAATCAGAAGAAGAAGAAAAATGTTAACTTTGTGAAATCGACGGGAACAGACAAAATTGAAAAGTTTGAAAATCAATCTAACTTAGATTTTGTCAAGAAAGCGATGGTACAGAAAAGAAATGAACCAAGTAGTTCAAAACCTAGTACCTCGGGTTCACAAAGTTCAACATCATCGGCTAGACGAACACATGATTCTTCGGGGTTTGTTGAACGAAGATCATGTTTTGAGTGTGGAACCATTGGGCATATAATTCGAAATTGCCCATATCTTCATAAGCAAAAAGAAAAAGTTGATGATCCCCGTGACAAAACTGACCGTAGGCAATCTGTTTCTGCAAAACAAAATCCCCGACTTGCAAAAGAAAGGGAAAAGAAACAGAAACGCCAGCAGGTCAAGAAAATTGAAAAGGTGATTAAAACCGATGTGGTTTGAAAACAATCTGTTCCTGTAAAACCAGATAATTCAAAAACTTCCAATAACAAAGAAGTTAAACTTTTAAAGAAAAACACTGGCGAAACAAAACAGACTTGGAAACCAAAAACGGTTGTTAAATCAGGGGGACTGATGCGTGTCGGTGTGTATATAATTTAGATATATATTTAAGCCCTTTTTACACTTTTAGCCAAGTTTTAAATTTATAAAACACGATATTTACTAACACTAAACACACATATGGGCAAGTGCACCCATCGTGGACGTAGTATAGTGTTGGTAAGATACCGAGGTCGTCCAAGGACACAAGAGCTTTTAATACCGGTTTATCCTCAACGTCTAATCAAATCAAAAGGTTAGAAAAAATGATTTAAACTAAGAAAAATTAAAACTAACTAAATGCTGAAAAGTAAAATAAAATAAAAATAGATAGACAAGATGAATCACTTGGATCCGACACGTGTATTAGTATAACCTTTGATTATTTTCGCACTTTTGCACTTGTTTAAGAGATTATCTTAGTTATTGTAGTAGGCCCTTCTTTTGAAGGCGACGTTACCCTCAACCCAGTAGTTTGAGTCAGCAAGGATACAATCCTAAAGGGTCGGATTATTGAAAGATAATGAATTAAGTTATTAATGCAAATTATGGTAGGCCCCGCTTTTGGCGGTGACGTTACCCTCGGCTAAGTAGTCTGAGTCAGCAGGGATACAGTCCTAAATAGCCGGGTTATAGTATTAATAGTAGTTAACTTATGAGGGGGTCAAAGAGTTTGGATCCCCGCCATCCAATACCTATGGGCATTGAAGGAGATCCTACTAAATTTGACCCAGGTCCCAAGCAGGACCTCTAAACGCTGAACAAGGGCAAGACCCTTACCAAACCGTTCCCTTAACCCCCGACCAGGTAGCCAACATACCTCCATATAGACCGTGGAGATATGAATGGTGAAAATCTTTTATTTTATATAGACAGTAAAATAATGCCAAGACACCACGGACAAACGATAAGGAAAGATCACCTTCAACATAAGTAACTAGTTATTAAAGTCATTAATACAAAACCAAATAAAAAGTGCAAAAGATTAAAAATAAAAAGTATTATACTAAACACTTGTCTTCACCAAGTGATGTAAGAGACTTAGGCAAACATGGCCTTGATTGTCAAGAACTCTTACGATCAATCTTGGATCCCGAGACGACTCACACACTCTACGATGGACAATGGATGATGGTGGTGGATGATGGTGATATGGTGGTGGTGGGTGGTGGATGAGGTGTGAGAGAGGTGGTGTGCCAAGGGATGAGGGAGAATGAAACCAAGCTCCTCTATTTATAGGCTGGACAGAACGCTGGACACGGCCCCGTGTCCGCTGGACACGGCCCCGTGCCCGTCTGACACTCTCTCTCTTCATTAATTGTAATTGCGAATTACAATTAATGCGCCTGCTGTACTTTCAACACGCCCCCGTGCCCGCTGGGCACGGCCCCGTGGTGAGCAATGGAAGCTTCTACTGGTTTGTCTTTTCTGCTGCTTCCTGGGCACGCCCCCGTGTTCGCTGGACACGGGGCGTGTTCAGACTCTGTTTTCTTCTCTTTGTTTTGGGAGGTGCCGTTGAGGGTCCGGGCAGTCCACTTTTGTTCCTTTTCTTGTATTTATGGTAGAATTAGTGGTCTTTTTGCTTCTTTTGTGATTTTGAGCTCATTTCATCCTGAAAATACAAAAGGAAGACAAAAACACTCTTTTTCCAACATTAGTACTTAAAAAGGGTTAGTTTTATGCCTTAATTGATGTGTTTTATATGTTGCATTTTACACACATCAAATACCCCCACACTTGAACTTTTGCTTGTCCTCAAGCAAAACTCTTTTAATGTGGCTTACACTCCCAAATGGAATAGGTAGAAGAGAAGTTTTTTAACTTGTCCTAGAGTGTCGGGAATCCAAGGTTTTTATAGGTTTTATTTTTATTTTATTTACAATCCTATTCGTTATGATTTATTTTGAACTTTTCATAAGATAAACTACTTATTTTGGCATAACATGCCTTATCAAAATTCCATTTATATACAAGTTCACATACCTCACGGGAGATCACTCAACACTCGGCCGAAGGTGTATATTTAAGTGAATCGCTCGAGAGCGGCACGGATTTACGTTTTCCATAGGCTTGCCAAGCGATCAATCCTCCTCCTTTTTAACTTTTTACCTTTGAAAATATCAAGAGGACTTTTGGGGTGAAGGCTTGGGTTTAAAGGTGGGTGGTTGGTTAGTGGTTAGTAAAAAGGGCGAAAATCGTAACAAGTGTCGGTTTTCATAAAATACCTTATTTTTAGTGACATTTATTTTTGAAGTATTTCTCCAAACAAGCTTTTGTAGCTTTTGTTTGTTTTTGACTTCATTATTCATATATTTTTTTTTTTCGTCACGTAGAGGGTATGTTTATGAAAATCCGAGCTTGTTGCTAAAATAAGGGTGAAAAAATGAAAAAAGGTTTTTGGTGGGTAAAAAAAAATTGTTTTGGGGGTAATGAAATGAAAGGTTTAGGCTCAAAGGGGTTTTTCTAGGGGGATTTTGGGTAGGTAAAAAAAATGAAAAATAATGGTTTTGAAAGAAAAATAGTTAGTCCTAATGCCTCCATCATTTACTTACTTGGGTTTAAGTTGGTAAGGACCGGGAATGTATCGTCGTGGCAAGTTCTAGATTTGTAAAGACCGAGCGGCTATTCACACAAGAAACGAAAAATGAGCATTTAATCTAAATATGTATATTTTTATGCTCAATAAAGGCTCAAAACTCACTTTTGTGGGAATGGGTTTTTAATGTGACCAAGCATATATAATCGAATTTTAGCTAGACTTGTTATACCGTTTCATAATTTTCTTATGTTAGTTCTTTTTATCATGACGCTATCGGTTGTAAATTTGTAAAAATATAACCTTTTTAGAACTTGTTATTCCCAACTTAAACTAAGACAAGTAAATAAAAAAAAATTTTGAAAAAAATTTGGGGTGTTTAGCGGTTCCAATAGAGTTTTGTGTAAGGCTTGTTTTAGGATTTTGCAAAATTTCAAGGTTTTAGCACCCCCCCCCCACACTTAAATTACACATTGTCCTCAATGTGTCCAAAAATAAAGTTTTTGGTTGATTAGAATGTGAAAAAGTGTGTTTAAAAACAAAGATTTGTGTTACTGGCACTCTGGACACGGCCCCGTGTTGACCGGGCACGGCCCCGTGGTCAAGTGCCAGTAACAAAAATTATAGAAGTGAAACAGAAGCCTGGACACGGGGGCGTGTCCGCTGAACACGGCCCGTGTCCAGTTACCTGAACTGGGTGATTTCCTGCAGGGGGCTCAGCACGGGGCCGTGTTGGTTGGGCACGGCCCGTGTGGAGCCTTCTGTTATGGAGATTTTTGTCGGTTTGTTCTGTTCTTCTGCATGGTTCCATTTTTCTCGTTCCCTTTTTCATCCATTACCACCACGAGTCCATAAATCATAAAAACCATCATAACATTGCTAATAGAGAGATTACATAAAGATAGTTAATTAACTAAGGGGTACATAAGGTTATCATAAAGGTTCTACTTATTTAGGAAAATTTCGGGAATAGCTTCCCGATGTAGAAACATTCTCCAGCCCATGGCTCCTCGGTTTTCACTCAAAGCCATTCTTCTATCTCCCTTGGGAGGTAGAAGGTAGCCTCATTCTCGTCGGTATCTTGAGGAGGAGCGCTTACCGGGACTCCTTGCACTACCCTTGGTTGCGGTACTTGGTGCAAGGCGTGCCATTCTGCTGGGATGATTACCTCGGGTACTACATTCCACGCCCTGTGTGTTATCACCGGAACCAAAGGCGGGGAAGCAAGAAGGTTTAACCTTTGGTGCAGAAGGTTCACTTCTTGCAGGCAGCCCTCCAAACTTATCGTCAGATGATTAACGCGGTCCACTAAAGCTTCTTCTACACTTGTCAATTCGTCCACGGCTTCCCTTAAAGCGTAAACGTAGTTTACTAGGGAATCCTCTGCGGTGGACGATCTCCTTCCATTTCGGTTATTCCTTGAAGATGTTCCGCTGTTTCGGCTGGCCATTTTCTGCGAAATAAACCGAGGATAACTAAATTTTTGCAAAACAGTACCTCGAACACGGCCCCGTGCTCAGTGAGCACGGCCCCGTGTTCAACTGTCTGCAGGAATTTTTGTCTAATGGTTCTAGGTTTTTAAATTATTTCTATATATTTTCGTCGTGTTATGAGCTCAGATAATTTAAAAACAAAGTTATAGAACTAACTTTAGACAAGAATCCATAGCGAAAATTCCTACAAACCTCGCATAGAAGGTTGGAATCATGGGTTTCCAAGCTTCCATGGAGGTAGGGTTTGAAAAATTTTTGGAAGAAGAGGAAATGAACAAAAGTGGAAAAGACAAGATGGTCCTTAGGAACCTTCTTTTGGTACTTACCTAGGATGGTATATGTGAAGATTCCAAGGATCTCTGCTTGGTGGAGTGGTCAAAAAAGAGCAGGATTCAGGCTGCATTTAAAGAAAACGACAGCACACTGAACACGGCCCCGTGTCCGCTGGACACGGCCCCGTGTGCAGAGAAAATCCTGACACATTTTGTCCGTATTCTGACAGTAATCAGCAGAAAATCTTCTGAGCGAACATGGGGGCGTGGTGGCCAGACACGGCCCCGTGTCGGAGGGCTGTTTTATGGAGTTTCGTCTTTTCTAAGGAGCTAACTTGTATCGGGTGGCTCCTGACTTGTTGGAACAACCCCAAAGTGCCTAAGATACCTTAGTTGTCCTATACTAAGGCGAGAACGCAAGAGGTTGTCGGTGAGGGTAATTCCTATTTTCATTCTAGGTGGACAAGTCCAACCCTTTCCCGGGCTCTCGTTAAAGAAGGTGTATGCCGAATCGCTCAGGTCTATGTATGCACCGAACGAGGTCGATGGGGAGTCCTTCACGGCACAATCGGCACAGGGACGACTATCGTCCACGTCTTGCTTAGGAAGAAAGGTATTTTCGGGAGCAACGAGGTTGTCAGAATGCGGTTCCAACATTTCCTCATGGTCATCTTCTTGGGATGGATCTAAAAAATCCTTCCTAAGTTCCTTTGACCAATTTAGAAGTAGTTCTTCTAGTTGAAATAACTCGTCAAGGAGCATTTCTCCTAGAATATCTGGCTGGGCGCATTCGAGGGAGAAATAATGTTTATTTTTACTTTCGCCCCTCTTAAGGTTACAAGGCATTGGTGGGTCTATATAGTGTGGCCTATAAGTGAGGAAGAAACATTTTAATTCCTCGTGTTCGCCTCCACATATTCGACACCACAAACCATAAGAGTGCCGAAAGTAAAAAGAATCATTATTACTCATGTTTGTATCAGAAATTACCAACCGTCGGGATCAAACGGTTCTGTTTTCAGCAACTGAATCTTGGGCACGGGGGCGTGTTGAGTGGACACGGCCCCGTGTTCAGCCTACTGTCTGATATAAAACAGGATTGCCAGTTCCAATGATTGGGCACGGGGCGTGTTCAGCGGGCACGGCCCCGTGCTGAGCTCTGCAGAAGCTAAAAAAAATCTAAAAAGAAAAAAAAAAATCCTAAAAATTAAAGAAAAATAAAAAGATGATTAGGTCGTTGATTCCTAACTTTCTTAAAATCCTTGTGTCCCCGGCAGCGGCGCCAAAAACTTGATGCGTGTCGGTGTGTATATAATTTAGATATATATTTAAGCCCTTTTTACACTTTTAGCCAAGTTTTAAATTTATAAAACACGATATTTACTAACACTAAACACACATATGGGCAAGTGCACCCATCGTGGACGTAGTATAGTGTTGGTAAGATACCGAGGTCGTCCAAGGACACAAGAGCTTTTAATACCGGTTTATCCTCAACGTCTAATCAAATCAAAAGGTTAGAAAAAATGATTTAAACTAAGAAAAATTAAAACTAACTAAATGCTGAAAAGTAAAATAAAATAAAAATAGATAGACAAGATGAATCACTTGGATCCGACACGTGTATTAGTATAACCTTTGATTATTTTCGCACTTTTGCACTTGTTTAAGAGATTATCTTAGTTATTGTAGTAGGCCCTTCTTTTGAAGGCGACGTTACCCTCAACCCAGTAGTTTGAGTCAGCAAGGATACAATCCTAAAGGGTCGGATTATTGAAAGATAATGAATTAAGTTATTAATGCAAATTATGGTAGGCCCCGCTTTTGGCGGTGACGTTACCCTCGGCTAAGTAGTCTGAGTCAGCAGGGATACAGTCCTAAATAGCCGGGTTATAGTATTAATAGTAGTTAACTTATGAGGGGGTCAAAGAGTTTGGATCCCCGCCATCCAATACCTATGGGCATTGAAGGAGATCCTACTAAATTTGACCCAGGTCCCAAGCAGGACCTCTAAACGCTGAACAAGGGCAAGACCCTTACCAAACCGTTCCCTTAACCCCCGACCAGGTAGCCAACATACCTCCATATAGACCGTGGAGATATGAATGGTGAAAATCTTTTATTTTATATAGACAGTAAAATAATGCCAAGACACCACGGACAAACGATAAGGAAAGATCACCTTCAACATAAGTAACTAGTTATTAAAGTCATTAATACAAAACCAAATAAAAAGTGCAAAAGATTAAAAATAAAAAGTATTATACTAAACACTTGTCTTCACCAAGTGATGTAAGAGACTTAGGCAAACATGGCCTTGATTGTCAAGAACTCTTACGATCAATCTTGGATCCCGAGACGACTCACACACTCTACGATGGACAATGGATGATGGTGGTGGATGATGGTGATATGGTGGTGGTGGGTGGTGGATGAGGTGTGAGAGAGGTGGTGTGCCAAGGGATGAGGGAGAATGAAACCAAGCTCCTCTATTTATAGGCTGGACAGAACGCTGGACACGGCCCCGTGCCCGTCTGACACTCTCTCTCTTCATTAATTGTAATTGCGAATTACAATTAATGCGCCTGCTGTACTTTCAACACGCCCCCGTGCCCGCTGGGCACGGCCCCGTGGTGAGCAATGGAAGCTTCTACTGGTTTGTCTTTTCTGCTGCTTCCTGGGCACGCCCCCGTGTTCGCTGGACACGGGGCGTGTTCAGACTCTGTTTTCTTCTCTTTGTTTTGGGAGGTGCCGTTGAGGGTCCGGGCAGTCCACTTTTGTTCCTTTTCTTGTATTTATGGTAGAATTAGTGGTCTTTTTGCTTCTTTTGTGATTTTGAGCTCATTTCATCCTGAAAATACAAAAGGAAGACAAAAACACTCTTTTTCCAACATTAGTACTTAAAAAGGGTTAGTTTTATGCCTTAATTGATGTGTTTTATATGTTGCATTTTACACACATCAGGGATCATCACAATTCACCAATCATCAAAGACAAGAGGTTATTGTTATTGATGAAAATGGAAGACCCAAGACCACAATGGCTTGGGTCCCCATCTCCAACTAATCATTTGAGTTCATGTGCAGGGTGTTCCAGGAGGAACTATCAGTAGTCACTGGATTGTTGATAGTGGGGCGTCCAGGCACATGACGGGCAACATGAAGCTTCTCTACGACGTCAAATCTATTAGAGGCGGTTATGTTGCTTTTGCTGGAGATAAGGGTGGATATATTACGGGTGAAGGAATGATATCCAACGGGATTGTCAGCTTTGACAAGATCAACTTCGTGCAACAACTTGATCACAATCTTCTTAGTGTTTCTCAAATATGTGATAAGCAGTTCTCAGTACACTTTGATGCTAACGGATGTTATGTGCTGAAGCCCGGCTTCAAAATTCCAAAAGAATGGATTCTCTTGTCGGCTCCAAGGATAAATGATTTGTACGTCCTTGATATGAGCCAGGCTATTACTACGTCTGCACAAGCAACATGTTTCGTTTCTAAAGCCACAGAAAAGGACACTATCTCTTGGCATAGACGTATGGGTCACATTCACTTGCGCAAAATGAATCATTTGGTTTCAAATGAATTGGTGAATGGTGTTCCTCTTAAAAATTTCCAGCTTCAAGACGTCTGTGTTTCGTGCCAAAAGGGTAAACAAACAAAGAAGAAGCACCCTACAAAGAAGATCAACACGGTGGCAGTTCCCCTTGAGCGTTTGCACATGGATTTGTTCGGTCCTGTCAAGCACAAAAGTATTCGGGGTGATCAATACTGTCTCGTGATTACTGATGATTATTCAAGATTTTCTTGGGTGGCGTTCATGGCACATAAGAGTGAAACCTTCGGAATTATCAAAAACTTGATCGTTCAGATTGAGAATTTGTATAAATTGAAGGTTAGGCGGATACGTAGCGACAATGGTACTGAATTCAAAAATCATGCCATGGCGGAGTTTTGCACTGAAAAAGGTATTCTTCATGAGTTTAGTGCAGCTTACACTCCACAACAAAATGGCGTCGCTGAACGTAAGAACCGCACATTGATCGAGACTGCTAGGACAATGTTGGTAGAGTCGCAGTTGCCCATTCCATTCTGGACTGAAGCTGTGGCCTCTGCATGCTATACACTGAACCGAGTCCTTACAGTCAAAAGACACAACAAGACCTGCTTTGAGCTTATTAACAAACGGAAACCGGATTTGTCTTATCTTGAACCGTTTGGAGCTCCTTGCACAGTGATCGATCCTAATGGAAAGTTTGGGGCAAAAGCAATTGAGGGATACTTCCTTGGGTATGCCACCCCTAACTTACGAGTCTGGAATCTAGAGACAAAAAGGGTCGAGGAATGGTCTGAAGTTAGAGTACAAAGGCACACTTTGCCCGTCAAATGTCCTGGTCAACCTTGGATGTTTGAGTACGATGACTTTTTCAATTCGATCAATGTAGAAGCCGTTGAAGAAAATGCTGCGGCTAGGATGTTTTTCGAGAGTGACAATGCAACAGTTTCACCGATAGTTCGTCCAATTCTTGTCAATCAAGAACCATCTACTTCGGTGAACAACAATACTCTCAACAATGAGGATTTTCATGATGCCAACGAATTGAACGAATCTTCAGAGGATGATGAATTTCTAGATGCAGATCAAGAAGCCCCCACAACAGCTGTTCATGGTACTTCAGAGGGTACTCCTCCAGTGGATGCCCATAGAACAGCTGAAGCTACTGCATCATCCTCTTCGTCAATTCCGGGGCTTGATTTGGTTGTTGATCTTAATCTCAACAACCTGGGTATCAATATTCCAGTTCGAGAAAATCATGAAACAAGGATTCACAATACCCATCCTCAACAAAACATCATAGGCAATGTGCAAAGTGGCATTCAAACAAGAAACATGTTGCGGAACAACAACAATGCAGGTCTGTATGCGGCTATTAGAGAATCCGAGCAACAAAACGATTGGTCTTTCGCGTGTTATGTCTCACAGGAAGAGCCAAGAACTTGGAAAGAAGCCATGAAAGATAACTCTTGGGTGGAAGCCATGCAGGAAGAATTGCAACAATTCCAGAAGCTGGGTGTCTGGAAACTCGTAGAGAAACCTGCTGGATACAAGAAGATTGGTACCCGTTGGGTTTCAAATGCAAAAAGGATGACCGCGGAGTTGTTATCCGAAACAAAGCACGTTTAGTCGTTCAAGGTTTTCGTCAGATAGAAGGCATCGACTACAACGAAGTGTATGCACCAGTGGCACGTCTCGAAGCAATTCGAATCTTTCTAGCCTATGCGTCCTTCAAAGGATTCAAGGTTTATCAAATGGACGTGAAAAGTGCATTCTTACATGGTGTGGTTGAAGAAGAAGTGTACGTCGAACAGCCTCCAGGTTTTGAAGATCCTATCCATCCCGATCGGGTTTGGTTGCTCAACAAAGCTCTCTATGGTCTTCATCAAGCACCGCGAGCTTGGTACGCAACCTTATCTAACTATCTGCTGGAGAACGGTTTTCGAAGGGGTCTTATCGACTGTACTCTTTTCATCAAAGAACAAGATGGAGATCTTCTTTTGGTACAGGTATACGTTGATGATATTATTTTTGGTTCTACTAATGATGTCTTGTGTAGGAATTTCGAGCGCATTATGCAGGATAAATTCGAGATGAGTGCTATGGGGGAAATGAACTTCTTTTTGGGCCTACAAGTACAACAAACGGAGTCTGGGATATTCATCCATCAGACTAAATATGTTGGTGACATCTTGAGCCGGTTCCAGATGTCTGATGCAACGCCCAGTGGTACCCATTGCCTACAAATCACGGAATTACTCCAGACTTGAAGGGTGAAGCAGTTAGCCCTTCATACTATCGCGCTATGATCGGATCTCTTATGTACCTCACAGCTTCAAGACCAGACATAATGTACCCAACGTGCCTGCTTGCCAGATATCAAGTCAACCCGAAGGCCTCACATCTTGCAGCTGTTAAAAGGATTTTTCGTTATTTGAAGGGTTGCCCTGACACCGGTCTATGGTACCCTAGGGATAATAACTTTGAATTGGTAGCTTTCAGTGATTCTGATTTTGGTGGATGCAAGATCGACGGTAAATCCACAACGGCTGGATGTCAGTTTTTAGGAAATCGCCTAGTCACATGGCAGTGCAAGAAGCAGACATGCGTCGCTACATCAACGTGCGAAGCTGAATACATTGCTGCCTCAAGTTGTTGCTCCCAAGTTCTTTGGATTCAACAACAATTGCGGGACTACGGTTTTGAATTCCTAACTACTCCTATTTACGTTGATAATTCTGCTGCATTACAGATCACTAGAAATCCTGTGCAGCATTCAAAGACCAAACACATCGAAATCAAATATCACTTCATACGTGATTGCTTTGACAAAAGGCTAATCGATGTTGTTAAGGTCCACACCGATGACCAACGTGCCGACCTTTTTACCAAGGCTTTTGACAAATCAAGATTTGACTTTTTATTATTGGTAAACGGCATTAAGGTCAAGCCTGAGTAAAACCAACATCGGAAAATCATTTTTGTATATATCTTTGTGTTTTAAATTTGTCTTAGTTTATTGATTTTAGGGGGAGTAAATCCAAAAATATGAAAATCCAAAAACATCGAAAAATTTCAAAAACTCAAAAACAATAGAAAATCAAAAATGAGTTTCCTGGCGAGAAAAAGAGAAAGTGATAGTACATCAGTGGTCTATCCAAGCCTCTTTAAACCTTAAATGAAAAACGATAAGCAACTCTATATAAGATGTATCGGTAGGCTCACAATCATTTTAAAATGTGCAGGGTGATATAAATCTTAAACCGACTGAAGACCAGGTGGGAACCATTCATTGGCATATGGTCTTAGTACCGAAATTTCATTTGATAGATTGCCGAGGTTCTGAGATATTCGGTCTTTATGCTGCTTATCATCTGGGTATCATGGTTGTATCTTTTACCGAAAAATAACGGGGACGCAAGTCTAGATCTTCCATGATACTATACATACGTGTACATATTGCATTCGACCTCAATAAGTGATCAACAATCACATGTCCAAATCAAATAAGTGATAATATATCACATTTATCCGGGAGTCAAGTTCGTCTCTCTGCTGTACGAAAGTACTGACCTGTTCACGGACTTGCTCCTGTGCCCTCATGCATTGAAAATCAAGTTCCTCATCAATAAGTGATTCTATCACATAGGACTTGTTTTCTAATCAAAATAAGTGAGAATCTCACATCATATACGGTCAAACAGATGATAATCGGTATACTCACCGGTAAGATGAACTCTCGTGCATACCTTGATACGGGAATGTGTCGTGATGTGGATGAACACCGGTCGGTAAGTATAAATCATACCTTAACGTATCCCCTCGCCATGATTACATCTGATAAGTTGAGCTTAAGTGGACAACAATACCGATAATTGTTATAGGATGCTTATCTTAATGTTAATCAATTGAACAACAAGAGCGTTATGGCATGACCGTACACTGATATGATTCTCTTACCCTCGAAACTCGCAAAAAGAATGTCTGTAAATATTTATTTACTGCTTTCAGTCTTTACATTTTAATATTCAAAAATACCAAAAAGATTTTAGGTGTGTTTTAATATAAACTTTATAAAAGCCAAAAAGATTTTATTTCTATTTTATTTTCGATCGTACGATGTTGGATCTCAAGTCTTCGTTACCTGAAACCTGAACGAGAACTGAATTGACTAAATCTTCATAAACGGTCGAAATTTGCATGTTTTGAAAGTTAAAAACTAAAATTGATAAATTTGTTAAACTTTCAAACTGTCAGACGGTGTTTGATTGAAACATGGTCATACGTGTGTCATTTGTTTATACTAACTATATTTCAAGCAGTTGTTCTCATTACGCGTTTAGATTTCTTGCATGTGCAGATTCTAAAGGCAAGGAGAACATGGTCGATGACAAGCTTCGGAATGAAGACACAATGTGAAAGCACTCAAATGATAAAGATGCTCGAGTTGCCGCTGACCATCATCAACACCACAAGGATCTCAAGCACTGAAGATCAAGTCTTTCACGAGCATAACTCAAGGGGGAGCTTATGTTAAGGGGGAGTTTGTCAACACACTTCCTATATGAAACGGGGAGTTTGTTGATACACTCTCTGCTTTCAAGACGTGAAGACATTGAAGATCCTCCGACATGGAAGACATGGAAGATGAACCTCACGAGTAGCGTCCAAGGGGGAGTTTGTTGATACATATTATGTGGTCGCGACTCGACTCGGTTCGACTTGGCTCGGTTCAACTCGGTTAGGTTCGGCTTAAGCCCGACGTCACGACATTCCTCCGTCGTGCGTCCCAGAGTTCGACACGCGAAGCACGGAGAGCCGAGAATGTTTCACGGTTGACACATCATCATGACATCATCATGATGATGTCATGATGATGTCAAGACTTTGACTAAAATGCACATATTTGAATCAAGTAGAACGTACGTGCATGAGGTTCATTAACTTGGGCCAATCAGCATACAGTATGGATTTCAACAGTTGGGCTAAAGCCCATGTTGTCGACGAAATAGAGAAGGGTCGACGAAACAAAGCAGTTTCGTCGACCAGGATCATGTTTCGTCAATGACTATGTGTTTCCTCAAGCTCCTGATTCGCCAAGTTGTGATTCGTCAAGACCCATTATGATTCGTTGTGCTGTGACTATATATAGACTGTCTGTGGATAAGAAAAACAGGTGAACACATTGTAGAACATAGAGAGCATATTTGTGAGAGCACACACACTGAGAGAGAGTTTGCAAAATAGATTTGTAAACATTGAGCTTGTAACCGAACCTTTCATTCGTATTAATACAAGTGGTGTTAATCGGTGAATATTGTGTGTGTTGTTTTGTGCGTGTTCTATCTCGGTTTGCCATTCCGGTTGGATTCCGCACAACCGGGTTGGTTAGTATACAAGGATTAGGCGACTAGATCCTCCTAGCCGGACCTACATTCCTAAACTAGGAGTTTGTGTTTTTATCCTGTTAGATTCAAATTCAAAATTTGCAAAAAGGTACCTTAACCACGTTACATAGAAATCAAGTAGATAGGCGTGTTATTGAAAAGGCATCAGAAATTTCTAATAGAAGACAACACGAATCTTCATTCGGGCATTTCTCCTGCTTGTCCGTCTTCGTTTCTTGTAGAAAGCTTGATCCACAAGTGGTGTGTACTCCGATGCTTGAGCAGGTGATGGTCTTGGCTTTGTTTGTTGAAGTAAACTGGCGGTTGCTGGATTTTCATCTAGAGGTGCTGATACCCTAAGAGTACATGAGTTGTTGACCACCACATAAGGGTTGTACACCACAAATGAGACTAGGGTCAAAAACCGAGGTTTTGATACTTGTGGAGTAGGTTGTTGAGTTAAACAAGAATAGGAACAGCCGGATAGATTGGGTCAGCAACATTATGACCAGCTACTGCTTGTGCTTCCAAAACATGCGAGCTAATCCCAAGTATTAAAAGTTATAGTGTTACTAGCGTCCACGTCCAAGTTCAGCTTACCGTAACAAAAGTTAATCTTGACAAGCTTAGGATCACTAGTGTGAGGACAAACCCCAAAACCAATAACAATATCAGAGGACCAATCTTCAACATGAGGCCCATGATTGTATCGACGCAGCTTTCCTCTGCATGTCAGGCTCATTTTGTAAAGCCTGTTCAATACAACTGTTTCTGCATTCTGAGCATCTCCCTCAGTTTCTTGAACATTCCTGGGAGTTAAAGTTGGAGCTACATTTATGAAGGTAGTCTAGTCCACTTAAAGATTGAACACAAACCAAAAGGCTTGCAGCTTTGTCAAATTGTACTTGCGTTTTTGTCATCCAAGCCTTTGATTGCAAAATGAATCCCTCCATCAGAAAAACAGCGATGTAGTTGTGTGAAACTAATGATCGCCGACTGTCACAGTTATCATCACAAGTTGCATAGTACATAACCATCGTTATGAATTGAGACCTATAAATTTTTCGAATAACGACATATGATCATGGACCAGTTATAAACATGAATGATAACACTTACATTTTCTTTTACATAAACACAAATGTTGATTAGGTACTATAACATTTCAAATGGCTCAAAAATATCAAAGTACAATTAAACAAGTCTATGTTGTTAATTTGTTAGATCTAGAACTCTATCAAGTATTGAAAACTGAATTTAGACATTTAACTCAACGATTTGGAAAACAACAATTGCAAATAGAGATACCTTAGAAACGGAAACATCAACGAGAAAGTGAGTGGAAAGCTAATGATTGACTGATTAAGCTCTTCCGTGGTGGAAGGACGGTTGGCGGTCTTGCTAGTGGTTAGTTATTATTGTGCACGAAGTTTTGTTGTGGGGCGTCTAGGATTTTGACAATACAAAATGGAGAGGATAGAATGTTAAAGTAAGAAAAACTTAAAAATAATGTAGACATCACATAACACATATAACATATACTAATAACATCCAAAATAATCTTTAAGACTATTGAATCACAAGATACACATACAGTATTACTTAAAAATAGAAAAAAAAATACTAATTATTTGCCATTATTAATCTATAAACAGAACAATATTATCACCCATTAGTTGATTAATGTATTGTGTACACATCATGCTACACACATAGCATATACTAATAACATCTAAAACAATCTTTAAGATTAGGATCACAAGATACATATACAAAATTATTTAAAAGAAAAGAAATTGCTAATTAAAAACCATTAATAATCTATAAACAAAACTCCATTATCATATACATTAGAAGATCAAACGTATATCTTACTGATACAACACACATAATATAAACTATATTATATTTCCTTTAAAGAAATTAAAATCAAACAGTAACATGAATATTATTAAATATTCCATAAAAATTCTAAAATCACACAGATTCAGTATACATCACCCTAAACTTGTAACATTCGTAAGGAATGACAGTAAAAAATCATTCAAAATTTAGGTACGTCATACTGTAACATAATCACAAACAGAATTTGACACATTCTTTTTCACTGTTTATAACAAAATCATCAAAAATTAACCGTTATACGTTACATAAATTACATATCTACAAATATAAAAAAGATTAAATTTGTGGCTTACCCTACGAAATCGGCTTTAACTGTAGTAGAAGATGAAATTGTCGGGAGAAATGTAACAATGAAGGCACAACTAAATGATCAGAGCAAAAAGAGAGTCGAAATCCCAAGAGTTGAAAGAAAACTGAAAAAAGAGGAAGGTTTTTTAATGAGAATATCGAGTATGAATAACATAAGAAAAAACTCAGAAAGAGAAAAATCGGAGCTTGCATGCGATGAAAGAACGGAGTTGGAGAAGGAATCAGAGCTTCAGGTGACCAAACAACAAAATCGGAGAAGAAATCAAAGGTTGATGGCTGATTATAGGGTTGGGATCGATAGCTGGTTTTTAGGGTGAAATGAAGTTGACGGCTAATTGTTACGTTATATAGAGAGCGGAGGAGAATTAGGTTAGACAGTGATGCATTTGAGATACAATGGAATATCAATAAGATATGTGAATTAGATATGAATGAAACGGTTGATATTTATGTTAAACGACATATACCCCCGCTTATATTTACTTTCTCTTTTTTTTCTTGGAACGGAAATATTGTAGGTCACTAGAGGAGGATCTAGAACAACCTTATTGTTGTTTAACACAAAACCAAGTGCGGAATCCTTGATTATGTGCAAATCAAGTCCAAGAACACACAAACACAAGAATGCTTTCACTGTTTAAAGCTCAAAGTGTATTTCAACAGAGTTTTGTTAGAAGAAACTCTATCTCTACTGAAACTATGCTCTCTTGAAATGAAACAGGGGAAGATCTCTAGTATTCATACTCATACCAGATATTCACAACGAAACATATTGTAACAGCCCGTATTTTTGGTTGTTCCCTTTTTATTGTCATTTCATTCGTAGACGCTTGTACTCCGAGATTCGATTAATGCCAATGGGTTGAACTATATTTTAAACGGAGTCTACATCGCTTATTTATCGCAATTATTGCATTTAAACGCTTACTAATTAAACGCTCTTCGCAACGCAAACTCGAAACGCAGATTTATGTATATTGTTTGTATTCATTGTGTGTGTATATGTTAACGTGTTATATGTGTTGATTACATCGCTCAAAACGCTCAAACGCCACTCGCACCACTCAATTGATCTTGCTAAAACGCAACACAACACAACACAACGCAACACTTAACATCTTGCTAAAATACTTAAAGTACTCATGCTAACTAACGCAACAAAACACGCCACACGAGCACTGTAACAACCCGCACCTTCGTGCTTGTTACTCTCGACACACTCGTTACGCCTAGCACCAGAGCTTCAGATCATAATGTAACTATATCGCTTATAACACTATTTCGCTTATATATTCACATAGCTTAACACGCTATATCGCATATCACAACACATACACTAACGCTAACGGTGACATCGCGTGAATAGTTAAGTCGCTCCCATCGATCGTCGTGAAGCAACGCAATCACGCTGACGACGACATCGCGTGAGTACTTAAGCGGTTCCATCGATCGTCGTAAAGCGTCGCAACGGAATGCAGACTCAAGCGCAATTCTTATGCTATGACCTGTTATACATATATAATAATAATATAATAATAACAAAAGGTGTTGAAACTATTAAAACGCGTGCGCGCAACTCAATCTATCTCACTTAACACAACACGATGCTCCTTATATGGCTAAAACGCTTAACGTGTCCACAATACTTAACGCAACAAAAACATGTCGAACGAAACGAAAGTCGGAAAACCAACTCACTCAAGCCACTCGATCGAATGACCCTTTGATCGAATGGCCATCCGATCGAACGGTTGTCCGACCCACGTAACTCCCCACCGACTTTCTCCCTTTCACCTATAAATACCCCACTTGTCACATCAACTGATGTGACAGCCTCATCTGACCAGCACGCTCCCAAGCACTTTTCTCTCGATTCCTCACAATTTCATAAGTATTCTATCCTAAATCTTGTACTTCTATCTTCAGCACACACTTTCTCATCATCTTCTCCATTAAATCATACTTTTCACCATGAAATCACCTGATTTGGGTTGTTATTGTAACAACTCTCACTAAAATCAATAATTAGGATGGCAATTGTCCAATAAGAAAACCCTAATTGAGACGCCCAAGTAATTCTGCATAAACCCTAAAATTTCCAGAACAGTCAGAATCAGGATCAAGGGCTCCTAAAACTCAAGGGGGGTTAAACCCTATTGAGAATTATCTACAAAAATCGTTTTTTAAATAGTATTTGTTAAAACTGTTGATTCAGCAAAGCTAGTCCCGAACCTAGCCACCCTACAAATAGACTGCATCCCTTACGAACCGTAAGGGATATGGCTTACGGTCCGTAAGCATGTCCAAAAATTACTATAAATAGCCGACCTTGGGACTTGATTTATGTCCTTGAAACACCGTTCAAACTCACTATTTACGTCGAGTTATAGCAATAGCAGTACAATTAACACACACGGGTCACAAATCGCTGCCGCAATCAGGGTAATAACTCGATCGCTATTACGATTCAACGTCCGATCGATTATAACTATCCAACGATTGTCCGAGTGCTGCTCAAATTGAGCTTGTACTTTGTTATTCGTCGTGATTTCAACTTGAATATTTGAGTGCTGTTTGTGACACCTGTGTCACTTCCACCATCAAACAAATGCCAAACCAATGAAATATTGTATTTCATACTTGGGATTTGTAAAAATATGTGTATCATTTGCACATATCAACTCTTGTTCGATTTCAAGCTTTAAATCGCTTTCTGGAAGGTTATACGCGCTCTCAGGCGTAAATATAACCAGTTTAATGCAACAAACACTCCGGAGTAGTGAAATAGGCTTAACATACCTTAAATAACCTTCACATAACTTAGAAATAAGTTTTGAATGGTTTGGTGTGTTGAAATCAAGTTTATTCGCTTACAGGGACTAAATTCGACAAACTGCGAAAGTATGTCAATTTGTACTGTAACAGACCTTCCGGAACTTGATCATAAGTTAAACATACCCTAAATAACCTTTACATAGCTTAGAAATAGGCTTTGAAGGGTTCGGTATGCTAAAATAAACTTTATTGATCATTAAGGACTAAAAGCGTCAAAAAGTGCACAAGTTTGCATTTTCGCGCATATCTTACGTTCTGAATATATCCGGACATCCAAAAATTTATGTAAGCATTAAAATAATTTATTTTAGTTTTTGGCATAATAAAAATCCATTCGTCGCTCAATTTGGATCGTTTTTGAGTTCATTACGACTTCCGTCGTAATTAACCGAACAACGCAACCGTACGACCAAACGAACCGACATCAAAGATATTTGTGAGCATGTTTTGAGTTCCCAATACCTTAACTTCATGTTAGAGCCTTGAAATGAGGTTAACGGGGCTTAAACGTGTCAAAAATGGGCCGAAACGCATGTTTCTAAGCTGCAGGGACCAAAACTGACAAATCTGTCAAACTTTCCTCAGGCGGGGCGCGTAAGGATCCATGTATTCCTTACGCGGGCCGCGTGGCCTCCCCAGTTATGCAATTTTGTTGCAAACAGCTGTTTACAGCTGTTAATCACTTCAAAACCACTTGCAAATGGTATTTTCAATCCATGGGCTGAATCTAGGGGTGCCCAAGGTTTCCCAAAACAATGGGCCCATGTGTACGGCCGAGATCGAAGCACGTTTCGCGATGAACGATCCTAACTGTTGTGCCATGCCTATATAAACCCAACCCATTTCATTTCTTCCTCACTTGAATTCTGAGATTTTCTCTAAGTTGGAGTGATTATCACTTCATACCTGAGAAATACTTGGAATTCAATCTTGCGGGGACCTTCTGTAAGTATTCTTTCGCGTTTTTCATTCGTTTTTATCGTTAAAGTCAAACTGCGTGACTTTCTGCATTGACCAGTTTATGGCCAATGCGAAGTTCGTTTGAACTTCATAACGTGAGCGTAATAACGATGGTTATAGTCCCTAGTGACTATACCTACTGATTACCACGTTATCTAGGCTCAGTGACGAGTCGTAGTTTCGGCCAAAATGCGTTTTCTCGCGTATTTTGTAACCAAACTACTCTAAGATATCAAAACCGTTTGTTTTGATATCAAAACCTGTTTTCTAACTTTGTTAAGCATGTTTCGACATGTTTAGCTCGTCACTTTTTAGATTAGTGCTTGTGTAGAGTCGTAAGTCAAGCGGACTAAACACCCGCTTAGACTTTCGAACACGACCCGTTTGGTCGATCGTTAGGATCCGACCAAGCACGTTTAGTGACCATAGTTGCATAGGGAATAACCTTCCCAGGTTATACCTTATGGTCACCTAGTTTAGGTAGTTGTATGATAAGTAGTTTATATGCCTTAGGTAAATTACCAAAATGCCCTTTTCATACATAATTGGTAATTAAGCATATGTAACCCAAACTTTTGTCACTAAACTGATTATGCAACATAATTAAGCAGGTTTAGGCATATAATACTTGTCATAGGACTAGTTAAACGGTCCGAACGCGTTTTACGCAAACGACGCGTTAAAGTAGCATAAGCTACCTAAACGGGTCGTGATGGGTTGTAAGCACTTAGGTTAGGTTTCCTTTTAGGATGTAGGCCTTGTTAAACCATATCATATGAGTTCCCACACTCATTTGGTTTACGAGACCTCATCCTATCCGATCTTCCGATTCAGGTCCGGTTTAATTATGTAGTTATCAATATTAGGTGCCGTTTGATTCCGTGCTCCTCTAGCTTGCTTGGTAGTTGTTCAAGACTTCTAAGCACTCTCAAGTGAGTACATAGTCCCCTCTTTTACTGTTTTCAACTGTTTTGGGGTGAAACATGTGTACCTATCTGTTATTTTCATGATTTCAAAGTATAATTGATTATACATGTTAGTAATTATCTTTTGACAAACTAAATGACTATCTATGGTTTAAACACTGATTTTTCAAAGATTATGAAATTAATTGTTGGAATAGTACTTATTTTTGTTCACCAGACCGGTTGGTAGTATGATATAGCGCTATAGGATTTGACACCCCATTCCTGTTGTCATGGAATGTCTGAAACCAATTTGTTGCTCCATGCAAATAGGGATTGCCTTTGTGGTATTTCTATAGTCTCAAAGGTGTATTTTGATACATTAGGTCTGAATGAATTCTTAAATCACATTATTTTTGTATATTAAGTTATACTCCCAAAAGTATAATTTGATATGCTCTCATATGGGATATTGTACAAAAACCAACATATATTTTTTTAGTTAATAACCAAAACATAGTTTAATATGTTATTTATACAACCCAAGGCATATTTTGATATGTTCTTTATGCAATCCAAAACATAGTTTAATATGTTATTTATACAACCCAAAGCATATTTTGATATGTTCTTTATACAATCCAAAACATAGTTTAATATGTTATTTATACAACCCAAGGCATATTTTGATATGTTCTTTATACAATCCAAAACATAGTTTAATATGTTATTTATACAACCCAAAGCATATTTTGATATGTTCTTTATACAATCCAAAACATAGTTTAATATTTTATTTATACAACCCAAAGCATATTTTGATATGTTATTCTCATAATCCAAAGCATAGTTTTAATATGTTATTTTCAACCAAAAACATAATTTATTATGTTATATGTAAATCCAAAGTATACTTTTGATATAATACTGAAAACTTATTTATTTTACCAACTAAAGTAGTGTTAATATACTGTTTGCTTAATGACTGGTTTTTGGTTAGTGTTTAGATAACGGGACGGGTGTAATGTGATGAAAACATGGGCTGGTACTTCTTATATATAAGTGTTTTCATCGCATTACATACCGTGGCGTTATTCAGTACACTTGGGTTAACGGTTTTTGAACTGAAATATATTCTAATATATTATTTATTCGACCTTCTTAAATCAAAGTATAATTTTTATATAAACTATAAACCTTTTTATCAAAATATTGTTTTTCAAACAATATATTTTTATACAAACTTATTCTACTTACTTATTTAATTTCCTATGTATTATTATTTTATATTATCTGATTTCTAAAAAATGATTTATAAAAGAAAACCTTTTTCAAGGATCATGACTACTTTTCTTAAAACCTTTTTCTTTAAACTCATAAGTAATGAATCCTAAATCAATAAAACCTATGTACTCGCCAGCATTTTTATGCTGACGTACCTATTTTTACACATGTTTCAGGTACTGCTCTGTGATGATTGATGATATATGCTACACATAGGATGGACTCGTGCCTTAGCAACTTTAAAACTCGAAAGATGATAGTTGTAGATATTTGATTATATTTAAACAATGAGTTCCTGTATTCAATAAAACAAAATTTTTATTCCATGGTTGTGAAAACAATGATTCTGTTACAACACTCCCCGACGTTTCCGCCACGTTTTGTTGTTTTACGTGGTCGGGGTGTGACAGAAAAGTTGGCATCAGAGCCAATGGCTATAGGGAATTAGGTTATTAGTAATGTTTTGACCTAGACTATAACCTTCCTAGGACCCTAACACAAGTTATCTTGTGTTTAGTTTTAAAACAATACCATCACTTATCCTTAAGTGACAACCACAATAAGAACATAAATTTTGAATCTGCTTTGAAAACTAATCATCTGTTCTAGGATGATTGATTACTAGGTTTTGAACCCTTTATTATAAGGTTTTGAACCTTTACAGTTTGACTCATATTTGGCTTAGTGCCTTTTGAGTTTTCAAAATCTCGTCAAAGTTTGGGTCTAGATAATGTGAACACGTGCAAACTGGAAGAGTGGATGCCTGTACCCTGAGTTTTCTGTCTAAGGCTAGAGTGTTCGTACAAATCCGTAGTATCGGACCAGTCACTCTTACCTGGGAACTCTTGGGGTGAGTGTCCACTTATAGGCGAGCATGTATTCGCGATACATTATATTGATCCATTTACTTTGATTAGTCACCGTCTCATTTGTTTGCCTTAGGTAACAAACAAATGATCGCAACTTTATGCATTGTTATTCTGTTTTCATTTCCCTTGTTTCCTCCCATGTCTCCCATTTGCTTCATGGTGCCTCTTCATCGCAACAACAATGTCCGAACTAGGTGCTGCAATTGTCCATCAATTAGGCGTTGTACTACCAGAAGGCCGTTGATTTACCTATCACCGTGACTCGTCTCAGGGATGAAGCCATATAAGAGAACCGCTCCTTAGAGCAATCTATGCCACCGTCATCATCCGAATCAAATACCTTGTTTCAAATGTACCTACGGTGGACGATGAGGACATTTGGTTAACATGTGCCGCTTTGCAATCCAAAGCAAAGCTGTCACAAATCCTGCTGCTGCTCAACCTTCAAACTCTACTTCATATGTCGCCTGGCATATCTAGCGCCCCAACTTCATGAACTTTCTACCTTGTGTATCGACTTAAGCACGCCTAGTGCAAGGTGTCGAAACACCTCTCGTTACACAAATTCCAAAATCCATATAGGATCTTTTTATCTTCACAATTAGATCTTTATGGATGATTATCGCTCAAATCGGAGCCCTTAATTGAATTATCCGTATGCCTTAATACGTATATTGAGATTCAACAAGGATAAATCCGAATTCCTATTAAAGATCTTTCTATCTCCATAGTTAGATTCTTATGTTTACAGTGCCAAATGAAATCCACGAATTGGATTCATGGTGTGCTTTAAATATCCGTGTCCAAAGGTAACAAATTAATAATCCAGTTAATCAATTATGTGATTATGTACTTATGTGTTTTCTTATATGTTTTTTTTTTGTTTTTATGTGATCCATCCAAGTCCTCATAGAATCTTTCATATCTCATATGAGGGATTCATAGTAGGATATCTAAAGGTACTATCTTAAATCCTTAATGGACTTCTACGTTGTAGTTAAAGTCCCTTGGGTTTTAAAGTACTATTCAAATATTGGTCCCCTTGAGTGGTCTAGTTAAACAGATTGATTTGAAAATCTGGATAGGAATATCATGTGATGATATAATTGAAAAGATCCCTTAAGTGGTCTATTTAAGGAGATCATACGACGGTCTAGTTAAGAAGATCATGTGTTGATCTAGTTAAAAAGATCGTTCGTTGATCTAGTTAAAAAGATCCTTTGGTGGTCTAGTCAAATCGCTTCCTGTTTATTCAATTGATTCTTCCCCTACGCATTATGAAATGAACTGTGCGGACTATGCGAGGAATTATGTAATTATGGAGGCCTACATAATTATGGAATTCAGTGCACAGAAACCACAGGAAGTTTTGTCATGTGTTAAGACCAATAGTGACAAGGGTAATGTTACGGGAGAAGTCTTGGACCTTGACCGATGTCATTTTATCTTACACTCCCCAAATTCTGATTACAAGCACACACAAGTTTCCTATGATAAGTCTTCATGAGAAACGTTCTTCTGTCCATAGTTCGAAACTCCATGTTTTGTTACTACAAGGACTTCACTTTGATAGTAGTCAATTTCGCTAAAAACCCTAACATGGCCCAGAGTTTTACTTAAGGGTTCAATGGAATTATTTGAAACCGAAACCGTCACAGCTGTCTTCATAAGTTTCCTCTAGAATTAAATTTCGGGACGAAATTTCCTAAAGTAGGGGAGACTGTGACACCTGTGTCACTTCCACCATCAAACAAATGCCAAACCAATGAAATATTGTATTTCATACTTGGGATTTGTAAAAATATGTGTATCATTTGCACATATCAACTCTTGTTCGATTTCAAGCTTTAAATCGTTTTCTGGAAGGTTATACGCGCTCTGAGGCGTAAATATAACCAGTTTAACGCAACAAACACTTCGGAATAGTGAAATAGGCTTAACATACCTTAAATAACCTTCACATAACTTAGAAATAAGTTTTGAATGGTTTGGTGTGTTGAAATCAAGTTTATTCGCTTACAGGGACTAAATTCGACAAACTGCGAAAGTATGTCAATTTGTACTGTAACAGACCTTCCGGAACTTGATCATAAGTTAAAATACCCTAAATAACCTTTACATAGATTAGAAATAGGCTTTGAAGGGTTCGGTATGCTAAAATAAGCTTTATTGATCATTAGGGACTAAAAGCGTCAAAAAGTGCACAAGTTTGCATTTTCGCGCATATCTTACGTTCTGAATATATCCGGACATCCAAAAATTTATGTAAGCATTAAAATATTTTATTTTAGTGTTTGGCATAATAAAAATCCATTCGTCGCTCAATTTGGATCGTTTTGGCGTTCATTACGACTTCCGTCGTAATTAACCGAACAACGCAACCATACGACCAAACGAACCGACATCCGAGATATTTGTGAGCATGTTTTGAGTTCCCAATACCTTAACTTCATTTTAGAGCCTTGAAATGAGGTTAACGGGGCTTAAACGTGTCAAAAATGGGCCGAAACGCATGTTTCTAAGCTGCAGGGACCAAAACTGACAAATCTGTCAAACTTTCCTCAGGCGGGGCGCGTAAGGATCCATGTATTCCTTACGCGGGCCGCGTGGCCTCCCCAGTTATGCAATTTTGTTGCAAACAGCTGTTTACAGCTGTTAATCACTTCAAAACCACTTGCAAATGGTATTTTCAATCCATGGGCTGAATCTAGGGGTGCCCAAGGTTTCCCAAAACAATGGGCCCATGTGTACGGCCGAGATCGAAGCACGTTTCGCGATGAACGATCCTAACGGTTGTGCCATGCCTATATAAACCCAACCCATTTCATTTCTTCCTCACTTGAATTCCGAGATTTTCTCTAAGTTGGAGTGATTATCACTTCATACCTGAGAAATACTTGGAATTCAATCTTGCGGGGACCTTCTGTAAGTATTCTTTCGCGTTTTTCATTCGTTTTTATCGTTAAAGTCAAACTGCGTGACTTTCTGCATTGACCAGTTTATGGCCAATGCGAAGTTCGTTTGAACTTCATAACGTGAGCGTAATAACGATGGTTATAGTCCTAGTGACTATACCTACTGATTACCACGTTATCTTGGCTCAGTGACGAGTCGTAGTTTCGGCCAAAATGCGTTTTCTCGCGTATTTTGTAACCAAACTACTCTAAGATATCAAAACCGTTTGTTTTGATATCAAAACCTGTTTTCTAACTTTGTTAAACATGTTTCGACATGTTTAGCTCGTCACGTTTTAGATTAGTGCTTGTGTAGAGTCGTAAGTCAAGCGGACTAAACACCCGCTTAGACTTTCGAACACGACCCGTTTGGTCGATCGTTAGGATCCGACCAAGCACGTTTAGTGACCATAGTTGCATAGGGAATAACCTTCCGAGGTTATACCTTATGGTCACCTAGTTTAGGTAGTTGTATGATAAGTAGTTTATATGCCTTAGGTAAATTACCAAAATGCTCTTTTCATACATAATTGGTAATTAAGCATATGTAACCCAAACTTTTGTCACTAAACTGATTATGCAACATAATTAAGCATGTTTAGGCATATAATACTTGTCATAGGACTAGTTAAACGGTCCGAACGCGTTTTACGCAAACGACGCGTTAAAGTAGGTGGTCTTGGGTCATCACTCGAGACTAGGTGGTCTTGGGTCAGGTCTCAAGTTGCAACAGGACCCGCAACCAAGGTCTCAAGTCTTGTTGTTTGTGTGCAAGTGAGGTGTGGTTTCGAGTTGAGACTGTGCGGTCTTGGCTCGCAACCACTGTTTAGACCAAGGATGTAACGAACTTCCTAAATTGCAGCCCATTATCTCCGCATCATCCATAACAGATTTGGCAAATTCAAATCAGATCAAATATCACATTAAATTAGCAATCATACACGTTCCTGAAGTATTATCATGATCAACAATTTTTATCAATCATTTTGAATATCAAACCGAATCATTGAAGGAGGATTTCAACCATCATTTGTTATGATGCAGTTTTAGATCATTACTTAATCGAAACAACTACCATCGAACATAATCATCATTCAAACTCAATCGAAACTCTTATGTGCAAGAGCCCTAACCCACTATTCGATCATCACGACCATTAAAAACACATCATCCTTTAATTCGGTTTCCATTACATAATCATACCAACGAGTACCTCGTTAAACAGTTCTAGATCATTGACTAACATTACTCTTGCCTCTAAATCGATCCTAACAGTTTGTTAGTGCAAGTTTGTTCATCAAGGATTTTACTAACATGCAATCCTAACACAAATCAACATGTAAGAACATAATCAAACACCCACTTATATCGATCAATAGATATTAAGGACTAGCACTAACCGGATGAGATGATGAAACCAAGATCTCGAACAAGAAAGCTATGGTATGCCGTCGAGTGAGAGAGAGGAAGAGGAAGAGGGAGAGGGAGTAGGGTTTGCTAGTTTTGTGTTTAGTGAGATTATGAGGGATATACACATAAACCGTGTATGTGTGTATGCGCTCAACAAGTGAGTCAGGCTTCCATGGGCTCGTTTGGATTGGGCCGAGAATTACAAGAGAAGGAAAAAAGGGTTCGGCCCACAAGGCTATGTATCATAAAACATGACGTTTAACATTCATCGCTTAAGAAAATCAAGTACAATCAAACACGTTAACCATTCAATTATAAACAAACATGCAAGGATTAATACTTGAACAACCGTTGAAAGTATGAGTTGTGACAATGCTCCTTTGGTATTGTTCGGCTAGCTTGTAATCGGCCCGGTTTGTAATGTTATGCTACCAAATTTAGACAAAAAAGTTGTTTTATCCGTCTCTAATCTTTCCGTCTTTGAACATAATCACACACTAATCACGTGTTTCGGTCCGAATCACGAACCTACAATAGACCAGATCCTTTTTCAGTTAGAGTAGTTACATGTTGCACTATAAAGATTTAGCTTATTGCGGAAAATAGAAAATTGTAAGCATCAAAAGTGAGTATACACGTCAATATATAAATAATAGAGGTCAACTTGAAATAATAAAACTTCATTATAGCAAAGCTTGTGTTACCTTGGTTTGAGCATTGCAGTTGTATCTTTTCCAGTCATTTGTGGTGAATAATGACCAACTTATGCCAGCACACTTCTCTCTGAACAAAATATAAAATTAATTAGGAGAGCAGAAAGCTACAGTAAAGTAATACCATAAATAAAATAATATAAAACATACAAAGAATAAAATAATTAGGGTTCAAATTGCACAGAGTAAGCAACACCAAAATCCCATTTATAGAGTCAACATGAGATTACAAGCAATAAAGCTCAAACAAGCAGAGCATAAACAAGCTCGAGCACAAGCTTTACTTGTTGAGCTCGATCCGGCTTACGAGCCTAAACGAGCGCATTAGTTATATAGTTTTTAACTTATATAATTAAACAAAATACTTACCATATATGGAATTCTGAATAGATTACTAAACTATATATATATATATACATATATTGATATATATATATATATATATACATATATTGAATATATATGTATATATATATATACATATATTGATATAGGGGGGCGCTAGAATGAGAACCACCCCGAGTTGTAAGAACCGCGAGAACCACACCATCCGGGTCGCCGTTTACCATGATTTTTTTTACAACTAGATGTGTGTATTATAAACACATCCGTAAAAAAAAATTTAAACGTCGCGGCCGAAGGGGTAGTTTTTTACACCACAAGTTTGGTGTAAAAAAAAAATAAAAACACCAAACTTGTGGTGTAAAAAACTACCCCCTCGGCCGCGACGTTTAAATTTTTTTTTACGGATGTGTTTATAATACACACATCTAGTTGTAAAAAAATCTTGCAAAACGGCGAACCGGATGGTGTGGTTCTCGCGGTTCTTACAACTCGGGGTGGTTCTCATTCTAGCAGCCCTCGATATATATATATATATATATCTATATATATATATAGGGAGGAGCTCATGCGAGAACCACGCTTATTGTGAGAACCTTGAGAACCAATGTGAACACAACCTAAAATAGCTAAAAAAACCTAAAAAAAACCTAAAAAAAGCTAACCCCCAACCCCCCCCCCAAAAAAAACCTAAACCCCCCCCCCAAGCTAAAAAAACCTAAAAAAAACCTAACCCCCACCCCACCCCCCCCCCCCCCATAAAACCTAAACCCCCCTCCCCCCCCCCCCCGCAAGCTAAAAAAAACCTAAAAAAACTAAAAAAAACCTAACCCCCACCCCCCCCCCCCCCCCCAAAAACCTAAACCCCCCTCCCCCACCCCCCAAAAACCTAACCCCCACCCCCCCACCCCCCACCCAAGCTAAAATGCTAAAAACTAAACCCCCAAAAAACCTAAAAAAATCTAAAAAAAATCTAAAAAAATCTAAAAAAATCAAAAAAAAATCTAAATTTTTTTTTTTGATTTTTTTAATATTTTTTAGGTTAAAATCGCTACTTTTCGAAGCAAAAAAAAAAAGATTTTTTTTTTTAAAAAAATAAAAAAAATTTTTTTTTTTTTGGCTTCGAAAAGTAGCGATTTTAACCTAAAAAATATTAAAAAAATCAAAAAAAAAAATTTGTGTGATTTTTAGCTATTTTTAGGCATTTTTGGTGTGTTCACATTGGTTCTCGCGGTTCTCACAATAAGAGGTGGTTCTCGCATGATCTTCTCCCTATATATATATATATATATACATATATACATACATATATACATACATATATATATACATATATATATGTATATATATATATATGTATGTATGTATGTATGTATGTATATGTATATATATATACAGGTAGAGGATCCTGTAAAAAGTGCTCAACGTGTGAGAAGTGTAAGAAGTGTATTATAACACTATATATAATACTATATAACACCATATAAACACCGTATAACAATATGTAACACCATATAATACCATATAATACTATATATCATTATATAACAAATATAACACTATAGGTTGTCTGATAGCATGTCTATGAAAGATGTATAGTGTTATATTTGTTATATAATGATATATAGTGTTACATAGTGTTATATGGTATTATATGGTGTTACATATTATTATGTTATAAGGTGTTTATACGGTGTTATATAGTATTATATTAGTGTTATAATACACTTCTTACACTTCTCACACTTTGAGCACTTTTTACACTATCCTTACCCTATATATACATATATATATATATATATATATATATACGTATATATATATATATATATATTAGGGGAAGGTTCAAATGAAGTGTAGGAGTTAGCTACAAAGTCTATTTTCTAACAAAGTGTAAAAAGTCATAAAACACCGCAATTTCAGCCACATAACACACTCAAGACTCACAAATAACAAAATGAAGATTACTAAAACACAATAAAACACCACAATTTCATAGTTCTATGATGGTGTTTTTGAAGTTTTTATGACTGTTAAGGTTCAGATATTGTGTTTTAGTGATCTTCACTCTGTAATTTGTGGGGTTTGAGTGTGTTTTATGACGGAAATTGTGGTGTTTCATGACTTTGTACACTTTGTAGGAAAAATGCACTTGTAGCCGAACCCCACCCTCAAATCAAAACCACTAGTTATCGCGAAAACTCGAAAACTAACTAAAAAAGCCTTAAAAACATACCATATTTTTATTTGCATACCAATTTTCGCTATGTATATTATATAAAAAAGACTTTTTTTCAAAAAAAAAAAAAAACAAAAATTTGTAGTGCAATATTACACATGTGTATGTGTACTAAACATGTGAATTATTACATATGCGCACTACATTTTTTTTTTAATTTTTTATATAAAAAAACTAGCGATTTTCATAAAAATATTGAAAAAAAAATTTTGTGTGTGTGTTTTTAGTTAGTTTTCGATTTTTCGCAATAAAAGTGGTTTTCAAATGAACCATCCCCTATATATTTATACATAAAGTGTATTGTACAAAATGGCTTAACGTACGCTACGTACGCAATGTGAAATCACATGTTATAAAATAGCATGGGTGAAATCGCATGTGACAAATTTGATGAAATCGCATGTTGGTTTTTTGTAACAATTTTGCATGTGATAATCGCATGTTGGTTTTTTGTAACAATTTCGCATGTGGTAATTTTGATAAAATCGCATGTTAAAAAACCAGCATGCGAAACTGTTACAAAAAACCAACATGCGATTTCAATTTGGGATGAAGATCTGAAAACTGAGATGATCGCATACATAATGTAGGATAAGGGCTCTTGTACGGATCGCGTACGTAATGTAGGATAAGGGCTCTTGTACGTTTAATCTTTTGTCACACCCCGACTCGCAGCGGAAGCGCACGCGAGGTGCAACAGATACATGGTATAAAGGTGCTATTTAAAAGGATATTGAAATACACAACAAAAGCATCGGTTACAACATTTGATTACACACTAAGTTTTAATGTACAGGCACTAAACATGCTTCTATGTACAGTAATATCCGATCAACAAAACTTGAAACCCATTCGTACTCCCCTTTTACCTGAAAAGCATGTTAAGTTTGAATGGTCAACTACAAATAGTTGGTAAGTTTCGTTGTTTTAGTTTGTTTCATAATTTAGATTGAACCGATTAATTAGGTATGTTTGACATGAAATTATACTAAGCCCACAAATGAAACCTTGACTGTTCTCAAGTGTCGTGTCCCACAACCGACACCTTAGCACTTTACCACCCCAAGTAGCTATGTCTAACACCACATAGCGTGTTCACAGAAAGGGTATGGACATGTGCAATTGCAGTAGAACCTATGGCATTCGTGCCAGCTCAATTGGGTTTGTCAGACCAATAGTACTATTCACACATCCACCGACATTTAGTTGATCACTCGTGTTTGTGGGGACTCTTTGTGTGTTAGTATAACTCAGATAACACAACATGTATGTATCTACAAGTATGTATGTATGTATGTATGTAACATGCATTTCAGCCCAAGTAAAATAATAAAACAGTTTGAAAGTGGGGCGGTTAAAACTTAGATAATAAGTAAGCACAACAATCACGCGGGGTATATGTGTCATGTTGGGTTAATTATCGAAAACAGGGTTCTGGTCGGGAATTGTTATAAATTTGGTTCGGATGGAAATATTCATCTGAGAATTGACCTATAGCATAATAGTAGAATTGTGGGTTTTATCTTAGTGTCAAATTTCAGTTTGGCTTCCGGGCACCGTTTTACGTGCTAGTCAAAGTCGCTTGTTTTAGATGTTCGGAAAATGGCATGATCATATGGAAGGTACTAATATGTTGTCCATCAAAAAGGATTAACTTTATGTTAAGGGAGTTTGGTCGTTTGGGGATCCCAGGTTGCCCAATTTTAAGTTTCCGTTTTCGCCATTGGGTAATCGCCCGAACTGGCGTGTAATGTACCCTAAGTACCCGTTTTATCCCGGAACCGTCCAGAATGCACTTATTGCCAGTTTAGTCTTTGGTCAGTTCGCGGTTCCGGCTGGTTCGTTGTGCATTTACAACTGCCGGTTTTGTATAAAATAATAAAATTTTTAAACAAAAAACCATTATTACTCAATGTATATATGTTATAAAATTATGAAAATTTCTAATTAAATTAATTAATATATAGAATTCTGGAAAAATATTTTCAGAATTTATAAAATTAATTTATTAATTTCAATAAAATCAGGAAAAACTGTATTTTAACCAAATAATTTGCGCCCATAATGATCTGACTTACAAAAATTCCCAAAGATTCACAGAAGTATACCAATATGTCTAGGAACTTCCTGGAAAAAATTGAGATTTCTGAATTGTTATAGCGCGTTTCCGTTTACCGAAATTCGTGACAACGTGATTTTTGAAACCCAAGTAGAACTCAGTCAATAATCCCAAAGCTTTCCCAGGATGTTTTTCATATTAAACTTAACATTCCTGTAATTTTTGGTGATTTATTGAGCTTATCCGAAATTAATTCTTTAAAACACTTAAAAATTCACTAAAAATCACCAAAAATTCGGAAAATTCTAAAATTTTAGTCGAGTCTTATTTTCACCATATATGATCAGCCTGCAAAATTTCAGGTTCGGTTCAATGAATACCCACGGACCAAGTTATGCTATAAACAATTCTGTATATAGAATCGGTTTTCACAAATTATACCTTTGTGCGTTTTCAAGCAACTTTTGCGATTCCAGAAGTGAAAGATCCTTATGTTCAGTACCTATACACCATAAACAACACAAATATTCAATAACCAATGTAAATCAAGCCTTAGAACCATTATTTTTCGATTTGTGTTTGATTTGAACGAAATTTGTCGAATAGTTTGTGTTTATATCGCGTAATCCGTATTTTTTACATCATTTAACATCATGTATCATGTTGTTACTCCATATTTAGGTTGTAATAACCTTTGAACGTCAAGAACATCAAGATTTCTTGGTTTAGGTAGTTTCTTTTTATCAAAAACAAGAATTAAGCATGAAAAGAAAAAAAAAACAATAAAAATCGATGTACAAGAGCCCTTATCCTACATTACGTACGCGATCATATCAGCCGTAACGTGAAATCGCATTGAACTCAGAGCCATTGGTTATAGTGCACTTGGTTTTAAAATGAAAGTTTTATTTAACCAATCCCACATTGAAATCGCATGTTGGTTTTTTGTAACAATTTCGCATGATGGTTTTTTTAACATACGATTTCATCAAACTTACCACATGCGAAATTGTTACAAGAAACCAACATACGATTTCATCAAAATTATCACATGCGATTTTATCCATGCTATTTTATAGCATGTGATTTCACATCGCGTAAATAGCGTACGTTAAGCCATTTTGTACAATACACTTTTTCATATTTTCCAAAAAATATATATTTATAAGTTTCCATTTTAACTTATGAAAATTACCATAAGTAATTAGGAGTTTAACACTTGCACTTTTCACCAAAAAGTTTGCCTAATCATGATTAAGATCCCTGATGGTGTTTAACCATTTTAATGACACTTTAATCCCCACTTAATCATGAATAGAATTTTAGAAAATTTTTCCATAGTTTCCCCTAAACTATGGTATTTTCTTACATTTTAAAAACATATTTAAACCACTTTTCGGTTTCCCAAATCATCATCAATTCATCAAGTTCATCAGAATTAATTTCTCAAGTAATAAGCACATAACTTAACTTCAACATTTCATGAGCTTTCATACATGTATTTTTCTAAGACTTTTGAAGTATCAAAACTTTTTGTTCATCTTTTAATGAACACTTTTTATACAACTTGATTATTCATATTTTTATATTTTATAATCTCTAAAAATTTCATGACTTTCTGGTATCAAAATGTCAAGACTTTTTGTGTACAACTTTTATAACCATTTTAATATCACGTGTTTTATATAAATATCAACTTTACTAGTTCTTTAAATTAAAAGTTTCAAGTCTATTAAAGCCCATAAATTTCAAGTATCAATAATATATGTGAAGCTCATGAGCATGAACATTTTGAAGGAGAGGTGATCTTTTGTTATTTAAACATATACTTGTTTAGATCACATTTTCAAGTCTCGTATGGCAAGATCATCATACTTATAAATACTACATCAAATAACAAGAACATAATATATATCATACTTTTATCTTTACAATTTCTTGATTAGTGTAGGGTTTTAAGATGATTTCTTTTATGTTGTTCAAGACGAAGTTTACTTGTACTTTTATAAATACCAAGATATGATGACTAAAAAAGGTTTAGAATCCTTACTACTAGCACAAAGGCTAGGGATAATCCAACTTTTTAATAATAAGTAATAAACTTTTTAAATTTATAAACCTTTTTGATATTTTGATCAATTAATAATAAGTAATAAACTTTTTAACTTATAAACTTTTTAAATATTTTTAATTTATATATTAATTAAACATTTAAGAAAAATCTTAGGGTATATACACGTGGCCTATATGGAGGCCATGTCATCATCAATTTAAATAGTTCATATAGTTCATCTCGTTTTGAAAAATTTTGAAATTAAAATAATAAAAAAACAACCCCAAATCATACAATCTAACAGATAAAATTTTATACAAAATACATTGTCATGATCACGGGTTAAAATAACTAACCTTTTGCGGGACAAAAACGAGAAACGGGGCGGTTGATTTGTCCGTTCCTGAGTTTGTGTTTTTATGTATGTTTGATTTTTGAGTCATATATGATGATATACGACTCGTATGAGTCTTTACTAGTTATATAGGGGTTCATCTGAGGTTGATACGCATCAACCTTCCCTCATAAGAAGCCCTTATTCGACTCGTAAAAACTTATACGAGCCGTATAATGGCTTACTATTTTTTTTATTTAATTTTATAATTAATATAAATTTATAGAATTAACTTTTACCCATTAGATTTTATACATTAAAACAATTATAATTAATTTAAAATTATACATTTAATTTTTTATAAATTACATAAAACTAGTGTTTAACCTCCGCGTTGCGGGTGCATGGATCAAAAAATTACATATAAAATTACAGATTAAGCTAGAAAAATACAATGGGTCCTGATTAGAATTTATTAAGATAAGAATTCATTAGCACCCTACACCACTATATGCAAGGCTCGCAGTTATTATACCAAAGTTATGCTTGGGTGTCAATTCTCTCTTACAAATCTTGGATTTGCTATTAAAGAGGTGAAAGTTATGTCGGGGAAGATGCACGGAATCAGACATGAACGTCGCCAAGGTTGCATATATAGCTCTTAACAAAGGTAATCACCAATTTTGATCTCTCTTACACACTTCATGATGTTATTTTGATGTCCATTAGATCTCATAATAAATTAGATTTTTATGCTACAACTAACATATGCCGCTACGAAAGTAGTATACATGGGCCGATTTATAACCCCCACAAAACACAAATTAAAAGGTCCAAAAAACAACCAATAGTACAACAAACATCAACATAACCAGTGGCGGAACTTCAAAGAAATCTGTGAGGGCCGAACACTCAAAATCCAAATCAATGGGCCCTAACTCTTTAAAATCCAATATTTTAAACTACATATTTTTTTCAAAAAACGTAACACTACGAGCGAAAAATCAGTTGGGGCCGAGGCACCCGGGCCACCAAGAACCTCTGCCACTGTACATAACTTAAAAAACTAAAACCATAATTAATGGTTCAGGTTCAAGCTCACGCCACCACCATGCAAAGAAGCTTGATCGCTTTACAGAAGTACACAAACGTAGAGCTATTCATTGAGATGAAAGTCACACAACTTGACTTGTTGCAGGTATCCTGAAAATTAAAATAAAAATATAGAAAATGAGAAATCATGAGATATTCCCTGTTTTTATATTCTATGTTGGTACCAAGTCACAGCTTCATAAAATGTGTTCCTAAACTAGGAGTTTGTGTTTTTATCCAGTTAGATTCAAATTCAAAATTTGCAAAAAGGTACGTTAACCACGTTACATAGAAATCAAGTAGATAAGCGTGTTATTGAAAAGGCATCAGAAATTTCTAATAGAAGACAACACGAATCTTCATTCGGGCATTTCTCCTGCTTGTCCGTCTCCGTTTCTTGTAGAAAGCTTGATCCACAAGTGGTGTGTACTCCGATGCTTGAGCAGGTGATGGTCTTGGCTTTGTTTGTTGAAGTAAACTGGCGGTTGCTGGATTTTCATCTAGAGGTGCTGATACCCTAAGAGTACATGAGTTGTTGACCACCACATAAGGGTTGTACACCACAAATGAGACTAGGGTCAAAAACCGAGGTTTTGATACTTGTGGAGTAGGTTGTTGAGTTAAACAAGAATAGGAACAGCCGGATAGATTGGGTCAGCAACGTTATGACCAGCTACTGCTTGTGCTTCCAAAACATGCGAGCTAATCCCAAGCATGGTTGTAAAACAAGGTTTCGAAGGCCGAGTACTCCCCGAGTAGTCGCTACAAGGTAGGCCGCCGAGGCGACTTTCTTCGACTCCGCCTAATTACTCGGAGTCGGTCAAACGCGGTTAACCTCAACCAGAATTGGATCTAGTAGGTTAACTCGGGCCTAGTTTGACTTAAATAATAATAAAACATAATTTCTATGCCTATCATATTAAAGAATAAATATCATTTTCACGTATTTTGTTATAAATATTAGTAAAATTATGTTATTTGACATATATTTAATCTCCAAAAAGTAATTTCTTTATAATTTAACATGTCCGAGTACTCCCCGAGTACTCCCCGTCTAGACCGAGTACTCTCAACTCCCCGGTCTACCGACTAGGGAGCGCCTAGCGACTTTTGCAACCATGATCCCAAGTATTAAAAGTTATAGTGTTACTAGCGTCCACGTCCAAGTTCAGCTTACCGTAACAAAAGTTAATCTTGACAAGCTTAGGATCACTAGTGTGAGGACAAACCCCAAAACCAATAACAATATCAGAGGACCAATCTTCAACATGAGGCCCATGATTGTATCGACGCAGCTTTCCTCTGCATGTCAGGCTCATTTTGTAAAGCCTGTTCAATACAACTGTTTCTGCATTCTGAGCATCTCCCTCAGTTTCTTGAACATTCCTGGGAGTTAAAGTTGGAGCTACATTTATGAAGGTAGTCTAGTCCACTTAAAGATTGAACACAAACCAAAAGGCTTGCAGCTTTGTCAAATTGTACTTGCGTTTTTGTCATCCAAGCCTTTGATTGCAAAATGAATCCCTCCACCAGAAAAACAGCGATGTAGTTGTATTAAACTAATGATCGCCAACTGTCACAGTTATCATCACAAGTTGCATAGTACATAACCATCTTTATGAATTGAGACCTATAAATTTTTCGAATAACGACATATGATCATGGACCAGTTATAAACATGAATGATAACACTTACATTTTCGTTTACATAAACACAAATGTTGATTAGGTACTATAACATTTCAAATGGCTCAAAAATATCAAAGTACAATTAAACAAGTCTATGTTGTTAATTTGTTAGATCTAGAACTCTATCAAGTATTGAAAACTGAATTTAGACATTTAACTCAAAGATTTGGAAAACAACAATTGCAAATAGAGATACCTCAGAAACGAAAACATCAACGAGAAAGTGAGTGTAAAGCTAATGATTGACTGATTAAGCTCTTCCGTGGTGGAAGGACGGTTGGCGGTCTTGCTAGTGGTCAGTTATTATTGTGCAAGAAGTTTTGTTGTGGGGCGTCTAGGATTTTGACAATACAAAATGGAGAGGATAGAATGTTAAAGTAAGAAAAACTTAAAAATAATGTAGACATCACATAACACATATAACATATACTAATAACATCCAAAATAATCTTTAAGACTATTGAATCACAAGATACACATACAGTATTACTTAAAAATAGAAAAAAAAATACTAATTATTTGCCATTATTAATCTATAAACAGAACAATATTATCACCCATTAGTTGATTAATGTATTGTGTACACATCATGCTACACACATAGCATATACTAATAACATCTAAAACAATCTTTAAGATTAGGATCACAAGATACATATACAAAATTATTTAAAAGAAAAGAAATTGCTAATTAAAAACCATTAATAATCTATAAACAAAACTCCATTATCATATATATTAGAAGATCAAACGTATATCTTACTGATACAACACACATAATATAAACTATATTATATTTCCTTTAAAGAAATTAAAATCAAACAGTAACATGAATATTATTAAATATTCCATAAAAATTCTAAAATCACACAGATTCAGTATACATCACCCTAAACTTGTAAAATTCGTAAGGAATGACAGTAAAAAATCATTCAAAATTTAGGTACGTCATACTGTAACATAATCACAAACAGAATTTGACACATTCTTTTTCACTGTTTATAACAAAATCACCAAAAATTAACCGTTATACGTTACATAAATTACATATCTACAAATATAAAAAAGATTAAATTTGTGGCTTACCCTACGAAATCGGCTTTAACTGTAGTAGAAGATGAAATTGTCGGGAGAAATGTAACAATGAAGGCACAACTAAATGATCAGAGCAAAAAGAGAGTCGAAATCCCAAGAGTTGAAAGAAAACTGAAAAAAGAGGAAGGTTTTTTAATGAGAATATCGAGTATGAATAACATAAGAAAAAACTCAGAAAGAGAAAAATCGGAGCTTACATGCGATGAAAGAACGGAGTTGGAGAAGGAATCGGAGCTTCAGGTGACCAAACAACAAAATCGGAGAAGAAATCAAAGGTTGATGGCTGATTATAAGGTTGGGATCGATGGCTGGTTTTTAGGGTGAAATGAAGTTGACGGCTAATTGTTACGTTATATAGAGAGCGGAGGAGAATTAGGTTAGACAGTGATGCATTTGAGATACAATGGAATATCAATAAGATATGTGAATTAGATATGAATGAAACGGTTGATATTTATGTTAAACGACATATACCCCCGCTTATATTTACTTTCTCTTTTTTTCTTGGAACGGAAATATTGTAGGTCACTAGAGGAGGATCTAGAACAACCTTATTGTTGTTTAACACAAAACCAAGTGCGGAATCCTTGATTATGTGCAAATCAAGTCCAAGAACACACAAACACAAGAATGCTTTCACTGTTTAAAGCTCAAAGTGTATTTCAACAGAGTTTTGTTAGAAGAAACTCTATCTCTACTGAAACTATGCTCTCTTGAAATGAAACAGGGGAAGATCTCTAGTATTCATACTCATACCAGATATTCACAACGAAACATATTGTAACAACCCGTATTTTTGGTTGTTCCCTTTTTATTGTCATTTCATTCGTAGACGCTTGTACTCCGAGATTCGATTAATGCCAATGGGTTGAACTATATTTTAAACGCAGTCTACATCGCTTATTTATCGCAATTATTGCATTTAAACGCTTACTAATTAAACGCTCTTCGCAACGCAAACTCGAAACGCAGATTTATGTATATTGTTTGTATTCATTGTGTGTGTATATGTTTAACGTGTTATATGTGTTGATTACATCGCTCAAAACGCTCAAACGCTACTCGCACCACTCAATTGATCTTGCTAAAACGCAACACAACACAACGCAACACTTAACATCTCGCTAAAATACTTAAAGTACTCATGCTAACTAACGCAACAAAACACGCCACACGAGCACTGTAACAACCCGCACCTTCGTGCTTGTTACTCTCGACACACTCGTTACGCCTAGCACCAGAGCTTCAGATCATAATGTAACTATATCGCTTATAACACTATTTCGCTTATATATTCACATACCTTCACACGCTATATCGCATATCACAACACATACACTAACGCTAACGCTAACGGTGACATCGCGTGAATAGTTAAGTCGCTCCCATCGATCTTCGTGAAGCAACGCAATCACGCTGACGACGACATCGCGTGAGTACTTAAGCGGTTCCATCGATCGTCGTAAAGCGTCGCAACGGAATGCAGACTCAAGCGCAATTCTTATGCTATGACCTGTTATATATATATATATATATATATAATAATATAATAATAACAAAAGGTATTGAAACTATTAAAACGCGCGCGCGCAACTCAATCTATCTCACTTAACACGATGCTCCTTATATGGCTAAAACGCTTAACGTGTCCACAATACTTAACGCAACAAAAACATGTCGAACGAAACGAAAGTCGGAAAACCAACTCACTCAAGCCACTCGATCGAATGACCCTTTGATCGAATGGCCATCCGATCGAACGATCGTCCGACCCACGTAACTCCCCACCGCCTTTCTCCCTTTCACCTATAAATACCCCACTTGTCACATCAACTGATGTGACAGCCTCATCTGACCAGCACGCTCCCAAGCACTTTTCTCTCGATTCCTCACAATTTCATAAGTATTCTATCCTAAATCTTGTACTTCTATCTTCAGCACACACTTTCTCATCATCTTCTCCATCAAATCATACTTTTCACCATGAAATCACCTGATTTGGGTTGTTATTGTAACAACTCTCACTAAAATCAATAATTAGGATGGCAATTGTCCAATAAGAAAACCCTAATTGAGACGCCCAAGTAGTTCTGCATAAACCCTAAAATTTCCAGAACAGTCAGAATCAGGATCAAGGGCTCCTAAAACTCAAGGGGGGTTAAACCCTATTGAGAATTATCTACAAAAATCGTTTTTTAAATAGTATTTGTTAAAACTGTTGATTCAGCAAAGCTAGTCCCGAACCTAGCCACCCTACAAATAGACTGCATCCCTTACGAACCGTAAGGGATATGGCTTACGGTCCGTAAGGATGTCCAAAAATTACTATAAATAGCCGACCTTGGGACTTGATTTATGTCCTTGAAACAACGTTCAAACTCACTATTTACGTCGAGTTATAGCAATAGCAGTACAATTAACACACACGGGTCACGAATCGCTGCCGCAATCAGGGTAATAACTCGATCGCTATTACGATTCAACGTCCGATCGATTATAACTATCCAACGATTGTCCGAGTGCTGCTCAAATTGAGCTTGTACTTTGTTATTCGTCGTGATTTCAACTTGAATATTTGAGTGTTGTTTGTGACACCTGTGTCACTTCCACCATCAAACAAATGCCAAACCAATGAAATATTGTATTTCATACTTGGGATTTGTAAAAATATGTGTATCATTTGCACATATCAACTCTTGTTCGATTTGAAGCTTTAAATCGCTTTCTTGAAGGTTATACGCGCTCTCAGGCGTAAATATAACCAGTTTAACGCAACAAACACTCCCGAATAGTGAAAAAGGCTTAACATACCGTAAATAACCCTCACGTAACTTAGAAATAAGTTTTGAATGGTTTGGTGTGTTGAAATCAAGTTTATTCGCTTACAGGGACTAAATTCGACAAACTGCGAAAGTATGTCAATTTGTACTGTAACAGACCTTCCGGAACTTGATCATAAGTTAAAAATACCCTAAACAACCTTTACATAGATTAGAAATAGGCTTTGAAGGGTTCGGTATGCTAAAATAAACTTTATTGATCATTAGGGACTAAAAGCGTCAAAAAGTGCACAAGTTTGCATTTTCGCGCATATCTTACGTTCTGAATATATCCGGACATCCAAAAATTTATGTAAGCATTAAAATATTTTATTTTAGTGTTTGGCATAATAAAAATCCATTCGTCGCTCAATTTGGATCGTTTTGGCGTTCATTACGACTTCTGTCGTAATTAACCGAACAACGCAACCGTACGACCAAACGAACCGACATCCGAGATATTTGTGAGCATGTTTTGAGTTCTCAATACCTTAACTTAATTTTAGAGCCTTGAAATGAGGTTAACGGGGCTTAAACGTGTCAAAAATGGGCCGAAACGCATGTTTCTAAGCTGCAGGGACCAAAACTGACAAATCTGTCAAACTTTCCTCAGGCGGGGCGTGTAAGGATCCATGTATTCCTTACGCGGGCCGCGTGGCCTCCCCAGTTATGCAATTTTGTTGCAAACAGCTGTTTACAGCTGTTAATCACTTCAAAACCACTTGCAAATGGTATTTTCAATCCATGGGCTGAATCTAGGGGTGCCCAAGGTTTCCCAAAACAATGGGCCCATGTGTACGGCCGAGATCGAAGCACGTTTCGCGATGAACGATCCTAACGGTTGTGCCATGCCTATATAAACCCAACCCATTTCATTTCTTCCTCACTTGAATTCCGAGATTTTCTCTAAGTTGGAGTGATTATCACTTCATACCTGAGAAATACTTGGAATTCAATCTTGCGGGGACCTTCTGTAAGTATTCTTTCGCGTTTTTCATTCGTTTTTATCGTTAAAGTCAAACTGCGTGACTTTCTTCATTGACCAGTTTATGGCCAATGCGAAGTTCGTTTGAACTTCATAACGTGAGCGTAATAACGATGGTTATAGTCCCTAGTGACTATACCTACTGATTACCACGTTATCTAGGCTCAGTGACGAGTCGTAGTTTCGGCCAAAATGCGTTTTCTCGCGTATTTTGTAACCAAACTACTCTAAGATATCAAAACCGTTTGTTTTGATATCAAAACCTGTTTTCTAACTTTGTTAAACATGTTTCGACATGTTTAGCTCGTCACTTTTTAGATTAGTGCTTGTGTAGAGTCGTAAGTCAAGCAGACTAAACACCCGCTTAGACTTTCGAACACGACCCGTTTGGTCGATCGTTAGGATCCGACCAAGCACGTTTAGTGACCATAGTTGCATAGGGAATAACCTTCCGAGGTTATACCTTATGGTCACCTAGTTTAGGTAGTTGTATGATAAGTAGTTTATATGCCTTAGGTAAATTACCAAAATGCCCTTTTCATACATAATTGGTAATTAAGCATATGTAACCCAAACTTTTGTCACTAAACTGATTATGCAACATAATTAAGCATGTTTAGGCATATAATACTTGTCATAGGACTAGTTAACGGTCCGAACGCGTTTTACGCAAACGACGCGTTAAAGTAGCATAAGCTACCTAAACGGGTCGTGATGGGTCGTAAGCACTTAGGTTAGGTTTCCTTTTAGGATGTAGGCCTTGTTAAACCATATCATATGAGTTCCCACACTCATTTGGTTTACGAGACCTCATCCTATCCGATCTTCCGATTCAGGTCCGGTTTAATTATGTAGTTATCAATATTAGGTGCCGTTTGATTCCGTGCTCCTCTAGCTTGCTTGGTAGTTGTTCAAGACTTCTAAGCACTCTCAAGTGAGTACATAGTCCCCTCTTTTACTGTTTTCAACTGTTTTGGGGTGAAACATGTGTACCTATCTGTTATTTTCATGATTTCAAAGTATAATTGATTATACATGTTAGTAATTATCTTTTGACAAACTAAATGACTATCTATGGTTTAAACACTGATTTTTCAAAGATTATGAAATTAATTGTTGGAATAGTACCTATTTTTGTTCACCAGACCGGTTGGTAGTATGATATAGCGCTATAGGATTTGACACCCCATTCCTGTTGTCATGGAATGTCTGAAACCAATTTGTTGCTCCATCCAAATAGGGATTGCCTTTGTGGTATTTCTATAGTCTCAAAGGTGTATTTTGATACACTAGGTCTTAATGAATTCTTAAATCACATTATTTTTGTATATTAAGTTATACTCCCAAAAGTATAATTTGATATGCTCTCATATGGGATATTGTACAAAAACCAACATATATTTTTTTTTTTAATAATCAAAACATAGTTTAATATGTTATTTATACAACCCAAAGCATATTTTGATATGTTCTTTATACAATCCAAAACATAGTTTAATATGTTATTTATACAACCCAAAGCATATTTTGATATGTTCTTTATACATTCCAAAACATAGTTTAATATGTTATTTATACAACCCAAAGCATATTTTGATATGTTATTCTCATAATCCAAAGCATAGTTTTAATATGTTATTTTCAACCAAAAACATAATTTATTATGTTATATGTAAATCCAAAGTATACTTTTGATATACTACTGAAAACTTATTTATTTTACCAACTAAAGTATGGTTAATATACTATTTACTTAATGACTGGTTTTTTGTTAGTATTTAGATAACGGGACAGGTGTAATGTGATGAAAACATGGTAGATACGCCGCTGGTTTTTCTTATATATAAGTGTTTTCATCGCATTACATACCGTGACGTTATTCAGTACACTTGGGTTAACGGTTTTTGAACTCAAATATATTCTAATATATTATTTATTCGACCTTCTTAAATCAAAGTATAATTTTTATATAAACTATAAACCTTTTTATCAAAATATTGTTTTTCAAACAATATATTTTTATACAAACTTATTCTACTTACTTATTTAATTTCCTATGTATTATTATTTTATATCATCTGATTTCTAAAAAAATGATTTATAAAAGAAAACCTTTTTCAAGGATCATGACTACTTTTCTTAAAACCTTTTTCTTTAAACTCATAAGTCCTGAATCCTAAATCAATAAAACCTATGTACTCACCGGCATTTTTATGCTGACGTACCTATTTTTACACATGTTTCAGGTACTGCTCTGTGATGATTGATGATATATGCTACACATAGGATGGACTCGTGCCTTAGCAACTTTAAACCTCGAAAGATGATAGTTGTAGATATTTGATTATATTTAAACAGTGAGTTCATTTATTCAATAAAACAAAATTTTTATTCCATGGTTGTGAAACAATGATTCTGTTACACCACTCCCCGACGTTTCCGCCACGTTTTGTTGTTTTACGTGGTCGGGGTGTGACACTGTTCGAATTCGGACTATGCTCTGTTATTCGTTGTGAATCCGAGGAATATTTAAGTATTGCACTTGTTAATCGTTGTGAGGGTTTAATCTCGTGAATTGTCGTAACTGCTGTATTAGTTACTAACCCGTTTGTATGTATTCATTGTTGTTAAATTAGGTTAATCAAGGCTAATCAGTAGGCTTATACTTTGCTCGTTAATTCTGTAATGTGAGTCATTCTCTTTTTATCTACTATTTTACAAAACTCCAAATTATTTTCAAAGTTATAATTACAGGGATTAAGTCTTTGTAATCACCAAGTTACAGCCGGTATGTGGGGTTTTGTATACATTACTTGATAATCGTCACCATTGGGGCAGCCATTGGGTGATATGGCCATAATCACAGACACCATTGGACAGGTGGGCCAATGGGTCGAGTGGTAAAGTACCGTGGGTAGTTGGTTTGATATCAGAAACATTGTAATCGCTCTTAATACTGTAAATTATAACAAACATAGTGTTTTCAGTAAAACGAATGATTCACTCAGTATTTCCCCGCTGACAAAACCTTTTTCAAACATGTTTTAGGTGATCTGTTGTGATACAAGAAAAGTGCCGTGAAGCACTACAAGCTCTGAGAAGTGGCTCAATGTGAATAAATAAAGAAACATGTTTTGAGAAATAAAGATTTCCTCGTGAAATCATCTTATTATAAATTATGGGATTTATCCCTAAAACTTTATGTAATATATTAAACGGGCATTTTTAGTAGTAAAAGATCCTGTATTAAAAGACTTCCGCTGTCGCCTAAATTAGATACCACGGGATTCCTGCCCGCGGCTCTTGAACCGGGTCAAACCGGGGTCGAGGGTCGTGACAGGAAAAGGTGGTATCAGAGCCACTGATTTAAGCCTATTACTGATTAAGTATTTAACAAAATACTTAATTTTACTGATTACCATTTTGTGATTATGTGTTATTAACTGATTATTTGTTAAATACAATATGTGTTATTAACAGATTATTTGTTAGATACAGTATGGGTAAACAAAAGCTTTCTGCTATCTACCGCAAATTAGATACTGCATCCACAGAAAAAGGAACCTCTTCCTCCAAATACCCAGCAAACCTAGAAGAAGGGATTTTTGTCCGAAAGGCACAATATGAAAATCCTCTTACCCCAGAGAAAAGAAATTCGATTATTAGGAAAAGTCAGAAACCCCAAGCCAAGAAAGTGAGGTTCAATCCAGAAATTCAGGAATTAGGCAATAGTCCACCTTGGGAAGATAAGTTAGATGAAAAATGGGCAAATCTTTATATGCTAGCCACCGTAGCAGAAAATGCAAACCTCTAAATTTCCAATAAGTCTAGTAGAAACTTTCTACCCAGTAAATAAATAAATTCTAGTGTGTTTCTTCCTGTTGTCCTCTGTACAAATTAATATGCAATAAAACTTCAGTGTTTATTTGTGAAACTTTGTTCCAAAGTTTTAACTTAGCATTTTTGTGCATTTTTGCATATATGCTATGCAGCATGAATGAGATATCGGAAGCATTTCAGAATCTCAACTTATATCCAGTGCCTATCGAAGTCTCCTACGACTTTACTGGTTATATTGCTGGCATAGAAGAACCCCTGGAATTCCAAGCTCCACCGCTGGAAAAAGCAAAACCTAAAAAGAGAAGAAGATATGTAGGATGGAGAAAAGTATGCAGGAGAAAACCAACCACTAAAAAACTTCCTAAAATAGAAAATCCTGTGAGCAAAGGAAAAGAAATAGAGACTGGAGAGAGTTCTAAGCAACCAGAGATAGAAATAAGGCAAGACCTTAGGAAAAAGGGAGTGGAAATCGGAGAGAGCTCGAAACAACCTGGAGAAATCACATTCCAAGACAAAATAGACCGTCTACTAGCAAACTGTGATGTCATAAGCCCTGTTCACAATAATTTGTACCCTTATCCAGCCACAATCCAACTTCCGGTGAATCTAGAACCAGTTATCCAGACCCGTTAATCCACACTCGACCATTCGGCGAAATGGAAGAATGGTGGACAAATGATTGGCAATTTCAAAGCATAGTTAATAGTCCATATACTTTCCTTCCACAATTTGATCCAGAACCAATCCCCAATCCTCCCATGAGCAATGAAAATTTAGCCGAACTTCGACAGTTCGGAGAAGAGCTGATAGGAACAGGGAATAGGATCTGGGAAATAGGGGAACAACTTTCCTGGAAGTACGACGAAAGGGAGCGTCGTTACTAGAACTGTCAGTTAACCAAAGGAATAGTAGAGTCGGAGAAGTATGTGTGCAATAGCATTAGTAGTAAAATAGAACTCTGTAAAATGGGAAATAAAACCTTGTAAGATACAGTGTGTATGGATGCATATACAATATACAACACAAAATAGAAGTCGAGAATTCGACAATTTTGGCTATAGATGTGTTGTGATAAAATCATGTGATTACGTACAATTGTTTTGTTAAAATTATCAATTATTTGACACTAATAAGTTTATATCTGTAAAAATTATCAGATGGAAAACGCTAATAATGAGCCAGTTAATGAAGAGAATCAATCTGAGCAAAACCAGGAGAATCAGTATATGACTAGACAAGATATTGAAAATATCATTACTCAAGGGATAGCCAATGCTATTCCAGCAATCATGGCTGCTGCTCGGAAAGCTGTTGAATCGCAACAGATCATTCCTAGTAAACGTACTCAGGAAGACAATTTTAGCCATAGTGTAAACAGAGGAGGCAATCATGACAATCATGATAATGATCCACGACAAGCCCCACTTCCTAAGAAAATGAAAGCTGCAACGTCTGGTTGCACTTACAAAGAATTTCTTGCTTGCAAACCCACTGAATTCGCAGGTAACGAAGGGGCAACTGCAACACTGCGTTGGTTAGAGAAAACCGAAGCAGTAATTGCAATAAGCAAATGTGCTGAAGACGATCAGGTCATGTATGCTTCAAATTTGTTTAAAGAAGGGGCACTAGAATGGTGGAACACAGTATTACAGGCAAAAGGAAGAAGAATAGCTTATGCTATGAACTGGGAAGAATTTAAGAGTCTTGTAGAAAGAAAATTATGTCCCGAATATGAAAAAGATCAGATGGCAAATAAATTCCTAAATCACCATATGACGGGTGTAGATTGTCATGGTTATACTTCGACATTCTTTGAATACGTGAGAGTAGTACCAACACTGGCTTCGCCAGAACCGGTACTCATTTCCCATTACATTTGGGGATTAATTAGTGAAATCCGTAACATCGTTAAAGCTGCGAGACCTCGTACTATTGACGATGCTGTGGAATTAGCAAATACCCTAACTGATGAATTGGTACGCACTAAAGATGAGAATAGAAAGAAGGAATTGGTTCAAAAGATTACCCAAGGATTTCGTGTGGGTAATAACAATAATAAATTCAAAAAGAAAGGAATGAGGCAATCCTCAAATCCGCCTTTTTGCAGGAAATGCAGAAGAAAACATTTTGGAAGATGCAATGCAACTTGTAATTTTTGCAAATCTGTAGGCCATAGTGAAGAAAACTGTAAAAAGAAAACCATAGTCTGCTATAACTGTGGAGAAACAGGACATTACAAAACAGAATGTCCTAAACTGGTTAAAATTGCAGACAACAAAGGAAAGTCAGCTGAAGGAGCTACTAAGAAGAATGCACGAGCATTTCAGCTGACCACTCAAGAAGCCGAACTCATCCCAGACGTGATAGCTGGTACGTTCCTAGTTCACGACGTATTTGCAAAAGTATTATTTGACTCTGGTGCAAACGAAAGTTTTATTAATACTTCATTTTGCAAAGCTCTTAAGCTACCCTTAACCACTATTAGGCAGATTTTTACGGTCGAAACAGCAGAAGGGAATTCTGTTAACATAGATAAAGTTTTGCAAGAAGGAAAAATAGAACTACTAGGCCATAAGTTTTCCACAAACTTGTTACCTATGAAATTAGCCGGATTCGATGTGGTATTAGGAATGGATTGGTTAGTAGCCAACCATGCTCGAATCCTATGTGATAAGAATTCTGTAGAAATTCGTACCCCCACAGGAGAAGTGATTTTGATTACAGGAGATAGACCTCGAATGCCACTGAAATTCATCTCAGTAATGAAATTGGCTAGTTTTTCGAGAAAACAAGAAATGGTGTATATGATTTTCGTAATCATTAACGCTAAAGGTAAGGAACTTCAGGACATCCCTGTAGTCTCAGAATACCCAGATGTTTTTCCAGAAGAATTACCTGGGTTACCACCTGATAGAGAAGTAGAATTTAGAATTCATTTAATTCCAGGTACTGCACCAATAGCTAAAGCACCTTATCGATTAGCACCCATAGAAATGCTAGAATTGAAAAAGCAATTAGATGAATTACTAAGCAAAGGTTCCATACAACCTAGTTCATCCCCTTGGGGAGCACCAGTGTTGTTTGTGAAAAAGAAAGATGGATCGATGCGAATGTGTATTGATTATAGGGAGCTAAATAAAGTTACAATTAAGAATCGATACCCATTACCTAGGATCGATGATCTTTTTGATCAACTCCAAGGCGCTAGGTATTTTTCTAAGATAGATCTAAGATCCGGATATCACCAGCTGAAAGTACAAGAAGAAGACATACCTAAAACTGCTTTCAGAACTAGGTATGGTCATTATGAGTTTACAGTCATGCCCTTTGGATTAACAAATGCACCCGCAGCATTTATGGATATGATGAATCGAATCTGTAAACCATACTTGGATAAATTTGTGATCGTTTTCAACGACGATATACTTATTTATTCCAAAAGTCAGGGAGAACATTGTAAGCACTTACACACACTCTTAACTTTGTTAAGAAAAGAGAAACTTTATGCTAAATTCTCAAAGTGTGAGTTTTGGCTGCAAGAAGTGCAATTCTTAGGTCATGTGGTAAATCACGAAGGAATTCATGTAGATCCTGCTAAAATAGAAGCAATCACGAAATGGAAAGTCCCGCAAACAGCTATGGAAATTAGAAGTTTTCTAGGCTTAGCTGGATACTACAGAAGATTTATTAAGGATTTCTCTAAAATAGTTGTACCCTTGACTAAGTTGACCTGTAAAACCGTTAAGTTTGAATGGGGATCAAGACAAGAAGAAGCTTTTAAGATTCTAAAGCACAGATTGACGAATGCTCCAATCTTAGCCTTACCCGAGGGAACAGACGATTTTGAAGTATACTGTGATGCCTCAAAGTTAGGACTCGGATGTGTGTTAATGCAACGCAAGAAGGTAATTGCGTACGCTTCTAGGCAATTGAAAAAGCACGAAGAAAATTATACGACTCATGACTTAGAATTATGAGCCATAATTTTTGCTCTTAAGATTTGGAGACATTATCTGTATGGAAGTAAGTTTACTGTTTATACAGATCATAAAAGTTTAAGGTACATATTTGGGCAAAAAGAGTTAAATATGAGGCAAAGGAGGTGGATGGAAATCCTAAGCGATTACGAATGTGATATTCAATATCATGAAGGAAAGGCAAATGTAGTCGCAGATGCCTTAAGTCATAAATATCATGAGAAGCAAAGGCGAGTCTGTGCTCTTAGATTAAATCTACAAGTAGATTTAATGGAGCAATCACTACTAGAAAATACACCTATCTTGACACGCGAACAATGACACACACTCATTTTATGACATTCATAAGCGTGTGTCAAGGAAAAAAATGTCATTGTTTACAAAATTCAATAAATTTATGACACCTTTTTTTGTGTGTCACGTTTTTAGTGTCATAAGAAAAAAACAAGACCATTTTATGACACTCCAAAGCGTGTGTCAAGAAAAAAATGTCATGGTTTATAAAATTTAACAAATTTATGACACTCTTTTTTGTGTGTCATCTTTTTAACGTCATAAAAAATAAACAAGACCATTTTATGACATTCCAAAGTGTGTGTCAAGAAAAAGATATCATGGTTTATAAAATTCAACAAATATATGACCTTTTTTGTGTGTCATCTTTTAGCGTCATAAAACACATTATATTTTACAAATTAGACATACTAGTGAAATATTTGCGGCGGACATTTGATCAATATTCATTCCGTTTGTTACAATACTAGTGTGATATTGGTACTCGGTATAGCAACTAACACTACTAGAAAATGAGGCTAATGCAACCATTTAGATACAATTTTTTTCAATGGTGTAGCATTTGAATCTAACTTTGTTTCCGTCTTTTGAAAGAAGTAAGGTGTTCTTCCTTCATCCTCCATCCACACTATGAGGGTGCAACTGCGTTCAACATAAAAATTGCATTATAAGATCTAAATTTTAAGGTTGTTCATGAGCCGAGCCGAGCCAGGCCAAGCTCGAGCTCGGCTCGATTATAAACCGAGCTGGCTCGGCTCGGCTCGTTTTTGAAACCGAGCTGAAAATCTAAGCTCGGGCTCGGCTTGGTTTGGCTCGATTTTATATAAAAACATTAATATATACCTTGTAAAATTCAGTAGTCTAAAAGATTTTTCAATACTTTAAAATAAATATATTCAAAATAAGTTCAACCAAACACATTACAAACCAAAATCAAGTTCAACAACCCAAAATAAGTTTTAATTTTAATGAAATACAGTATTAGTTCTTTAGTATGGTAATCAAACTTCAAATATGCTATAGATATCAAATTACAAACGTATATACATGTAAATAGTAATCAGTTTTTTTTTTGTAATATATATTCTAATATATGTAAAATTAAAATTTATTATAAGTAAAATAATCCGAGCTAAACCGAGCCGAGCTACAAAGCGAGCCAAACCGTGCCAACTCGGCTCGTTACGAGCCGAGCCGAGCCAAGCTAGGCTCACTTTCTAACCGAGCCAAGCCGGCTCGGCTCACTTTTAAACTGAGCCATATCGAGCAAGCTTTTTCCAAACTAAATCCAAATGAGTTTCGAGTGACCTTCGAGCCGCGAGCTTTTTGAACAGCAATAGATCTAATACAATCTCTCCGTCATAAAAAACCGTTCAAAAGAGACCAGTGATACATAAGTTAGATGTGGTTGGGGGATAAAGTATTTGGGAGGGAACCGGAGGCGTAAACAAATTTCTAAGGATTTCAGTAAATTTAGTAAATACTATTTCTGTAACATAATTAAAATAGAATATCTTTTAAATTATACTATTTCTAACTAAGATAAAATTTATTTAGCTACTAAATTTAAATCAATAGGGTAGTTAAAATAAGCTTAATATATTTTTTAAGCGTCAAATTTCTTTAAAATAGTGTTTGGTATGCAGTAATTAGAGGTGCAATGGAATAAGTGATTACGAGTGAATGAAGAAAAGAGTGTTTGGTTGGTCAATTGAATGAAATCACCCATTCCAAAAGTCATTTCATTCCCTCAAAATCATTCCTTTCACCCTCCATGTTTTTTTCCATTCTATCCACTCTTGCACCATTAATCAACAACACCACAACCCACGACCTTCGCCACAACCCACCACCACCTACCAATGACGGCACCGCCGCCACCCGCCACCACCTCACCTCGACAACCACCGCCGCCGACGCTACCCACTCGCCACCGTTATCACCCACTGTTGCGACCAACCGCCAACGCCACTCGCCGCAGCCGCCCACCACCATCGTCGACGCCACCACCACCAACCGCCACCTTTGCTGCCACCCACCACCAACGACCACCTTGTCGCCACCACCACTCGTCGTCACCGCCGCACCGCCACTCGCCGCCCCCACCACCACCCATCGCCGCCGCCGACACCCACCACCGCCACCTATAACCGCCCACAATCACTACCACCGACCACAACCACCACTCACCGCTAATTTTATTACTCCGTTTTTCTTGCCTAATGAACAATACACAATAATAATTCATTCCATTCACATGGTAACCAAACAAGACATGGAATGGTAATGATCCATTGCATTCCCTCGTCCATTCCATTACCTCGTCCATTCCATTACCCCATACCAAACAGACCCTAATGTAGTGTTTGGTAAGCAGTAATGAGAGGTGGAATGGAATAAACTATTGCGAGGGAATGAAAAAAAGTGTGTTTGGTTGGTCAACGTAATGGAATCACCCATTACATAAGTCATTCCATTCCCTCAAATTCATTCCATCCACTCCCCCTGTTTTTTTTCCATTCCATTCCCTCTCTCAGCCTACGTCACAAACACCGCCCATCACCTCCACCATTTGCCACCACCACCTGTCGTCGTCACCACCCGCCACCAACCTCCGCCAACCACCACCACCACACCGTCCTCCGCCACCACCGCTGCCCGCCGCCACCGCTGCCCGCCGCCACCGCCACCGTCTGTGTGTATGTTGTTGTTAAATTAGGTTAATCAAGGCTAATCAGTAGGCTTATACTTTGCTCGTTAATTCTGCAATGTGAGTCATTCTCTTTTTATCAACTATTTTAGAAAACTCCAAATTATTTTCAAAGTTATAATTACAGGGATTAAGTCTTTGTAATCACCAAGTTACAGCCTGTATGTGAGGTTTTGTATACATTACTTGATAATCGTCACCATTGGGGCAGCCATTGGGTGATATGACCATAATCACAGACACCATTGGACATGTGGGCCAATGGGTCGAGTGGTAAAGTACCGTGGGTAGTTGGTTTGATATCAGAAACATTGTAATCGCTCTTAATACTGTAAATTATAACAAACATAGTGTTTTCAGTAAAACGAATGATTCACATAGTATTTCCCCGCTGACAAAACCTTTTTCAAACATGTTTCAGGTGATCTGTTGTGATACAAGAAAAGTTCCGTGAAGCACTACAAGCTCTAAGAAGTGGCTCAATGTGAATAAATAAAGAAACATGTTTTGAGAAATAAAGATTTCCTTGTGAAATCATCTTATTATAAATTATGGGATTTATCCCTAAAACTTTATGTAATATATTAAACGGGCATTTTTAGTAGTAAAAGATCCTGTATTAAAAGACTTCCGCTGTCGCCTAAATTAGATACCACGGGATTCCTGCCCGTGTGACAACTCGAGTTTTCAAGATTCCACTTTCGCACTATTGCACGTTAATTGTTTAGATTGTCTGATACACGACTTGTGTGCTTCACAACCGGACACGTTGTAATATGTTAAAAACGTATTGTAGTCGGCATATTATACTTGATGGGTGATGAGTGTGTTTATATATTGATGTAGTAATATTATGCTTTGTGTTGTGTTGTTTATATGTTAACGAAATTATAATCAATATAATTGAATCATGCCGAACACCCCTATGAAAACACACAATGACCGAAAACACATTGGTGTTTTCGTCCATAGCTAACTACCGAAAACCAAATGGGCTTTGGCCCAGAACGTCCGATTATAATGTTTGTTCACAACCTATACGCATAAGTTAATCGGGAAAAACCCTAACCGCCTCTCACATTCTCTCTCGTTTTTCTTTGAAACCGACGGCTGCCTTTATCTCATTCGAAGTTTGGTTCCCTGAATTGATCATCCTTATTCGGTTAGTGGATTATAAATGCTTGTGATTATTTGTTGATATGATGATGTTTCGGTTAGATAACTTGTTCATAGATTTAATATGTATGCAAATAGGTTACATGATGAGCATGTCAATTGTTTTGTATGATCATTGGGTAGAATTGTAGGCTAGATCATGTGTGGTCCAATTGAAATCAATGGCACCTTACACACCCCAATACATAAATAGTAGAATGTGCACTGCATGTGTTTGTCGGCCATCATGCCTTACTTTTGCATGTGAATTGGCGGCTGGCCTTTATCTGAGGTTGTGGGTTACAAGAGTCAAAAAGGGGCACTAGTTTCAGGAGGGCATGTGGCAAGATATCTATGATTGGTGGGATAGGGCGGCTCAAAGGGGGTTGGTTAGCTTATTGGCCCAATAGTATTAGGGAACCGATTTTGGGGGGGGGGGGGTGACGGCTAACCTCACATGCGAGCACCTCATGTCATTTGACTCATATATTTTCCGGTCCAATGGAATTCCGGCAACAAGGGACTTGTCGGCCATGAACATTAATTTAATTGTTATAGTATGGTTGTGAGGTAAGCCATAAACGTATGATTTGATTTTATACTATATAATCAAATGATTTGGGGTAAATGATTTTATAATGATGGTTGTTGTTTTATGTAACTGTTGTTGATGACGACGATATTAACGAAAACACCTGACAGTTATAAACTGGACAAAATCACTAAAGGTGATTTCGGCCCATATAGTGTTTTCGGCCCTATAAGTGTTTTCGGCTTGTGATCTGTAACTTTGTATCTCACATGTTAAAATTGTTACAACCCTGTTATGTGTAGTAATTTAGTTAAACGGGTTAACTCTGCTATGCATGTTTAGAACGCAAACTCAGTTAAGACTATTAACTCTGGTTGGTTAAGTACCCAGTTAAACTTGTTTACCATGTTACGTCATTAACTTGGTTAAGAGTGTTGTTGGATAAGATGCTGGAATAAACTGTGAAAGGCTGCTATGTGAAACACGAATTGTGTACATGTGATTTAACTGTGGTAGATGCATGATGTTAACTGCCTGACACCCTCTGTGGTATTGATTGTACATGAAACCTTGAAAACATAAACTGATCTTATACACGTGCGTACTATAGGTCGTGATTGATTAATTGTGAGCGTGTAACCCTTTTAGCATACCGAGCAAACCAAGGTGAGTTCACACAGCCAAGGCATGGGGTTCCCAGGGTGGGAATGGGATTTGATTATTTACTGGTACTTATCTATACGGGAACGTAGTGATGTGATTTGATGAACTATTGTACATACTCCACTGTTAGAACTACTACTAGACTAGTAACACTTATTGAACTGATCTTCGCACACCTGCCAAGGGTTGGCCGGGATATTATGACTGACTTCGCACACCTGCCTTTGGAAGGCCACGAACTGTAATCTACTAATCTTCGCACACCTGCCTGGTAGGCCGCGATACAAATAAACCTAGTCTAGAATACACGGGATGAACATCCCCTAATATCTTCGCATACCTGCCTGGGAGGCCGCGATGGAAACTAATACGATACACGACATAACGAACGAACATACTACTACTCACACTATACTATTACTGAACTGTTAACTGTGAACTCGCTCAACTAGTTGTTGATCCTCTGTTACATGCCTTGCAGGACATTAGGTACATATGGAGCTTGCACAGGGAGGAGCAGGTCGTTGTGGAGATTGGATCGTGGATGTTATGTTATACCTACAACACTTGAACTATTTACATACATTGGATATCATTATTACGCTTCCGCTACTTAAATTATGTTTTGTTGGAACATCAATCGTATTGAATAATTGGTTTACATTTATCATACTTGACATTAACTACATGTTCGATATGATTGGTGGCTTGATCCCGGTCAGTCACGCCCCTAAGCGGTGATACTCCGCAGGTGGATTTTGGGGGTGTGACAGATTGGTATCAGAGCCATTGGTTATAGAGAACTTGGTTTTAATATGGGAAAGCGTTTTTATTAAAACCAGACTATAACCAGAACAGTTCTCTCAACGATCCACAACGACGCTTCGCTCCACGTGCAAGACTCGACATCCTAGGTAATAAGGTTTATGTTTATTACCTGCTTGCTAGAACTGCATAGAACTTTGCTCGTAGTATGCTTACATTACTTTGCTCACTACTTGTTATTGCTTGAGAACACCTACGTGCTTACACTTTTCTGTCATCGCCCTACTCGCGAACCACTCTCACTTACATTACTTTTACTATGAAGATCATGTCTGGAAGAATTAGCATGACACAAGCCCAGCTAGAGGCTTTCGTTCAAGCTCAAGTTGCTGCGGCAGTTGCAGCAGCTCAAGCAGGTCAACACGCGCAGCAGCCTGTCTGCACTTTCAAGAACTTCATGGACTGTCGTCCAAATTCTTTCAGTGGCACCGAGGGGGCAGTGGGACTCCTCTATTGGTTTGAAAAGCTAGAGTCAGTATTCGAAATGTGCGAGTGCCCTGAGGCTCGCAAGGTCAAGTACGCCACTGGCACTTTGGAAGGAATCGCGTTGACTTGGTGGAACGCGCAAGTACAGATCTTAGGGTTGGCAGCTGCTAACGCCACACCCTGGAACGGTTTCAAGGAACTTATCAAAAGGGAATATTGCACGCGTGAAGATATTCACAAGTTGGAAGATGAGCTGTATAATTCGAAAATGGTTGGGTCAGAGATCGAAGCGTATACTAAACGGTCGAATGAGCTGGCCGTGCTGTGTCCAACTATGGTAGACCCACCATACAAGCGTATTGAGATGTACCTCAAGGGTTTGGCGCCAGAGATCCAGAGCCATGTGACATCGGCCAATCTTGACAACATTCAGGCTATTCAGCGCCTCGCTCACCGTATTACAGATCAGGCAGTGGATCAGAACAGACTGCCAAAGCGTGTCAAGGCTACTGCTACTGCTGTCACCACTTCTGCTACTCCCAGTGACAACAAGAGGAAATGGGAGGGGGATTCCAGCAAGGGATCGGTTTCTGTTCAGTCTCAGCAGCGCAAGACAAATGACTATCAGAACTCGAGTCAGCAATCATCTGGCAGTCAGGGGCAGGGTGGATATCGGGGAATTCACCCATTGTGTAATAAGTGCAACCGACACCACAGCGGAAGATGTCGCAGGGAACAATGTCAAAGATGCCTCAAGATGGGTCATGAGGCTAAGGATTGTAGAAGCTCTCGGCCAGCAAATCAGAACCAGCAACTCCCACCGCCAGCTCCACAGAACCAGCAGCAGCAACCACAGCGTGGGAACCAGGGATGTTTCCAGTGTGGGGCAGAAGGTCATTACAAACGCGATTGCCCTCAGTTGAACCAGAATCAGAACCACAACAATAATCAGGGCAACGGGAACAACAACAACAACAGGGGAAACAACAACAACAATGGCAACGAGGCAAGAGGTCAAGCTTTCGTGTTAGGACGAGGAGACGCAATGAACGATATTTGAACTTATAACTTCTTTTTGGGTTTTTCATTATTATGTTTCCGCTACTCGAACAAAGTTTGGTTTGAACATCAATTGTATTGGGTTTTATGAATTATTTTAACTACTATACTTTATGTTTGATATGATGGATGGTTTGATATTATTGAGCGCACCTGCCGTATTTATGGACCCTATGAACAGGGTGTGCAAACCTTATCTTGACAAGTTCGTCATTGTCTTCATCGACGGCATTCTGATCTACTCCAAGAGTCAGGAGGAGCACGAGCAGCACTTACGTCTTATCTTGGAACTCCTTCGAAAGGAGCAATTGTACGCAAAGTTTTCTAAATGCGACTTCTGGCTTCGTGAAGTCCACTTCTTAGGCCATGTGGTGAACAGGGATGGGATTCATGACTATCCATCCAAGATAGATTCGATCAGGAACAGACCTGCACCGTGTACACCAACGGAAATACGCCAATTCTTGGGTTTGGCGGGGTAATACAGACGATTCATTAAAGACTTTTCGAAGATCGCGCAGCCGTTTACTATGCTGACACAGAAAGGTGTCACCTGCTGTTGGGGAGATTCCCAAGAGACCGCTTTTCAGTACCTAAAGGATAGGCTTTGCAGTGCACCTATCCTCTCACTGCCGGAGGGCACAGATGACTTCGTGGCTTATGGTGATACATCGATACAGGGTCTCGGTTGTGTATTGATACAACGAGATAAGGCTATTGCTTACGCTTCGCGACAACTCAAGATTCATGAACGGAACTACACGACGCACGATTTAGAGCTGGGAGCTGTTGTTTTCGCGCTTAAGATATGGCGACACTACCTGTACGGTACCAGGTGCACCATTTACACCGATCACAGGAGCCTCGAGCATATTCTTAAGCAAAAGGTTTTGAACATGTGTCAACGAAGATGGGTTGAACTACTGAATGACTACGAATGCGCCATCAAGTATCATCCAGGCAAGGTCAATGTTGTGGCCGACGCCCTCAGTCGAAGGGACACCCTACCAAAGCGCGTGCGAGCGCTACAGCTTACTATTCAGTCCAGTCTTCCTACACAGATACGAGATGCTCAGATAGAAGCATTGAAATCCGAGAACGTCATGGCTGAAGCCTTACGCGGTTCAAGGCAACGAATGGAACAAAAGGAAGACGGCGCCTACTATGTGACAGGACGTATTAGGGTCCCACTATATGGCGGTTTACGAGAGCTGGTAATGGACGAAGCTCACAAGTCACGCTACTCGGTACATCCAGGGTCGGATAAAATGTACCACGACATTAGAACAACGTATTGGTGGCCAAACATGAAAGCTCTTATCGCGACTTACGTCGGCAAGTGTTTGACTTGTGCGAGGGTTAAAGTCGAATATCAGAAACCATCAGGCCTACTTCAGTAACCGGAGATACCACAATGGAAATGGGAGCAAATTTCCATGGATTTCGTTACGGGCTTACCCAGATCCCAGCGTGGAAACGATACGATATGGGTGATCGTGGATCGACTCACCAAGTCTGCACACTTCCTAGCGATAAAGGAAACGGATAAGTTCTCCACTCTCGCAGACATCTACCTTAAAGAAGTTGTTTCGAGGAACGGGGTGCCCATCTCCATCATTTCGGATCGCGATGCACGATTCACGTCAGAGCTATGGCAAGCAATGCACAAATCTTTCGGCTCAAAGTTAGACATGAGCACGGCATATCACCCTCAGACGGACGGGCAGTCTGAGCGAACGATTCAAACTCTTGAAGACATGCTTCGAGCATGTGTCATCGATTTCGGCAACGGCTGGGAAAAGCACCTCCCTTTAGTGGAGTTTTCGTACAATAATAGTTATCACACCAGCATACAAGCCGCTCCATTCGAGGCATTGTACGGGCGTAAATGCCGGTCACCTCTCTGTTGGGCAGAGGTGGGGGATAGTCAGATCACGGGTCCAGAGATTGTAGTGGACGCCACGGAAAAGATTGCACAGATACGACAACGCATGGCGGCAGCACGCGACCGTCAGAAAGCCTACGCGGATAAGCGCAGCAAGCCTTTGGAATTTCAGGTCGGGGACCGGGTTTTATTAAAAGTCTCACCCTGGAAGGGTGTGGTACGTTTTGGCAAACGGGGCAAACTCAATCCGCGATATGTCGGACCATTCGAGATTATATAAAGAATAGGCCCAGTAGCCTACCGATTGAACCTACCAGCTGAACTCGGGGCAGTTCACAACGTATTCCACGTGTCGAATCTGAAGAAATGTCTGTCAGATGAGACCCTTATAGTTCCTTTTAAGGAACTCACTATTGACGAGCGGTTGCAGTTCGTCGAAGAACCAGTTGAAATCACGGACCGGGATGTGAAGGTCCTCAAACACAAGAGAATCCCTCTTGTTCGAGTTCGTTGGAACTCCCGACGTGGCCCAGAGTACACCTGGGAACGCGAAGACCAGATGACAGAAAAGTATCCCCAGTTATTCGAAAACCATGTAACCACCACTGAGGCTGAAGCTACTACTACAGAATTTCGGGACGAAATTCCAAATCAACGGGGGGATGATGTGACACCCCAGGAAAACCAGTGAACACTACAGCTTACCTAGCTTCCTCAGTGAGTGCGTACCAAATTTCGGGACGAAATTTCTTTCAAGTTGGGGATAATGTGACAACTCGAGTTTTCAAGATTCCACTTTCGCACTATTGCACGTTAATTGTTTAGATTGTCTGATACACGACTTGTGTGCTTCACAACCGGACACGTTGTAATATGTTAAAAACGTATTGTAGTCGGCATATTATACTTGATGGGTGATGAGTGTGTTTATATATTGATGTAGTAATATTATGCTTTGTGTTGTGTTGTTTATATGTTAACGAAATTATAATCAATATAATTGAATCATGCCGAACACCCCTATGAAAACACACAATGACCGAAAACACATTGGTGTTTTCGTCCATAGCTAACTACCGAAAACCAAATGGGCTTTGGCCCAGAATGTCCGATTATAATGTTTGTTCACAACCTATACGCATAAGTTAATCGGGAAAAACCCTAACCGCCTCTCACATTCTCTCTCGTTTTTCTTTGAAACCGACGGCTGCCTTTATCTCATTCGAAGTTTGGTTCCCTGAATTGATCATCCTTATTCGGTTAGTGGATTATAAATGCTTGTGATTATTTGTTGATATGATGATGTTTCGGTTAGATAACTTGTTCATAGATTTAATATGTATGCAAATAGGTTACATGATGAGCATGTCAATTGTTTTGTATGATCATTGGGTAGAATTGTAGGCTAGATCATGTGTGGTCCAATTGAAATCAATGGCACCTTACACACCCCAATACATAAATAGTAGAATGTGCACTGCATGTGTTTGTCGGCCATCATGCCTTACTTTTGCATGTGAATTGGCGGCTGGCCTTTATCTGAGGTTGTGGGTTACAAGAGTCAAAAAGGGGCACTAGTTTCAGGAGGGCATGTGGCAAGATATCTATGATTGGTGGGATAGGGCGGCTCAAAGGGGGTTGGTTAGCTTATTGGCCCAATAGTATTAGGGAACCGATTTTGGGGGGGGTGACGGCTAACCTCACATGCGAGCACCTCATGTCATTTGACTCATATATTTTCCGGTCCAATGGAATTCCGGCAACAAGGGACTTGTCGGCCATGAACATTAATTTAATTGTTATAGTATGCTTGTGAGGTAAGCCATAAACGTATGATTTGATTTTATACTATATAATCAAATGATTTGGGGTAAATGATTTTATAATGATGGTTGTTGTTTTATGTAACTGTTGTTGATGACGACGATATTAACGAAAACACCCGACAGTTATAAACTGGACAAAATCACTAAAGGTGATTTCGGCCCATATAGTGTTTTCGGCCCTATAAGTGTTTTCGGCTTGTGATCTGTGTGACAACTACCACTTTACGGTAACTTTTCACACTTAAAATACTCATTTTAGCTACATTTTTAGCTACATTTTTTATTCATTTTGAACATCCGAACTGCTTATTTCGTGACATACACATAGAATACTCAAGGAATACTTACTTAGGATGCATATGACTCATTTTTATTAAGTACATTTGGAACAGTTTAAACAATGCATCGAAACTACTAGAAAAGCACCTAATAAACTAGTATTCTGACGAAAAAGCAGAATCCGCAGAAAATCATCTAAACGACATCTTTAGGACTTAGACGAAAGTCCAACATCTTATATATATTAAACCCTAACTAGTAATACAAGGGTTTGATTTAAATCCTTTCCGAAGTCCGATAACACTAAAAATTGCCCGAAAAGCACTAAAAGCGATGATTTCAACATTTTTCCGCAGAAATTCTGCTGAAATCAGCTTTCTAATATTTTTACGACATGTAAAAATATTATTTGACATATAATTCATGTGAGGATACATTCGGGTAATATCCGAGCCAATAACTACATCAATTCACACATGTTTCGCAACTTAGCGTTCAAATAACATCTAACCGAAACAATTCGAAACAAATGTCCGAACGATATCAAATCTTTTTTTTTAATGGTCATCTAGTGTTAATCGGATCATTTTGGTCTAGTAATGATCATTTAACACCCTTTAAACACTTAAACACTTATACTTATAAACTACCTAAAACATCTAACTAAGAACTCTAGCATTTTTACTAAGTAATTCAAGAAGGAAAAGCAAAGGGAACCCCCCCCCCATTCACGGTTGCAACACCCCTTGTGGGCCCCACTTTTCTTTCAACTTGTTACCAATAATATCTAGATATTTACTTCATGTTGCAACTTGATACAAGTGGTGAAATGTGATCATTGTAGCAACTAGTTACCTTCTTTTTCTAACCCTTTCATTCATGCATTTCACCTCCTATCTTCACAACACCAAAAGCTCCCAACAACACCCCATTTTCGGTCAAGAACACCCCTCCCCCATCTTCATTTTCAAGCCACTTTCATGATGATCAAGATGCATTTTCATGGAACTTAGGAGGATCTAAGACAACCACAAGTTGAAGCAAGCATTTCCATTCATCTAAGAGCTTTCAACCATCAAATCTTCATCTTCTTTGCTTCTTATTTTCACCTAGATCATCCCTAGCCAAGAGCTAGAAGTGAGACTTCTAAATCCTTTATTTTCATACTTGTTTATGTATTTATTGTTAAAGAACAACTTATAACTAAAACAACAATACAAAACAAGATGAAAATATAAAGAAGCAAAATAATAATCATGATATAAAAGTGTGTTTATGTTGTGAGTTAAAGATGATTACTTGCATATTTGATCTAGTTTTGATGATTAGCATAAAAATAACTTGTTAGATGATGTTTAAAAACATAATCTAACAAGTGTACATGAAAATGTTTAAGGGTTTTTGTTAAACATAAATGTTTAGATGGAGGATCATGATCTTTGATTTTGTTAAAGTATATAAGGTTGTTAACAAAAAAATAATGCTTTTACAAGTTATAAAAAGAAAACATACAAGATGGGTTTTTATGAAAAGCTTGTTAAAACTAGAAGTAAAATATGATTTTTGGACTAGTAAACATATGTAAAGATCATACCAAAACCCTACATGATTATGAGTTCATCTTGATAAGTTATGTTATAAATCTCATATGTTTTTATTAAGAAAAATATGAGAAGATTAGTGGTGATTTTATAAGAAAAAGATGTGTTTTTATTAAACATGGCAAAGTCCATATTTCTAATAAAATATGGCCAAGTTTTTCTTAAAAATCATAAGTTACAAAAACTATTATTTTTGACAAAATCTTTATTAGATTAAAAAGATTTTAAAGAATAGTTTTTATAAAAGCAAAGTTTGATATAAATATATATTTTTGAGAAAATATATATTTAGTTAACTTAACAACTTATGTGCTATGTGTCATTTGTTTGTATTAGTTATATTTATGATAACTAGGAACTTGAATACAATGATACAAATGAACACAATGTACATTTCGACTAAAGTCTTACAAGACTACATTTAAATACATCTTATAAACACCTTACGGACATTCCGAGCTTTCAAACACAACTTATGGTTAAAACGGACGACGGGCGAATCTATGAACATCTCGCCATTCCGAGGAAGTTACTACGACGTTTAGGCGATCTTTCGACACGAATACATACACATCACCGAAAACAATATCCGAATGTTTTGAAACTTATAAAAACTATTGTGTATTCTTTTAACTAAAAAGCCTATACTTAGTAATTTTTATGAAAATGAAAGAATATATTTTTTAACAAATGGGCTTCTCTTATAACAAATGGGCTATTTTACGAATGGGCTTATTTTTAACAAATGGGCTTATTTTATAACAAATGGGCTATTTTTACAAATGGGCTTATCATCCTAAATGGGCTTAACTTAAATACATGGGCTAAGCCCAATACCAAAACTTATGGGCTAAGCCCAATACCCAACATATGGGCCAAGGCCCAATAACATTTGGGCCCAACACTATTGAGGCCCAACACTATTTAAGCCCAACACTATTGAGGCCCAACACTATTTAGGCCCAACACTATTTAGGCCCAACACTATTGAGGCCCAACACTATTTAGGCCCAACACTATTTAGGCCCAACACTATTGAAGCCCAACACTATTTTGGCCCAACAACATGAATTCTTGGGCTAAGCCCAATGACATATAAATTGGTAAAAATACAATTATACAATTTATTCATACAAGACATGAAATCCAGAGGACAAGACCCGATGATACAACTCACGAGATACAAGAATATATATTTGGCGAAATATATACACTAAACAGTTATCAATTAATACATCTAAGACACAGTTCAATGAATAACAAAGACATACAATTCTTAACACATATTCAAGATAAAAGACTTGTACTCAAGTCATTACAAGACCGAAGGGTCTAACAAATATAGAACGTTTGTAGGTGGTGATACTATTCAGGACGACCGTACGTCAGATCACAGTTACTTACCATTCACGGACGCAATTCTGTGAGTTCATGTCCCCTATTCATTTAAATGTTTTACAACTTTACAACTATCGGGGAAAATACATGTTCAACGTATGTTAAAGTTAGGGAATGAAACACCTTAGATCATGTGCGAATTAGGGTTATACATCTAAGCACCATTAATCCAGTTTGGACCTAGGTACAAGTGGTTAGATCTAATGGGTTTTGGCGAGCCCCACTCTTGGTCATGGACCCATACGGAAGAGTGCTTTTGTGTCCCAGTCGATAGGAATCGGCATAAAATCGTCTAGGGTTGGATTGCTTCCTTATTCGTCACACATATTAATGTCCTCGCGAAACATTAATGATCAACGATTTCATTGACGCTTTACATACTACATCATTACATACAGATACATTTTATACAACTCACATTTTATGGATACATTTTATACAACTCACATTTTATGGATACATTTTATACAACTCACATTTACAGATACATCTCATCCAACTAAACTGCATGAACTCGCCAACTTTTGTTGATGTTTTCAAACTTAACATGTATTTCAGGGAATTAGTGGACCATGCAGACATTTCAGTCAAGGAAAGCAAGTATCAAGACTCCATGCCACCATTTAAAGGGTTTGCCCGTTATATACCGCCTCTTTGCGGTGATATAGTGGTCAAAGCCTTGACATTTTAAGACTTATATTTCGAAGTATAAAACAATGACAACTTATTTTCATTTGATGGTTTGTAACCAATACATTTAACTTATTTGCGTTCTTTTGAAACGATTATGACAATGGCATTGGAGCTTGTTTTTATTCATTTAGTATGTTCACTTATATTGTTATGCAATGAGAACTGATCAGATCACACCTCGCGCTTCCGCTACGAGCGGGTGTGACAGATTGGTATCAGAGCATCGATTGTAGTGAACCAGGATTCTTTCTCGAGTCTAAGTCTACAATCACTAGGGACCCCTCACGAAAACCTCTTGTTCATGTTGAACATATTATAAATAAAATTGGATAGGTCAAAAGGTTTTCATTGCATAAACATTTTTCAAGGTCCACTACAACAAAAATTCACTTCACATAAATCAAGCGAGGACATTTCCATGGGTGAAGTCTATGAGAAATAGACACATTACATTAACATACTATGTGCCTACAATACATTACATTATCAGTTTACGCATTATAAATGGTTTACAAGTTCAGCTTATGCAAAGATAGAAATCCTTGTTAGATAGGATTTTATATGATTATATATATATAAGCCATGCATATATGTGTTGTACGAAATATTTGGCAAGAACAAAATACCTTCGACTTCAAACTTTATTATTATTCTTTACTCGCACGATGAAAATATCGACCTCACGTCTACTGCGGCTTATGGAGAACATGATTCCTAAGTGATATCTTAAACTTAATTCCATAAAAATACGGCTGCTTTCTTGCAAATGCTGAGATGCCTGACCATGATAATGACGACGAGGCGGAGGTGGTAACCTTGGACAACAACTCTATTAGGGGGACGAGATCCCTGTGACTCATACTAATCAAGGTGGATATACTCTTGTCCTTACAAGGAAGATGAAGTACTCATCTTGAAGGTGCCTCTTCAGTTGTTATTATTACAGATTCTTTTCATTTCTATTTCATCTAACGCCGTACCGTTTTACGAGTACTGACAACAGTGTTTCCTCTCCTATTGATCGGCTGCTTCGTACGAGAGAACGCTAGGGTGACCATGCAAGGCAATTTATTATTACGGTGGCCAACGTAATAACAACTTGTAGTGCATGGGAATTCTGGTGGACTCTGCGGGCCAAGCTAATGATCACTATTCATTCAAAATTCTTAAGTTATTACTTGAGATTCAATTTTTCTTATCTATTAGAACACGAACTGTGGTGGTTAGTATAATACCCTACAATACCGTACACTACAATACAGGAAGACAACACGTATTTATTCACACCTAACATTCGATCTATATCACGATTCATTTGAGACTAGTCATTTAAACAAACAAAACTTGTTAGCTACTCATGTGGATTTTCCTCAACATTCTCGAAATTCTTGAACGGGTTGGTTCCAGGGTGTCTATGACACTTTATCCTACTTTACCTTACCTTACCTTATCATATTCCACCTTATCATATTTATTGGAAATGATACAATAAATTTCGTCGCTTGACATTTGTCTTTTCCCAAGGAATGGTATGGCATGAGCCATGCTGCAACTCCCTCATTGCATTCTATTCGAAATTTCTAGAGATTCTAATAATCTTGCTAGAGCTCGTGAAACTCAAGCACTATTACCATAATTTTCACATGGACAAATAAGACAAAGGATTTTCTCTACTTCGGACGATCGAGGTCATAGAGTAGGGAACACATATTATATGGACGAAGACCACTAGTTGGTTTTCCCTCCTCAATGAATTATTTCTTTGCCACTAAAACATATAACCAATACACGCAAGAGGCACTACGCATTTTGGTTGCGGTTATTCACATTATCATTTATTTACTTATTTATTTTTTTTATGTTTATTTTTTTTCAGTTATCCATATTATCATATATTCAAACATATATGAACAATGCGATCTTGAGGTTTCCATGACCAATTGCATTCTTCATTTTTGGGTGCATGATAGACTATATATATCCAAATATATGTCTAGATTCTTTTAATAGTGTGTATTAAAAATATCATGGCACCAAAAGAAACAAATGTTTAAGTTAAAAGTTATGTGTTGAAAATCATTGCTTTTACACAAGATATGGTTTATACATGACACTGTTAAGCAAGACATTGTTACACATGACATTTGACGTTAGTATATACAAGACATTTTCGTAAATAACGAGACGTGTGTAATATGATAAAAGCATGGTGGATACGCCGCTGGTACTTCCTATATATAAGTGCTTATATTATATTGCATATCGTGGTGTTATTCAAACCTATTCGACAAAGACAAGACATGACATTTTGCATAAGACGCGACATCTTCTACACAAGACAAAATATTCTATTTCAAGACATGATATATTTATACACTACATTTCTGTTGGTTATTTATTTAACCATACATCATTCTTTTATATCATCTGATTTTCATATCTATTTTCATATGATTTTATAAAAGAACTCGATCATAACTGGAGCCAATATTGTTGGTTACACTTGATGCTTTCACGATCTCTCAAGGGTTGTTCCATACTGGGTAACACCCGAATTCAAACACACTGAGTGTTACATGTTGGGTTTAGCCTCGGAGATCCGAAGCATGACCGCATCATCCCACCCTACCTTAATCACTCAAATAGTAGTTACTCGACACGTTTCAAATCAACCAACATTTCACATCCATGTTATTTGATACTGGTGCCAATTTTAGCTTCATATCAATATTTCACATACATGAGTTTCATGGCTAGGGACGAGATTGTCCTAGCTACAATTAGGGATTCGGTTATCCTACATCTAAACATATGGTTGGGTTATCCAACATCTAAACATATGGTTGGGTTATCCAACATCTAAACATATGGATTGGGTTATCCTACATTTAAACATAGGGTTCCTAAAAATATAGAGTGAAGTCCTCTCCTCACAGAATTCCAAATGTACTTGGCCTAGAGCCAAGTAAGCTAGACGTCTCCTCATTCTATAGAATCGATATACGGTAAACTAGTCGAGTCAGGGAAAGTTGTTAGAGGATGTTCCTTGGAACTTGGCGAGCGAAGACTCAGTATTGATCTCTTACCGTTGAGTTAGGTAGTTTCGATGTAGTGGTTAGCATAGATTGGTTATCCAATAACCAAGCCAAAGTCTTTTGTCATGAAAAGGTCATTCGCCTACCACTACTGAACAAAGGGACACTTATTAATCATGGAGAGAATCACGATACACCATTGTGGATTAACCAATTGCATGAAGGCAAAGAAGTGCTTACAGAAAGGTTGTGTTGCCTTTCTGGCACATGTTGTCGACAAGAAGGCCGTTGGGCCGAAGCTGACAGATAATCCAGTGGTAAAAGGGTTTCCCGAAGTCTTTCCTGAAGACTTGCCGGGACTATAACCATATCGACAAGTCGAGTTACATATCGACTTGGTATCGTGAACCGCACCCATAGCCAAATCCCCATATCGATTAGCACCTTCTGAACCTTGTAGTTGACCGAACAAGGATATTGTGAATTCATAACCCCCACTCTTTACCAATATACATCTTTATAAAGGTTTTGTGGGTGGAAAGACATACAAGTTTGCAAAAGTGCACAACATTTCGATGAATGGAAATTCATATTTCTAAACCATGTTGCAAATGAATTTCCAACTAACTCAAATGGTTTATTAAAGGTTCAAGCTTCTACTCTAAGATAGACTTACGATCGGAGTATCATTAGTTACGAATTCAAGAGGAAAGCACACCGAAAGCGGCTTTTTAAAAACTCGTTATGGTTATTACGAGTTTCTCATTATGATTTTGGTTTAACGAACGCACTAGCGGTCTTCATGGATTTAATGAACCACGTGTGCAAGTCGTATCTCGACAAATTCGTCAAAGTGTTCATTGATGACATTTTGATATACTTGCGATCAGCAGCTGAGCATGGCAACATTTGAGGACCATTTTAGAACTACTCAAGAAGGAGACACAAATGTGAGTTTTGGATCCGTGAAGTACAATTTCTCGGGCAGATAGTGAACAAGAAAGGCATTCAAGTAGACACCTCCAAGATCGAAGCAATTAAGAACTGGGGAGCGCCCAAGACTCCAACTGAAGTCCGATAATTCTTGGGATTAGCAGGGTACTATCGGAGATTTATAGAGAATTTTTCTAAAGTTTTCTCAACCGCTAACCTCCCTCACCTAAATCAAGAAACAAGAAGAATCATGTCAACTTCTCAAGGATAAGTTGTGCGATGCACCAATCTTATCGCTACCCGATGGTACCGATGGCTTCGTAGTTTACTGTGATGCTTCGCATCAAGGATTGGGTTGCGTACTTATGCAACGGGATAAAGTTATCGCGTACGCATCACGTCAACTGAAAGTTCATGAAAATAACTATACCACTCACGACCTCGAGTTAGGTACGGTGGTATTCGCTTTCAAAATATGACGACATTATTTATATGGTACTCAATGCATTATTTTTCACGGATCATAAAAATCTTCAACACATATTCAACCAAAGAGAATTAAATATGCGTCAACGATATTGGGTTGAATTGTTGAACGACTACGATTGTGAAATAAAGTACCATCCGGGCAAGGCAAACGTTGTAGCTGACGCCTTGCGCCGCAAGGAGCGAGTTAGAACACTCAGAGTTCAAGCATTAGAGAAGATGATTCACAAGCGCTCAAGGAAGAGCATATTCAAGCAGAAACACTTCAAGGCATGAAGGAACAATTAGTGCCGAAAGAAGATGGAACTTTATACCTTATGGGTCGAAATTGGGTTCCATTCTTTGGCAGCCTTCGAGATGATATGTTGAGGAAGCACATAGGCCTAAGTATTGAAAGAATACTATTGGTGGTCTAACCTCAAAAGTGATATCGCGACTTATGTCGGAGAATGCTTGACTTGCGCGAAAGTCAAAGTCGAATAGCAAAATCCCTCAGACTTGTTACAACAACCCGAGATTCCTGTTTGGTAATGGGAACAAATATCGATGGACTTCATTACGAAGTTATCCAGGACTTCATGCGGTCATGACATGATTGAGTAATCATCGATAGACTAACAAAGTCCTCACACTTCTTACCGATTCGAGAGGAGGATAGTACAGAGAAACCAGAGGAACCCTATCTCAAGGAAATAGTGGCTCGTCATAGAGTGCCTATTTCAATCATCTCAGACCGAGACGATCGCTTTGTGTCAAGAATTTGGAAATCATTCCAACAGGCCTTTGGACCTCATTTAAATCTAAGTACGACTTTTCATCCACAAACTGACGGCCAGAGTGAACGGACAATCCAAACACTCGAAGATATGCTTCGTGCGTGTGTTATGGATTTGGGCGGCAATTGGGATACTAATTTTCCTTTGGTTGAGTTTTCCTACAACAACAGCTACCATACAAGTATACAAGCTGCACCGTTTGAAGCTCTCTATGGTCGAAAGTGTCGCTCTCCGCTATGTTGGGCGGAAGCGGGCGATAAACAACTAATCAGACCGGATTTAGTCCAAAAGACTACGGATAAAATCTTTAGATCAGAGACAGTATCAAGGCGGCTCGCGATCGATAAAAGAGCTACGCAGACAGGAGACGGAAGCCATTATCTTTCGAGGTCGGAGATAAGGCCTTGTTGAAAGTCTCACCTTGGAAGGGCGTAGCAAGTTTCGGCAAATGTGGAAAGCTTAACCCCCGTTATGTAGGACCCTTTGAAATCTTAGAAAAGATTGGCACCGTTTCCTACAAACTGAAGTTACTAGAAGAACTAAGTAGTGTACACGACATATTTCATGTGTCGAATCTTAAGAAGAGTCCAACACAAGAAACGGTTATCATCCCGGTAGATGAAGTTCACATTGATGACAAACTCCAATTCATAAAGCACCTGTTAAGGTCATGGACCGGGAGGTCCAGAAAATACGAAGGAGTCGTAACATATTAGTTAAAATTCGTTGGAACTCTCGACACGGACCCGTATATATTTGGGAACGTACAGATCAAATCAAAACCAAAATACCCCTGCCTGTTCGAGAATACTCCTGCAAAGGATGACTCAGCTTGAATTTCGGGACGAAATTCTTAATAACAGGGGGAGAATGTGACAACTACCACTTTACGGTAACTTTTCACACTTAAAATACTCATTTTAGCTACATTTTTAGCTACATTTTTTATTCATTTTGAACATCCGAACTGCTTATTTCGTGACATACACATAGAATACTCAAGGAATACTTACTTAGGATGCATATGACTCATTTTTATTAAGTACATTTGGAACAGTTTAAACAATGCATCGAAACTACTAGAAAAGCACCTAATAAACTAGTATTCTGACGAAAAAGCAGAATCCGCAGAAAATCATCTAAACGACATCTTTAGGACTTAGACGAAAGTCCAACATCTTATATATATTAAACCCTAACTAGTAATACAAGGGTTTGATTTAAATCCTTTCCGAAGTCCGATAACACTAAAAATTGCCCGAAAAGCACTAAAAGCGATGATTTCAACATTTTTCCGCAGAAATTCTGCTGAAATCAGCTTTCTAATATTTTTACGACATGTAAAAATATTATTTGACATATAATTCATGTGAGGATACATTCGGGTAATATCCGAGCCAATAACTACATCAATTCACACATGTTTCGCAACTTAGCGTTCAAATAACATCTAACCGAAACAATTCGAAACAAATGTCCGAACGATATCAAATCTTTTTTTTTAATGGTCATCTAGTGTTAATCGGATCATTTTGGTCTAGTAATGATCATTTAACACCCTTTAAACACTTAAACACTTATACTTATAAACTACCTAAAACATCTAACTAAGAACTCTAGCATTTTTACTAAGTAATTCAAGAAGGAAAAGCAAAGGGAACCCCCCCCCCCCCATTCACGGTTGCAACACCCCTTGTGGGCCCCACTTTTCTTTCAACTTGTTACCAATAATATCTAGATATTTACTTCATGTTGCAACTTGATACAAGTGGTGAAATGTGATCATTGTAGCAACTAGTTACCTTCTTTTTCTAACCCTTTCATTCATGCATTTCACCTCCTATCTTCACAACACCAAAAGCTCCCAACAACACCCCATTTTCGGTCAAGAACACCCCTCCCCCATCTTCATTTTCAAGCCACTTTCATGATGATCAAGATGCATTTTCATGGAACTTAGGAGGATCTAAGACAACCACAAGTTGAAGCAAGCATTTCCATTCATCTAAGAGCTTTCAACCATCAAATCTTCATCTTCTTTGCTTCTTATTTTCACCTAGATCATCCCTAGCCAAGAGCTAGAAGTGAGACTTCTAAATCCTTTATTTTCATACTTGTTTATGTATTTATTGTTAAAGAACAACTTATAACTAAAACAACAATACAAAACAAGATGAAAATATAAAGAAGCAAAATAATAATCATGATATAAAAGTGTGTTTATGTTGTGAGTTAAAGATGATTACTTGCATATTTGATCTAGTTTTGATGATTAGCATAAAAATAACTTGTTAGATGATGTTTAAAAACATAATCTAACAAGTGTACATGAAAATGTTTAAGGGTTTTTGTTAAACATAAATGTTTAGATGGAGGATCATGATCTTTGATTTTGTTAAAGTATATAAGGTTGTTAACAAAAAAAATAATGCTTTTACAAGTTATAAAAAGAAAACATACAAGATGGGTTTTTATGAAAAGCTTGTTAAAACTAGAAGTAAAATATGATTTTTGGACTAGTAAACACATGTAAAGATCATACCAAAACCCTACATGATTATGAGTTCATCTTGATAAGTTATGTTATAAATCTCATATGTTTTTATTAAGAAAAATATGAGAAGATTAGTGGTGATTTTATAAGAAAAAGATGTGTTTTTATTAAACATGGCAAAGTCCATATTTCTAATAAAATATGGCCAAGTTTTTCTTAAAAATCATAAGTTACAAAAACTATTATTTTTGACAAAATCTTTATTAGATTAAAAAGATTTTAAAGAATAGTTTTTATAAAAGCAAAGTTTGATATAAATATATATTTTTGAGAAAATATATATTTAGTTAACTTAACAACTTATGTGCTATGTGTCATTTGTTTGTATTAGTTATATTTATGATAACTAGGAACTTGAATACAATGATACAAATGAACACAATGTACATTTCGACTAAAGTCTTACAAGACTACATTTAAATACATCTTATAAACACCTTACGGACATTCCGAGCTTTCAAACACAACTTATGGTTAAAACGGACGACGGGCGAATCTATGAACATCTCGCCATTCCGAGGAAGTTACTACGACGTTTAGGCGATCTTTCGACACGAATACATACACATCACCGAAAACAATATCCGAATGTTTTGAAACTTATAAAAACTATTGTGTATTCTTTTAACTAAAAAGCCTATACTTAGTAATTTTTATGAAAATGAAATAATATATTTTTTAACAAATGGGCTTCTCTTATAACAAATGGGCTATTTTACGAATGGGCTTATTTTTAACAAATGGGCTTATTTTATAACAAATGGGCTATTTTTACAAATGGGCTTATCATCCTAAATGGGCTTAACATAAATACATGGGCTAAGCCCAATACCAAAACTTATGGGCTAAGCCCAATACCCAACATATGGGCCAAGGCCCAATAACATAAAGCCCAATAACATTTGGGCCCAACACTATTGAGGCCCAACACTATTTAAGCCCAACACTATTGAGGCCCAACACTATTTAGGCCCAACACTATTTAGGCCCAACACTATTGAGGCCCAACACTATTTAGGCCCAACACTATTTAGGCCCAACACTATTGAAGCCCAACACTATTTTGGCCCAACAACATGAATTCTTGGGCTAAGCCCAATGACATATAAATTGGTAAAAATACAATTATACAATTTATTCATACAAGACATGAAATCCAGAGGACAAGACCCGATGATACAACTCACGAGATACAAGAATATATATTTGGCGAAATATATACACTAAACAGTTATCAATTAATACATCTAAGACACAGTTCAATGAATAACAAAGACATACAATTCTTAACACATATTCAAGATAAAAGACTTGTACTCAAGTCATTACAAGACCGAAGGGTCTAACAAATATAGAACGTTTGTAGGTGGTGATACTATTCAGGACGACCGTACGTCAGATCACAGTTACTTACCATTCACGGACGCAATTCTGTGAGTTCATGTCCCCTATTCATTTAAATGTTTTACAACTTTACAACTATCGGGGAAAATACATGTTCAACGTATGTTAAAGTTAGGGAATGAAACACCTTAGATCATGTGCGAATTAGGGTTATACATCTAAGCACCATTAATCCAGTTTGGACCTAGGTACAAGTGGTTAGATCTAATGGGTTTTGGCGAGCCCCACTCTTGGTCATGGACCCATACGGAAGAGTGCTTTTGTGTCCCAGTCGATAGGAATCGGCATAAAATCGTCTAGGGTTGGATTTCTTCCTTATTCGTCACACATATTAATGTCCTCGCGAAACATTAATGATCAACGATTTCATTGACGCTTTACATACTACATCATTACATACAGATACATTTTATACAACTCACATTTTATGGATACATTTTATACAACTCACATTTTATGGATACATTTTATACAACTCACATTTACAGATACATCTCATCCAACTAAACTGCATGAACTCGCCAACTTTTGTTGATGTTTTCAAACTTAACATGTATTTCAGGGAATTAGTGGACCATGCAGACATTTCAGTCAAGGAAAGCAAGTATCAAGACTCCATGCCACCATTTAAAGGGTTTGCCCGTTATATACCGCCTCTTTGCGGTGATATAGTGGTCAAAGCCTTGACATTTTAAGACTTATATTTCGAAGTATAAAACAATGACAACTTATTTTCATTTGATGGTTTGTAACCAATACATTTAACTTATTTGCGTTCTTTTGAAACGATTATGACAATGGCATTGGAGCTTGTTTTTATTCATTTAGTATGTTCACTTATATTGTTATGCAATGAGAACTGATCAGATCACACCTCGCGCTTCCGCTACGAGCGGGTGTGACAATCTGTAACTTTGTATCTCACATGTTAAAATTGTTACAACCCTGTTATGTGTAGTAATTTAGTTAAACGGGTTAACTCTGCTATGCATGTTTAGAACGCAAACTCAGTTAAGACTATTAACTCTGGTTGGTTAAGTACCCAGTTAAACTTGTTTACCATGTTACGTCATTAACTTGGTTAAGAGTGTTGTTGGATAAGATGCTGGAATAAACTGTGAAAGGCTGCTATGTGAAACACGAATTGTGTACATGTGATTTAACTGTGGTAGATGCATGATGTTAACTGCCTGACACCCTCTGTGGTATTGATTGTACATGAAATCTTGAAAACATAAACTGATCTTATACACGTGCGTACTATAGGTCGTGATTGATTAATTGTGAGCATGTAACCCTTTTAGCATACCGAGCAAACCAAGGTGAGTTCACACAGCCAAGGCATGGGGTTCCCAGGGTGGGAATGGGATTTGATTATTTACTGGTACTTATCTATACGGGAACGCAGTGATGTGATTTGATGAACTATTGTACATACTCCACTGTTAGAACTACTACTAGACTAGTAACACTTATTGAACTGATCTTCGCACACCTGCCAAGGGTTGGCCGCGATATTATGACTGACTTCGCACACCTGCCTTTGGAAGGCCGCGAACTGTAATCTACTAATCTTCGCACACCTGCCTGGTAGGCCGCGATACAAATAAACCTAGTCTAGAATACACGGGATGAGCATCCCCTAATATCTTCGCATACCTGCCTGGGAGGCCGCGATGGAAACTAATACGATACACGACATAACGAACGAACATACTACTACTCACACTATACTATTACTGAACTGTTAACTGTGAACTCGCTCAACTAGTTGTTGATCCTCTGTTACATGCCTTGCAGGACATTAGGTACATATGGAGCTTGCACAGGGAGGAGCAGGTCGTTGTGGAGATTGGATCGTGGATGTTATGTTATACCTACAACACTTGAACTATTTACATACATTGGATATCATTATTACGCTTCCGCTACTTAAATTATGTTTTGTTGGAACATCAATCGTATTGAATAATTGGTTTACATTTATCATACTTGACATTAACTACATGTTCGATATGATTGGTGGCTTGATCCTGGTCAGTCACGCCCCTAAGCGGTGATACTCCGCAGGTGGATTTTGGGGGTGTGACAGCCCGCGGCTCTTGAACCGGGTCAAACCGGGGTCGAGGGTCGTGACAGTTCTAGGGTGACGTTACCTCAGGTTCTTATGAACATTGAAGTGTGACCTCATCTCATAAAGAACGGGCCGAATCTACTGGATTTCTACATGATTTTACACAAAACTAAGCTAAATATAAACAGTTTCAGCTGATTCAAACTTTCTTTCAACTCTTTTACACTCTTCTGTGCAAAACCGATGGAATCTAATGTCACATCCCGACCGCGCTAAAACAACAAAACCGCGGTAGAAACGTCAGGGAGTGTTGCAACAGAATTATTGTTTCACAACCATGGATACACAAAAAGTTTCATTTTATTGATAATATTAACATTACATTACATTGTCTTGACACATAATAAACACGTTAAATATCGACTATCATTGTTATTATGTCACTAAGGCCTTGTCTAGATCCTACATGACGCATGCATCCTAGAAACCACATCAAGCAACAACACCTGAAACATATGTAAAAACTTAGTCAGCAAGGAAATGCTGGCGAGTACATAGGTTTTATAGGAGTGTCGGATTCATGGCTAGTTTAAATGTTGCAATACTTCATTTAAAAACTTTGTTTTGAAAATAGTGTAATATTGCAACTTAATTAACCAACTCAAATCAAGCGGGTTATATTTTATAAAATCTCGTAGCCATGATTCTTAACCCAAAATCATTTGTTTTAGTAAAGCAATTTGTAAAACATCTCGTATTAAATCGTTAATAAAATCTAGTTAATAAAACTCGTATTATTTCGAAAACCTCGTTTGTGTGATATCGTTCCAAAATCGTTTACCCAAGTGAACTAAATAACGCCACGGTATATAATATGTTGAAAGCACTTATATATAAGAAGTACCAACGGCGTTAATAACATTCAAACCTTTGTGACTCGATCACCTCGTTTATCGCTTCTCGAGTTAACAAACCCCCAAAGAGTAAGTTAACAAACATCAGATTCAGTCGTTACCCACAACCCCCACACATAACCATGGGTGTAGTAAAGTAACTGGATTTGTCAGATCCTATGGTACCATAACCTAATACTGGTCGGTTGGGCCAAAATTAATGAATTTCATTTGTTATGTAACTACAACCATCAAGTTTCGTTCACATTATTGAAATCGTTATTAGTTTAGTAAAAATCGTTTTAATCGTTTTTTGAAATCGTCGTTTAAACCTTGAAAACATTTCGTACATATGAATCACCCCAAAACATTTAAAAACGGTAAAATAGGGGAACTATCTACTCACATGGAGTGCAAAGTATCCTCAATCAATAGAACTTCAACAAACTCGAGCAAACCAGAGAAATCAAACAGCACCTAGTAATCGAACCACTAGTCAAACAATAGACGCCTAAATCGGAAGATCGGACAGAATGAGGTCTTGTAAACCAAATGAGTGTTGGAACTCATGTGATATGGTTTAACAAAGCCTACATTCTAAATTGAAACCTAACCTATGTGCTTTCGACCCATCGCGACCCATTAAGGTAGCTTACGGTACTTTAACGCGTCGTGCACGCAAAAGCGCGTTCGAGACATCTAACTAGTCCTATGACAAGTATTATATGCCCATACATGTTTAATTATGTTACATAATTAGTTACGTGTCAAAAGTTTAGGCTACATATGCTTAATTACCAATTATGTATGAAAAGGGTATTTTGGTAATTTACCAAAGGCATATAACTACCTATCATGCGACTAATTAAACCTAAGTGGCCAAAAGGTGTAATCTTGAAAGGTTATTACCTATGCTACTATGGTCACTAAACATGTTTGGTCGGATCCTAATGATCGACCAAACGGGTCATGTTCGAAAGTCTAAGCGGGTGTTTAGTCTGCTTGACTTACGACTCTACACAAGCACCAAACTAAGAGTGACGAGCTAAACATGCTAGAACATGTTTAGTTAAGTTAGAAAACAGGTTTTGATAACAAAACAAACGATTTTGATACCCTAGAGTAGTTTGGTTACAAAATACGCATAAACACGCATTTTGGCCGAAACTACGACTCGTCACTACGCATAGTCAACGTGGTAATCAGTAGGTATAGTCACAAGGGACTATAACCATCGTGATTACGCTCACGTTGCAAAGTTCAACGGAACTTTGTGTTGACCATTGACTTGGTCAAAGCTGAAAGTCAAACTTGTTTGACTTTCATGCTTGAAATACAAGAACAAGCAAGAAGAGGACTTACAAAGGGTCCAAGAGGGTGTTTTGATTCAAAATTACTCAGGTATGAGGTGTTAAAACCTCAACTTAGAGCAGAGATTGAATCAAGTTGTGAAAAACCCAAATGAGGAAGCTTGCTATTTATAGGAAGTTGGATCAATAGGATGATTCCAAGTGTTTAAAGGGTGAAATCTTGACCATACATGTGGGTTAATGGTATTAGAATACAATGGGAGTCGAAAACCAGCTCCAGGTATTGCAAATATTACATTAAAACCCAGATTGCTGAATCTGAAATTTTTTGTCTGACAGGCTCTCACGCCCCGCGTAAGAATTAAGCTTGGCTTACGCGGGCCACCTGGCCAACTTTGGAAGATTGTCAAAACAGGTCCCTGCACATCAGAAACTTGCATTTTGGCTCAATTTTGACACGTTTAAGCCCTGTTAACCTCATTTCAAGGCTCTAAAATGATGTTAAAGTATAGGGAACTCAAAACATGCTGAAAAATATCTCGGATGTCGGTTTGTTTGGTCGTACGATCGCGTTGTTCGGTTAATTAAGACGGGAGTCGTAACGAACGCAAAAACAATCCAAATTAAGCGACGAATGGAATTTTATCATGCCACATACTAAAACATAATATTTTAATGATTACATGAATTTTTGGATGTCCGAATATATTCAGAACGTAAAATATGCGCGAAAATGCAAACTTGTGCAGTTTTTGACGCTTTTAGTCCCTATTGATCAATAAAAATTATTTTAGCATAGCGAATCCCTCAAAGCCTATTTCTAAGCTATGTAAAGGATATTTAGGATATGTTTAACTTATGATCAAGTTTCGGAATGTTCGTTACTATACAAATTGGTATAATTTCGCAATTTGACACAAATAGTCCCTACGATCGAACAAAGTTTATTTTAACACACCAAACCATCCAGAACTTATTTCTAAGTTATGTGGAGGTTATTTAAGGTATGTTAAGCCTATGTCACTATTCCGGAATGTTTCTTGCGTTATACTGACTGCGTTTACGCACCAGTTCGCGTATAACTTTCTAGAAAGCGATTTAAAGCTTGAAATTGGAATCGAATCGAATTGTAAAAATCACCAAACACAAATACACACATAATAACATCAATACACATATAATAACACCAAAGCACATTGTTTTATTAATAATCAACATTGTTTTACATCGTATAACGATTACAGAGCACGGTTATCACAGACTCCCCTACTTCAGGAAATTTCGTCCCGAAATTTTAACTAGAGGAAGCTTGTGAAAACAAATGCGGATATTTCGTTATCATTTGGTCCTTACATTCCAAAGCAAATTCTGGGCCACGTTTGGACTCCCAACGAACTTTAACCAAATGAATCCGTTTGTTCTTCAACTGCTTGAATGTACGGTCTACTATCTATACAGGTTTCTCGACAATGTGCATCGTTTCATCGATTTGGATCTCGTCGAGAGGTATGTGAAGATCAGCGTCAGCTAAACACTTTCGCAGATTGGACACGTGAAAAGTCGAATGAATATTTCCAAGCTCTGGAGGTAGCTCTAGTCGATAGGCAACCTTCCCAATTCTTTCCACAATCATGAATGGTCCCTGATGTGTGTAAAATGCAACATATAAATTACATCAAATGAGGCATAAAACGAACCCTTTTTAAGTACTAATGTTGGAAAAAGAGTGCTTTTGTCTTCCTTTTGTATTTTCAGGATTAAATGAGCTCAAATTAACAAAAGAAGCAAAACGACAGCTAAATCTAACATAAATACAAGAAAAGGAACATAAGTGGATTGCCCAACCCCTCAACAGCATCCTCCCAAGCAAAACAGAGAAGGCAGAAGACTGAACACGCCCCGTGCTCAGCCAGCACGGGGCCGTGCCCAAGAAGCAGCAGAAAACACAAACCTATAGAAGCTTCTGTTGCCCACCACGGGGCCGTGCCCAGCGAACACGGGGGCGTGGCGAAAGTAGTGCAGGAGCATTAATTGTATTTGCGAATTACAATTAATGAAGAGAGAGTGTGTCACACAGGCATGGGGCCGTGCCCAGCCTTCTGTTCAGCCTATAAATAGGAGTGCTTGGTTTCATTGCAACTCATCCCTTGGTACACCACCTCTCTCACACTTCATTCACCACCCACCACCACCATAACACCATCATCCACCACCATCATCCATTATCCATCATAGATTGTGTGAGTCGTCTCTGGATCCAAGATTGATCGTAAGAGTTCTTGACAATCAAGGCCATGTTTGCCTAAGTCTCTTACATCATTGGTGAAGACAAGTGTTTAGTATAATACTTTTTATTTTTAACCTTTTGCACTTTTTATTTGGTTTTGTATTAATGACTTAAATAACTAGTTGCTTATGTTGAAGGTGATTCTTCCTTATCGTTTGTCCGTGGTGTCTTGGCATTATTTTATTGTCTATACAAAATAAAAGATTTTCACCATTCATATCTCCATGGTGTATATGGAGGTATGTTGGCTACGTGGTTGGGGGTTAAGGGAACGGTTCGGTAAGGGTCTTGCCCTTGTTCAGCGTTTAGAGGTCCTGCAAGGGACCTTGGTCAAATTTAGTAGGATCTCCTTCAATACCCATAGGTAATGGATGGCGGGGATCCAAACTATTTGTCCCCCTCATAAGTTAACTACTATTAATACTATAACCCGGCTATTTAGGACTGTATCCCTGCTGACTCAGACTACTTAGTCGAGGGTAACGTCATCTCCAAAAGAGGGGCCTACCATAATTTGCATTAATAACTTAATTCATTATCTTTCAATAATCCGACCCTTTAGGATTGTATCCTTGATGACTCAAACTACTGGGTTGAGGGTAACGTCGCCTTCAAAAGAGGGGCCTACTACAATAACTAAGATAATCTCTTAAACAAGTGCAAAAATGCAAAAGTAATTAAAGGTTATACTAATTCACAAGTCGGATCCAAGTGATTCATCTTGTCTATCTATTTTTATTTTTTATTTTATTTTTCAGCATTTTGTTAGTTTTTATTTTCTTTGTTTAAAAATCTTTTCTAACATTTTGATTTGATTAGACGTTGAGGATAAACCGGTCCTAAAAGCTCTTGTGTCCTTGGACGACCTCGGTATCTTACCAACACCATACTACGTCCACGATGGGTGCACTTGCCCATATGTGTGTTTAGTGTTAGTAAATATCGTGTTTTGTAAATTTAAAACTTGGCTAAAAGTGTAAAAAGGGCTTAAAATATACATCTAAAATAATATACACACTAGCACGCATCAGTCCCACATATCGAGGTGCAAGTTTTCCTTTCTTTCCAAATCTCACGACTCCTTTCCAAGGTGAAACCTTGAGCAGGATACGATCTCCGACTTGAAATTCTAAGGGCTTGCGTCGCATATCCGCATAACTCTTTTGACAGCTTCGAGCTGTCACAAGATTATCGCGAATTTTATTGATTTTATCTGTTGTTTCCAGAACGAGCTCAGGTCCAGTAAGCTGAGCTTCACCGGTCTCGTTCCAACAGACAGGTGAACGACATTTTCGACCGTATAGAGCTTCGAATGGTGCCATTTTGATGCTAGCATGATAACTATTGTTGTAAGAGAAATCGATCATTGGTAGATGAGAGTCCCAATTTCCACCAAAGTCTATCACGCATGCTCTAAGCATATACTCCAAAGTTTGAATCGTCCTCTCGGATTGTCCATCTGTTTGGGGATGATAAGCAGTGCTTAGATATAGTTGGGTTCCCATAGCAGATTGCATGGTCTTCCAGAAATGAGATGAAAATCGAGCATCACGATCGGAAATGATATCCAAAGGAACGCCATGTCGTGAAACAATCTCATCAACATAAATCTTTGCAAGTTTATCAGCAGATAGATCCTCGCGAATCGGAAGAAAATGAGCTGACTTCGTTAATCGATCGATAACAACCCAAATAGCATCGTGACCTTTAGATGTACGCGGTAACTTAGTGATGAGATCCATCCCAAGGCTCTCCCACTTCCAAACCGGTATTTCTGGTTGTACAAGCAAACAAGAAGGTCTTTGATGTTTAGCCTTGATTTGAAGACAAGTTAGGCATTTCGATACATACAAGGCAACATCTTTCTTCATACAAGGCCACCAGAACTTAGTACGAAGATCCTTGTACATTTTATCAGCACCAGGATGGATAGAATATCGAGACTTGTGAGATTCGTCCATCACTAGGGTACGAAGATCGTCTTGTTTCGGAATCCACAAGCAATCCTTGAAGTAGAGTAAACCATCGCCTCTCCTTTCGAGCTTAAGCTCAAGTTAAAGCGGTAGCTCATCTTTCAATAACCCCTTAATCACACAGGATCGTTGAGCTTGAAGGATACGAGATAGGATATCGGATAGTAAGCTGAACACGGGGCCGTGCTCACTCAACACGCCCACGTGCCCAAGATTCACTTACTGAAAACAGAACCGTTAGATCCCGGCGGTTGGTAATTTCTAACACAAACATGAGTGATGGTAATTCTTTTTACTTTCAGCACTCTTATGGTACGTGGTGTCAATTATGTGGAGGCGAACATAAAGAATTAGAATGTTACTTTCTAAATTATAAGCCCCACTACATAGACCCACCGTCTCCTTATAAACTTAAGAGGGGCGAAAGTAAAAATAATCACTATATCTCCCTCGAATGCGCCCAACCAGATATTCTAGGAGAAATGCTCCTTGACGAGTTATTTCAACTAGAAGAACTAATTTTAAATTGGTCAAAAGAGCTTAGGAAGGATTTCATTGATCCACCCCAAGACGATGACCATGAAGAAATGTTGGGATCGCATTCCGACAACCTCGTTGCTCCCGAAAATAACTTCATACCTAGCAAAGACTTGGACGATAGTCGTCCCTGTACCGATTGTGCCATGAAGAACTCTCCATCGACTTCGTTCGGTGCATAAATAGACCTGAGCGATTCGGCATACACCTTCTTTAACGAGAGCCCGGGAAAGGGTTGGACTTGTCCACCTAGAATGAAAATAGGAATTACCCTCACCGACAACCTCTTCCGTTATCGCCTTAGTCTAGGACAATTAAGGTATCTTAGGCACTTTGGGGTTGTTCCAACCAGTAAGGAACCACCCGATACTATTAAGTTCCTTAAAAATTAGACAAACTTCATAAAATAGTCTCTCGACACGGGGCCGTGTCCAGCCAACACGCCCCCGTGCCCACCAAAAGATTCCCTTCTGATCCTTACGTCAGAATACGGACAAACTGTGTCAGAATTCCATCTGCACACGGGGCCGTGTCCAGGATGCTGTCGTTTTCTATAAATGCAGCCAAGAATTTTGCACATTTGGACCAACTTGGGACAGAGATTTGGAGGAATCTTCTCTCAACTATCCTAGGTATGTTCTAAAAGAAGGTTCCAACAACCTATCTTGTCCTTTCCTCTTTTAACCATTTCCTTCTTCTTCATCTTTCTCCAAGAACCTCCATTAAAGTTTGAATTTTTTCAAGCTTGGTGGTAGGGATTGATGAGTTTTGTTCAAGGAATCTTAGTGAAAATATGTTGTATAACATTGTTTTAAGTTACTAATGTTTAAAAAGACCCCACAAGTTCAGAAAATAACTTAAAACTTCAAGTTTCCTTGCTCCAAAACTCTGCAGAAAGATGAACACGGGGCCGTGCTCAATGAGCACGGGGCCGTATCCGGTCTACTGTTTCAGCGAATAAACTATTTTCGGTTTATTTTTCATAGAAATCCGATCAAAAACAGCGAAACATCTTCCGTACATTCATCAAACAACCGAAGAGGAAGGAGACCCTCTATTGAAGCTACACTCGTGCACTATGTAATAGCATTAAGGGAGGCTCTCGACAAAATGACGTCAGTAGAGGAGGTCCTAATCGACCGTATTAACGATCTTACGGTGGGACTCGAGAGTAGCTTCCAAGAGATTAACCTCTTACACCAGAGGTTAAATATTCTTGTAACACCCCCGATGGAACCGGTCCTGCCTCAACAGGATTGGAACCTGGCGCTCGAAGTTAACAACCCTACCGGGTGGGACAACATTCCGGCAGAACCTCCCATGGAGCACCAACAAGAGATCCTGGTGGAAATCGCAACTCCTCAAACTAACGCTAATGAGCCCTCTTTTCTCCTTCCAAGGGAGGTGGAGGAGTGGCTCGCCGACATATGAGGAAAGCCACACCCGGAAGAAGGAGTTCTATAAGGCCATATCTAACCAAGACTACTAGCTTCTTGGAAATTTTGCTAATTAAAATAAAGAATAGGCTAGAACTCCATGGTTTAATGCTTCTTGTGTTTTCTTATCTAGCTTAATATAACTTTAGGACTATGTAAAATCTCTCTATGGTTTTAATGGAATGATGGTTTTAAGGTTTGAGTGGTTCATAATGAATAAAACACAGTCATGGTGGTAAAGGATGATAAGGGGAACAAGAAACATGGCCCCATGCACAAGAACAAGGCCACCCGTCAACAATTTCTCCATTACAGAAGGTTAAGCACGGGCCGTGCCCAGCCCACACGGCCTCGTGCTGAACACCCTGCAGAAAAACGCCCAGTTCAGGTAACTGGACACGGGCCGTGTTCACCGGACACGCCCCCGTGTCCAGGCTTCTGTTTCTTTTCTTTAATTATTGTTACTGGCACCTGAACAGGGGGCCGTGCCCGGTCCCCACGGGGCTGTGTCCAGACTGCCAGTAACATAATTTTTTGCTTTTAACACCATGATACACATTCAATCAACCTAAACATTCATTTTTGGGACACATTGAGGACAATGTGTAATTTAAGTGTGGGGGGATGCTAAAACCTTGAATTTTGCAAGTCCTAATAATAAGCCTTGCAGAAAACTCTATTGGACCGCTAATCACCCCAAATTTTTTCAAAAATTTTCATTTTTTTTACTTGTCTAAAGTTTAAGTTGGGAATTCTAAGACTAACAAGGTTATATTTTTACGAATTTACAACCGATAGCGTCATGATAAAAAGAACCAACAAAAGAAAATTATGAAACGACATGACAAGCTTAGTTAAAATTCGATTATATAAACTTGATGACATAGAAAAACCCATTCCCACAAAAAGTGAGTTTTGAGCCTTTATTGAGCATATAAATATACATCTTTACGCTAAATGCTCATTTTTCGTTTCTTGTGTGAATAGCTGCTTGGTTCTTACGACTCTAGAACTTGCCACGACAATTCATTCCTGGTCCTTACCAACTTAAACCCAAGTAAGTAAATGATGGAGGCATTAGGACTAACCCCTTTTTCTTTCAAAACCATTATTTTTATTTTTCTTTTCGCCTACCCAAAAACTCCCCCTAGTTAACCCCTTTGAGCCTAAACCTTTTTCATTTCTTAACCCAAAACCCATTTTACCCACCAAAAACCCTTTTTATTATTTTTTTTAGTAACAAGCTCGGTATTCGTGTGACTAAAAAAAAGAATGAAGTTAGAAATAAAACAAAAGCTTGTTTGAATAAATACTTCATTAAGAATAAAAAGTCACTAAAAAGAAATGTTTTACAAAAACCGACGCTTTTTACGCTTTTCGCCCTTTTCTACTAACCACTAACCCAACTACCCACCTTTAGCCGAAGCTTTTACCCAAAAAGTCCTCTTGATATTTACAAAGGTAACAAGTTAAAAAGGAGGAGGATTAATTGCTTGGCAAGCCTATGATAGGAATAAGTTCCATGCCGCTCTCGAGTGATTCACTAAAAAAAATTACACCTTCGGCCGAGTGTGAGTGATTTCTCCCGTGAGGTATGTGAACTTGTATATAAATCGAATTTTAAAAAGGCATGCTATGCCCAAATAAGTAATTTCCCTTATGAAACGTTCTAAATAAATCACAACGAATAGGATTGTAAATAAATAAAAATAAAACCCAATAAAGATCTCGGATTCCCGACCGTCATGGCAAGCCAAAACCTTCTCTTCTACCCATTCCATTTGGGAGTGTAAGCCACATATAAAAGAGTTTTGCTTGAGGACAAGCAAAAATTCAAGTGTGGGGGTATTTGATGTGTGTAAAATGCAACATATAAATTACATTAAATGAGGCATAAAACTAACCCTTTTTAAGTAGTAATGTTGGAAAAAGAGTGTTTTTGTCTTCCTTTTGTATTTTCAGGATTAAATGAGCTCAAATTAACAAAAGAAGCAAAAAGATAGCTAAATCTAACATAAATACAAGAAAAGGAACATAAGGGGATTGCCCGACCCCTCAACAACATCCTCCCAAGCAAAACAGAGAAGGCAGAAGACTGAACACGCCCCGTGCTCAGCCAGCACGGGGCCGTGCCCAAGAAGCAGCAGAAAAGACAAACCTATAGAAGCTTCTATTGCCCACCACGGGGTCGTGCCCATCGAACACGGGGGCGTGGCGAAAGTACTGCAGGCGCATTAATTGTAATTGCGAATTACAATTAATGAAGAGAGAGAGAGAGAGAAAGAGTGTGTCAGACAGGCACGGGGCCGTGCCCAGCCTTCTGTTTAGCCTATAAATAGGAGTGCTTGGTTTCATTGCAACTCATCCCTTGGCACACCACCTCTCTCACACTTCACCCACCACCCACCACCACCATAACACCATCATCCACCACCATCATCCATTGTCCATCATAGAGTGTGTGAGTCGTCTCAGGATCCAAGATTGATCGTAAGAGTTCTTGACAATCAAGGCCATGTTTGCCTAAGTCTCTTACATCACTTGGTGAAGACAAGTGTTTAGTATAATACTTTTTTATTTTTAACCTTTTGCACTTTTAATTTGGTTTTGTATTAATGACTTTAATAACTAGTTGCTTATGTTGAAGGTGATTCTTCCTTATCGTTTGTCCGTGGTGTCTTGGCATTATTTTACTGTCTATATAAAATAAAAGATTTTCACCATTCATATCTCCATGGTGTATATGGAGGTATGTTGGCTACCTGGTCGGGGGTTAAGGGAACGATTCGGTAAGGGTCTTGCCCTTGTTCAGCGTTTAGAGGTCCTGCAAGGGACCTGGGTCAAATTTATTAGGATCTCCTTCAATACCCATACGTAATGGATGGCAGGGATCCAAACTCTTTGTCCCCCTCATAAGTTAACTACTATTAATACTATAACCCGGCTATTTAGGACTGTATCCCTGCTGACTCAGACTACTTAGTCGAGGGTAACGTCACCTCCAAAAGAGGGGCCTACCATAATTTGCATTAATAACTTAATTCATTATCTTTCAATAATCCGACCCTTTAGGATTGTATCCTTACTGACTCAAACTACTGGGTTGAGGGTAACGTCGCCTTCAAAAGAGGGGCCTACTACAATAACTAAGATAATCTCTTAAATAAGTGCAAAAGTGCAAAAATAATCAAAGGTTATACTAATACACGAGTCGGATCCAAGTGATTCATCTTGTCTATCTGTTTTTATTTTTTATTTTATTTTTCAGCATTTAGTTAGTTTTTATTTTCTTTGTTTAAAAATCTTTTCTAACATTTTGATTTGATTAGATGTTGAGGATAAACCGGTACTAAAAGCTCTTGTGTCCTTGGACGACCTCGGTATCTTAACAACACTATACTACGTCCACGATGGGTGCACTTGCCCATATGTGTGTTTAGTGTTAGAAAATATCGTGTTTTATAAATTTAAAACTTGGCTAAAAGTGTAAAAAGGGCTTAAAATATACATCTAAAATAATATACACACTAGCACGCATCAGTCCCACATATCGAGATGCAAGTTTTCCTTTCTTTCCAAATCTCACGACTCCTTTCCAAGGTGAAACCTTGAGCAGGACACGATCTCCGACTTGAAATTCTAAGGGCTTGCGTCGCATATCCGCATAATTCTTTTGACGGCTTCGAGCTGTCACAAGATTATCGTGAATTTTCATGATTTTATCTGTTATTTCCAGAACGAGCTCAGGTCCAGAAAGCTGAGCTTCACCGGTCTCGTTCCAACAGACAGGTGAACGACATTTTCGACCGTAGAGAGCTTCGAATAGTGCCATTTTGATGCTAGCATGATAAATATTGTTGTAAGAGAATTCGATCATTGGTAGATGAGAGTCCCAATTTCCACCAAAGTCTATCACGCATGCACTAAGCATATCCTCCAAAGTTTGAATCGTCCTCTCGGATTGTCCATCTGTTTGGGGATGATAAGCAGTGCTTAGATTTAGTTGGGTTCCCATAGCAGATTGCATGGTCTTCCAGAAATGAGATGAAAATCGAGCATCACGATCGCAAATGATATCCAAAGGAACGCCATGTCGTGAAACAATCTCATCAACATAAATCTTTGCAAGTTTATCAGCAGATAGATCCTCGCGAATCGGAAGAAAATGAGCTGACTTCGTTAATCGATCGATAACAACCCAAATAGCGTCGTGACCTTTAGATGTATGCGGTAACTTAGTGATGAGATCCATCGCAAGGCTCTCCCACTTCCAAACCGATATTTCTGGTTGTACAAGCAAACCTGAAGGTCGTTGATGTTCAGCCTTGATTTTAAGACAAGTTAGACATTTCAATACATACAAGGCAACATCTTTCTTCATACCAGGCCACCAAAACTTAGTACGAAGATCCTTGTACATTTTATCAGCACTAGGATGGATAGAATATCGAGACTTGTGAGATTCGTCCATCACTAAGGTGCGAAGATCGTCTTGTTTCGGAATCCACAAACGATCCTTGAAGTAGAGTAAACCGTCGCCTCTCCTTTCGAGCTTAAGCTCAAGTTGAAGCGGTAGCTCATCTTTCAATAAACCCTTGATCACACAGGATCGTTGAGCTTGAAGGATACGAGATAGGATATCGGATAGAGCTTGGACAGAGTGAAGCTTGACTCGCTCTTTTCGACTAAGCGCATCGGCTACGACATTCGCCTTACCAGGATGGTAGCGAATCTCGCAATCGTAATCGTTCAAGAGTTCAACCCAACGTCGTTGCCTCATGTTCAGCTCTTTCTGATTAAGAATATGCTGGAGACTTTTATGGTCGGTGAAAACCTCACATTTCGTTCCATAGAGGTAGTGTCTCCAGATTTTCAGCGCGAATACCACAGCTCCTAACTCAAGATCATGAGTCGTATAGTTTTTCTCGTGAATTTTCAGCTGCCTAGATTCATATGCAATAACTTTACCTCGTTGCATGAGGACGCAACCACGGCCTAAGTTGGACGCATCATAGTAGACAACGAAATCATCGGTTCCCTCGGGCAGAGATAGAACAGGAGCGTTACATAACTTCTGCTTCAGCGTTCGGAACGCTTCTTCTTGCTTGGGTCCCCACTCAAAAGGCTTATTCTTCTGAGTCAAAGCATTGAGTAGAACCACAATCTTCAATAAATTAGAAATGAATCGACGATAATAACCAGTAAGACCAAGAAAATCTTGGTGTCGTCGGTGTACTCCAATCCTTAATAGCAACAATCTTGGATGGATCCACATGAATACCCTGCTCATTGACTATATGACCCAGAAACTGAACTTCTTTAAGCCAGAATTCACACTTGGAGAATTTAGCAAAAAGTTGTTCCTTCTTAAGGAGTTCCAATGTTAAGCGAAGGTGTTGCTCGTGATCGGCTCGAGTCTTCGAATAAATGAGGATATCGTCGATGAACACAATAATGAACTTGTCTAAATAAGGTTTACAGACCCTATTCATTAACTCCATAAAGATAGCTGGAGCATTCGTCAAACCAAAGGGCATGGCTGTGAACTCGTAATGCCCATATCTCGTGCGGAAAGCAGTTTTGGGAATATCTTCTTCGAGAACATGAAGTTGATGATCCCCAGAACACAGATCGATCTTAGAAAAACATGAAGCACCTTGTAGCTGGTCAAAGAGATCATCAATTCGAGGGAAGGGATATCGATTCTTGATGGTAAGCTTATTAAGCTCACGATAATCGATACACATTCGAAAAGACCCATCTTTCTTTTTCACGAAGAGGACAGGAGCTCCCCAAGGTGAATAACTAGGACGGATGAATCCTTTATCAAATAACTCTTGAAGCTGTTTCGATAACTCTTGCATTTCTGATGGTGCAAGACGGTAAGGTGCCTTTGCAATCGGGTTGGCATTAGGTACAAGGTCGATATGAAACTCAACTTGACGAACTGAAGGCAAACCAGGCAGTTCATCAGGAAACACCTCTGGATAATCCCGAACAATCGGAATATCCTGAATACTCTTACTTTTGCTTTTCTCCTCGGTGACATGTGCCAGGAAGGCAACATATCCTTTTCGCAAATATCTTTGGGCTTCCATGCATGACATAAGCTTCAATCCACCTGAAGGTTTCTCGCCACGAACCTCCAGAACATCGCCAGACGGAAGAGGAATACGAACAATCTTATCGAAACATACCACCTCAGCGTGGTGTTTGGTTAACCAATCCATTCCAACGATAATGTCGAAGCTCCCAAGTTGCATTGGCGTGAGGTCGATAGGAAAAAGATGGTTATCAAGGTTCAACTGACAATCACGAATAACAGAATCGAGGACAAGAGGTTTACCAGTAGCAACTTCGAAAGATAAGGGTTTCCTCAATTGAGTTTTAGGTATCGCAAGCAAAGGTTCAAAAGATAACGAAACAAAACTTCGATCGGCACCAGAATCAAAAAGAATAGATGCGGGTTGATTGTTAACAAGAAACGTACCATTGACAACCAAGGTACCACTTACAACGAGGTTGTCAGCTCGAGCCTCGTTTGCATTCAGATTGAGTGCCCATCCACGAGCGGGATCGTCGATTGGAAAAACAAAAGAGGCCTTGAAAACATCGACAAAACACAAGGAATGCGATCATTTTCTTGTTACCTTGAACAAACAAATGACACACAGAGACTAATCAAAGTAAATAGGCCAATATAATGTATCGCCGAAGACATGCTCGCTGAACACTCACCCCAAGAGTTCCCTGGTAAGAGTGACTGGTCCGATACTGCGGATTTGGACGAACACTATAGCCTTAGACAGAAAACTCAGAGTTCAGGCACCCACTCTTCCAGTTTGCACGTGTTCACACTATTTAGACCCAAACTCTGACGAGATTTTGAAAACTTAAAGGGTTCAAAACCTTATAACAAAGGGTTCAAAACCTAGTAATCAATCATCCTAGAACGGATGATTAGTTTTCAAAGCGGATTTGGATTTGTGTTCTCGTTGTGGTTATCACTTAAGGATAGGTGACGGTTTTTTTTTTTTTTAAATCTAAACACAAGTAGACTTATTTTAGGGTCCTAAAGTTATAGTCTAGGTCAAAGCATTACTAATAACCTAATTCCCTATAACCATTGGCTCTGATACCAACTCTTCTGTCACACCCCGACCGCGCTAAAACAACAAAACCGCGGCGGAAACGTCGGGGAGTGTTGCAACAGAATTATTGTTTCACAACCAGGGATACACAAAGAGTATCGTTTTATTGAAAATATTAACATTACATTGTCTTGACATATAACAAACACGTTAAATATCGACTATCATTGTTATTATGTCACTAAGGCCTTGTCCAGATCCTACGTGACGCATGCATCCTAGAAACCACATCAAGCAACAACACCTGAAACATATGTAAAAACTTAGTCAGCAAGGAAATGCTGGCGAGTACATAGGTTTTATAGGAGTGTTGGATTCATGGCTAGTTTAAATGTTGCAATACTTCATTTAAAAACTTTGTTTTGAAAAGAGTGTAATATTGCAACTTAATTAACCAACTCAAATCAAGCGGGTTATATTTTATAAAATCTCGTAGCCATGATTCTTAACCCAAAAACATTTGTTTTAGTAAAGCAATTTGTAAAACATCTCGTATTAAATCGTTAATAAAATCTAGTTAATAAAACTCGTATTATTTCGAAAACCTCGTTTGTGTGATATCGTTCCAAAATCGTTTACCCAAGTAATAACGCCACGGTATATAATATGTTGAAAGCACTTATATATAAGAAGTACCAGCGGCGTATCTACCATGTTTTCACCACATTATACCCATCCCGTTATCTAAACACTAGCCAAAAACCAATCGTTTACCCAGATTGTTTAACATCGTTTCCAAATCGTTTACTCGTTTTTTAAATCGTTTTAATTGTGATAACTTATATATGGTCGTCTCGTTAATAACATTCAAACCTTGGTGACTCGATCACCTCGTTTATCGCTTCTCGAGTTAACAAACCCCCAAAGAGTAAGTTAACAAACATCAGATTCAGTCGTTACCCACAACCCCCACACATAACCATGGGTGTAGTAAAGTAACTGGATTTGTCAGATCCTATGGTACCATAACCTAATACTGGTCGGTTTGGCCAAAATTAATGAATGTCATTTGTTATGTAACTACAACCATCAAGTTTCGTTCACATTATTGAAATCGTTATTAGTTTAGTAAAAATCGTTTTAATCATTTTTGAAATCGTCGTTTAAACCTTGAAAACATTTCGAACATATGAATCACCCCAAAACATTTAAAAACAGTAAAATAGGGGAACTATGTACTCACATGGAGTGCAAAGTATCCTCAATCAATAGAACTTCAACAAACTCGGGCAAACCAGATAAATCAAACAGCACCTAGTAATCGAACCACTAGTCAAACAATAGACGCCTAAATTGGAAGATCGGACAGAATGAGGTCTTGTAAACCAAATGAGTGTTGGAACTCATGTGATATGGTTTAACAAAGCCTACATTCTAAATTGAAACCTAACCTATGTGCTTTCGACCCATCGCGGCCCATTAAGGTAGCTTACGCTACTTTAACGCGTTGTGCATGCAAAAGCGCGTTCGAGACGTCTAACAAGTCCTATGACAAGTATTATATGCCCATACATGTTTAATTATGTTACATAATTAGTTACGTGTTAAAAATTTAGGTTACATATGCTTAATTACCAATTATGTATGAAAAGGGAATTTTGGTAATTTACCAAAGGCATATAAGTACCTATCACGCGACTAATTAAACCTAAGTGACCATAAGGTATAATCTTGAAAGGTTATTTCCTATGCTACTATGGTCACTAAACATGTTTGGTCGGATCCTAATGATCGACCAAACGGGTCGTGTTCGAAAGTCTAAGCGGGTGTTTAGTCTGCTTGACTTACGACTCTACACAAGCACCAAACTAAGAGTGACGAGCTAAACATGCTAGAACATGTTTAGTTAAGTTAGAAAACAGGTTTTGATATCAAAACAAACGATTTTGATAACCTAGAGTAGTTTGGTTACAAAATACGCATAAACACGCATTTTGGCCGAAACTACGACTCGTCACTACGCATAGTCAACGTGGTAATCAGTAGGTAAAGTCACAAGGGACTATAACCATCGTGATTACGCTCACGTTGCAAAGTTCAACGGAACTTTGTGTTAACCATTGACTTGGTCAAAGCTAAAAGTCAAACTTGTTTGACTTTCATGCTTGAAATACAAGAACAAGCAAGAAGAGGACTTACAAAGGGTCCAGGAGGGTGTTTTGATTCAAAATTACTCAGGTATGAGGTGTTAAAACCTCAACTTAGAGCAGAGATTGAATCAAGTTGTGAAAACCCCAAATGAGGAAGCTTGCTATTTATAGGAAGTTAGGATCAATAGGATGATTCCAAGTGTTTAAAGGGTGAAATCTTGGCCATACATGTGGGTTAATGGTATTATAATACAATGGGAGTCGAAAAGGAACTGCAGGTATTGCAAATATTAAATTAAAACCCCTGAATTTAGCCCAGATTGCTGAATCTGAAGTTTCTGTCTGACAGGCTCTCGCGCCCCGCGTAAGAATTAAGCTTGGCTTACGCGGGCCGCCTGGCCAACTTTGGCAGATTGTCAAAACAGGTCCCTGCACATCAGAAACTTGCATTTCGGCTCATTTTTTTGACACGTTTAAGCCCCGTTAACCTCATTTCAAGGCTCTAAAATGATGTTGAAGTATAGGAAACTCAAAAAATGCTCAAAAATATCTCGGATGTCGGTTTGTTTGGTCGTACGATCGCGTTGTTATGTTAATTACGACGGGAGTCGTAACGAACGCAAAAACGATCCAAATTAAGCGACGAATGGAATTTTATCATGCCACATACTAAAACATAATATTTTAATGATTACATGAATTTTTGGATGTCCAGATATATTCAGAACGTAAAATATGCGCAAAAATGCAAACTTGTGCAGTTTTTACGCTTTTAGTCCCTATTGATCAATAAAGTTTATTTTAGCATACTGAATCCCTCAAAGCCTATTTCTTAGCTATGTAAAGGATATTTAGGGTATGTTTAACTTATGATCATGTTCCGGAATGTTCGTTAGTATACAAATTGGTATAGCTTCGCAGTTTGACACAAATAGTCCCTGCGATCGAACAAAGTTGATTTTAACACACCAAACCATCCAGAACTTATTTCTAAGTTATGTAGAGGTTATTTAAGGTATGTTAAGCCTATGTCACTATTCCGGATTGTATTTTGCGTTATACTGACTGCGTTTACGCACCAGTTCGCGTATAACTGTCAAGAAAGCGATTTAAAGCTTGAAATTGGAATCGAATCGAATTGTAAAAATCACCAAACACAAATACACACATAATAACATCAAAACACATATAATAACACCAAAGCACATTGTTTTATTAATAATAAACATTGTTTTACATCGTATAACGATTACAGAGCACAGTTGTCACATCTAAGCTCGTTCAGATTCTCTACTCATTCTCTAGTGAACAACTGATCTGAGAATGGAAATCTACCGAAGAGACGCCCGATTCGCGGGTTGAACATGAAACTCCGTCAAGAACAGTTAGGTCTTGTCGAACGGGGTAATTCCCGTCCGATCGGATGAGTTGGACCTAATGTGATTTCCATTGTTTACCATGTTGTCACGCTGTCTCCGTCAAAACGCAAACTTTCAACTAAACTGTTTTTAACAAGTTTTCCGAACAAACAGTTGCTTGATCGAATAGCCATCCGATCGGAATACCATCCGATCAAATGGCTATTCGACCAGATGACTTGTGATTTCAACACTCAACCTTTTTTTTTTTTTGCAAAATTCAAGGAATGTCAGTTTCCAAACGAATAGTCCTCCGTCCGGATGACCATCCGATCGAATGACTTTACTTATGCTACAATGAAAACTTCAAAAGTTCAATATTTCATAAACACACTCTCCAATCGAATGACCATCCGACCGAACGGTCATCCGTGCGGATGACCATCCGTCCTGATGAGTCATCCGATCGAACCACCATCCGATCCAACATCACAATCTACGCACTATTACACGCTGTTCTATGCTTACGCTATCGTTCTATGACTAGGCTAACTCAGACGCACTCTCAATCAATTCAATCTAGTCGTGTTTACTTGTTAAACACCTACTGTGAGTATACTTGACCCCTTTTATCGCTTTAAACACACTTTGGGGTGTAACATATGTTAATAACTAAAACGCACTTATCATAACTATTATCACATGTGAATTACTGACATATATATTTACACGTGATGCTTAATACATATGTGCTAGGACATTTACTCGCGACATCCTACCTTAGCTAGCATCGAGTGACTTAGCTGGTAGTATTTGTTTGGTACTGTATATGTTGTGTATCTCGTTTATGTATGTAGAAATTCGCAGGACTTTTATCTACTTTATTTCACCATGTCAAACCTATATACTCGCCAATACTTTTTGTATTGACGTCGCTTTAACGTATGTTGTAGGATAATTGCAGGCTATCCCGAAATCAAGCTAGGAAGCCTAGAAACTCACACTAAATCTAGGTTGTCGGATTTGTATTGTTTGAGAGAACATGAAGATCGGTATGACTATTTATTGATGTATTGTTTATTAGTATGGGATAATGAACGCTATGAATATCGTCACTAAATAGTTGTTATGAAATCTCTTGAGCAATCTGATGTGACAGCCTCATCTGACCAGCACGCTCCCAAGCACTTTTCTCTCAATTCCTCACAATTTCGTAAGTATTCTATCCTAAATCTTGTACTTCTATCTCCAGCACACACTTTCTCATCCTCTTCTCCATCAAATCATACTTTTTCACCACGAAATCACCTGATTTGGGTTGTTCTAGGGTGACGTCACCTCAGGTTCTTATGAACATTGAACTGTGACCTCAGCTCATAAAGAACGGGCCAAATCTACTGGATTTCTACATGATTTTACACAAAACTAAGCTAAATATAAACACTTTTCAGCTGATTCAAACTTTCTTTCAACTCTTTTACACTCTTCTATGCAAAACCGATGGAATCTAAGCTCGTTCAGATTCTCTACTCATTCTCTAGTGAACAACCGATCTAAGAATGGAATTCTACCGAAGAGACGCCCGATTCGCGGGTTGAACATGAAACTCCATCAAGAACAGTTAGGTCTTGTCGAACGGGGTAATTCCCGTCCGATCGGATGAGTTGGACCAAATGTGATTTCCATTGTTTACCACGTTGTCACGCCGTCTCCGTCAAACCGCAAACTTTCAACTAAACTGTTTTTAACAAGTTTTCCGAACAAACAGTTGCTTGATCGAATAGCCATCCGATCGGACGATCATCCGATCAAATGGCTATTCGACCAGATGACTTGTGATTTCAACACTCAACCATTTCTTTTTTTTTTTTTTGCAAAATTCAAGGAATGTCAGTTTCCAAACGAATAGTCATCCGATCGGATGACCATCCAATCGAATGACTATTCGGACAGGAAGCTTACTTCTTTGTAACTTCCCACATAAACGAATTGGCATCCGATCGAACGGCCATCCGTCCGGATGACCATCCGATCGAATGACTTTACTTATGCTACAATGAAAACTTCAAAAGTTCAATATTTCATAAACACACTCTCCAATCGAATGACCATCCGACCGAACGGTCATCCGTGCGGATGACCATCCGTCCTGATGAGTCATCCGATCGAACCACCATCCGATCCAACATCACAATCTACGCACTATTACACGCTGTTCTATGCTTACGCTATCGTTCTATGACTAGGCTAACTCAGACGCACTCTCAATCAATTCAATCTAGTCGTGTTTACTTGTTAAACACCTACTGTGAGTATACTTGACCCCTTTTATCGCTTTAAACACACTTTGGGGTGTAACATATGTTAATAACTAAAACGCACTTATCATAACTATTATCACATGTGAATTACTGACATATATATTTACACGTGATGCTTAATACATATGTGCTAGGACATTTACTCGCGACATCCTACCTTAGCTAGCATCGAGTGACTTAGCTGGTAGTATTTGTTTGGTACTGTATATGTTGTGTATCTCGTTTATGTATGTAGAAATTCGCAGGACTTTTATCTACTTTATTTCACCATGTCAAACCTATATACTCGCCAATACTTTTTGTATTGACGTCGCTTTAACGTATGTTGTAGGATAATTGCAGGCTATCCCGAAATCAAGCTAGGAAGCCTAGAAACTCACACTAAATCTAGGTTGTCGGATTTGTATTGTTTGAGAGAACATGAAGATCGGTATGACTATTTATTGATGTATTGTTTATTAGTATGGGATAATGAACGCTATGAATATCGTCACTAAATAGTTGTTATGAAATCTCTTGAGCAATCTGATGTGACAGCCTCATCTGACCAGCACGCTCCCAAGCACTTTTCTCTCAATTCCTCACAATTTCGTAAGTATTCTATCCTAAATCTTGTACTTCTATCTCCAGCACACACTTTCTCATCCTCTTCTCCATCAAATCATACTTTTTCACCACGAAATCACCTGATTTGGGTTGTTCTAGGGTGACGTCACCTCAGGTTCTTATGAACATTGAACTGTGACCTCAGCTCATAAAGAACGGGCCAAATCTACTGGATTTCTACATGATTTTACACAAAACTAAGCTAAATATAAACACTTTTCAGCTGATTCAAACTTTCTTTCAACTCTTTTACACTCTTCTATGCAAAACCGATGGAATCTAAGCTCGTTCAGATTCTCTACTCATTCTCTAGTGAACAACCGATCTAAGAATGGAATTCTACCGAAGAGACGCCCGATTCGCGGGTTGAACATGAAACTCCATCAAGAACAGTTAGGTCTTGTCGAACGGGGTAATTCCCGTCCGATCGGATGAGTTGGACCAAATGTGATTTCCATTGTTTACCACGTTGTCACGCCGTCTCCGTCAAACCGCAAACTTTCAACTAAACTGTTTTTAACAAGTTTTCCGAACAAACAGTTGCTTGATCGAATAGCCATCCGATCGGACGATCATCCGATCAAATGGCTATTCGACCAGATGACTTGTGATTTCAACACTCAACCATTTCTTTTTTTTTTTTTTTGCAAAATTCAAGGAATGTCAGTTTCCAAACGAATAGTCATCCGATCGGATGACCATCCAATCGAATGACTATTCGGACAGGAAGCTTACTTCTTTGTAACTTCCCACTTAAACGAATTGGCATCCGATCGAACGGCCATCCGTCCGGATGACCATCCGATCGAATGACTTTACTTATGCTACAATGAAAACTTCAAAAGTTCAATATTTCATAAACACACTCTCCAATCGAATGACCATCCGACCGAACGGTCATCCGTGCGGATGACCATCCGTCCTGATGAGTCATCCGATCGAACCACCATCCGATCCAACATCACAATCTACGCACTATTACACGCTATTCTATGCTTACGCTATCGTTCTATGACTAGGCTAACTCAGACGCACTCTCAATCAATTCAATCTAGTCGTGTTTACTTGTTAAACACCTACTGTGAGTATACTTGACCCCTTTTATCGCTTTAAACACACTTTGGGGTGTAACATATGTTCATAACTAAAACACACTTATCATAACTATTATCACATGTGAATTACTGACATATATATTTACACGTGATGCTTAATACATATGTGCTAGGACTTTTACTCGCGACGTCCTACCTTAGCTAGCATCGAGTGACTTAGCTGGTAGTATTTGTTTGGTAGTGTATATGTTGAGTATCTCGTTTATGTATGTAGAAATTCGCAGCACTTTTATCTACTTTATTTCACCATGTCAAACCTATATACTCGCCAATACTTTTTGTATTGACGTCGCTTTAACGTATGTTGATGTGCGTTAGGTGTAATATTATTTTAGATGTTTATTTAAGCCCTTTTTACACTTTTAGCCAAGTTTTAAATTTATAAAACACGATATTTACTAACACTAAACACACATATGGGCAAGTGCACCCATCGTGGACGTAGTATAGTGTTGGTAAGATACCGAGGTCGTCCAAGGACACAAGAGCTTTTAATACCGGTTTATCCTCAACGTCTAACCAAATCAAAAAGTTAGAAAAATGTTTTAAACTAAGAAAAATAAAAACTAACTAAATGCTGAAAAATAAAATAAAAAATAAAAACAGATAGACAAGATGAATCACTTGGATCCGACACGTGTATTAGTATAACCTTTGATTATTTTCGCACTTTTGCACTTGTTTAAGAGATTATCTTAGTTATTGTAGTAGGCCCCTCTTTTGAAGGTGACGTTACCCTCAACCCAGTAGTTTGAGTCAGCAAGGATACAATCCTAAAGGGTCGGATTATTGAAAGATAATGAATTAAGTTATTAATGCAAATTATGGTAGGCCCCGCTTTTGGCGGTGACGTTACCCTCGGCTAAGTAGTCTGAGTCAGCAGGGATACAGTCCTAAATAGCCGGGTTATAGTATTAATAGTAGTTAGCTTATGAGGGGGTCAAAGAGTTTGGATCCCCGCCATCCAATACCTATGGGTATTGAAGGAGATCCTACTAAATTTGACCCAGGTCCCAAGCAGGACCTCTAAACGCTGAACAAGGGCAAGACCCTTACCAAACTGTTCCCTTAACCCCCGACCAGGTAGCCAACATACCTCCATATAGACCGTGGAGATATGAATGGTGAAAATCTTTTATTTTATATAGACAGTAAAATAATGCCAAGACACCACGGACAAACGATAAGGAAAGATCACCTTCAACATAAGTAACTAGTTATTAAAGTCATTAATACAAAACCAAATAAAAAGTGCAAAAGATTAAAAATAAAAAGTATTATACTAAACACTTGTCTTCACCAAGTGATGTAAGAGACTTAGGCAAACATGGCCTTGATTGTCAAGAACTCTTACGATCAATCTTGGATCCCGAGAAGACTCACACACTCTATGATGGACAATGGATGATGGTGGTGGATGATGGTGTTATGGTGGTGGTGGGTGGTGGATGAAGTGTGAGAGAGGTGGTGTGCCAAGGGATGAGTTGAAATGAAGCCAAGCACTCCTATTTATAGGCTGAACAGAAGCCTGGGCACGGCCCCGTGTCCGCTGGACACGCCCCCGTGCCCGTCTGACACTCTCTTTCTTCATTAATTGTAATTCAGAATTACAATAAATTCACCTGCAGCACTCTGACCACGCCCCCGTGTCCGCTGGGCACGGCCCCGTGGTGGGCAATAGAAGCTTCTACCACTTTGTCTTTGTGCCAGGGCTGACCATTCTGGACACTGCCCCGTGCTCGCTGAGCACGGCCCCGTGTTGAGCTGGACACGCCCCGTGTCCGCTGGACACTGCCCCGTGTTCAGCTGGGCACAGCCCCATGCTCAGCTTTCTTCTTGTTTTTGCTTTGGGAGATGCTGTCTAGGAGTCGGGCATGCCACGTTTCTTCCTTTTCTTTGTATTTATGTTGGATTTGGCTGCATTTTTGCTTCTTTTGTTCATTTAAGCTCTTTTAACCCTGAAAATACAAAAGGAAGACAAAAGCACACTTTTTCCAACATTAGTACTTAAAAAGGGTTAGTTTTATGCCTCATTTGATGTAATTTATATGTTGCATTTTACACACATCAAATACCCCCACACTTGAATCTTTGCTTGTCCTCAAGCAAAACTCTTTAATATGTGGCTTACACTCCCAAATGGAATGGGTAGAAGAGAAGGTTTTGGGCTTGTCTTGAGTGTCGGGAATCCAAGATCTTTATTGGGTTTTATTTTTATACTATTTACAATCCTATTCGTTATGATTTATTTAGAACGTTTCATAAGATAAATTACTTATTTGGGCATAACATACCTCTTTAAAATTTCATTTATATACAAGTTCACATAACTCACGGGGGATCACTCAACACTCGGTCGAAGGTGTATTTTTAGTGAATCACTCGAGAGCTGCATGGAACTTATTCCTACCATAAGCTTGCCAAGCAATCAATCCTCCTCCTTTTTAACTTTATACCTTTGTAAATATCAAGAGGACTTTTTGGGTGAAGGGTTAGGCTTGGGCTAAAGGTGGGTGGTTGGGTTAGTGGTTAGTAAAAGGGCGAAAAGCGTAAAAAGCGTCGGTTTTCGTAAAACACTTTGTTTTTCTTTTTTTTTTTATTCTAATGAAGCATTTTTCAAACAAGGTTTCTTTTGATGAGCTTGTTTGTTTATTGCTAACTTCATTTCTTTTTTTTTTTCTCTTTTTTTTTTTTTTGTGTCACAAGAAAACCGAGCTTTGTTACTAAAATAAAGGGTTTAAAATGAAATAGGTTTTGGTGGGTAAAGGGTGTTTATTTTGGGGAAAGAAACGAAAAGGTTTAGGCTCAAAGGGGTTAACTAGGGGATTTTGGGTAGGTGGTAAAAAAAAGAAAAATAATGGTGTAGAAATAAAAAGGGGTTAGTCCTAATGCCTCCATCATTTACTTACTCGGGTTTAAGTTGGTAAGGACCGGGAATGTATCGTCATGGCAAGTTCTAGAGTCGTAAGAAACCAAGCGGCTATTCACACAAGAAACGAAAAATGAGCATTTAGTTTAAAGATATGTATTTGTATGCTCAATAAAGGCTCAAAAACTCACTTTTGTGGGAATGGGTTTTTAATGTGATCAAGTATATATAATCAAATTTTAATTAGACTTGTCATGCCTTTTCATAATTTTCTTATGTTGGTTCTTTTTATCACGACGCTATCGGTTGTAAATTTGTAAAAATATAACCTTTTTAGAACTTGTTATTCCCAAATTAAACCAAGACCAGTAAAAAAATGAAAAGTTTTTGAAAAAATTTGGGGTGATTAGCGGTTCCAATAGAGTTTTGTGTAAGGCTTGTTATTAGGACTTGCAAAATTCAAGGTTTTAGCATCCCCCCCACACTTAAATTACACATTGTCCTCAATGTGTCCCAAAAATAAGTTTTTCGGTTGATTAAAATGTGTAAAAGTGGCTTAAAAACAAGATTTTATGGTACTGGGTAGCTGAATACGGGGTGGTGTTGGCTGAGCACGGCCCTGTGTCCAGACTGCCAGTACCAAAAGTAAACAGAAGGCTGGGCACGGGGGCGTGTTCAGTGAGCACGGCCCCGTGTCCAGGTACCTGAACTGGGCATTTCTGCAAATTTTTGGGCACGGGGGCGTGTTGGGTGGGCACGGCCCCGTGCTGAACTTGCTGTAATGAAGAAAAAATGTCGAGAGGCTCTGTTTTTGTGCTTGGGGTGTTGGTTCAAGCTTCCCTTAGTATCCTTCACCATCCCGAGTGTGTTTTATTCCTGCAAATTAAAACTAAACTAGAAAGCATAAAAGTTAAACTAATCTAAAACTAAGGATAGTTCCGCGGAATGCCTCCGTGGTGCGCCACGTTTATAAAGGTCCTTGGCTAGACCCACCTTATCAGGTGGCTCTGGCTCATCTTCAATTAGGGGGTCGTCATTGCCAAAAGGATATTTCATTGAGCGCTCAAGATCTATGCTCCTTTTGAATGCCCCTAATTGAAGAGGTAGATTGTTGTACTTCCGGTTTTTCAAAGCTTCGTGAGTTTTTACAAAAGCTCGTCCCAACACTAGAGGAGCGTCATCAAGGATGACAAAGTCGGTTGGGATTACCATTTGATTTGTTTGAACCAAGATATCCTCAACTACACCGATTGATTTTATTATTCTCCGATTGGATAGAAAAATGGGTATTTGAAGTGGAGCAAAATCACTAATACTTAGCTTTTCAAAAATGTAGTTAGGCATTATGTTAACACAAAGATCTTTATCAGTGGTGATATTACTAATAAATGAATTTTGAAAGAAACATGGAACCGGTGTAATGTTAATTTCAAAAGGATCTTCTTTTATTAGCGAGGTTTGATCATTAGTTAACTTAACACTTACCATTTCTTCTATTTTTGTATTAGTGTTTAGCTCTTTTAAAAACTTAGCATGAGTTGGTACTAAACAATGATTTTCGAAAGAAGGTGACAAGAGATTAATTTCTTTAAAATTAGACTCTTCTTGTAATTTAACGTTATCGACTTCGCCCCTTTCGTTGTTTAACTCATGTGTCGGTTTTTCACTTATTTGTTCTTCCATTTTTAACTCCTCAATTATCGTTTCTTCATTTTTTAATTCTTCTCTTGCGCGGGACTCCTCTTCCCTTGCGTGAGATTCTTTTATGCATCTTTCGATAAATTTGAGTTTTTCTATTATCCTATCGGCTATGTCGGTGATAGAGTAAGGATCGGGATCCTCAAAGCTTGAATCCGGTTGTTCGATCCTTGGTTCCTCATAGTACCCATATGAAGTAGATGGCTCACACCATTGTTCTTCATGATAAGTATATGATGGATAAGGGTCGAAACTTTGTTCTTCATAGTACTCATATGAGGTGGGTTGTTCACGCCATGGTTCCTCATAGTAAGTATATGAAGGTGGTGGCTCATATCTTGAGTCTTCAAAGTATGAGTATGAAGGCTCATACCTTGGTTCATCAAAATATGAGTATGAGGGAGGAGGTTCATACCTTTGGTCTTCATAAGATGTGTATGAAGTTGATGGCTCGTACCTGGGCTCCTCATAGTGGTTGTATGAATTGGATGGTTGATATGAAGTATTATATTGAACCGAGCGTGCATTACGACAATTAGTGCAATAATTACCTCTATAATCACCCTCATCATAGGTGTAGTTGTAACCTCTTGAGTATTGATCCATAAGAATCACTCAACAGATCACAACTGAGTCTCGGGACCAGAAAACAAAAATAAAGACGGAAACAGAAGCTGGACACGGCCCCGTGTTGAGTGAACACGGCTCCGTGTTCAGGGACTGTATCTGGGCGTTTTAATTAAATTTACTGGTCACGTTGAGCACGGGGGCGTGTTCAGCGAGCACGGCCCCGTGTTCAGACTCTGTATCTGGGTATCTACTCTAAAAATATGCAGCACGGGGGCGTGTTCAGCGAGCACGGCCCCGTGTTCAGGCTACTGTAAATGCAAAACTAAACTAAAATGCAGAAAAATGCGCGCGTTTTGAAAAGGTTTTGAAAAACTGATTAGGCCGTCGATTTTAAGCTTTCTTAAAATCCTTGTGTCCCCGGCAACGGCGCCAAAAACTTGATGTGCGTTAGGTGTAATATTATTTTAGATGTTTATTTAAGCCCTTTTTACACTTTTAGCCAAGTTTTAAATTTATAAAACACGATATTTACTAACACTAAACACACATATGGGCAAGTGCACCCATCGTGGACGTAGTATAGTGTTGGTAAGATACCGAGGTCGTCCAAGGACACAAGAGCTTTTAATACCGGTTTATCCTCAACGTCTAACCAAATCAAAAAGTTAGAAAAATGTTTTAAACTAAGAAAAATAAAAACTAACTAAATGCTGAAAAATAAAATAAAAAATAAAAACAGATAGACAAGATGAATCACTTGGATCCGACACGTGTATTAGTATAACCTTTGATTATTTTCGCACTTTTGCACTTGTTTAAGAGATTATCTTAGTTATTGTAGTAGGCCCCTCTTTTGAAGGTGACGTTACCCTCAACCCAGTAGTTTGAGTCAGCAAGGATACAATCCTAAAGGGTCGGATTATTGAAAGATAATGAATTAAGTTATTAATGCAAATTATGGTAGGCCCCGCTTTTGGCGGTGACGTTACCCTCGGCTAAGTAGTCTGAGTCAGCAGGGATACAGTCCTAAATAGCCGGGTTATAGTATTAATAGTAGTTAGCTTATGAGGGGGTCAAAGAGTTTGGATCCCCGCCATCCAATACCTATGGGTATTGAAGGAGATCCTACTAAATTTGACCCAGGTCCCAAGCAGGACCTCTAAACGCTGAACAAGGGCAAGACCCTTACCAAACCGTTCCCTTAACCCCCGACCAGGTAGCCAACATACCTCCATATAGACCGTGGAGATATGAATGGTGAAAATCTTTTATTTTATATAGACAGTAAAATAATGCCAAGACACCACGGACAAACGATAAGGAAAGATCACCTTCAACATAAGTAACTAGTTATTAAAGTCATTAATACAAAACCAAATAAAAAGTGCAAAAGATTAAAAATAAAAAGTATTATACTAAACACTTGTCTTCACCAAGTGATGTAAGAGACTTAGGCAAACATGGCCTTGATTGTCAAGAACTCTTACGATCAATCTTGGATCCCGAGACGACTCACACACTCTATGATGGACAATGGATGATGGTGGTGGATGATGGTGTTATGGTGGTGGTGGGTGGTGGATGAAGTGTGAGAGAGGTGGTGTGCCAAGGGATGAGTTGAAATGAAGCCAAGCACTCCTATTTATAGGCTGAACAGAAGCCTGGGCACGGCCTCGTGTCCGCTGGACACGCCCCCGTGCCCGTCTGACACTCTCTTTCTTCATTAATTGTAATTCAGAATTACAATAAATGCACCTGCAGCACTCTGACCACGCCCCCGTGTCCGCTGGGCACGGCCCCGTGGTGGGCAATAGAAGCTTCTACCACTTTGTCTTTTGTGCCAGGGCTGACCATTCTGGACACTGCCCCGTGCTCGCTGAGCACGGCCCCGTGTTGAGCTGGACACGCCCCGTGTCCGCTGGACACTGCCCCGTGTTCAGCTGGGCACAGCCCCATGCTCAGCTTTCTTCTTGTTTTTGCTTTGGGAGATGCTGTCTAGGAGTCGGGCATGCCACGTTTCTTCCTTTTCTTTGTATTTATGTTGGATTTGGCTGCATTTTTGCTTCTTTTGTTCATTTAAGCTCTTTTAACCCTGAAAATACAAAAGGAAGACAAAAGCACACTTTTTCCAACATTAGTACTTAAAAAGGGTTAGTTTTATGCCTCATTTGATGTAATTTATATGTTGCATTTTACACACATCATATGTTGTAGGATAATTGTAGGTTATCCCAAAATCAAGCTAGGAAGCCTAGAAACTCACAATAAATCTAGGTTGTTGGATTTGTATTGTTTGAGAGAACATGAAGATCGGTATGACTGTTTATTGATGTATTGTTTATTAGTATGGGATAATGAACGCTATGAATATCGTCACTGAATAGTTGTTATGGAATCTCTTGAGCAATCTGATACGCCTAGTGCCGCGCCTCGATGATTCCGCCATCGGTTGGGATGTGACTAGCACCCTACACGCGAAACAGAAGTCTTTTACATCAGACTTGGCCCCTTCGAACGAAGCCAGCAACTTCATACGAAGGCAGCCCGCTTCGAACCCGGGTGCCAGCCTTCCTCTATAAATACCTAGCCACTCTCGTCTCATTCTAACTTGCTGCTATTCACTCCAAAACGCTGCCAAATTGTTGTCTAACTGTTTTCAAGTAAGATTTATCATTTTTACATGTTACACAACGTTTCCCACTACGATTTTACACGAGTTTATCTCCGATTTCAATAAAACTTCTTCATTTTCATCAAAACTCCTCTATTTTCATTCAAACTTCATCTTTTCATCTCAACTTCTTTATTTTCATGAAAATCTTCACTCTTTTTACAAAAACTCTTCATCTATTTCATCATATTTTCTTCTTTTACAACGGTTCTACACTTTACCGAGTGTATTGGGCCTAGTTTCGGCTTCCCAAGTTAGAAATCTACAGATTTCACACTCACCAAGTGTTATATCTGAGTAAAAACGCCTTTAAAACCCTTTTAAACTTGATTTTTACACAAAAACCGATAAAACCAACACATATTTCGTTCACTAGATAGTGGGATGAAGTGGTGTCGAAACCGTCATGAATAGGACTCGAAAACACGTCCGATTCAGACGAGAACACAGCTCCAAATGCCAAAAATAGCCACGAATGCGAGCTGGACTATTCTGTGCGAAGGCCGACTTCGTACAAAGGCACTGACTTTGCACATCACCGCCCAATTCTCACCCGTGACTTGAACCAAGACCTCCCCGGCTCTAAGTTTAATCGGTAGCTTAAGGCTGGAGGGATGAACACTTGATTTTCCGAAGACAGACGTGAAGCACACTCGATTTTGAACAACGGAAGCCACACATGTACGAAGATCCCACCTTTGCACGAAGGCACGCCTTCATACGAAGCCTCCGTTTCCCAACCGACACTTCAACTTCGACCGTTCTCTGGAGGACTTATGCTTCTGTTCCCGTACATAGGCTGATCCGGCGCTCCCTTCAATCCATTTCAGATCGTGTTTACTTGCTAGACACGCAATGTGAGTATACCCGAAGCCTTTTGCTTAACGCATTTTTGGGAGTTACATACGTTCTCTATCAAAAACACAACACTTAAATGCTTTATAAACGCTAGGCGCACTCGCATGATATACGTGATTAGTTGAATACTTGTTGTTATGCTACACAGTGATGACTTGCCCTACCGCCCTTAGCAATGACATTATTATAGTTTGGACTTAGCACCTGTTTATTCAGGGGTTGTTAAGGATCACATACTTTACTTCACTTGTTCTCTTCGGTGAACTTGTGTCGCACATCCTCTACTCGCAGTCATGTGGTTAGCTTGTATCATTGTTTATAGCTTACTTGATTTGCCTATTACATGTTACATGCTGGTTATACGTAAACGCTTTTGTACTATATGTATGCTAAACTTGTGTACTTACCTTTACATTATTGTTTTGACTTTGTTTTAACGTATGTGAAGAGTTGATGATTGGTTGCTGCAAAAGGGATAGGAAGACTAGAAACCCATAATAAAATCTGTGTTGTCGGATTGGATTATGTTTGAGAGACTTGAAATCTGTATGGCTTTTTGTGAAATATTTGTTTGATAGTATGGGATGTTAAACTTGTTAAATATTGTCGCTAAATTAGTCGTTGTGGATTCTCTTGAGCAATCTGGTTCGCCTAGTGCCGCACCCCGATGATTCCGCCATCGGTTGGGGTGTGACATATATCTCCCCAAACAACGAAACACTAAGTAACAAATAAAGACATAATGTCCCATAGTCATCGAAACAAAGTGAAATAGGGACAACTCATCGAAATAGAATGATGAACATCAAAATAGACATTGTAGTGTCTATTTCGATAAGTTAAATCCTATAAAATGTCTTTTCGATTGCCACTTAGTTTCCCTGTTTCGATATACATTATCTACAAATCACCTTTTCATTGGTATTTAGATGTCATGTCCATGGCATTTCTATTTCAATTTACTATTGATGATGTCATTATGACACCATAATGATGTCATCATGATGTCATCAATATTTAGACGGATCGCTCATGTCTCTTCTTGCTTCGCGTGTTGTTCTCAGGGGCGCACGACAGAGAAATGTCGTGACATCGGTTTTGAACCAAACTAAACTGAACCGAGCCACATCCCCACAAATCTGCATCAACAAAGTCCCCTTTGGATGTTCCTAGTGATGGTTCATTCTTCACCCTGTAGGATCTTCAAATGTCTTCACGTGTCATAATCAAGAGGTGCATCAACAAGCTACCCCTTGAATGTTGCTCGTGAATCTTTGATCTTCAAAGCTTCAGATCCTTGTGGTGTTGATGAGTGGTCAGCTGCAACTTGATCATTTTAATCCTCTGATTGCATCCATGTCGTGTCTTCACTTTACAGCTTGTCATCTGACACATTTTCTTTGCCTTTAGCTGGTGTGGATGTCACATCTTCACACACAACAGAGCTAAACACATAACGAGAAAAACCGCTAGGACATAATAAACCTTAGAAAATTTTCATCCAAAAACCTCACTAAGAGGTGATTTTAAACAATATAAGCACATGACACACATGAGACCAACTCTTAATCTACTACCAACTGACAATATTTTGAAAGTTTTAAAATTTGTTCAATTCTGTCACACCCCGGCCGCGTGTAACATGCAACCGCGGCGGAAACGCCGGGGAGTGTCGTGGACAGAATTAAATTGTTTCATAACCATGGCATACAAGTTGTATTTTATTTATAAACAAAGGTGTTACATTGTCTTAGAAAGAGAGTACGGAAATCAAAACATAATTAAGCTATTTCAAACTTCAATTTTTAGGCTCTAAGGCACAGGTCCGCCCTAGAATCGTGATCATCGTCCTATGGAATAGCTCCTGAAAACACATGTGAAAATAGGTACGTCAGCATAAAAATGCCTGTGAGATACATAGGTTTTGTGAAAATGGGATTCATGACTTGAGTTTTAAAGAATGTTTAATAACAGTCAGTCATGAACCTTGTAATTTGTTTTGCTTTGTAAATCATTTGAAAAACGATAACATCAAACGATATGTATAGATAAGTGCAAGGTTAAATGAATAATCAAGTAAAATGAGTTGAATAAGATAAGTTGTTTGTGAAAATAATGTCTTGTGAAGAATATGTTACTTATGTAAAGTGTAATGTGTCTAAACTGAAATGACTTTGATAACGCCACGATATGTAATATTATACAAACATTTATATGTAGGAAGTACCAGCGGCGTATCCACCATGTTTGTATCATATTACATACGCCACGTTACTTAAATCATTTACCCAAACCAATCCACCATGTGAGTTGTTCATGTGTAAACCAAATGTCAAGTGTTATTGTAAATCATGTCAAATGTTTATGTTCAAATGTAAACCACCAAATGTATATGTCAATGTCGACGTGTTTATGTTCAATGTAAATCAGGTAATGTGTAATCCCAAAATGTATCATGTATGGTAAGCGAAATGTATCAACTTAAACCATATGCACAAAACAAGTCGTTGAAGTAAAACGTGGTTTAAATCAACGTTATGTTCTGCGGAAAATGCATGCTCAATTGATAATAACATTTATACGGTATTGTAAACTATGCATACATCCAAGCCTTGAGACTGCGGCGATAAACCCTTAAACAAATTAAAGGTTTATCTAAGTTATGTATATCGAATTCGGTCATTCCTTCCAGTCCTATCAAACCCAGGACTTCAGGAATGGGAGTTGTCAATTCCTATGGTACCACTACCTACTAACGAACGGCGTAGCTAATGTTAATGAATGTATTGTCCCATGTTAAACAAACCAAATGTCATAACAAAATGAAGGCATGTGATGTAAACAATTGTACTAAGTATGCTAAGTAAACATACGAAGCAGAAATGTTCATGAAAATCAATGTGTCCATATGCTGAGTAAACATATGCAACAGAAATGTTTATGTAAATCAATGTGTCCATATGCTGAGTAAACATATGCAACAGAAATGTAAATCAATGTACTAAGTACGCACACAATGGGCATACATAGCATGAAATGTAATGAAATCGTGTACTATAATGTACTAACAACATAGCAGGCATATGATGTGAAAACATGGAAAGCATGAATGTAACAGATAGGCACATGTGTTTCACCCCAAAACAGTTTGGAAAACAGTAAAAGAGGGGTTCAATGTACTCACCTGAGGTTGCTTTGTTGTTCTTGTGAAATAACTAGGTAATGCGAGAGGTCACGGAATATCAACGGCACCTAATAGGTAGCTATGTTAATATACCGGACCAAATCGGAAGATCGGATAGTACGCGGGTTCGTAAACCAAACGAGTATGGAGACTCGTGTAATATGGTTCAACAAAGCCTACATACTAAAATGAAACTTAACCTAAGTGCTTACGGTCCATCACGACCCGTTTAGGTAGCTTATGCTACCCTAACGCGTCGTTCGCGTAGAACGCGTTCGGAACGCCTAACATTGCGACCACACGGTATAACCTCGGAAGGTTATAGCTATGGTCACCTAATGTGTTTGGTCGGGTCCTAATGACCGACCAAATGGTTCGGGTTCGAAAGTATAAGCGATGGTTTAAATCGCTTACCTTACGACCCTATATAAGCACTAAACTAAAAGTGACGAGCTAAGCATGTTAGAACATGCTTAACTAAGTTTAGAAACAGGTTTGACATCAAAACAAACGGCTTTGATGCCCACGAGTAGTTTGGTTACAAAATATGCAAGAATGCACATTTTGGCCGAAACTACGACTCGTCACCGAGCCTAGATAGCGTGGTGATCAGTAGGTATGGTCACTACGGACCATGACCATCGTGATCACGCTCACGTTATGAAGTTCCATGAACTTCGCATCGACCATAAGCTGGTCAATGCAGAAAGTCAACAAAACGTTGACTTTCGGACTCGAAAAGCGAATAAAAGAGCGAAAGAAGACTTACGGAGGGTCCCCGAGTGCTAATCAAGATCCAATAGCTCAGGTATGAAGCATAAGCATCAACTTAGAGCATTTAGATCTGATTTGTGGGTTTTTACACAAAAAGGGGGGGGGGGTATTTATAGGAAAGGTGGAACCGTTAGGATCGTTTTATCGAATAACGTGCTTTGATCTCGTGCGTACACGTGTCCAGGGGTTAGATTCAGTGTACTTGACCCTGGCCCTTCATTTGGGTGAAAAGGCATCGCCCTTTGATCGAACGAAAGGCCAGATTCTGCATTAAATGCAGAATCTGCTGTCAGACATGTTCACGCGGCCCGCGTGAAAGTGGGTGCAGGTCTTACGCGGGTCGCCTAGCCCCGTCTGATCTGCACCACTTGCAGAATTTACGTATTCAGCCCCTGTTGCGTTTTTAAGCTATTTCCAGCCCCTTTAAGACCTGTAAAGTCACCTTTAAGACCCACAAATGATGCCTAAACATTGTGGACATGAAACATGCCCAAAAATATGTCGGATGTCGGTTCGTTTGGCCGTACGATCGCGATGTTCGCTTAATTACGACGGAATGCGCATAAGCGTGAAAGACGATCCAAATGACGCGACGAATGGATTTTTCTCATGCCAACCACTAAGGCATAATATAAGGATGTTTACATAAATTTTTGGATGTCCGGATGTATTCGGAACGTAAGTTATGCGCGAAAGTGCAAACTTGTGCACTTTTTGACACTTTTAGTCCCTGAATGACCCAAAAGTTTATTTTAGCATACCAAACCCCTCAAAGCCTATTTCTAAGCTATGCAAAGGATATTTATGGTATGTTTAACTTATGGACATGTTCCGGAATGTTCGTTACAGTTCAAATTGGCATACTTTCGCAGTTTGTCAAGTTTAGTCCCTGTAAGCGAATTAACTTGTTTTTGCTATACCAAAGCCTTCAAAACTTATTTCTAAGTTATGTAAAGGTTATTTAAGGTATGTTGAGTATATGTTGATGTTCCGGAGTATTTGTCGCATTAAACTGAGTACGTTTACGCACCAGTTTGCGTATAATGCTCCAGAAAGCGATGTAGAGTTTGGAATTGAATAAAAGTCAAAACATGAAAAATGTAAAACACAATGAAACAAACATTGTGATCAAATTACATTATTTTATTGATAATTGAACTGTTCATGATGATTACAGGCACAAATGTTACAGTCTCCCCTACTTGTGGAAATTTCGTCCCGAAATTTATTTAGAGGAAACTGATTGAAAAAGATGCGGATATTTTGCCTTCATTTGGTCTTCACGTTCCCAAGTAAACTCGGGTCCACGCTTAGATTCCCAACGAACCTTGACCAAAGGAATGCGCTTGCGTTTGAGCCACTTGACTTCACGTTCCATGATTTCTACCGGTTTCTCAACAAATTTTAGTGTTTCATCAACACGAATTTCGTCAAGCGGTATGTGGAGGTTTTCATCAGCTAAACACCTCTTGAGATTGGATACGTGAAAGGTTGGATGAACATTTCCAAGTTCAGGAGGTAACTCAAGTCTGTAGGCTACCTTACCGATTCTTTCGACGATCTTGAATGGTCCAACATATCTAGGTGCAAGTTTTCCTTTCTTTCCAAATCTGATCACACCTTTCCAAGGTGAGACCTTAAGTAATACACGATCACCGACTTGAAAATCCAAGGGTTTGCGTTTTAGGTCCGCGTAATTCTTCTGACGGCTTCTAGCTGTCTGAAGGTTATCACGAACTTTCTTTACCTTTTCTGTTGTCTCTAGAATGAGGGCAGGTCCAGTAAGCTGAGCCTCGCCAATCTCATTCCAGCAGACTGGTGAACGACATTTTCGACCATAGAGAGCCTCGAAAGGAGCCATGTTGATGCTGGAGTGATAACTGTTGTTGTAGGAGAATTCAATCAATGGAAGATGTGAATCCCAACTACCACCAAAGTCTATCACACAAGCTCTAAGCATATCCTCCAGTGTCTGGATTGTTCTTTCAGATTGACCATCCGTTTGCGGATGATAAGCTGTGCTCAGATTAAGTTGGGACCCCATAGCAGATTGCATGGTTCTCCAAAAATGAGAAGTGAAACGAGCATCTCTGTCAGAAATGATGCTCAAAGGAACACCATGTCTAGCTACAATTTCATCTACGTAGATTTGAGCAAGTCTGTCAGCTGAATAATCCTCACGGATTGGCAAGAAATGTGCTGACTTGGTAAGACGATCAACGACTACCCAGATGGCATTGTGACCTTTCTTTGTGCGCGGGAGTTTAGTAATGAGATCCATAGTAATGTTTTCCCATTTCCAAACTGGGATCTCCGGTTGTTCCAATAAACCAGAAGGACGCTGATGTTCTGCCTTAACCTTAAGACAAGTAAGGCATTTAGATACGTATAAGGCAATGTCTTTCTTCATACCAGGCCACCAATACTGAATACGAAGATCCTTATACATCTTATCTGAGCCAGGATGAATGGAATAACGAGACTTATGGGCTTCATCCATAAGCAAGGTACGAAGATCATCTTGGCTTGGGACCCACAAACGGTCCATGAAATAGTACGATCCATTGTCTTTCAGTTCAAGAGCAGGTGTTATGTGATAAGGAAATTCCTTATCCATTAAACCTTGTGAAACACAAGCTTGTTGAGCCTGAGAAATACGGGCTTGTATATCGGTTTGAATAACAGATTGGACACGTACACAATGAAGCTTAGTACGTTCCTTGCGACTTAATGCATCGGCTACGACATTCGCCTTACCAGGATGGTAGCGAATCTCGCAGTCGTAGTCGTTTAGAAGTTCAACCCAACGTCGTTGTCTCATGTTGAGCTCTTTTTGATTGAAGATATGCTGAAGACTTTTGTGGTCTGTGAAAACCACACATTTTGTACCATACAAGTAGTGTCTCCAGATTTTGAGAGCGAAGACAACTGCACCCAACTCAAGATCATGAGTGGTGTAGTTCTTCTCATGTATCTTCAACTGCCTTGATGCGTATGCTATGACTTTGCTTCTTTGCATCAGGACGCAGCCAAGTCCTAATTTAGATGCGTCGCAATAAACGACGAAATCATCGTTGCCCTCAGGCAATGTTAGGACAGGCGCGTCGCAAAGCTTTTGTTTCAAAGTCTGAAACGCTTCCTCTTGTTTGACTCCCCATTCAAATGGCTTGTTCTTCTGAGTTAGAGCAGTTAGAGGAACTGCAATCTTTGAGAAGTTTTCAATGAAGCGGCGGTAATAACCCGCCAGACCAAGAAAAGAACGAACTTCAGTAGGGGTAGTAGGTGTATCCCAATCCTTAATCGCACTGATCTTGGAGGGATCTACATGAATACCTTGTTCGTTGACAATATGTCCTAAGAATTGAACCTCTTTAAGCCAGAATTCACACTTGGAGAATTTGGCGAAAAGTTGTTCTTTCTTTAGGAGTTCCAATGTAAGACGAAGATGTTGCTCATGATCAGCTCGCGTTTTAGAATATATCAAAATGTCGTCAATGAAAACGATGATGAACTTATCTAAATAAGGCTTGCAGACCCTATTCATTAAGTCCATGAAAACAGCAGGAGCATTAGTCAAACCGAATGGCATGACTGTGAACTCGTAATGTCCATAACGAGTACGGAACGCTGTCTTTGGAATATCTTCTTCATGTACACGAAGCTGATGATATCCAGATCGTAGATCAATCTTTGAAAAGTAAGATGCGCCTTGTAATTGATCGAAGAGATCATCAATGCGAGGTAGGGGATATCGATTTTTGATGGTAAGCTTGTTAAGCTCACGATAATCGATACACATCCTAAAAGATCCATCCTTCTTCTTTACAAAGAGAACGGGAGCACCCCAAGGTGAAAAGCTAGGACGGATAAAACCTTTGTCGGAGAGTTCCTGCAGCTGTTTAGACAACTCTTGCATCTCGGACGGTGCAAGACGATATGGCGCTCTGGCAACGGGATTTGCACCAGGTACGAGATCAATACGGAACTCGACTTGGCGTGCTGGAGGTAGACCAGGTAAGTCTTCAGGGAATACTTCGGAATAATCCCGAACGACAGGAATATCTGAAATAGACTTACCCTTGCCTTTATCTGCTGTAACATGTGCTAAGAAAGCCACATAGTGCTTTCGCAGATACTTCCGTGCTTTAAAACAAGACATGATTTTGAGACCACCGGCAGGCTTCTCACCACGAACTTGTAGGATCTCGCCTGTCGACAGCGGTATACGAACAATCTTCTCAGAACATACTATCTCTGCGCGATGCTTAGATAACCAATCCATTCCCACAATAACGTCGAAGCTTCCAAGTTGCATTGGCGTGAGGTCAATAGGAAAAATATGGTCGTTAAGATTCAACTGGCAGTTGCGTAGAACAGAATTAAGAACAATGGGTTCACCACTGGCAACCTCTACTGTCAAAGGTTTACCTAGTTTCGTTCTAGACACGCGAAGCATTGTCTCAAAAGACAATGACACAAAGCTCTTGTCGGCACCCGAATCAAAAAGAACAGATGCTGGCTGATTATTAATAAAGAACGTACCGTTCACCACCTCGTTGTCTGCTTGTGCTTCTTGTGCATTCATGTTAAAGACTCGACCTCGAGCCGGTGCCGGATTCTGGTTTGCATTCTGGTTCTGGTTGACTAGTCTTGGACACCGATTTCTGTAGTGGGTCAGATCCCCACAATTATAACATGCACCTGGTGGGTAGTTTGGTCGTGCAGCCTGACCCTGCTGTTGAGCAACTTGTTGTGCAGGGTTCTGGACTGCGTGATTCTGAGCAAACCGACAAACATTGGCAAGGTGACCTGACTTCCCACAGTTAGTACAGAAACGGCACTGATATTGCGGCTGATGGTGACTGTTGCATTGATTGCACAAAGGTGCACTTCCTGAGTAGGGTTTCTTTGCTGGAGGCTGGTTGGGAGCTGCCTGGTTAGCTTGGGCAGTCACAGCAAAATTTTGGGAAGCCTTACGCTTCCTTGACCCCCTTGAGGAACTAGAGTCCTTTCCCTTCTTGTTCTGACCTTTCTTACTATCCTCCTTGTCAGCCGACTGCTTCTTGCCCTTGTCACCCTTCCTGTGTAGTTTATTCTTTCGGATCTGCGACTCAGTCAACGTCGCTGATAACTCGATCGCCTGACGAAGTGTGGTAGGGTTGCTACCAGTAAGGATGTCTTGTACTGAGTCAGGTAGGCCGTCGATGTATCTTTCGATGGCCTTATCGAGTGGGGTAACAATATTCGGGCAAAGAAGACTCAGCTCCTCAAACCTATCTGTATAAGCCCTGTGCTCGCCACTATCTTGCTTCAACACATCAAATTCTTTCTCCAACGCTCGTTGCTCATGACGAGGACAAAACTCCCTCATCATAAGAGCTCTCAGTTGAGCCCATGTCTGAGCTAGAGCAACTTCTGCACCTTGATCCCTCATAACTCCATTCCACCACGTAAGAGCCCTCTTCTGAAACACGCTTGAAGAAAACTCGACTTTGCGATTGTCAGGACACTGCACATGGCGAAAAGTGTTCTCGATGCTCTCGAACCACTGAAGAAGCCCAGTTGCTCCTTCAGAACCACTAAACTTGAGTGGCTTAGCCTGGTTAAAATCCTTGTATTTGCATGTACCATTGTTGTTGTTGGCCTGGTTCCATTGAGCAAAGAGATTCGGAAATTGAGCAGCCATCTGCTGCGCAATAATCTCCGCCAGCTCAGCAGTAGCTATCTGGTTGTCGCGTCGAGGAGGCATTCTAGAAGAGAAAAACATGAAATGAAACGAGTGAGGTGATTGGGTGAAGAGAATGAGATGAAGCAAAAGCAATCAAAAGCAAAGATGGCGGTTATGTATCGCAAAGTAAATAAGCGACGTGAAATGTCTAGTCAAAGTAAATGGGTCAGAATTAGTGTATCGCGAAGACATGCTCGCCTATAAGTGAACACTCACCCCAAGAGTTCCCAGGTAAGAGTGACTGGTCCGATTATGTGGATTTGTACGAACACTCTAGCCTTAGACAGAAAACTCAGGGTACAGGCATTCACCCTTCCAGTTCGCACGTGTTCACACTATTAACCCAACACTTTGACGGGATTTTTGAAAATCCAAAGGGGTTCAAAACCTTATAATAGAGGGTTCAAAACCTAGTAATCAATCATCCTAGAACAGATGATTAATTTTCAAAGCGGATGCGGAACCGAAGTTCCCGTTGTAGTTATCACCTAAGGATAGGTGATGTGCATGTTTTAAACTCTAAACACAAGATAACTTGTGTTAGGGTCCTAGAAAGTTATAGTCTAGGTCAAAGCATTACTAATAACCTAATTCCCTATAACCAATGGCTCTGATACCAACTCTTCTGTCACACCCCGGCCGCGTGTAACATGCAACCGCGGCGGAAACGCCGGGGAGTGTCGTGGACAGAATTAAATTGTTTCATAACCATGGCATACAAGTTGTATTTTATTTATAAACAAAGGTGTTACATTGTCTTAGAAAGAGAGTACGGAAATCAAAACATAATTAAGCTATTTCAAACTTCAATTTTTAGGCTCTAAGGCACAGGTCCGCCCTAGAATCGTGATCATCGTCCTATGGAATAGCTCCTGAAAACACATGTGAAAATAGGTACGTCAGCATAAAAATGCCTGTGAGATACATAGGTTTTGTGAAAATGGGATTCATGACTTGAGTTTTAAAGAATGTTTAATAACAGTCAGTCATGAACCTTGTAATTTGTTTTGCTTTGTAAATCATTTGAAAAACGATAACATCAAACGATATGTATAGATAAGTGCAAGGTTAAATGAATAATCAAGTAAAATGAGTTGAATAAGATAAGTTGTTTGTGAAAATAATGTCTTGTGAAGAATATGTTACTTATGTAAAGTGTAATGTGTCTAAACTGAAATGACTTTGATAACGCCACGATATGTAATATTATACAAACATTTATATGTAGGAAGTACCAGCGGCGTATCCACCATGTTTGTATCATATTACATACGCCACGTTACTTAAATCATTTACCCAAACCAATCCACCATGTGAGTTGTTCATGTGTAAACCAAATGTCAAGTGTTATTGTAAATCATGTCAAATGTTTATGTTCAAATGTAAACCACCAAATGTATATGTCAATGTCGACGTGTTTATGTTCAATGTAAATCAGGTAATGTGTAATCCCAAAATGTATCATGTATGGTAAGCGAAATGTATCAACTTAAACCATATGCACAAAACAAGTCGTTGAAGTAAAACGTGGTTTAAATCAACGTTATGTTCTGCGGAAAATGCATGCTCAATTGATAATAACATTTATACGGTATTGTAAACTATGCATACATCCAAGCCTTGAGACTGCGGCGATAAACCCTTAAACAAATTAAAGGTTTATCTAAGTTATGTATATCGAATTCGGTCATTCCTTCCAGTCCTATCAAACCCAGGACTTCAGGAATGGGAGTTGTCAATTCCTATGGTACCACTACCTACTAACGAACGGCGTAGCTAATGTTAATGAATGTATTGTCCCATGTTAAACAAACCAAATGTCATAACAAAATGAAGGCATGTGATGTAAACAATTGTACTAAGTATGCTAAGTAAACATACGAAGCAGAAATGTTCATGAAAATCAATGTGTCCATATGCTGAGTAAACATATGCAACAGAAATGTTTATGTAAATCAATGTGTCCATATGCTGAGTAAACATATGCAACAGAAATGTAAATCAATGTACTAAGTACGCACACAATGGGCATACATAGCATGAAATGTAATGAAATCGTGTACTATAATGTACTAACAACATAGCAGGCATATGATGTGAAAACATGGAAAGCATGAATGTAACAGATAGGCACATGTGTTTCACCCCAAAACAGTTTGGAAAACAGTAAAAGAGGGGTTCAATGTACTCACCTGAGGTTGCTTTGTTGTTCTTGTGAAATAACTAGGTAATGCGAGAGGTCACGGAATATCAACGGCACCTAATAGGTAGCTATGTTAATATACCGGACCAAATCGGAAGATCGGATAGTACGCGGGTTCGTAAACCAAACGAGTATGGAGACTCGTGTAATATGGTTCAACAAAGCCTACATACTAAAATGAAACTTAACCTAAGTGCTTACGGTCCATCACGACCCGTTTAGGTAGCTTATGCTACCCTAACGCGTCGTTCGCGTAGAACGCGTTCGGAACGCCTAACATTGCGACCACACGGTATAACCTCGGAAGGTTATAGCTATGGTCACCTAATGTGTTTGGTCGGGTCCTAATGACCGACCAAATGGTTCGGGTTCGAAAGTATAAGCGATGGTTTAAATCGCTTACCTTACGACCCTATATAAGCACTAAACTAAAAGTGACGAGCTAAGCATGTTAGAACATGCTTAACTAAGTTTAGAAACAGGTTTGACATCAAAACAAACGGCTTTGATGCCCACGAGTAGTTTGGTTACAAAATATGCAAGAATGCACATTTTGGCCGAAACTACGACTCGTCACCGAGCCTAGATAGCGTGGTGATCAGTAGGTATGGTCACTACGGACCATGACCATCGTGATCACGCTCACGTTATGAAGTTCCATGAACTTCGCATCGACCATAAGCTGGTCAATGCAGAAAGTCAACAAAACGTTGACTTTCGGACTCGAAAAGCGAATAAAAGAGCGAAAGAAGACTTACGGAGGGTCCCCGAGTGCTAATCAAGATCCAATAGCTCAGGTATGAAGCATAAGCATCAACTTAGAGCATTTAGATCTGATTTGTGGGTTTTTACACAAAAAGGGGGGGGGTATTTATAGGAAAGGTGGAACCGTTAGGATCGTTTTATCGAATAACGTGCTTTGATCTCGTGCGTACACGTGTCCAGGGGTTAGATTCAGTGTACTTGACCCTTGGCCCTTCATTTGGGTGAAAAGGCATCGCCCTTTGATCGAACGAAAGGCCAGATTCTGCATTAAATGCAGAATCTGCTGTCAGACATGTTCACGCGGCCCGCGTGAAAGTGGGTGCAGGTCTTACGCGGGTCGCCTAGCCCCGTCTGATCTGCACCACTTGCAGAATTTACGTATTCAGCCCCTGTTGCGTTTTTAAGCTATTTCCAGCCCCTTTAAGACCTGTAAAGTCACCTTTAAGACCCACAAATGATGCCTAAACATTGTGGACATGAAACATGCCCAAAAATATGTCGGATGTCGGTTCGTTTGGCCGTACGATCGCGATGTTCGCTTAATTACGACGGAATGCGCATAAGCGTGAAAGACGATCCAAATGACGCGACGAATGGATTTTTCTCATGCCAACCACTAAGGCATAATATAAGGATGTTTACATAAATTTTTGGATGTCCGGATGTATTCGGAACGTAAGTTATGCGCGAAAGTGCAAACTTGTGCACTTTTTGACACTTTTAGTCCCTGAATGACCCAAAAGTTTATTTTAGCATACCAAACCCCTCAAAGCCTATTTCTAAGCTATGCAAAGGATATTTATGGTATGTTTAACTTATGGACATGTTCCGGAATGTTCGTTACAGTTCAAATTGGCATACTTTCGCAGTTTGTCAAGTTTAGTCCCTGTAAGCGAATTAACTTGTTTTTGCTATACCAAAGCCTTCAAAACTTATTTCTAAGTTATGTAAAGGTTATTTAAGGTATGTTGAGTATATGTTGATGTTCCGGAGTATTTGTCGCATTAAACTGAGTACGTTTACGCACCAGTTTGCGTATAATGCTCCAGAAAGCGATGTAGAGTTTGGAATTGAATAAAAGTCAAAACATGAAAAATGTAAAACACAATGAAACAAACATTGTGATCAAATTACATTATTTTATTGATAATTGAACTGTTCATGATGATTACAGGCACAAATGTTACAAATTAGATCTTTAATGTGACATCTGTGCTTGTGATATCATTGTACAAACTCTGAACAATACAATATTAATAAAACAGTGTGTTTTGATCCCAATGTTTGTCATTTATGTTTGATTTTATGCTCATGTCGATTTTTGATCGATTTTGAACTCTACATCGCTTTCTGAAGAGTTATACATGAACTAATGCATAAACATGATCAGTTTAATGCGACAAACACTCCGGAACAACATCATAAGCTTAACATACCTTAAATAACCTTTACATAACTTAGAAATAAGTTTTGAAGGCTTTGGTATGGCAAAATATTCGCTCTCAGGGACTATTTGCGTCAACTTGCAAAAGTCTGTCATTTCGTAAGGCATCGTACAGTCCAGAACTTGATCATAAGTTAAACATACCATATATAACCTAAACATGGCTTAGAAATAAGCTTTGATGGGTTCGGTGTGCGAAAACATGCTTATATGATCTTACAGGGGCTAAAGTGTCAAAAACGGCGTAAGTTTGCATTTTCGCGCATATCTTACGTTCTGGCCTCATCTGGGCATCCAAAATTTTTGTACACATTAAAATATTTTTATTTTAGTGTTTGGGATGCGAAAACGCCATTCATCGCGCATTTTGGATCGTACACACGTCCGTTTAAGTTTCGTCGTAATTTAGCGAACAACGCGACCGTACGACCAAAGGAGTCGACATCCAAGACTTCTCTAAGCATATTCTGAGTCCTCTAAACCTTATTGACCTTGTAGAGCCTTGAAAATGGCTTAACGGATGTCAAAAGTGCCAAAAATGGACTCAAATGCATGCAGGAACCTAAACTGCCATTTTTCAACCTTTTGCTGATATAGGGGACTCAGGCGGGGCGCGTAAGCCTACCCCCATCTCTTACGCGGGCCGTGTAAAGTCCCCAGCGACCAAAAACTTAAATTCAGCATTCTGTTTGAAGTTTGAGGGTTGTTTATTCACATTTTTGGCATGTTAATCAAGTTTAAGTGACCACCAAGGCTTCTAACCTGCTTGTAACAAGTGTAGGGTCATGATTTAATCCTTGGAGGTTACACAAACACTTGTGATGATCTTGTTAACTCACTACAACTATAAATAGCATGCCAAACCTCCTCATTCATTGCTCATTCCCTCATTTCTCCTCTCTTATCTACTTTGGAGCTCTCTCAGCTTGACCAGTCTTTGGTCAACGCAAAGTTCGGTTGAACTTTGCAACGTGATTGTAATCACGTTGGTTATAATCCTTAGCGATTATACCCGCTGATTACCACGTTAACTAGGTGTAGTGTCGAGTCAGAGTTTCGGTCAAAATGCTTTTTAGCATGCATTTTGTAACGGAACTACTTTTAGGTATCAAAAGACGTAGTTTTGATACCAAATCAGTAGGTTAAACATGTTTTGACATGTTTAACTCGACACTACTAGTTTAGTGCTTGTTTAGGGTCGTAAGGTAAGCGGTCTAAACAACCGCTTAGACTTTCGAACCCGACCCGTTTGGTCGATCTTTAGGATCCAACCAAGCTTAGTTAGTGATCATAGTTGCATAGGGAATAACCACTGAGGTTATACCTTATGATCACATAGGATTGGTTCGTCATATGCTAGTTAGCTTGTATGCCCATAGGAAATGACCAAAATACCCTTTTGAAGCATAAATCCGTATTTTGATTATGTGAACATATTTTTGACATGTAAACTTATTTAGTAACATGTTTAGGGATAATTGGGCATGTAAGACTTGGCATAGCACATTGTTAACCATCCGAACATAGTCTTACGCTAACGACGCCTTATAGTAGCTTGTGTTACCATAATGTGTCGAAACGGGTCAAAAGCACTTAGGTAACCTTTCAAATCAGAATGTAGGGTCTATTAAATCATACCATATGAGTTCAAATACTCATTTGATTTATAGAACCTCATTCTATCCTATCTCCCGATTTAGGAGCCGATTTATTAACATAGTTACCTATACTAGGTGCCGGTTGATTCCGTGATACTTGGAGCTTTAATTGGTCTCATTCTCAAGACTAATTAGCAATCCCAAGTGAGTACATAGTTCCCCTCTTTTACCGTTTTTTCAAATATTTTGGGTTGATACACATGTACATACGTGTTACTTTCATGTATTTCACGCTTTTATGACATAAACATGCTAGTTTCACCTAGTACACTTATAGTACATGTTTTCAATTGTGTTTTGCTATGTATGTCAAGCATGCTAGCGCATTGATTTGTTACACATTTGTTGCATATGTTTACTTAGCATATGGAACACATTGTTTTACAAGAAATTTCTGCTATGTATGTTTACTCAGCCTGCTAGCACATTGTTTTACATGAACATTTCTACTAGGCATGTTTACTTAGCATTCCTAGTACATGGTTTTCACATGCTACATTGGTTATGACATTTGGTGTGTTTAATCGGGACAATAATACATTCATTAATATTGATCACGCCGCTCGGTACTATGTAATGGTACTGTTTTTGGTCAAAAATCAAGCAAAGATAGTGCAACCAAATCTTTATGTATGCGGTGTGATGGTTGAATCAATGAACAATATTAAAGATCACTCTGAAATGTAAGGAACAAGTGACACAATGATTTATACGAGGAAAAAGCCCTTGATCAATAGTTGCTCTCCGGCATAAAAAACCTCGGGTGATAGAAACTACCGATCACCAACTTAAATAAAATAAAACGTGTGTTACAACTTCGGATGATAGCGAGCTAGTTACAAGGATCACTAGAGTGAAATGTGCAAGAATGGTGTGTAATCGCCGAGCAAAGTGTTGTGAACTGATGAGAGCAGTATGAATGTGTGTGTTTTAGCCAAAAATAGCCAAGTGTTCTAATCTAGCTCGCTGTCCCCTTTTAAATTTAGTAAATATCTAAATAACTAACTATCCGCAATTCATGCCCTCTCCCCACGATCTCCATAACGTTCACCATGGTCAAGCACGTGCGGAATAAAAGAGAATATGCTCTAGGAATATCGCCATGACTAAGTCCAAGCGCATACTCCTGCAAAACAATGCCATATTCAAAGCGGACAATCGTTAGTGTAAGGATCATTATAATGATCCTGGATCCTGATTCTACAATACTCTCTAAGGATCACTATTCAGACAGAATTAAGGATCCTGAAACCCGATAGCAATTGAGGATCACTGATCACAGGAAAATCTTCCCCTAACAATTGCCCCAAAAATACAAGGAGTAAAAGTGTAAATAACGAGTTGTATTTTTTGTTCTTATCTGCAACGAATCAACGGATAACTAGCCGTTGTAAGCGGACTAGCCGTTACCATCCTGACGTCACTGAGGTGACTACCCTACATGATCATTATTATAAATTGAAGTTAGGGATAGAGATCAATTTGCATTTAAATTCAAGAAAGACTCCCTTTAAATCCTCATTCGAAGATCAAGCAGGTATCTTTCTTCCTCTTCCCCCTTTACATTTTCTTTTCCTGCTCATCTTCTTCTCTACCATCATGACTAAAATGATGCTAAGATCCTCCCCGGCTAAGGATCACACAAAAGACAGTCATCTTAAAAGCCAGGGGATCATCAAAGATTCCATGAAAGAACGATGCTGCTTCACTGATGCACAAATAGACAGAGTTCGTCATTGTTTTCCGGCGAGTACCGTTTTCAAAACCTTTGACCCCACCACTCTGAGCGATTTCATTTCTGAAACTTGGGTAGCTTTCCCAGTTACTCCGTTCTCAATAGGATACACATACCCTTTCCCTGAATTCACCCAATCTTTCTTTTCCCTCACCGGCATCTCCTATATTCAAGCTATGCCAATGATGTGGAGGGTCCTGATCACCCTTGAAAGGATCATTGAGCAAGAAGGCATTGATCTGGGAATGTCGGAGTTGGCAGAGATGTACAACCTAGTGAGCCATGGATCCCACCGATATTTACTCAAGCACAAACGTTTTGAAGAACACCCCATCCTCAAAACCACGAAGAATGATACCAACTAGAAAAGGCGGTTCTTTTTCGTCAGGAGGGATACCCTTCCAAACGGGAAGGATTTGCCAAGGGAGTGGGCCACCCATGGTAGGATAGAGGATCCTTAGAAGGATCACTGAATAAGCTTGCTTCTGGTAAGGATCACTAACATGTTTTCGTTTCTTTTGTGCAGCTATTTCTGTTTCACATATTATACCATCACCTGCCACCAAGGAGAGGCTTACCGCTTTCAGAACACTTGATCCTGCAACAAGGTCATTTCAAGCCATTACCCAGGATTCTCAAGAAGTATCCTCAGGTTCTGTAACAATGTCAAGTAAGTATCCTGTTGTTTATATAATTACATGTTTAATTAAATACTTAAATAGAAACGGGATAAGCATACTTATCTGTTTTGGATGTGTAGGTACTGGAAAGTCATCGAAGTCTGCTTCTCGCTTTAGTGTCACTGATCTTGACACCGTCCGATCCGGGAAGAAAAAGTCTGCTGCTAGCCCCTCCGTCATAGTCCCCAAAGCAACCTCTTCAAAGGGAAGAGGCGGAAAGAAGAGAAACGCTGCTGGTACCCTTGAAGGCATTCCTCTGATCTAGCATCAATTCGAGGAATACGTTGCTGATGTAAGAATAGCTGATCCTTAAATGTGATTCTTATACATGATTCTTCCATACTGACAGTAAAGGATCCTGAATTGTATCTTCTCTTTTGCAAAAATTTGCTGAAATCCGGGACTACGTCGGGAACGTTGAAGAGCTGGAAGAGAAATACTCGGACCTTCAACAAGTGGCACAGCTCAAGGATCACAAGATTGCTTCCCTCGAAAAGGTCCTCCATGATGTCAAAACTCAAGCAGTTAAAGCTCAGATCAATGCTGACTATGAGAAGCACGAGATCATGGAGGATGCTAAAGTCTCTGCTGCCATTGCCATGTATAAAACCAAGTTGCAGATGGCCCAAGAAGCTCAAGATCCTAACTTTGACAGGAGCAACTGGGACATGGAGGGCTGGAAGGCTAGGCTGGCTGAGTTGGAGGACGAAGAGGAGGCTGATGCGGTTCTGGAAATTGAGGCGACCAATAGCGGCAAGGATCAGGGTGGAGAAGCAGGTGGAGCTGGTGATGCAGCGAAGGCATAAGCTGCAGCTGTTAGGGCTGGATTTTTATTATACATGATCCTTACACGTGATCCTAACCAGTGATCCTTGTTTCTTTGGCAGATAGTGATCCTCAGCAGGACTTCAGGATCAGGATCATGGACCATCATAGGATCCTCATGCTAACAGTTACCTTCATTGAATTAAATGTTATTTTGCAGGAACATCTAGCAGGATCCGCTCTTAGCATCATAATCAAAGGACGCGTCTTTACAATTATAGCATGAGCTAAATCGGAGATAGACGTTGCAAAGGATAGGAAACTTAGCATGATTTAAGGGCGGCAATTAGGCTAGATTGTCTTTTATTTCTAAAGGGGTAATGAGCTGATTATTAGTCTTTTTACCTAAAATAGGTCGCCTACACTTGTATAAATACCACTCTTCCTCATTCGGAAGAACACACAACACAACTCTCACACGCTTAGACACTCGAAACTATAGTGATCCTTGTACTCAGCTCATTATCATCCGAAGTTGTAACCATATTTTTCTTATATTGAAGTTGGTGATCGGTAGTTGCCATCACCCGAGGTTTTTTATGCCGGAGATCATACATTGATCAAGGGCTTTTTCCTCGTATAAATCATTGTGTCTTTGCATATTTCACACTGAAGTGATCCTTTAGTTTTCTAATTCACCAAGCATCATACCCCGTTTACATAAAGTTTGGTTGTATTATCTGTTAGGGCTGGATTTTTATAGGTGATCCTTACACATGATCCTAACCAGTGATCCTTGTTTCTTTGGCAGACAGTGATCCTCAGCAGAACTTCAGGATCAGGATCATGGGACATTATGGTGATCCTCATACTAACGGCCACTTCCGCTTAATACAATATTGTTTTGCAGGAACATCTAGCAGGATATGCTCTAAAGACCATGATCCAGGGACGCGTCTTCACAAATATGGCAAGAGCTAAATCAGAGATAGACGTTGCACAGGATATGGAAACATGGCTTGATTCATGGGCAGCAATTTAGGCTAGATTATCTTTATTTCTAAAGGGGTAATGAGCTGATATCTAGTCATTTTACCTAAAATAAGTCACCTACACTTGTATAAATACCACTCTTCCTCATTCGGAAGAACACACACGATATACAACGCAACTCTCACACACTTAGACACCAAAAGCAATAGTGATCCTTGTACTCAGCTCATTATCATCCAAAGTTGTAATCATATTTTTGTTATATTGAAGTTGGTGATCGGTAGTTGCCATCACCCGAGGTTTTTTATGCCGGAGATCATTCATTGATCAAGGGCTTTTTCCTCGTATAAATCATCGTGTCTTTGCATCTTTATCACAGAAGTGATCCTTTACTTTCATAATCAACCAAGCATCATACCCCGTTTTCATAAAGTTTGGTTACATTATCCTTGTGTGATTTTTGACCAAAACAGTTTGGCGCCCACCGTGGGGCAATTGGTGCTTCATTCATAAGAAAATCTTTTGTTCGAAATCATTTCAAAGAGTTACATGGCTTCATCATTGAAGAACACGTCCACGGCGATGTCTGCAGTCACCTCATCACAGATCACCTTGCCTCCTCCACCGGATCTCAGAAAAATACTGAGAAGAGATCAACTCCCACTTCCTCTAAACCTCTATCTTCTTCTGCTATGAATTCTTCTATTCCCAGTACTAGTGATGTATTTGCTTTAATTTTGCAGATGAAGGATCGTATGCAGCGGCAAGATGAAACCAACGAAAGGATCCTCAGGGAAATTGGAGATCTCAAAAGACAAAAGAAAGCGGCAGAGGATCATTCTCCACTGATGCCCAAATCCTTGAGCTTCGATACTCCAATGATCACTTCCCAGCCATCAGGGATCCCCGACGTGCAAATCATAGGGGAGTCGAGAGGATCACGTCTCAACTCGGCAGCAATGACTCAGACATCAGATTCACATTTTCAGCCAATAGGATCCTATCCTCAATACATGGGATCCTTCATGAATCCGGGAGCCTATCCGGGGGCACAGCAGTTTCAAGGATCCTACTTTATTCCAGGATCATTCCAGGGCCAAGGATCCTCTTTTGTTCCAGGATCATCCCAGGTTCAAGGATCCTCCTTCATTCCAGGATCATCCCAGATACCAGGATCCTTACAGATGCCAGGATCCCTAAAAAGTTTGCAAACAGGAAGTCTAGATGTCCATCAAGGGGACTTCATTCCAATGCAGACCATTGCTTCCACTGGTCCCGCCGTTGTTCCAGAATCCCAGCAATATGGATTCCCTAACTTGAACCCAATGGGAGGTAACACTTTAAATAATTATCCTACCACTAACCTTGGATTCATGCAGGATACAGGTACCAATCACGCTATGGCCAGGGAATTACAGAAACTAAAGGACATGATCTCAAGTGTTCCAGGGGTAGTCAAGCCTATCCCAGAGATTGCAGATGGAAGCCACAAGGTATCTCGCTTTGCACCACCAATTTGTGATGCAGAGGTACCCAAAAGGTTCCATATCCCTACCATGAAGCTGTATGATGGCACAACGGATCCAGAGGAGCATATAGCACAATACAGGGAAAGGATGGAAATCAATCCTATCCCAGAAAAGTTGAAAGAAGCATGCCTATGTAAAGGATTTGGATCCACTCTAACTGGATCAGCTCTTAAATGGCTGCTAAGTCTTCCCCCTTACTCTATTACTTCATTTGCCAATTTAGTTAATTTATTCAATAACCAATTCTCTTGTAGCAGAAAATTTGAAAAATTAACTAGTGACTTGTACAGGATAACTCAAAATCATAATGAATCATTAAGGGATTATATAACTAAATTTAGTAAAGAATCCTTGGACATTCCCAACTTGGATATGGCTACGGCTGTTGAAGCCTTCAAAATGGGACTGCTTAAGGATTCATTATTCTATGATGATCTTGTTATGACACCATGCAGGAATTTAGATGAAGTAAGAACTCGAGCACTCAGGTTTATCCGGCTAGAGGATGACAAAAGGATCCAGGAAAGACAAGTAGGATCCTCAAAACAAGATAAGCAAGGATCCTCCTTCAAAAGCAACAAGTTCAAATCCTACCATAGGAATGAGAACAAGAATGTGCATGCTGTTGACCAAGAAGAGGATGATGAAGAATATCCTCCAATCTCAGAATATTGTTTTTCCGTTGATAATCATGAACTAATCCTTGCAATGCAGAATCTAGGTGAAAAAGCTAGGTGGCCCAGGAAGAATGATAAACCATCCGGGACTAAAGACAAGTCCAAATGGTGTGCATACCATGAGGATTTCGGGCATCTAACTGAAGATTGCATAGCCTTAAGAAAAGAAATTGGATACCTGCTAAGCAAGGGGCATCTAAAAGAATTGTTGGGGAGAAAAAAGCAAAGGACCCAGGATCCTGAAAGGATCCCTGAAAAGGCTACAGCACCTCCGGCAGACGCACAAGTGATTAACTTTATATCCGGAGGATCAGACATCTGTGGTACATCCTTTTCAGCGGCCAAAAGACATGCAAAAGAATCAAAAATGGATAATGGAGAAAGGCCTATTAGAACCTCAAGTGTCTTAGAAGGGAAGATGATAACATTTGATGAGGATGATCGCATTAACATTCAGGATCCTCACCATGATAGTTTAGTTATCACTCTCTTTATCTCTAATCATTTTGTCCGCAGGATCCTTATTGACGGAGGGAGCTCAGTGAACATTATCCAGCTTGATGTCTTGAAGAAGATGGGAATCCCAGAATCAGACATCATACCAAGATCCTCCGTGCTTGTTGGATTCAGTGGGGAAACGAAGAAAACTCTGGGGGACATCAAACTCCCAATCTACGTGGAAGGATTACATAATTACCAAAAATTTTGTGTTATTGACTGTTTATCTTGTTGCAACGTTATCCTTGGCAGGCCTTGGATACATGACATGAAAGCAGTTCCATCTACCTACCATCAATGTGTGAAGCTTCCTAGCCCTTGGGGGATAATCAAGATCGACAGTGATCAGCAAGAGGCTAAGGATTGCTACACCTCATCCATGAAGCCAACCTCGAAGCCAAGAGAGCAATAGCAATTACAGTATCCTCCGAGGAATGTCTTGGAGGCAAGGGAACAAGATGTGGACGAAATCCTCTTGGATCCTAGTGATCCTGAATCAAAAATCTATATTGGATCAGGGATCCTTGGCAAGATGAAAGAAGACATGATATCCTTCCTCAAAAGAAGAAAATCTACCTTTGCTTGGAAACATGAAGATATGACAGGTATATCTAAGGATATTATTACTCACAAACTTGGCATTGACAGGTCTATCAAACCAATCCATCAAAAAAGGAGGAAGTTTGCACCAGAAAGGAATGCCATTATCCAAGAAGAAGTAGAGAGACTACTTCGAGCAGGTATGATCAGAGAGGTAAAGTATCCAAAATGGTTAGCCAATGTGGTTGTTGTCCAAAAGAAAAACGGAAAGTGGAGGGTATATGTCGACTTCACTGATCTGAACAAGGCATGTCCCAAGGATCCTTTCCCATTACCCCACATTGACTCCATGGTGGATGCAACGGCGGGGCATGAACTGTTAACCTTTATGGATGCATCATCTGGATTCCAACAAATTCAGATGGAACCATCGGACCAAGAGGATACAGCCTTTATGACCCCAACAGGTTTGTATTGTTATATTGCCATGCCTTTTGGATTGAGAAATGCAGGTGCAACATATCAAAGGCTGGTAAATATGATGTTCAAAGATCAAATCGGAAAAACTATGGAGGTGTACATAGATGATATGGTGGTCAAGTCAAAGAAAGCTGAGGATCACCTAAGGGACATGGAAGAAGCATTCGATATCCTTGATAATTACAACATGAAACTTAATCCTTCAAAATGTCATTTTGGTGTTAAGGCAGGAAAATTCTTAGGATACATGGTAACCCAGAGGGGCATTGAAGCAAGCCCGGAACAAATCAAAGCATTAATAAATATCAAATCTCCTGCCAATACCAAGGATGTTCAAAGACTGACAGGCAGGATAGTAGCTTTGAACAGGTTCATATCGAAATCCTCAGAAAAATGCAAAGAATTCTACGATATCCTAAGGAAGAATAAGAAGTTTGAATGGACTGAGAAGCATGAGAATGCTTTACAAGCCCTAAAAGAGTATATGTCCTCAGCACCAGCATTAGCAAAACCAGAAAAAGGAGATGTGTTATCCTTATATCTGGCGGTATCCTCAACCGCTGTAAGTGCTGTCCTTGTTAAGGATCACGAAGGTACACAATATCCTATCTACTATGTAAGTAAAAGTCTACTTGATGCCGAATCCAGGTACTCACACCTCGAAAAACTTATCCTTGCATTAATCATGGCATCGACTAAGTTAAGACATTATTTTGAAACCCATACTATTGTTGTTAGAACTAATTTTCCAATTAAGAATGTCCTCAGGAAACCAGATATGTCAGGGAGAATGGCTAAGTGGGCAGTAAAGCTTAGTGCCCATGATATAAGATACGAACCAAGAACAGCCATTAAATCTCAAGCACTAGCTGACTTTGTGGCTGATTTCAGTAGTGATCTACAAAAGGAAGCAGAATTGGAGGTCCAGCAGTTGGATGAGACCAAGGATCCCTGGATCCTACACACTGACGGATCCTCAAATATCAAAGGCACAGGGCTAGGGATCCTACTAAAATCGCCACAGGGGGACATAATACCCCACTCCATAGCCTGTGAGTTCCAAGCAACTAACAACGAGGCTGAGTATGAAGCCCTAATTGCTGGCTTACAAATCGCTAAGGATATGGGGGTAAAGTATCTTAACGTATATGTAGATTCATTATTGATCACTAATCACTTTAACGGATCCTATGCTGTTAAAGGTGAAAAACTAACCAAATATTTAGAGATAGTCAAAGAATTGGCACTCTCTTTTGTTTCTTTCAGCTTGACACAGGTACCAAGGGAGGATAACACGGAAGCTGATGCATTGGCCAACCTAGGATCATCCTTGAAGATTCCAGAAGATATAAGTATCCCTATCATCCATATCCTGGCTCCTGCTATTGAAAATCAGGTGGCCATGGAAATAGTAGAGGATACTGCAGTAATCCCTAATGAAGAAGCTCAACCTTATTCAGGATCATGGATCCCACCAATAATGAAATACTTGCAAAACGGAGAGATTCCAATGGGAGAAAATCCTAGAGCTTTCAGGATCAAGGTATCTCAATTCACAATCTTGAATAATGTGCTATATAAACGATCCCTTGCAGGACCATATTTAAGATGTATTGAGGATCCTGAAATTGAAGAAGTGTTGAGGGACTTCCATGAAGGAGATTGTGGAAACCACACTGGGGGCAGGGCATTATTCTCAAGGATCCTTAGAACAGGATACTACTGGCCAACCATGAAAAGGGATGCTATAGAGTATGCTAAGAGGTGTGATCCTTGCCAAAGACATAGCAATATCCTTCACCAACCAGCTGAATTACTACACCCCATACCATCCTCTTGGCCATTCATGAGATGGGGAATGGATATAGTTGGCAAGCTCCCTAAAGCACCTGGTGGAAAAGTATTCATGCTTGCCATGACTAACTATTTTTCCAAGTGGATAGAAGCTGAAGCCTTCGCTCAAGTCAGAGAAAAGGAAGTCATATCCTTCATTAAAAGAAACATTATAACTAGATTTGGCATTCCCTCTGAAATTGTATGTGATAATGGCTCCCAATTCATTGGAAGCAGAACCACTAACTTTTGTGACAGTTGGGGAATCAAGATGATCACATCAACACCAGTTCACCCACAAGCCAATGGTCAAGCAGAATCATCCAACAAGATCATCATCAACAATCTGAAGAAGAAGCTAGGATCCAAGAAAGGGAAATGGGCAGAAGAGTTACCTTATGTGCTATGGGCTGATAGGACAACTCCCAAGAATGCCACCGGTCAAACACCCTTCTCTTTAGTATTTGGGGCAGAAGCAGTGATCCCAACAGAGATGGTGATCCCAACTGCTAGAACAAGTGCTCGTGATCCTGAAGAAAATGCTACAATCCTAGCTCAGGATTTGGATACTATTGAGGAAAACAGGGATCTAGCTAGGATAAGGATGGCAAGCTACCAACAAAGGATGGCTGGTGCCTACAACAAGAATGTCAGGATAAGGAAGTTCCAAGTCGGAGATATGGTGTTGAGAAAAGCATTTCAAAATACTATCAATCCTGCTGACGGGAAGCTAGCACCAAAATGGGAAGGTCCCTACTTGATTGAAGCTGAAGCAGGAAAGGGGGCATACAGGTTGCTAACCATGGAAGGAAACTTGTTACCAAGAGCCTGGAATGCTGTTCACTTAAAGAAATATTTCATGTGAATATGATCCTTCATGCATGTGATCCTTACATTGAAATATCCTTGAAGGATCCCGGAGATATCAGTAATCCTTACTCTGGTAATACGCTTATCCTAAAAACTATTACATTTTCTTACTTTTTGCCTAAGGATAAGGATCATGTATCCTTCATCCTCTACTCACAAACCATTTGAGTTATGATAGTTCAGGTATCTTCAGCAAATCGTCAAAGATCTCCAAGAGCACCACAGATCCTTGGGTCCAACCCCAGTTATCCTTGGGATTATCCCCAGTTTCCGCCAGCAGCGCACGATGATCCTGGTATAGTTCACGTCTTTGGGACCAGTACCCACTTTCGGGGCTGACAACCTCATTGTACTGGCTATATTTAGGATCCTACGTATAATGGTAGACGTACCATACATCCGTTCCTAAGGTTTCTAACGTTTTCACGTTAGCTAAGGTTTTGACATTTTCATGTCACTAAGTTTGGATAGTTGCCAGAGAAGGGCCATACTCCAGTTTACATACGATCCTTCGGGCTTGTCCCCAGTTATCCTTTGGGCTTGTCCCCAGTGATCCTCCGGGATCATCCCCAGTTATCCTTTGGGCTTGTCCCCAGTGATCCTCTGGGATCATTCTCAGTTATCCTTTGGGCATGTCCCCAGTCACTAATTTATCTTTTACATTGGCTTAGTCCCAAGTTATATCTCACTTTTCAGGTTTTGGAAGTCTAAACATATAAGGGTCCTTAATCCTTATTAACTATCAAAGTCTTATCTATGATTGTCTTGATTGAAGGTTAGGATCCTAACGTGGATCCTCAGGTATGATCCTTGATTATTTTTGACTATACTCTTTATCCTAACCAACCCTTATACTTTGACAACCGAACCTATGATCCTTGAACTAAAACACTTTGAGAATTTTCAATATGAGGATATTTGATCTAGGATCATATCCTAAGTTTATTAAACACTTTTCAACTCTTGTTATTGAGAAATAAAGAGGATTATTGAAGGATAACAACACAAGATAAGCCAGAAAGATTAAAGTTATATTATTAAACAAAAGGATCATTAACCCTTTCAAAAAGCTGTCAAAATTGCCAACCCACATTTCTACCAGCAAAACGTGGCCCGTCCACATGGGTTGGCAAAGGGTGTCCATTGTCTATGCGGTCTTAGCATTTTGCAGGAAAGTAAAAGCGGCAGGATCACAAAGGCTTCATCCCCCAAACAGAGGATCCCTCCACCTTTTGCAATCCTACCCATTGTTCAAAGGATCCAGGATCCTTAACCCTAAGAAACTATTGTTCAGAAATTACAAACCATAATTGTTCACAAACACCACTACCACAAAAAACCACTACCAATCCTAAAAAATTGGGCTCCGGCCTAGTCTCGAAATATCCATCATCGCCCAATCATGCAGCCTACACCTTCGCTGCTTCATCACCACCAGCATCTCCACCTTGATCCTTCTCAGCATCACCACCTTCCAGCATGGGGATCTCCTCAGCCTCATCCTCGTCCTCCAGGTCTGCCAACCTTGCCTTCCAACCCTCAACATCCCACGAGCTTTTGTCAAAGTAGGATCCTGAGCCTCCTCGGCCATCTGAAGTTGTATCTTATACATAGCAATTGCCGCGGACACCTTAGCATCTTGGGTGATCTCCTGCTTCTCGTTATCCATATCGATCAACCTCTGAGCAGCCTCAGCCTTCATGACCCGGAGTTCCTTCTCAAGATCTCCTATCTTGAGATCCTTTAACACACCCATTTGCTGGAGATCGGCAATTTGGCTCTCCTGGTCCTCAACATGGCCAAGATAGGTCTCAATCTCGGCAAGTTTCTGCAACAGGAGAAAAAAGATAAGCTTAGGATCAGATGATCCTCAAGAAAAGCAGAATATACAGACAGGATATGTGAGACGGATAACCAACAGGGGCAGTGATCCTTACCTCATTCACGTAGTCGAGGAATTGCTGACGGAGGAGGGGAAATCCTTGGAGATCTTCAGAGGTTTTCCTCTTTTTTCCCTTGCCCCGGATAGATGCTTTGGGAGCTGATGCTGAAGGACTGGCAGCAGGAGCCTTCTTCTTCTTTGAAGATGTGACATTGGCAAGATCACTTATCCCAAATATGGAGGCAGATTTAACAGACCTGGCAGATTTTCCAGCACCTACACAATTCAAAAACAAGATAAGTTCCCTTATTAAATTAAATACCTTTACATAAAACTTACTTTTTATGAGGATACTTACTTGACATTGTGGCAGATGCAGAGGATATCTCTTGAGAATCTTGGATAGTGATTTGGAAGCTTCTAACTTCAGGATCAAGCTTTTTAAAAGCTAACACTCTCTCTTTTGCAGCAGGGGTTAATTTCAGACGAGCAATGGAAATAGCTGCATAAAAGACAAAGGAAAAAAGACATCAGCGATCCTCATCATATGAGACAGGACTGATAGTGATCCTTCGAGGATCCTCTACCCTACCATGAGTGGCCCATTCCTTGGGCAAATCCTTCCCATCCGGGATTGAATCCCTCTTAACAAAGAAAAACCGACGTTTCCAGTTGGTATCATTCTTAGTAACTTTGAAGATTGGGTGATCCTCCCCAGCTTTCCGTTTCAACAAATATCGGTGAGAACCGAAGGTGGTGAGATCGTAAAACTCAGCTAACTCCGCCATCCCCAGATCAATCCCTTCCTGCTCGATGATCCTCTCGAAGGTATAAAGAACCCTCCAGATCATCGGCATAGCTTGGATGTAAGAGATGCCGGTTAAGGAAAAGAAAGACTGGGTAAAGTCTGGAAAAGGATACGAGTACCCTATAGCAAACGGGGTAGCAGGAAAAGCCACCCAGACATCCGAGATATAGTCGCTCAAAGCAGTAGGATCAAAGGATTTAAAAACGGCATTCGCCGGAAAGCAGTGACGAATTTTGTCTACGTGAGCATCACTAAAGCAACACCTCTCCGTAGGAGAATCCTTGATAATCCCCTGGCTTTTTAAGGGACTATCCTTCTTGGAATCCTTGTGTGGAGAATTCCGGAGCAACATGTTTTGTGACGGAATAGAAACAGAGACGGAGTAGAAAAAACAGAGCAAAGAAAAGGAAGAAGGAAAGAGAGAAGAAGAGGATACCTGAACAACCTTCGGTGCAGAATATAAGGGGAGTGTATCTCGAATTTAAATACAAACTGATCCTCACCCTATCTCCTATTTATAATCATGATCTGCAGGATTGTCACATCTCTGACGTAATGATCACAACGGCTAGTCCGAGCATAACGGCTAGTTTCTTGGAGTCGCCCGTTAGAGATAAGATCGAAACAAAATATAACTCGTCTATTTACAATTAACTCCTTATATTTTGGGGGCAATTGTTAGGGCTGGATTTTTATAGGTGATCCTTACACATGATCCTAACCAGTGATCCTTGTTTCTTTGGCAGACAGTGATCCTCAGCAGAACTTCAGGATCAGGATCATGGGACATTATGGTGATCCTCATACTAACGGCCACTTCCGCTTAATACAATATTGTTTTGCAGGAACATCTAGCAGGATATGCTCTAAAGACCATGATCCAGGGACGCGTCTTCACAAATATGGCAAGAGCTAAATCAGAGATAGACGTTGCACAGGATATGGAAACATGGCTTGATTCATGGGCAGCAATTTAGGCTAGATTATCTTTATTTCTAAAGGGGTAATGAGCTGATATCTAGTCATTTTACCTAAAATAAGTCACCTACACTTGTATAAATACCACTCTTCCTCATTCGGAAGAACACACACGATATACAACGCAACTCTCACACACTTAGACACCAAAAGCAATAGTGATCCTTGTACTCAGCTCATTATCATCCAAAGTTGTAATCATATTTTTGTTATATTGAAGTTGGTGATCGGTAGTTGCCATCACCCGAGGTTTTTTATGCCGGAGATCATTCATTGATCAAGGGCTTTTTCCTCGTATAAATCATCGTGTCTTTGCATCTTTATCACAGAAGTGATCCTTTACTTTCATAATCAACCAAGCATCATACCCCGTTTTCATAAAGTTTGGTTACATTATCCTTGTGTGATTTTTGACCAAAACAGTTTGGCGCCCACCGTGGGGCAATTGGTGCTTCATTCATAAGAAAATCTTTTGTTCGAAATCATTTCAAAGAGTTACATGGCTTCATCATTGAAGAACACGTCCACGGCGATGTCTGCAGTCACCTCATCACAGATCACCTTGCCTCCTCCACCGGATCTCAGAAAAATACTGAGAAGAGATCAACTCCCACTTCCTCTAAACCTCTATCTTCTTCTGCTATGAATTCTTCTATTCCCAGTACTAGTGATGTATTTGCTTTAATTTTGCAGATGAAGGATCGTATGCAGCGGCAAGATGAAACCAACGAAAGGATCCTCAGGGAAATTGGAGATCTCAAAAGACAAAAGAAAGCGGCAGAGGATCATTCTCCACTGATGCCCAAATCCTTGAGCTTCGATACTCCAATGATCACTTCCCAGCCATCAGGGATCCCCGACGTGCAAATCATAGGGGAGTCGAGAGGATCACGTCTCAACTCGGCAGCAATGACTCAGACATCAGATTCACATTTTCAGCCAATAGGATCCTATCCTCAATACATGGGATCCTTCATGAATCCGGGAGCCTATCCGGGGGCACAGCAGTTTCAAGGATCCTACTTTATTCCAGGATCATTCCAGGGCCAAGGATCCTCTTTTGTTCCAGGATCATCCCAGGTTCAAGGATCCTCCTTCATTCCAGGATCATCCCAGATACCAGGATCCTTACAGATGCCAGGATCCCTAAAAAGTTTGCAAACAGGAAGTCTAGATGTCCATCAAGGGGACTTCATTCCAATGCAGACCATTGCTTCCACTGGTCCCGCCGTTGTTCCAGAATCCCAGCAATATGGATTCCCTAACTTGAACCCAATGGGAGGTAACACTTTAAATAATTATCCTACCACTAACCTTGGATTCATGCAGGATACAGGTACCAATCACGCTATGGCCAGGGAATTACAGAAACTAAAGGACATGATCTCAAGTGTTCCAGGGGTAGTCAAGCCTATCCCAGAGATTGCAGATGGAAGCCACAAGGTATCTCGCTTTGCACCACCAATTTGTGATGCAGAGGTACCCAAAAGGTTCCATATCCCTACCATGAAGCTGTATGATGGCACAACGGATCCAGAGGAGCATATAGCACAATACAGGGAAAGGATGGAAATCAATCCTATCCCAGAAAAGTTGAAAGAAGCATGCCTATGTAAAGGATTTGGATCCACTCTAACTGGATCAGCTCTTAAATGGCTGCTAAGTCTTCCCCCTTACTCTATTACTTCATTTGCCAATTTAGTTAATTTATTCAATAACCAATTCTCTTGTAGTAGAAAATTTGAAAAATTAACTAGTGATTTGTACAGGATAACTCAAAATCATAATGAATCATTAAGGGATTATATAACTAAATTTAGTAAAGAATCCTTGGACATTCCCAACTTGGATATGGCTACGGCTGTTGAAGCCTTCAAAATGGGACTGCTTAAGGATTCATTATTCTATGATGATCTTGTTATGACACCATGCAGGAATTTAGATGAAGTAAGAACTCGAGCACTCAGGTTTATCCGGCTAGAGGATGACAAGAGGATCCAGGAAAGACAAGTAGGATCCTCAAAACAAGATAAGCAAGGATCCTCCTTCAAAAGCAACAAGTTCAAATCCTACCATAGAAATGAGAACAAGAATGTGCATGCTGTTGACCAAGAAGAGGATGATGAAGAATATCCTCCAATCTCAGAATATTGTTTTTCCGTTGATAATCATGAACTAATCCTTGCAATGCAGAATCTAGGTGAAAAAGCTAGGTGGCCCAGGAAGAATGATAAACCATCCGGGACTAAAGACAAGTCAAAATGGTGTGCATACCATGAGGATTTCGGGCATCTAACTGAAGATTGCATAGCTTTAAGAAAAGAAATTGGATATCTGTTAAGCAAGGGGCATCTAAAAGAATTGTTGGGAAGAAAAAAGCAAAGGACTCAGGATCCTGAAAGGATCCCTGAAAAGGCTCCAGCACCTCCGGCAAATGCACAAGTGATCAACTTTATTTCCGGAGGATCAGACATCTGTGGTACATCCTTCTCGGCGGCCAAAAGGCATGCAAAGGAGTCAAAAATGGATAATGGAGAAAGACCTATTAGAACATCAAGTGTCTCAGAAGGGAAGATGATAACGTTTGATGAGGATGATCGCATTAACATTCAGGATCCTCACCATGATAGTTTAGTTATTACTCTCTTTATCTCTAACCATTTTGTCCGCAGGATCCTTATCGATGGAGGAAGCTCAGTGAACATTATCCAGCTTGATGTTCTGAAGAAAATGGGTATCCCAGAATCAGACATCACACCAAGATCCTCCGTGCTTGTAGGATTCAGTGGAGAAACGAAGAAAACTCTGGGGGACATCAAACTCCCAATCTACGTGGAAGGATTACATAATTATCAGAAATTTTGTGTTATTGACTGTTTATCTTGTTGCAATGTTATCCTTGGCAGGCCTTGGATACATGATATGAAAGCAGTCCCATCCACCTACCATCAATGTGTGAAGCTCCCTAGCCCATGGGGAATAATCAAGATCGACAGTGATCAGCAGGAGGCTAAGGATTGTTATACCTCATCCATGAAGCCAACCTCGAAGCCAAGGGAGCAATAGCAATTACAGTATCCTCCGAGGAATGTCTTGGAGGCAAGGGAACAAGATGTAGATGAAATCCTCTTGGATCCTAGTGATCCTGAATCAAAAATCTATATCGGATCAGGGATCCTTGGCAAGATGAAAGAAGACATAATATCCTTCCTCAAAAGAAGAAAATCTACCTTTGCTTGGAAACATGAAGATATGACAGGTATATCTAAGGATATTATTACTCACAAACTTGGCATTGACAGGTCTATCAAACCAATCCATCAAAAAAGGAGGAAGTTTGCACCAGAAAGGAATGCCATTATCCAAGAAGAAGTAGAGAGACTACTTCGAGCAGGTATGATCAGAGAGGTAAAATATCCAAAATGGTTAGCCAATGTGGTCGTTGTCCAAAAGAAAAACGGAAAGTGGAGGGTATGTGTTGATTTCACTGATCTGAATAAGGCATGTCCCAAGGATCCTTTCCCATTACCCCACATTGACTCCATGGTGGATGCAAACGGCGGGGCATGAACTGTTGACCTTTATGGATGCAACTAGTAAACATCAAGTCCCCTGCCAATGCTAAGGATGTGCAAAGGCTAACAGGCAGGATAGCAGCTCTGAACAGGTTTATATCAAAATCCTCAGAAAAATGTAAAGAATTTTACGATATCCTAAGGAAGAACAAGAAGTTTGAATGGACTGAGAAACATGAGAATGCTTTACAAGCCCTTAAAGAATATATGTCCTCAGCACCAGCATTATCAAAGCCCGAAAAAGGAGATGTGTTATCCTTATATTTGGCGGTATCCTCAACCGCTGTAAGTGCTGTCCTTGTTAAGGATCACGAAGGTACACAATATCCTATCTACTATGTAAGTAAGAGTTTACTTGATGCCGAATCCAGGTACTCACACCTCGAAAAACTTATTCTTGCATTAATCATGGCATCAACTAAGCTAAGGCATTATTTTGAAACCCATACTATTGTTGTTAGAACTAACTTTCCAATTAAGAATGTCCTCAGGAAACCAGAGATGTCAGGAAGAATGGCTAAGTGGGCAGTAAAGCTTAGTGCCCATGATATAAGATATGAGCCAAGAACAGCCATTAAATCCCAAGCACTAGCTGACTTTGTGGCTGATTTCAGTAGTGATCTACAAAAAGAAGCAGAATTGGAAGTCCAGTAGCTGGATGAGACCAAGGATCCTTGGATACTACACACTGATGGATCCTCAAATGTCAAGGGCACAGGGCTCGGGATACTACTAAAATCGCCACAGGGGGACATAATACCCCACTCCATAGCCTGTGAGTTCCAAGCAACTAACAATGAGGCTGAATATGAAGCCTTAATTGCTGGCTTGCAAATTGCTAAGGATATGGGGGGTAAAATATCTTAAAGTATATGTAGACTCATTATTGATCACCAATCACTTTAATGGATCCTATGCTGTTAAAGGTGAAAAACTAACCAAATATTTAGAGATAGTCAAAGAATTGGCACTCTCTTTTGTTTCTTTCAGCTTAACACAGGTACCAAGGGAGGATAACACGGAAGCTGATGCATTGGCCAACTTAGGATCATCCTTAAAAATTCCAGAAGACATAAGTATCCCTATCATCCATATCCTGGCTCCTGCTATTGAAAATCAGGTGGCCATGGAAATAGAAGAGGATACTGCAGTAATCCCTAGTGAAGAAGCTCAATCTTATTCAGGATCATGGATCTCACCAATCATGAGATACTTGCAAACGGGAGATTCCGATGGGAGAAAATCCTAGAGCTTTCAGGATTAAGGTATCTCAATTTACAATCTTAAATAATGTATATAAACGATCTCTTGCAGGACCATATTTAAGATGTATCGAGGATCCTGAAATTGAAGAAGTGTTGAGAGACTTCCATGAAGGAGATTGTGGAAACCACACTGGGGGCAGGGCATTATTCTCAAGGATCCTTAGAACAGGATACTACTGGCCAACCATGAAAAGGGATGCTGTAGAATATGCTAGGAAATGTGATCCTTGTCAAAGACACAGCAATATCCTTCATCAACCAGCTGAACTGCTACACCCTATACCATCCTCTTGGCCATTCATGAGATGGGGGATGGATATAGTTGGCAAGCTCCCTAAAGCACCTGGTGGAAAAGTATTTATGCTTGCCATGACTGACTACTTCTCTAAGTGGATAGAAGCTGAAGCCTTTCGCTTCAAGTCAGAGAAAAAGAAGTTATATCCTTTATCAAAAGAAACATTATAACTAGATTTGGCATTCCCTCTGAAATTGTATGTGATAATGGTTCCCAATTCATTGGAAGCAGAACCACTAACTTTTGTGACAGTTGGGGAATCAAGATGATAACATCAACACCAGTTCATCCACAAGCCAATGGCCAAGCAGAATCATCCAACAAGATCATCATCAACAATCTGAAGAAGAAGCTAGGATCCAAGAAGGGGAAATGGGCAGAGGAGTTACCTTATGTGCTATGGGCTGATAGAACAACTCCCAAGAATGCCACTGGTCAAACACCTTTTCTTTAGTATTTGGGGCAGAAGCAGTGATCCCAACAGAGATGGTGGTCCCAACTGCTAGAACAAGTACTCGTGATCCTGAAGAGAATGTTGCAATCCTAACTCAGGATTTGGACACTATTGAGGAAATCAGGGATCTGGCTAGGATAAGGATGGCAAGCTACCAACAAAGAATGCCTGGTGCTTACAACAAGAATGTCAGGATAAGGAAGTTCCAAGTCGGAGATATGGTGTTGAGAAAAGCATTCCAAAACACTATCAATCCTGCTGACGGGAAGTTAGCACCAAAGTGGGAAGGCCCTTACTTGATTGAAGCTGAAGCAGGAAAGGGGGCATACAGGTTGCTAACCATGGAAGGAAATTTGTTACCAAGAGCCTGGAATGCCGTTCACCTAAAGAAATACTTCATGTGAACATGATCCTTCATGCATGTGATCCTTACGATAAAATATCCTTGAAGGATCCCGGCGATATCAGTGATCCTTACTCTGGTAATGTGCTTATCCTAAAACTATTACATTCTCTTACTTTTTACCTAAGGATAAGGATCATGCATCCTTCATCCTCTTCTCACGAACCATTTGAGTTATGATAGTTCAGGTATCTTCAGCATATCGTTAATGATATTCAAAAGCACCGCAGATCCTTGGGTCCACCCCAGTTATCCTTGGGATTATCCCCAGTTTCCGCCAGCAGCGCACGATGATCCTGATATAGTTCACGTCTTTGGGACCAGTACCCACTTCCGGGGCTGACAACCTCATCGTACTGGCTATATCTAGGATCCTACATATAATGGTAGACGTACCATACATCCATTCCTAAGGTTTCTAACGTTTTCACGTTAGCTAAGGTTTTGACATTTTCATGTCACTAAGTTTGGATAGTCGCCAGTAAGGGCCATACTCCAGTTTACACACGATCCTTTGGGCTTGTCCCCAGTTATCCTTTGGGCTTGTCCCCAGTGATCCTCCGGGATCATTCTCAGTTATCCTTTGGGCTTGTCCCCAGTGATCCTCCGGGATCATTCTCAGTTATCCTTTGGGCATGTCCCCAGTTACTAATTTATCTTTTACATTGGCTTAGTCCCAAGTTATATTCCATTTTTCAGGTTTCGAAGTTAAACAATTAAGGATCCTTAATCCTTATTATCCATTAAAGTTTACTTATGGTTATCCCGATTAAAGGTTAGGATCCTAACTTGGATCCTCAGGTATGATCCTTAACTATTTTTAATTTCATTATTCATTTGAATAACCTTTAGACCTTGACAACTGAACCTATGATCCTTAAAATAAACTACCTTGAAAATTTTCGATTATAGGATATTTGATCCAGGATCATATCCTAAATTTCTTAAACATAATTTGCTCAACTTTGTTTTTTGGTCAAAAATCACACAAGGATAATGTAACCAAACTTTATGTAAACGGGGTATGATGCTTGGTTAATTATGAAAGTAAAGGATCACTTCTGTGATAAAGATGCAAAGACACAATGATTTATACGAGGAAAAAGCCCTTGATCAATGAATGATCTCCGGCATAAAAACCTCGGGTGATGGCAACTACCGATCACCAACTTCAATATAATAAAAATGTAGTTACAACTTCGGATAGTAATGAGCTGAGTACAAGGATCACTGAGTGTCTAAGTGTTTGAGAGTTGTGTCGTATGTTGTGTGTGTTCTTCCGAATGAGGAAGATGGGTATTTATACATGTGTAGGTAACTTATTTTAGGTAGATAGACTACTAATCAGCTCATTACCCCTTTAGAAATAAAGATAATCTAGCCTAAATTGCTGCCCTTAGATCAAGCCATGTTTCCATATCCGGCACAACGTTCATCTTCAATTCAGCTCTTGCCATATTTGTAAAGCGCGTCCCTGGATCATGATATGTAGGGCATATCCTGCTAGATATTCCTGCAAAATAATATTGTAGTAATCGAAAATGACCGTTAGTAATAGGATCACTCAATGTCCCGTGATCCTGATCCTGAGGTCCGGCTGAGGATCACTGCCTGCCAAAGAAATAAGGATCACTGGTTAGGATCACGTATAAGGATCATTCATAGTAAAAATCCAGCCCTAACAATTGCCCCCAAAATATAAGGAGTTAAATGTAAATGGATGGAGTTATATTTTGTTTTGAGCTTATCTCTAACGGACGATTCCGGGTTACTAGCCGTTACATATGGACTAGCCGTTGTGATATTTACGTCACTGATGTGACGATCCCTGCAAATCATCATTATAAATAGGAGATAGGGTTAGGATCATTTTGTATTTAAATTCGAAGTATCTCCCTTTATAACCATCATTGAAGACTCTTGATCAGGTATCATCTTCCTCTTTCTCTTTCTTTGCTCTGTTCTTTCGTGCTGTTACTCTGTTTTTCGTTCAAAATATGCTTGCTCCGTAATTCTCCGCACAAGAGTCCCAAGAGAGTCCCTTAAAGAGCCAGGGAATTATCAAGGATTCTCTCGTGGAGAGATGCTGCTTTACTGATATCCACATAGACAAGATTCGCCATTGTTTCCCAGCGAATGTTGTTTTCAAACCCTTTGATCCTACTGCTTTGAGCGATCTTGTCTCAGATGTCTGGGTGGCTTTTCCTGCTACTCCCTTCCTCATTGGGTATTCATATCCTTTTCCGATGTTCACCCAATCTTTCTTTTCTCTTACCGGCATCTCATATATCCAAGCTATGCGATGATCTGGAGGGTTCTATATACCTTTGAGAGGATCATCGAGCAAGAAGGATTGATTTGGGGATGTCAGAGTTAGCTGAGCTCTATGATCTCACCACCTTTGGTTCTCACCGGTACTTGTTGAAACGGAAATCTGGGGAGGATCACCCTATCTTCAAAGTTACCAAGAATGATAAAAACTGGAAACGTCGGTTTTTCTTTGTTAAGAGGGATTCCATCCCGGATGGGAAGGATCTGCCCGAGGAATGGGTCACTCATGGTAGGGTAGAGGATCCTTGAAGGATCACTATCAGTCCTGTCTCGTATGATGAGGATCACTGATATCTTTTCTTTTTTGTCTTTTTATGCAGCTATCTCCGTTGCTCATTTAAACTTGACCCCTGCTGCCAAAGAGAGAGTGTTAGCTTTCAAGAAGCTTGATCCTGAAGTTCGAAGTTTCCAGTTATTATCCAAGATTCTCAAGAAGTATCCTCTGCATCTGCCACAATGTCAAGTAAGTATCCTTATAGAAAATAATTATGTAGATTGTTTATTAATAAAGAACTTATCTTGTTTTTGATTGTGTAGGTGCTGGAAATCTGCCAGGTCTGTCAAATCTGCCTCCAAATTTGGGATAAGTGATCTTGCCAATGTCACGTCTTCAAAGAAGAAGGCTCCTGCTGCCAGTCCTTCAGCATCAGCTCCCAAAGCACCTATCCGGGCAAGGGAAGAAGAGGAAAACCTCTGAAGATCTCCAAGGATTTCCCCTCCTCCGTCAGCAATTCCTTGACTGTGAATGAGGTAAGGATCACTGCC